>NC_132876.1:49493211-50693211 GCF_048164855.1 Canis lupus baileyi | reverse complement strand
TCAGAACTGTTACTCAGCATAGTACTAGAAGTCCTAGCCTCAGCAATCAGACAGCAAAAAGACATTAAAGGCATTCAAATTGGCAAAGAAGAAGTCAAACTCTCCCTCTTTGCAGATGACATGATACTGTATATAGAAAACCCAAAAGCCTCCACCCCAAGATTGCTAGAACTCATACAACAATTTGGTAGCATGGCAGGACACAAAATCAATGCCCAGAAGTCAGAGGCATTTCTATACACTAACAATGAGACTGAAGAAAGAAATTAAGGAGTCAATCCTATTTATAATTGCACCCAAAAGCATAAGATACCTAGGAATAAACCTAACCAAAGAGGTAAAGGATCTCTACCCTAAAAACTATAGAACACTTCTGAAAGAAATTGAGGAAGAACAAAGAGATGGAAAAATATTCCATGCTCATGGATTGGCAGAATTAATATTGTGAAAATGTCAATGTTACCCAGGGCAATTTACACGTTTAATGCAATTCCTATCAAAATACCATGAACTTTCTTCAGAGAGTTAGAACAAATTACTTTAAGATTTGTGTGGAATCAGAAAAGACCCCGAATAGCCAGGGGAATTTTAAAAATAAAAACCATATCTGGGGGCATCACAATGCCATATTTCAGGTTGTACTACAAAGCTGTGGTCATCAAGACAGTGTGGTACTGGCACAAAAACAGACACATAGATCAATGGAACCGAATAGAGAATCCAGAAGTGGACCCTCAACTTTATGGTCAACTAATATTCGATAAAGGAGGAAAGACTATCTACTGGAAGAAAGACAGTCTCTTCAGTAAATGGTGCTGGGAAAATTGGACATCCACATGCAGAAGAATGAAACTAGATCACTCTCTTACACCATACACAAAGATAAACTCAAAATGGATGAAAGATCTAAATGTGAGACAAGATTCCATCCAAATCCTAGAGGAGAACACAGGCAACACCCTTTTTGAACTCGGCCACAGTAACTTCTTGCAAGATACATCCACGAAGGCAAAAGAAACAAAAGCAAAAATGAACTATTGGGACTTCATCCAGATAAGAAGCTTTTGCACAGCAAAGGATATAGTCAAGAAAACTAAAAGACAACCTACAGAATGGGAGAAGATATTTTCAAATGACGTATCAGATAAAGGGTAGTTTACAATATCTATAAAGAACTTATTAAACTCAACACCAAACAACCCAATCATGAAATGGGCAAAAGACATGAACAGAGATCTCACAGAGGAAGACATAGACATGGCCAACACGCACATGAGAAAATGCTCCGCATCACTGGCCATCAGGAAAACATAAATCAAAACCACAATGAGATACCACCTCACACCAGTGAGAATGGGGAAAATTAACAAGGCAGGAAACCACAAATGTTGGAGAGGATGTGGAGAAAAGGGAACCCTTTTACACTGTTGGTGGGAATGTGAAATGGTGCAGCCACTCTGGAAAACTGTGTGGGGGTTCCTCCAAGAGTTAAAAGTACACCTGCCTTACGACCCAGCAATTGCACTGTTGGGGATTTACCCCAAAGATTCAGATGCAATGAAACGCCGGAACACCTGCACCCCGATGTTTCTAGCAGCAATGTCCACAATAGCCAAACTGTAGAAGGAGCCTCGGTGTTCATCGAAAGATGAATGGATAAAGAAGATGTGGTTTCTGTATACAAGGGAATATTACTCAGCCATTAGAAATGACAAATACCCACCGTTTGCTTCAACGTGGATGGAACTGCAGAGTATTATGCTGAGTGAAGTAAGTCAGTCGGAGAAGGACAAACATTATATGTTCTCATTCATTTGGGGAATACAAATAATAGTGAAAGGGAATAGAAGGGAAGGGAGTAGAAATGGGTAGGAAATATCAGAAAGGGAGACAGAACATAAAGACTCCTAACTCTGGGAAATGAACTAGTGGTGGTGGAAGGGGAGGAGGGCGAGGGGTGGGGATGAATGGGTGACGGGCACTGAGGGGGGCACTTGACGGGATGAGCACTGGGTGTTATTCTGTATGTTGGCAAATTGAACACCAATTAAAAATAAATTTATTATTTAAAAAAAAGAAAAGAAAAAAATAAATAAAATGGGTGAAATACGTTGTATGTAAATTATACTTCAATACAATTGATTTAATAATTGAATAAAAAAGAAATGCGTAGGAAATATCAGAAAGGGAGACAGAACATAAAGACTCCTAACTCTGGGAAATGAACTAGGGGTGATGGAAGGGGAGGATGGCGGGGGGTTGGGGTGAATGGGTGATGGGCACTGAGGGGGGCACTTGCCCGGATGAGCACTGGGTGTTATTCTGTGTGTTGGCAAATTAAACACCAATAAAAAATAAATTTTGTATTAAAAAAAGATATCTTGTCATATCAGTAAGAAGCACAATATTATGAACCATAGGAATCCAAAAAGCTTAGCCCCTCAGAGGTCTTATATTAAAAAAAAAAATCCATGCTTAGTGAATTTCTTTAGCAAGTTGTCATGACCTAGCCATCTGTAAATATTCAAGAAAATTAAATATCTTTTCCTCTTTGGCTTCTTCCAAATACCTCATAAACTGACTATGGTTAACAGCACATACATAAAATTCAATCTCAATGGTTTCTTTCACATGTTACCTTATCTGCCTGATAAATGATAGGGTGGAACTTATGTACAGAATCTTCCCTTTTTCACATAAATGAAATGTTGAAATGTTCCCTTCTTTTGTAAATGCCTAATCTATAGAAGGTGAATCCAGATTTTCTGTGTTTAAAACAATGTTTTCAAATTTTCTAATGGCAGGTGGTTAAATACTTGGCATACTATGCATGATGGAAACTAATATTTTTTAGTGATGTCAGAGCTGATCTGAGATGAAAGGATAAACTATCCAATAAATAGGGCTAGAAAAAATGGTTTTCCATATGGATAAAGTAAAATTGAATCCCTATCAAATCATATACAAAACAGCAACTCGAGGTGAATTAAGTCCTTTGACATATAAAGAAAACTTTAACACTAATTTTTTTCAAACTTTAAGTGACTATCACCTTAAGAGAAGTGAAAATTTTCTTAATCAAAATGTAAAAACTGCTAACTATAAAGTAAAACATTGATCATTTTCACTATATTAACTTATTTTCTTTGAAATAAGTATAGTGAAATGTAGTAAAAAGACAGCACACAGGTGGAAAGAAAGCATTTGCAACACATATAATTGTAAAAGGGCTGATTCCAACAATCCTCTAAATCAATAGGGAAAGGACAAAGAATACAAATAGAAAAACAGGTGAAAAGATACTAAGTCAGGACGCCTGGGTGGCTCAGCGGTTGAGCATCTGCCTTGGGCTCAGGACGTGATCCCTGGGTCCGGGATTGAGTCCCATATTGGGCTGCTTGCAGGGAGCCTGCTTCTCCCTCTGCCTGTGTGTCTGCCTCTCTCTCTCTGTGTCTCTCATGAATAAATAAAAAAATCTTTTTTAAAAAAAGATATTAAGTCATTTCACAAAAGATAAGAAAAAATGGATATAGCTGATAAACATATACAGAAAGGTTCTACCTCATTAATAACATAGCAATACACAATAAAATATAATACTGATAATATAGTGACCTCAAAGAGATGTTATATTATAATAATTTGATTGGAAAAAATGTTAAGAATTTTTATAATACCAGAGGATAAGGCCCTACAGATTCTTGATAATGTTCCTGGTGAGAGTATAAGTTGATATGACCACTTTGGAAAATATTTTGGCATTATCTTGTAAAATTGAATATTCATGTACCCCATGACTCAGCAATACCACTCCCTGGTATATAGCCCTCAATATTTCTTGTACAATTACAGAATTATTCATTTTTTTATTTTTTATTTTTTTACAGAATTATTCATAATAGCACTATTTGTATTAGAGAGGGGTGGTGGGGCAAAAAAAGAAAGTAAAATAAAACTGTCACAATAAGAAAAACAAAAGCCTAGAAACAACTAGAAACCCATCATCAGAAGAATGGATACATATTCAGTACAAAGAACAAGACCCAGAAGATTCCATAGGATGGTGCACTTTTATAAAAAATAAATACAACTAAGATTAAACAACTATATCTTGGCACACATGAGTTTGAGATTTTTAAAATGTAAGGGAATGGTAATATAAAAATCAGGATAGTGTTTATCTGAGGTACAGGGGAGCAGGTGATGGGCTAGCAGAGAAGCACAAAAGGCAGGTGTTAGTTATTGTCAATATTCTGAATCCCAGGCCAGATAATGGGTTCAATGGAGTCCATTATATAATTAGAAAATAAAACTACTTTGTATGACTTTTTTTACTTGTTGCTAAAATTTTCAAGTGTGCCACATTCTGAGATAAGGTGGGCTTCATTTGATGATGATGCAACTGGCAGAATTCCCTTTGCCAAAGTCTTCTCTCTCATTTGACAAGTGAGAAAGCTGAGTCCTAGAGAAATAAGACAATTTCCTTATATAGCCTAGGCTGCACCAGCAAGAGTACCCAATTCTCCTGGTTATTGACCACAATAACTAGACAGGGGATGAAAACTAATCCAACTGAGTCAATCAGTGTTTTTCCCAGAGATTTTTGTCAATGATGCTGGTGGTATGGCTTCTTTATTTCCCAGACTGCAAACTGTGAGTATGGGATCCCTGAAATAGTCCTGTCCATTTCCTCTACTATTTGGAAGAGCTAGTCTACAAAAATGACCAGTTATTCTGGCATGCAGCAAGAATCAGAAAGTAGAGCTTAAAAGAGCCCTAATGTTGTTTGAGTCCCTGATGCAGTTGTATTAGATATGAATTTCACTCCTAGATTTCCTAGTTAGATGAGCCAATAAACTCTCCTTTCTTGCTCAAGTCTTTTCAGGTAGGAAACCGGGCACCTGCAACCGAACATTGTTGACCAACACATTCAGGGAATGCTAGAAAAAAAAAAGACAAAGAATCAGCAGCAGAGATGTATTGAAGAAAACTCTCCTCACTAAACTTCAATAGTTTCTCTGGTACTCACTAACTACAATGGGGTTATGACTTATTTCAGACTTCAAATTGCCTATCTTTAGACTCTGTGGATTTCCTAATTAGCTGCATTTCTTTACTCCTTTTTCAAAATTTTCTTTCAATATTTATTTATTGTTTCAAATTTTATTTAAATTCTAGTTAGTTAACATATAATGCAATATTGGTTTCAGGAGTAGAATTCAGTGATTCATCACTTACATATAACACCCAGTGTTCACATAACAAGTGCCCTCCTTAATACCCATCACCCCTTTAGCCTATCCCCCACCTCCCAGCCACCTTCTTCCATTAACCTTTAGTTTGTTCTCTATCATTAAGAGTTGTTTTATGGTTTGCCTCTTTTATTTCTCCATATGCACCTGTTTTGTTTCTTAAGTTCCACACGAGTGAAATCATCTGGATTTGTCTTTCTCTGACTGACTTATTTCACTTAGCATAATAAACTCTAGTGTCTTATGATGACTCTGAATCCTTTCTCTGTCAGCACTGACTAAGCACCCAATGAGAATTGGGCCCTGAAGTAAACAGTGACACTAGAGGAAGGAAAAGGCGTATCTAAGAAATACAAGATGCAGTCCTCGGCATTGAAAAACTTGCAATTCAAAAAGAAAGAAGATATATAACAACTGCAGAAGACACAGATACATAAAAAATACCAGAAGCATTCAGCTATTTATATTTCCAGAGATTTTATTGTGGACTCAATTTAGAATTTTTACTCTGCTTTCTCTTTAATATCAGTGTCTCAGTTTTTCAAAAATGGATAGCTTGTTACACTGATTCTTAAGGAAGATGGTTTTTAAATATGTCTTTTCTTGGATCTCAAAGTTCACTTTGGATGAGAGGGAAGAGGATATCAGTGCAGAGGACATTAACAGTTCTTTCTCTAAGTATATGTATACAGGAAGAATTTTTTAAATTATGGAAAGACCTTTAGATACTGTAGTAGTGCCAGTTTTTGATAGAAACAGAAACAATAGGATATATGTGTGTATGTTCTTGTGTGTATTTATCCCCTTTTCCAACTCAATATATATAATGAGAGAAAGAAGAAGAGGGGGAAGGGAGGAGTGGGGTAGGAGGGGAAGAGAGAAAGAGTGTGAGGAATTGGTTCACATCGTTATGGAGGTTGATAAGCTCTAGGATCTGCATGCAGTTTTTAAGCAAAAAACCTAGGGAAGCTGATGGTGTAGTTCCTGTCTGAGTCTAAGGTCAGGAAATAAACTGATGTTCTAGCTCAAAGGCAGTCAGGCAGAAAAAAATCCTGTCATGTTATGGTCAACCTTTTCTTTTTATTCAGGCTTTAAACTAATTGGATGAAGCCCATCCACATTAGGGAGAGCAATTTGTTTTACTTAGTCTACTGATTCAAATGTTAATCTCATCCAAAAAACACCATCATAGAATAACGTTTGACCTAATATCTGGGTACCTCATGGCCCAGTCAAATTGACAATAGAATTAGCCATCACAGACACTGTCTAGTTCAAATCCCCTGGTTTGCAATTTGAAAAATGAGATCTAGGGAGATTAAATAATTACTCTAAGCTCACAGTGCTGGTTTGTACAAATAAATATCTGAAACTAGAATCTAGGTCTTCCCAATTCTAGTTCAGTGTTTTTTCACCATATAACATTGACTTCCCCTTCCCCACTCCAGTGTAGGTTAAACACTAATTAAGTATGCCTATTACTAGAAATACTAAAGTGTAATTTTAAAAAATGAAACAACCTGGAATAAATGGATGGCTTTAAGCTAACTTTAACTCTTATTAATTGATTAATGTAAAAAGAACACTAGATTGAGAAGGTTCTTGTTTTGGCTTTTACTGTAGCTAATTTAATGAACTGGGAAGATCATTAAACCCTCACAGGGTTTCATTTTCCTCACCTGAAAAGGAGGGGCTGCACGTTAGGTTCTAAAATTTATTTGCAAATTTCTAATCCTGATGCCACCCAAAGTATACAAGGATATCATCAAACTTTTTGGTATTTGGATGTAGGCATGTGTTGCAGACTGCACAACCCCCATAATTTGTTCTGTTTCTGGTCCTGAATTTGCTAGCATCACAAATTCACTATCAAACTTTTGATTATTATTAACTCTAATTGATCTCTGCAAGGACCCTATCTAACTGTCTCTCCTCCATTAGGGTCCTTTCTATAAATGGTGCTGCCTAGACTTTAAAAGCAAACAAAAGTTTATACAATAATCAAATAGCCATTTATTAGGCATTACCCCAACTAAGTTGGATGAGTTTCTCCAACTTAGAAAGGCTAATATGATTATCAATTTTCTTAATATTTATGCTGTCTGACTATTATCTCCTTGAAATACTGAAGCTTGGGTTAGTAAGCTTCTCTTATGTTGGTTCTGTACTCCTAAACAATTAATAGCTAATGTATTAGAATAACTTCCTCAAGCCAGAGTTTTCTTTTTTCTGTATATTTTAATCCTTAGACCTCCTAAAGTAACTTTTATACTCCCTCATCCTCCTTCTATTCTGGAATCTTCAAATGTTTGTAACAGAAACATTAAAAGCTCAGTCTTATATAAGAGATTTCTCATACTCTTCTTTTGGGATTTATGTTAAAGAAAACAAAGAATGAATTCAATTCAATGAACTGAAAATGATTGAGAAAAAGCTATTGTACCATATTAAGGGTGTATACAGGAAAAACATAACTGAGAAAAATAGGACAAAGATACAGATGTCCAACCGGTGACAGTAAAGTGTAGCATCAATTGTGTCTTCATGTATTAACTCACTAAAGACTTGACACTACCATTAAGCTTATAGCTGTGGGAGTTACGATAGGAAACTATCATATCTTCTGATATTAGTCTCCACTGTTTAAATTGTAATAGAAAAATGATTTAGAATGAGCTCAGCTATGATTGTGCTTCGGCAAAAGGTAAATACGAGCAAACTTTGCCTCTTACTCTTTCCAGCTCTTTATATATAGATCATCAACCAGCTACAAATAAAGGTCAACTACAATAGTTAGAAAAATTAAGGCTTTTTTGGGGGGAAGGTATCTTTTATGGGGGACTGTATTATTTCCTTATTTCTTTATTTTATACTTTTTGTTAAGCTTTTATTTAAATTCCAGTTAGCATACAGTGTAATATTAGTTTCAATGTGTACAATGTATTGTACAATGTAGTGATTCAACTCTTCCAAACAACACCTGGTGCTCATCACAAGTCCTCACAATGGCACCCCTTAACTTCCAACGCCTATTTAATCCACCCTCTCAGGTAGCCATGAGTTTGTTCTCTACAGTTAAAAGTCTATTTCTTGGCTTGCCTCTCTCCTTTTTGTCCCTTTGCTCATTTATTTTGTTTCTCAAATTCCACATACAAGTGAAAGCATATGGTATTTGTCATTCTCTGACTTATCTCTCTAGCTCCATCCATGCTATTGCAAATGGCAAGATTTCATTCCTCTTTATGAATGAATTATATATAATATCTTCTTTATTCACTCATCAGTTGATGGACACTTGTGCTGTTTCCACAATTTAGCTATTGCAGATAATGTTGCTATAAATATCAGGGTAGATGTATCCCTCTGAATTAGTGTTTTTGTATTCTATGGGTAAATCCCTACTAATGCAATTGCTGGATTTTAAAGTACTGATATGTTTAACTTTTCGAGGAACCTCTATACTCTTTTCCACAGTGGTTACATCAGTTTGCATTCCCATCAACAGTGCAAAAGTTTTCCCCTTTCCCCCACATCCTCACCAACACCTGTTGTTTCTTGCATTGTTAATTTTAGCCATTCTGAAAGGTATGAGGTGATAGGTCATCATGGTTTTAATGTGTATTTCCCTGATGATGAGTTACATTGAGCATCTTTTCAAGTGTCTGTTAGTTGTCTAGAAATTTTCTTTGGAAAAATATCTATTCATGCCTTCTGCCCATATTTTAACTGGATTATTTGTCTTTTGGGTGTTTAGTTTGATGAATTCTTTATTTATTTTGGAAAATAACTCTTTATCACATATATCATTTGCAAATATCTTCTCCCATTCCTTAGGTTGCCTATTAGTTCTGTTGATTGTCTCCTTCACTGTGCAGAAGATTTTTATTGTTATGTATTCCCAACAGTTTATTTATGTCTTTATTTACCTTGCCTCAGGAGACGTATCTAGAAAGAAGTTGCTATGGCTGATGTCAAAGAGGTTACTGCCTGTGCCTCTTCTAGGATTGTTATAGTTTTCTGTCTCAGATTTATGTCTTTAATCCATTTTGAATGTATTTTTGTGTATGGTGTAATACAGTGATCCTGTTTCATTCTTTTGCATGTCCAGTTTTCCCAACATCACTTAAACAGTCTTTTTTCCATTGGATACTTTTTCTACTTTGTCAAAGATTAATTTACCATATAGTTGTGGGTTCATTTATAGGGTTTTCTATTTCAAGGTTGCTTTGGCTCTTTGGGATCCTTTGTGGTCGAATAAAGATTTTAGAATTATTTGTTCTAGCTCTGTGAAAACTGCTGTTGGTATTATGATAGTCTTTATATTAAATATGAAGATTCCTTTGGATAGTAAAGACATTTTAATAATATTTGTTCTTCCAATCCATGACCATGGAATGTCTTTCCATTTCTTTTTGTAATCTTCAATTTTTTCATCAGTGTTTTATAGTTTTCAGAGTACAGGCATTTCATCTTTTTGGTTAGGTTTATTACTTTTGTTTATTTTTCTATTATTTTTGTTTGTTTCAAGTTTTTATTTAAACTCTAGCTAGCCAACATACACTGTAATAGTAGTTTTAAGGAAAGAATTTAGTGATTCATCACCTACATACAACACCTAGTGCTCATCACAAAAATTTTATTCCTACAATTCTTATTGTTTTGGTGCAATTGTAAATCACATCAATTCCTTAATTTCTCTTTCTGCTGCTTCATTGTTTGGCATATATAAATGCAACAGACTTTTATGCATTGATTATGTATCCTGCAACTTTCCTGAATTCATATACCAGTTCTAGCAGTTTTCTGGTGGAGACTTTTGGGTTTTCTACATAAAGTATCGTGTACAAACAGTGAAAGTGTGAATTCTTCCATGCCAAAATGGATGTTTTTTATTCCTTTTTCTTGTCTGATTGCTGTGGTAGGACTTTCAGTACTATGTTGAATAAAAGTTGTTAGAGTGGACATCCCTGTCTTCTTCCTGACCTCAGAGGAAAAGCTCTCAATTTTTCCCCATTTTGGGATAGCTTGGGTGGCTCAGTGGTTAAGTGTCTGCCTTCAGCTCAGGGCGTGATGCTAGAGATCCAGGATCAAGTCCCACATTAGGCTCCCTGCATGAAGCCTGCTTCTCCCTCTGCCTCTGTCTCAGCCTCTCTCTCTCTCTCTCTCTATTTTTCTTTCTCTCTCTCTCTCTCTGTGTCTCTCATAAATAAATAAAATCTTTAAAAAAGATTTCTCCATTTAGAATGATATTAGCTATAGGTTTTTCTTAAATGGCCTTTATGATGTTGAGGTATATTCTCTCTAAACTTATGTTGTTGAGGCTCTTTTTTTTCTTAAATTATGAACGGATGTTGTACTTTTTTCAAAGTCTTTTTCTGTATGTGTTGGAATGATCATATGATTATTATCCCTTGTCTTGTTGATCTGATGTATCACATTTATTGATTTGGAGCACTCTTGCAATCCAGGAATATATCTTTTTTGATCATGGTGAATGATCCTTTTTTGTTGTTGTTATCTATGAACTAAAAAATGATTTTATTTTTTTATGTTTTTTAAATTTAAATTCAAGACCCAAAATTGGACAGCCTAGTCAACATACACTATAACAAACAGTGCTCATCCCGTCAAGTGCCCTCCTCACTGTCCATCACCCAGTTACCACATCCCCCCATTCACCTCCCCTTCCACATAATGAATAATTATTAATGGGTTGTTGGAATTGGTTTGCTAATATTTTATTGAGAATTTAAGCATTTATGTTCACCAGGGATATTGGCATGTAATTCTTGTTTATAGTTGAGTCTTTATCTGGTTTTGATATCCAGGTAATTCTGGCTCCATAGAAAGAATTTGGAAGTTTTCCTTCTGTTTCTTTTTTTTTTTTTTTTTGGAATACTGTAAGAAAAATATATGTTAAGTCTTCTTTAAATGTTTGGCAGAAGGGCGCCTGAGTGACACAGTGGGTTAAGTGTCCAGCTCTTGATTTTGGCTCAGGTCATCATCTCAGTGTCCTGAGATCAAGCCCCATGTACAGCACCACACTGAGCTTGAAGCCTGCTTAGGATTCTCTCCCTCTGCCCATCCCCCCTCCCAATTCTCTCTCTCTCTCTCTCTCTCTCACTCTCTGAAAATAAATACTATATCATTAAAAATATAAATATTGGGGGGATACTGTCAAGATGGCAGTAGTGTAGGGTTCCTCAACTCATCTGGTCCCACAAACATACCTAGATAACTTTTGAAACATCCTGAACACCTATGAATTTGACCTGAGATATAAAGGCAGAACAGCTGGAATGCTACAGAGAGAAAAGTTTTTCAATTCTAGGAGGAGGGGCAAGATTGTGAAAGAGTAGGGGTCCTGAACTCACTGGTCCCACCAACATACCTAGATAACTTTCAAAACATCCTGAACACCTACGAATTCGAACTGAGATTTAAAGAGTGAACAGCTGAAATGCTACAGAGAGAAAAGTTTTTACTTCTAACAAGGTAGGAAGGCTGAAAAATAAATAAATAAAAAAGAATACAGTGGGGGAGGGACACCGTGAGTAGCCTGGCTAAAGCAGAGCAGTGAAAGCCTCCAGGACAGGAAAGCCCAGCCCTGAAGAAGCAGGAACTTTAAAAATCCACTCCTGGGTTTTCCTGGATGGAAAAGTGCTTAGCAGGGAAATTGGGCAAAATCCCAGGAGGGTGAAGCCTAAAGATTCCTGGAGTCACTATTAGAGGAAAGATGCCCAGGAGAACCTCACTGCAAACCACGGTCTGATAACGGTAAAGGGCTAAAATGATGCACCCCTTTGGGGCTACTGGGAGAAGCCAGTAGGTTAGGTGGGTGGGCTCCAGACAGAGGTGGATCTGACCCTTTCCCTTTGGAAGAGGCAGCCCCGGGGAGTGCAGGTCCAGTGGCACAGGGCCCCAGATCCCAGGGCTTCCAAGCAGACAAAGCTGGGGATCCTGTGTGGGACAGGGAGAAGTGGGGAGGGCACAGGAAAGGCAGAAGTGGGGAGGGCACAGGACAGATAGAACTCTTCTGCCACTGGGCGCCCCAAAGCTGTGCAGATCAGTGCACCTACACTGGCCCTTGGAGCAATCTAGGCTGGTGCAGACTGGGAGTCTGCATTAGTTACTGGTAGGGAGCTCAACACCAGAGCTGGAAATCTAGCCACTGCTATTGTTTTTCCTCCTTGTTTCACCTTGCACCTGGGAAAGGTGGGGTTGCTAAGAAACAAAGGCCTCACAGGATGAACAGCTCACAATGAGCAGGCACCAGGTGAGGGGTGGGACGTCTCTGCCATGGCACAAACACCTGAGAATCAGCACAACAGACCCCACCCCCAGAAGACCACATGGAAGAACAATGGAAACAATGTAACAATGGAAGTTCTTGACCAAGCAATGCTGGAAAGCTCCAGGACCAAGGGAAAATAGTATATAGAACTAGAGGGTCCTCCTTTTATTTTTTATTTTTTTATTTTTCCCTTCTCCATTACAATTTGTTTTTATATCAGACTAAAAATTTCCAATTTTTTTTCTCTTTTCCCACCTTAACTACAATATTTTCCCAGCTCTTCATTTTTTAAGTTGTTTTCCTTTTTGACTTTCATGTTTCTACAATTACATGTCTTAGATGTATTTTTCACTTCTGGATTCCTTTCACTGTATTCAATTTAACTTTGTTAGATATATGAGATATGGGTTTTTGTTTTTTGTTTTTTCCTGCCCCGCTTTGTTTTACAATGCTGGAAGTTCAAACCTTCTAAAACATGACCAGCATACATCCAGAACCAAGTGGAATACTGTGCTGGTTCATTCTGGAAGATTATATTCTCTCTTCCTTCCCATTCTGACCCCCCATTTTATCTTGTTTATGTTTTGGTGGAAAATGTTGGGGCTTTCTAGAAGTATTGCTGATTTATATAAATTTGGGATTGAGCATCTTTTAACATACAGAACAAAATAACCTCAGAACCAAGAGGATCACACTCTGGGACCGCTCAGGTAGACTACATTCTCTCTCCACCACCACTTCCTGACCAACACCATCCCCCTTCCCCCCATTTTCCTCTTTTCCCCCTTTTCTTTACTTTTTTTCCCTTCTTTCTCTTTTTTTTTCTTCTTTGTTTTTGGTTTTTGGCCTTTTATGTTTTACTACTTTGTTTTAAAATGTGCTTTTCATTTAGTGGTCCATTTGTTTTATTTTCTTATAACCTTTTTTCATTTTCTGATCTCTAAACTCTTCGAATCATCTAGGGTGAAATTTACTTAGGTTGTGGTTGATCTTCTTGACTCAGCCCACTCATACAGCCACGCTGCATTGAACAAAATGACTAGAAGGAAGAACTCACCAAAAAAGAATCAGAAACAGTACCCTCTGCCACAGAGTTACAGAATTTGGATTTTAATTCAATGTCAGAAAGACAATTCAGAAGCACAATTATAAAGCTACTGGTGGCTCCAGAAGAAAGAATAAAGGACTCTAGAGACTTCGTTACTGTAGAATTGAGATCTAATCAGGCCGAAATTAAAAATCAATTAAATGAGATGCAATCCAAACTGGATGTTCTAACTGCTAAGGTTAATGATGTGGAAGAAAAATTGAATGACATAGAAGACAAGTACATGGTAAGGAAGGAAGATGAGGAAAAAAGAGAAAACCAATTAAGAGACCATGAGGAAAGGCTTAGGGAAATAAATGATAGCTTGAGAGGAAGAATTTACCTATATGGATTCAAGAAGAGGCTGAGAGGGAGAGAGGACCACAAAGTACATTGAACAAATCATAGCTGAGAACTTCTCAAATCTGGGGAGGGAACTAGGTATGCTGATCTAAGAGATAGAGAGGACCCCACCCAAAGAAAACCAATAAAAACAGTTCAACACCTTGACATTTAATAGTGAAACTTTCACATTCCAAAGATAAAGAGAAAATCCTTAAAGCAGCAGGAGACAGACACTCTTAACTTATAAGGGTAAGAACTATCAGATTAACAACAGACCTCTCCACAGAGACCTGGCAGGCCAGAAAGGGCTGGCATGATATATAGAGGGTACTAAATGAGAAGAACATGCAGCCAAGAATACTTTATCCAGCAAGGCTCTCATTCAGAATAGAAGGAGAGATAAAGAGCTTCCAAGATAGGCAGAAACAGAAAGAATACGTGACCAACAAACCAGCTCTGCAAGAAAGATTAAGGGAGACACTGTAAAAGAAAGAGGAAGCATAAGAAATAATCCACAAAAACAGGGACAGAATAGGTATGATGACACTAAATCCATAACTTTCAATAGTTACTCTAAACATGAATGGGCTAAATGATCCCATCAAAAGATGCAGGGTATCAGACTGGATATAAAATCAAGACCCATCTATTTACTCTCTACAAGAGACTCATTTTAGACCTAAGGATGCCTACAGCCTGAAAATGAAAGGGTGGAGAAAAATTTATCATTCAAATGGTCATTAAAAGAAAGCAGGTATATCAATCCTAATATCAGAAAAATTGAAGTTTATACCAAAGAGTATATATAGTAGGAGATGAAGCGGGACACTATATCATACTTAAAGGGTCTATGCAACAAGACCTAACAACAATGAATATTTATTCCCCTAATGTGGGAGTTGCCAAGTATATCAAACAATTAATAACCAAAGTAAAGAGATACTAAAGATAATAATACACTTATAGAGGAGACTTCAACAAGCACTTTCTGCAAATGACAGAACTACAAAGCAGAATATCAGCAAAGAAATTAGGGCCTTAAATGATACACTGGACCAGATGGATTTCACAAATATATAGAGAACTTTCATCTGAATGCAACTGAATACACATTCCTCTCAAGTGCACATGGAATTTTCTCTAGAATAGACCACACACTGGGTCAAAAATCAGGTCTCAACTGATACCAAAAGATTGGGATTGTCCCTTCCTTATTTTCAGACCACAATCCTTGAAATGAGAACTCAATCACAAGAAGAAATTTGGAAGAAATTCAAACACATGGAGGTTAAAGAGCATCCTACTAAAAGATGAATGGGTCAACCAGGAAATTAGAGAGGAATTAAAAAGATTCATGGAAACTAATGAAAATGAAGATACAAAAAAAGAAAGAAAATGAAGATACAATGATTCAAAATCTTTGGAATACAGCAAAAGTAGTCCTAAGAGGGAAATACATTGCAATATGAGCCTTCTTCAAAAAATTGGAAAAAACTCAGATACACAAGCTAACCTCCCAAATAAAGGAACTGGAGAAAGAACAGCAAGTAAAACCTACACCAGGCAGAAGAAGGAGATAATAAATATTCGAGCAGAACTCAATGAAATAGATACCACAAGAACTCTGGCACACATCAACAAATCAACAAAACCAGGAGTTGGATATTTGAAGGAATTAATAAGATAGATAAACCACTAGCTAGACTTATTAAAAAGAAAAGGGAAAAGACTCAAATTAATAAAATCATGAAACAAAGAGGAGAGGTCACAACCAATACCAAGGATTTGCAAACAATTTTAAAAACATAATATGAGCAGCTATACACCAACAAATTAAGCAATCTAGAAGAAATGGATACATTTCTGGAAAGCCAAAAATTACCAAAACTGAAAAAGGAAGAAATAGAAAACCTGAACAGGCCAATAACCAGCGAGGAAATTGAAGCAGTCATCAAAAACCTCCCAAGACACAAAAGTCCAGGGCCAGATGGCTTCCCAGGGGGATTCTACCAAACGTTTAAAGAAAAACTAATACCTATTTACTAACGTTGTTCCAAAGGATAGCAAGGGGAGGAATTCTTCCAAATTCGTTTTATGTGGCCAGCATTACCTTGATTGCCAAAACAGAAAACGACCCCCCAAAAAAGGAGACTTATAGACAAATATCCCTGATGAATACAGATGCAAAAATTTTCACGATACTAGCCAATAGGATCCAACAGTACATTAAGAGAATTAATGAAGACTACCAAGTGGGATTTATCCTCAGGATTCAAGGGTGGTTCAACACTCAGAAAACAATCAGCATGAGAGATCACATCAACGTGAGAAGAAAAAAAAAAAACAAGAACCATATGATCCTCTTAATAGATGCAGAGAAAGCATTTGACAAAATACAGCATCCATTCCTGATTAAGACTCTTCAGAGTGTAGGGATAGAAGGAACATTCCTCAGCATCTTAAGAGCCATCTATGAAAAGCCCATAGTGAATATCATTCTAATTGGGGAAAACTGAGAGCCTTTCCCCTCAGATCAGGAATGTGACAGGGATGTCCACTCTCACCACTGCTATTCAACATAGTACTAGAAGTCCTAGCCTCAGCAGTCAGACAACAAAAAGAAAAAAAAAAAAGCATTCAAACTGGCAAAGAAGAAGTCAAACTCTACCTATTCACAGATGATATGATACTTATATTGAATACCCAAAAGACTCCATCCCAAGATTACTAGAACTCATACAACAAATCAACAATATGGCAGGATACAAAATTAATGCACAGAAATCAGTTTCAAATTTATACAATCACAATGATACTGAAGAAAGAAATTAAGGAATCAATCCCATTTACAATTGCACCCATTTTCATAAGATACCTATGAATAAACATAACCAAAGAGGTAAAGGATCTATACACTGAAAACTACAGAACACTTCTGAAAGAAATTGAGGAAGACACAAAGAAGGGGAAAAACATTCCATGCTCATGGATTAGAAGTATAAATATTGTGAAAATGCCAATGCTACCCAAGGCAATTTACACATTCAAAGCAATCCCTATCAAAGTACCATGGACTTTCTTCACAAAGTTGAAACCAATAACCTTCAGATGTGTATGGAACTAGAAAACACCCCGAATAGCTAGGGGAATATTGAAAAAGAAAATGAAAGCTGGGGACACCACAATGCTAGACTTCAAGCTGTACTACAAAACTGTGATCATCAAAATAGTGTGGTACTTGCACAAAAACAGACACATAGATCAATGGGACAGAATAGAGACCCAAGAAATGGGCCCTCAACTCTATGATCAACTAATATTCTCAAAGCAGGAAAAACTATCCACTGGAAAAAGGACAGTCTATTCAATAAATGGTGCTGGGAAAATTGGACAGCCACTTGCAGAAGAATGAAACTGGACCATTCTCTTACACCATACACAAAGATAAACTCAAAATGAATGAAAGATCTAAATCTGAGACAAGATCCCATCAAAATCCTAGAATAGAACACAGGCAACACCCTTTTTGAACTTGGCCACAGCCACTTCTTGCAAGATATATCTATGAAGGCAAGGGAAACAAAAGCCAAAATGTACTATTGGGACATGAGATAAAAAGCTTCTGCACAGCAAAAGAAACAGTCAAAAATAATAAAAGACAACCTACAAAATGGGAGAAGATATTTGCAAATGACCTATCAGACAAAGGGCTAGTATCCAAGATCTGTAAAGTCCTTTCAAAATCAACACCCAAGAAACAAATAATCCAGTCATGAAGTGGGCAGAAGACATGAACAGACATTTCACCAAAGAAGACATACACATGGCCAACAAGCATGTGACAAAATGGTCCCCATCACTTTCCATAAGGGAAATCAAATCAAAAGCACAATGAGATACCACCTCACACCAGTGATGATGGTGAAAATTAACAAGACAGGAAAGAACAAATGTTAGAGAGAATTTGCAGAAGGGAGAACCCTCTTGCACTGTTGGTGGGAATGCAAACTGTTGCAGCCATTCTTGAAAACAGTGTGGAGGTTCCTCAAAAAGTTAAAAATAGAGCTACCCCAGGATCCAGCAATTACACTCCTGGGTATTTACTCCAAAATTACAGATGTAGTGAAATGCCGAGACACCTGCGCCCCAATGTTTATAGCAGCAATGTCCACAATAGCCAAACTGTGAAAAAAGCCATGATGTCCTTCAATAGATTATTGGATAAGAAAATGTATAAATGTATAAATGCATCAATATATATTGTATATATCGTATATATATAGTATGTATATATATATAGTGTGTGTGTATATATATATATACACACATTGGAATATTACTCAGCCATTCCAAGAGATGAATACCCACCATTTGCTTTGATGTGGATGGACCTGGAGCGTATTATGTTGAGTGAAGTAAGTCAATCGGAGAAGTAAAAATCATCATATGGTTTCATTTATATATGGAATATAAGAAATAGTAAAAGAGATTATAAGGGAAAGGAGGGGAGCTGAGTGGGAAAAATTAGAGAGGGAAAGAAATCATGAGACTCCAAACTCTGGGAAAAAAGCAAAGGGTTGCCAAAGGGGAGGTGGGTGGGGGAATGGGGTAACTGGGTGATGGGCAATGCAGTGGGCACATGATGTGATGAGCATTGGGTATTATATGCTGGCAAATTGAATTTAACTTAAAATAATGTAAAAAAAATGGGGAGAATTCACCCACAAATCCATCTGGCCCTGGACTTTAGTTTGTTGGGAGTTTTTGATTACTGATTTATTTTATTTGCTGGTTAAAATTTGTCTGCTCAAGCTTTCCATTTCTTCCTGTTTCAGTTTTGGTAATTTATACATTTGTAGGAATCTATCCAACTCTTCCAGGTTGTCCAATATTTGGCATATAGGTTTTCATAATATTCTCTTAGAATTGTTTGTATTTCTTTGGTTTTGGCTGTTATTTTCCCTCTCTTATTTGTGATTTTATTTATTTGGTTATTTTCCATTTCCTTTTTGATATGTCTGGTCAGATGTTTATAAGTTCTATTAATATTTGCAAAGATCCAGGTCTTAGGTTAATTGATCCTTTTATAAATTTTAGTTTCTATAGGTTTTGGTTCTGCTCTAGTCTTTATTTTTCCCTCTCTTCTTACTGCCTTTTGTTTGTTGCTCTTTCTATCTCCATTAGATGTAAGGTTAAGTTGCTTATTTGGGATTTTTCTGGCTTTCTAAGGTCAGCCTGTTTTGTTATATACTTCACTCTAAGGACCACTCTTCCCACATCAAAAAAGGTTTTAGACCATTGTGTTTTCAATATTTTTTGTTTTCATGTTTTTTTTAAATTTCTTCTTTGTTTTCCTGGTTGGCCCACTCATTGCTTAGTAGCATGTTGCTTAACCTCCATGTATTTATGATCTTTCCAATTTTTTTCTTTTGATTGACTTCAGTTTCATAGAGTTGTGGTCAGAAAAGATGCCAAGTATGGTTTCAGTTGACTTGTTGAGGCCTGTGTTTGTGATGTAATATGTGATCTATCCTGAAGAATGTCCTATGTTCACTTGAAAAGGTTTTTAATTTATTTTTTTGTTTGTTTTGGTTCTTGTTCTTCTTTTGATTTTGTTTAGGAGGGAGTATTATGAATATATCTGCTAAATCCATGTAGTCCAGTGTATCATCCAAAGTCATCATTTGGTTGTTGATTTTCTCCTTAGATGATCTGTCCAATGATATAAGTGGAGTGTTAAAGTCTCCTTCTATTATTATATTATAATCAATTAGTTCTTTTATGTTTGTCAGTAATTGTTTCATATATTTAGGTGCTCTGATGTTAGTGGCATAAATATTTACAATTATTATAGCTTCTTGCTTGATTGTCCCCATTATGATTATGATTTGTCTTTTGTCAGAGTCTTAGTTTTAAGTCCATTTTGTCTGATATAAGCATTGTTACCCAGGCTTTCTTTTGACATCCATTTGCAAGATAAATACTTCTCCATCCCCTCACTTTCAATCTGCAGGTGTCTTTTGGTCTAAAATGAGTCTCCTGTAGGCAGCATAGAGATGGGTCTTGCTCCTTTTTTATCCCTTCTGACACCCTATGTCTTTTGTTCGGTGTGTTTAGTCTACGTACATTGGGAGAAATAATTGATTGATATGTCTTTATTACCATTTTATGACTTGTCATTGTTTCTGGAGATTTTCTCTGATACTTTATTGTTTTTATCACTTTTGGTTCTCCTTTGCACTCAAAGAGTCCCCTTTAATATTTCCTTTAAAACTGATTTTATTTATTCATTTATTTGTTTGTTTGAGAGAGCATGGGGGAGAGAGAGAGAGACAGAGAGACAGAGAGAGAGAGAACATGAGCGGGGTGGGGAGGGAGGCAGAGGGAGAAGCAGACTCCCTGCTGAGCAAAGAGCCCAATGTGGAGCTCAGTCCCAGGACCCTGAGATCATGACCCGAGCTGAAGGCAGCCATTTAACTGACTGAAGCACCCAGCCACCCTCTCTTTAATATTTCTTACAGGGCTGGTTTAGTGGTCATGAACTCCTTTAGTTTTTGTTTGAGAAACCCTATCTCTCCTTGTCTGTTGAATGATAGCCTTGCTGGAAGAATATTCTTGGCTGCAGATTTTGCCCATTCAGCACTTTGAGTATATTATGTTACTCCCTTCTGTCTTGGCATGTTTGTATTGCAAAATCTCTAGCTAGCCTTATGGGTATTCCCTTGTGAGTCAAGGACTTCTTTTGTCTTGCTACTCTTTAGATTTTTCTTTATCGGTATATTTTGCAAGTTCAATTACAATATGTCTTGCCATTGGCCTGTTTTTGTTGATTTTGATGGGAGTCCTCCGTGCTTCCTAGATCTGAATGTCTATTTCTTTCCCCAGATGAGGGAAGTTTTCAGCTAGTATTTCTTCAAATAAATTTTCTTTCCCCTTTTCTCTCTCTTCCTAAGTCTATTTTTGTGTTGCCTAGTTCTTTTCTCTCTCCTTTGTCTGGCTTCATTTCTTTCCATTAATTCGTCTTCTAGGGCAATAATCCATTCCTCTCCTTCATCTAGCCTGCTTCTCATTCCATCAAGTTTGTTTTCAATCATGCTTATTGCACTCTTCGTCTTTGATTCTTTTTTTAAAAATTTTATTTATTTAGTATTTTAGAGAGCAAGCCGAGGGAGGAGCAAAGGGAGAGGGACAAACTCCATGCTGAATGCAAAGCCTAACACAGGGCTCAATATCATGACACTAAGGTCATGATCTGAGCCAAAACCAAGAGTTGTATACTTAACCAACTGAGCCACCCAAGCACTCCTGATTGATTCTTTTTAAACTATTTTGTCTCTGTTGTTAGGGTCTCACTGATATCTTCCATTCGTTTCTCAAGCCCAAGAGTACCCTTATGATCATTGCTTTAAATTCTCCATCAGGAATGTTACTTATATCTGTTTTTCTTTTATCTCTCGCTGTCTTCTTATCTTGTTCTTTCATTCGTTATAAATTTTTCCATGTTGGCATTTTGTCTAAGTCTCTGCTTTCTTCTCTGCATTAAAAAAAAACAATTATATTACCTAATCCCAAAAGCAATGGCTTTATGAAGAAGAGGTCGTCTACTGTTCAGGCCCTGACACTTCAGGGAGTGTCTTTGGTGTGTGTTTTGTATGTTCTGCTGCTGTGTTCTGGGTGCTGTATCCTTCAGTCCAGTCATCTGTAGAGGCTCTCCTTGCCAGTATACTGTGGGCAATGTTTGATCATTGGGCTGAATATGGTGAGCTTTAAGTAGGTAATCTCTGGACTGCTTCTGAAATGAGACCTGACACCAACTCCACCAGAACTGGGGCCCTGCGGAAATCTGGTTGAGAGATTTGGTGTGGGCTGGGGGTTTGTTCTGGTCTTCTTTGGGGAGGGGTGCCTGCAATGATGTGACTGAAGCAAGCTTGACTGAGGGCAGTCCCACTAGAGAACGGGACATAATCATGTTAAGCAGCTATTGTCAACAGTGCACTGTCTCTTACAGGTTGTTCTGTGTTCATGCTGAGGGACAAAGGAGGGAAATGGAGTTAGCCAGCTCCTTTTTTCCCCTAGAGTTGTTTGTCCATGAACACTGCCTCTCAGGTATCCACTTGAAGAAGAGTGAATAATCCTCCCCTGTGTCCCCCAGGCATTCTTCACATCACTTTTTCTATGTTGTTTTCCCCCAGGTTGTTTGCCTGCCTTCTTTCCAGGAGCAGAGCAGTGCCTTCCGGACTCTATCTCAGCCAAGCCTCTTGACTTTAAAACTCCAAACTTTAAGCCCCACTGGTTGCAAGAATTTACAAAATTCTGCCCCTCTCATTTTCCAAGCCAATGGCTTTGTGAAATGTTATCTTTGTGTATTCCCCTGTGTGCTCCTCTCTCTCCCCTTCTCTGTGACTCTTTACTTCCTCCTCTCTGGAGCACCCATGATCCATGTCTTCCCTAAACTATGTCTCTACACTTCCTACCCTCTTCAATGTGGCCTCTTCTCTTCCTTTAGTTGTGAAGTTTGTTCTGTCAGTATTCTGATGGTTTCTGGGATATTTCGGATGATTTGATAGTTATCTTGTTGTATTCATGGGACAAGATGAATCTAAGGTCTTCGTACTCTACTGCTATCTTCCTCCTTCCCTCAGCATTGTTTAAATATACCTGGTGTTACCAAAATTCTTATATTTTTGTAAGATCCAACATTCTATTTCATGCATTTTTACCTATTGTGCTATTCCTTCTAAAAGTGGAGACTACCACTTTTTTTTAACCTGGCTAAATTATTAATAAGATTCAGTTCAACTATCATCCCTCCCAAAAAGCTCACTCCAAATCACCAGCTGTGATCTGCCCTCTTCTCTGATCTCATAATGCCTACATACACTTCTGTTTATTTATTCAACATTTATTGAGAATTTACTATGTGTAAGACAATGTGTTAGATAATCAGACTATAAGTGAGCAACATTAGGCATAACTGCTGCCTTCATGGAGCTTACAGTTAATCTTGTCAGTTACCATATTAAAATGTAATTCACTATTTTGCTTTCTACTATCTCTAAAGTATAAAATACTTAATACCAAGGCCTATATATATATTCACATTGGTACCCTTAGTTCACAACAGTCCTGAAATATAATAGGCACACACACACACACACACACACACACACACACACACACAAATGCTTATTGAACTGAACTTTCTGATTATCCCAAAGTAAAAAATGGCCCTTTCCCAAATTATTAGTGCCATGGCCATCTCTTTTTTAATCTGTCCCTACTTTCTGCTACTGGATAGCAACACAAGGATAAGAGAACACATCCCATGGGATGGTTAGTATGGGGGTAATAGAGATTGAAGGGAAAGAATATATAACTCATAAAGAGGTTGACCCAAAGCTATTTGTAGCACTTTTTTTTTATTTGTTCTGTTTGCATTCTCTCCAGATTATCTTCCTACTACAATATATTCTGAAAACATTGTCTTCTCTCACATAGATGATTTGAAGAAAATGTGTGTGTGTGTGTGTGAGAGAGAGAGAGAGAGACAGAGACAGACAGACAGACAGACACAGAGATTGGACATCTTTATAAATTCTGATCCAATCTGAATTCTGATCCAAATGAGTCTCATATTGAGTCAGCATTATGTAGCACTCATAATACACCTGAGATGTTGAGAGTGGCACAGGTACCCAATCCAATGGATGACATTGAGTCAATATTAGAATCAATTTGGCATTTACACTTTGCTTCCACTGTCCTCAAAATTCAGTTTCAATCTGTCCACCTCTCTTTTTAGGTTCCAAACCACTGACTTTCATATTATCATACATGTGGGCTCTTGGAATGGTACTTTGATGATTAACTTTTGGAAAATATAAAACAACAATGGCTAAGATAGCTGTTGAAAGATACTTTTATCTAGTAGCATCAGATGCAGTAAGAACCAAAGATTTGAAGTTTCCACTATATATTACAGTGACTAAAACACAAATCCTTGGCCTGACCTGCTGACTTGATAATTATCTAGATACAGCTATTTAGATGATTTAAGAAACAAGAGCCTGAGTGGATGCTTATTACTTAATCCTTACCCTTCCCCCATTCCTTGCTCCCTGCTGACTCTTTCAAATGTTCTTCCTCTCCTCCTCTGTCACCCTGTCCTCTACACACACACACACACACACACACACACACACTTTCATATTCTACAAAAATTTGTCCATGCAAGAAGATAATGTAGCCTCCGCATTTGTCTATAAAGGCTTTTTATTATTAGCATGAATGAGAACAGAAAAACTTTGTTGATCTTGAAATATACTTCTTGCCAATTTCACTTCAGTGCTAATAATGTTTTTCACTTCTATCTTGTTCTGTGAAGGAAAAACAATGCATACTCCAAAGAGTAGCCACTTACAAAATTATCTTTGTGAATACAGGTAATTCCCTTTAAATTCTATGTTGTATAATCAGTTCTTATAGTAAATAGGTGTGACTGAGTCTCTATAATGGGAATAAGTGACTTAATTATGCCTTATAGCTCTGTACTTTTATTTAAAGGGCTAAAGTTAAAGTACTGATAAATGAATTGTATTTTAATCTAATAATTATTGGAACTTTAATCAAATCACTTGGACCATTTTTCCTCCCTGTGCCAATGTTGTAAAAGCTATTTTGTAGGGTACATTTCAACCTATTTTGATAATATAAAGAAAAGATAATATAGGTACTTGTCTTCTGGAAGCTCTATGACTTAAGCATGTGAGTGCCCGTGTGTGTGTGTGTGTGTGTGTGTGTGAGTGTTTTCTTATGCTATACAAAAATTGCTCATTTTTTTAATGAATGTGCTATTTAAATGCAGAAGATCTAACATTTTAAGATTTTCATCAATTCTTAAAGAATCCCGTGTTACCGTCCGTTTATCGTTAGAAACTAATTTCATCCAAGGTTTCCTTCCCCACCCAGAATTTGGCACTGGAGGTTTAAATAAATGCTATCAATGGGGGATCCCTGGGTGGCGCAGCGGTTTGGCGCCTGCCTTTGGCCCAGGGCGCGATCCTGGAGACCTGGGATCGAATCCCACGTCGGGCTCCCGGTGCATGGAGCCTGCTTCTCCCTCTGCCTGTGTCTCTGCCTCTCTCTCTCTCTGTGACTATCATAAATAAATAAAAATTTAAAAAAAAATGCTATCAATGGCACTATTAAATAAGATTGCATCCTAGTTGACTGAGGTACATGCTAGGATCTTCTACCTTTGAAAATGCAGTTCTTTAATTATACTTCACAGATATAAATGAAATTACCTTGAATGCTTACTTGGTGGGCTTATTACTGAAAGTACAATGTTAAGTGATCAAATCCTTACAGCAACGTGGATCTGATGAAAAAAAAAATGTACTTCATCATAAGAAAGGAGAAAGTTAAATGAAAAACAAAAGACCCAGGAACTAGGAAAGTGTGAAATATCCAATAGCCATCTAAAAAACTTCATTAACTCTTTCAAGCTGATGAATATAATTATGTGCTTACTTGTTGAATTTATTTTTTTCCTAGATGTAATTAGTCTTCTCTAATATAAATAATATTTATTCAAGCTGACCCTTTGAGATTTGAGGGCTTTTAGATTTTTAAAGTATTTTTCTCTTTATGTCTACTGAGATTTAATGAATTTTGAGTACCTCACTGGCTGTAGGTAGGCTTTGAACAGATTCATATTATGTTTTTCTAATGAGATTTTAATGGAGGGATTAATTTCAAGAATTCAATATAGACATTCTGAATCTATTTTTTAAATAATAGAAAGTAGCATATATCCACTGTAAAAAAAAAAAATTTACCAATTAAGAAAGCATGAGAAAGATAACTCAAGGGAAGGGCAAGATGGCAGAAGAGTAGAGGTCTTTAAGTCACCTGGGCCCAAAAACTTACCTAGATAACTTTCAAAACATCCTGAACACCTATGAACTCGACCTGAGATTTAAAGAGAGAACAGCTGGAATGCGACAGAGAGAAAGGTTTTTGTTTCTAACACGGTAGGAGGCAAAAATAAATAAATAAATAAATAAATAAATAAATAAATAAAATAGAATAGAGTGGGAGAGGGGAACGTGAGTAGCCAGGCTGAGGCAGAGCAGCAAAAGCCTCCAGGGCAGGAAAGCCCAGCCACAGAGAAGCAGGAACTTTTAAAATCCACGCCTGAGTTTTCCCTGATGGAAAAGTACTTGCAGGGGAATCGGGCAAAATCTCAGGAGGGGCAGTGAAGCCTCAAGATTCCTGGAGTCACTATCAGAAGAGGGGCACGAAGAGAAAAGCTCAACACAAACCATGGTCTGATATCAGTAAAAGGCTGTAAAACATGCCCCTCTGGGGCATGTACAGCTTCCCTTAAAGAGAGGCATCCTTGGGAGCACAAGTCCAGAGGCACAGGGCCCTGGATCCCAGGGTGCCCAAGCAAGAAAGCTGGCAATCCTCCATTCCCCCTGGGACAGGCATAAGTGGGGAGAGCACAGGAAAGCGAGAACTCTCCTGCTGCTGGGAGCTCCCACAAGTTGTGCAAATCAGGGCACCTGCAGCTGCCTCCAGGAGCATCTAGACCAGTGAGGACTAGGAGACTGCAGTTAGTTACGGGGATCTTGACTCCAGAGCTGGAAATTTGGTCACTGCCATTGTTGTTTTTCATCCTTGTTTCACCTTGTGCCTAGGAGAGGCAGGGCCTCTAGGGCCTCACAGGATTAGTAGCTCATACTGAGCCCAGTATGGGTGAAGGGGCTGGGAATCTCCACCTGGTCACACACACCTGAGAATCATCACAGCAGATCCCTCCCCCAGAAGACCACCTGGAAGAGCAAGTTTATTGACCAAGCAGCCCTGGAAAGCTCCAGGACTGACAGAAAATAGTATATAGAAATGGAGGGTCCCTTTTTTTATCTTTTTCCATTACAACTCATTTTTATATCAGACTAAAAATTACCAATATTTTTTCTCTTTTTCCACCTTAACTACAATATTTTCCCAACTCTTCATTTTTAAGTTGTTTTCTTTTTTGACTTTCATATTTCTACAATTACATGTCTTAGATATATTTTTCACTTCTGGATTCCCTTCAATGTGTTCAATTTAACTTTGATATATATATATAAAAGATATAGGTTTTTGGTTTTTTATTTTTATGCCTTGTTTTGTTTTACAATGATGGAAGTTCATACCTTCTTAAACATGACCAGCATACACCCAGAACCAAGTGGAATACCATGCTGGTTCATTCTGGGAGATTATATTCTCTCTCTCCATTCTGACCCTTCTTTTATCTTCTTTATATTTTGGTGGAAAATGTTGGGGCTTTATGTAAGTATTGCTGGTTTTTATAAATTTGGGATTGAGCATCTTCTAACATACAGAGCAAAATACACTCAGAACCAAGAAGAACATCCTCTAGGATCCCTCAGGGAGACTACACTCTCTCCTCACCACCATCCCCCCCCCTTTTTTTTTTCATCCCCCCCTTTTTTCCTCTTTACTTTTTTTTTCTTTTCTTCTTTTTCTTTTTTTCTTCTTCTTTGATTTTCATATTTGGCCTCTTCTGTTTTACTAATTTGTTTTAAAATGTGTTTTTCACTTTACTGGTCCTTTTGTTTTATTTTGTTCTGTTCTTTTTCTTCTGGTTTCTGGTCTATGAATTCTTCAGAATCATCTAGGATGTATTTTACTTAGGTCGTGGTTGATATTTTTGACTCATCCCACTCATACAGCCACTTTGCACTGGACAAAATGACTAGAAGGAAAAATTCACCACACACACACAAAAAAAACAGAAACAGTACTCTTTTCCACATAGTTACAGAATTTGGAATTCAATACAATGTCAGAAATTCAATTCAGAAGTACAATTATAAAGCTACTGGTGGCTCTGGAAAAAAGCATAAAGGACTCAAGAGACTTCATTACTATAGAACTGAGATCTAATCAGGCAGAAATTAAAAATAGTTTAATTAAGATGAAATCCAAACTGTATGCTCTATCTGCAAGAGTTAATGAGAAGGAAAAGACTGACAGAGATTCATCACTTCTGTAGTGAGAAGTGATATTCTTCACTTCTATAAGGAAAGAAGCAGAGGGAAAAAATAAAAATAATTAAGAGCCCATGAGGAAAGGTTTAGCAATATAAATGAGAGCTTCAGACTGGAGAACATATGTATAATTTGGATTCCAGAAGAGGGTGAGAGAGAGAAAGAGGACCACAAAGTACATTTGAACAAATCATAGCTGAGAACTTCCCAAATCCAGGAAAGAAAACAGGCATTCAGATCCAAGACAGAGAGAATCCCCCCAAAAATCAATGAAAACCATTTAACACCTCGAAATTTAATAATGAAATTTAAATTTTAAAGATAAAGAGAAAATCCTTAAAGCAGTATGAGACAAGATTCTTAACTTATGTAGGAAGAAATATCAGATTAACAGCAGACCTCTGCACAGAGGCCTGGAAGGCCAGAAGGAGCTGGCATGATATATTCAGGGTCCTAAATGAGAAGAACCTGCAGCCAAGAATACTTTATCCAGCAAAGCTCTCATTCATAATAGGAGAGATAAAGAGATTCCAGGATAGGCAGAAACTGAAAGAATAGGTGACCACCAATCTGGCTCTGCAAGAAATATTAAGGGAGACCCTGTAAAAGAAAGAGGGAGCCGAAAGATACAAACTACAAAAACAAAGACTGAATAGGTAATACAATGACACTAAATTCATCTTTCAAAAGTTACTCTGAACATGAATGGGTGAAATGATCTCCTCAAAAGACACAGGTTATCAAACTGCATATAAAAACAAGGCCCATCTATATGCTGTCTACAAGAGACTCATTTTAGACCTAAGAATATCTCCATCCTGAAATAAAAGGGTGGAGAAAAATTTACCATTCAAATGGTCCTTAAAAGAAAGCTAGGGTAGCGATCATCATATTAGATAAACTAAAGTTTATACCAGATACTATATAGAAGATGAAGAGGGGCACTATATCATAGTTAAAGGGTCTATCCAGAAGAAGACCTAACAACCATGATATTTATGTCCCAAATGTGGGAGATCCAAGTATATCAATCAATTAATAACCAAAGTAAAGAGATACTTAGATAATAACTTACTGAAAGTAGAAGAATTCAACACCACACTTTCTGCAAATGACAGATATTCTAAGCACAACATTACAAAGAAACAAGGGCCTTAAATGATACATTGTACCAAATAGATTTCTATAACTTACTGAAAGATAATAACTTACTGAAAGTATAATAATAACTTACTGAAAGTAGAAGAATTCAACACCACACTTTCTGCAAATGACAGATATTCTAAGCACAACATTACAAAGAAACAAGGGCCTTAAATGATACATTGTACCAAATAGATTTCACAGATATATATACTGAACATTCCATCCTTATGCAACTGAATATGCATTCTTCACAAGTGTACATGTAATTTTCTCCAAAATAGACCACATACTGGGTCACAAATCAGGTCTCCACTGATACCAAAACACTGGGACTGTCCCCTGCATATTTTCAGACCAGAATGCTTTGAAACTAAAACACAACCACAAGAAGAAATTTGGAAGAAACTCAAACACATGGAGGTTAAAGAGCATCCTACTAAAAGATGAATGGGTCAATCAGGAAATTAGAGAAGAATTAAAAAGTTTCATGGAAAGTAATGAAAATGAAAATACAACCACTCAAAATCTTTGGGATACAGCAAAAGCAATACTAAGAGGGAAATACATCACAATGCAAACATTGCTCAAAAAAATTGGAAAAAACTCAATACACAAGCTAACCTTGCAACTAAAAGAATTGGAGAAAGAACAGAAAATAAAACCTAAACCAAGCAGAAGAGAGATAATAAAGATTCAAGCAGAACTCAATGAAATAGACAGTAGAAGAATTGTAGAGCAGATCAACAAAGCTATGAGTTGGTTCTTTGAAAGGATTAACAAGATAGATAAACCATTAGCCAGTCTTATTAAAAAGAAAAAAGACTCAATAAAATCACGAATGAAAGAGGAGAGATCACAACCAATACCAAGGAAATACAAATGATTTTATAAATGAATTATGAGCAGCTATATGCAAAAAAAATAGGCATCTAGAAGAAACTGATGCATTTCTGAAAACCACAAATTACCAAAACTGGAATAGGAGGAAATAGAAAACTTGAACATGCCAGTTACCAGGGAGTAAAATGAAGCAGTCATCAAAGACTTCCCAAGACTCAAAAGTCCAGGGCCAGATAGCTTCCCAGGGAAATTCTATCGAATGTTTAAAGAAGAAATAATACTTATCCTATGAAAGCTGTTTCAAAGGATAGAAAAGGAGGGAATACTTCCAAACTTGTTTTATGTGACTAGCATTAGTGTTTTTCCTAAACCAGAAAATACCCCTCAGAAAAGGAGACTTATAGACTAATATCCCTGATGAACACAGATGCAAAAATTCTCAACAAGATACTAGCCAATAGGATCCAACAGTACATTAAGATTAGTCACGATGACCAAGAGGGATTTATCCTCAGGATTCAAGGGTGGTTCAACATTTGTAAAATAATCAACATAATAGATCACATTAACATGAGAAAAAAAACAAGAATCATATGATACTCTCAATAGATGCAGAGAAAGCAGTTGACAAACTACAGCATCCATTCCTGATCAAAACTCTTCAGAGTGTAGGGATAGAGGGAACATTCCTCAGCATCTTAAAAGCCATCTATGAAAAGCCCACAGCAGATACCATTCTCAATTGGGGAAAACTGAGAGCCTTTCCCCTAAGATCAGGAACACGACAAGGATGTCCACTCTTACCACTGCTATTCAGAATAGTACTAAAATCCTAGCCTCATCAATTAAACAACAAAGAAAAATAAAAGGTAGTCAAACTGGCAAGGAAGAAGTCAAACTCTCCCTCTTCGCAGATGACATGATACTGTATATAAAAAACCCAAATGACTCCACCCCAAGATTGATAGATATCATACAGCAATTCAGCAATGTGGCAGGATACAAAATCAATGCCCAGAAATCAGTGGCATTTCTATACACTAACAATGAGACCAAAGAAAGAAATTAAGGAATCGATCCCATTTACAATGGCATCAAAACCCATAAGATACCTAGAAATAAACCTAACCAGAGGTAAGAGATCTATAGCCTAAAAACTACAGAACACTTCTGAAAGAAATTAAGGAGGACACAAAGAAATGGAAAAATGCTCAATATTCATGGATTGGAAGAATAAGTAGTGTGAAAATATCTATGCCTCCCAGGGCAATTTACACATTCAATGCAATCCCCATCAAAATAACATGGATTTTATTCACAATTAGAATACATAATCTAAAGACTTGTATGGAATCAGAAAAGACCCCAAATAGCCAGAGAATATTGAAAAAGAAAACCAATGCAGGAGGCATCACAATACCTGAATTCAAACTGTATTACAAAGTTGTGATCATCGAGGCAGTGTGGTACTGGTACAAAAACAGACACATAGATCAATAAAACAGAATATAGAACCCGGAAATGGGCACCCAACTCTATGGTCAACTAATATTCGATAAAGGAGGAAAGACTATCCATTGGAAGAAAGGCAGTCTCTTCAATAAATGGTGCTGAGAAATTGGACAGCCACGTTCAGAAGAATGAAACTGGACCATTCTCTTATACTGTACACAAAGATAAACTCCAAATAGTTGAAAGATCTAAATGTGAGACAAGAATCCATCAAAATCCTAAAGGAGAACACAAGCCTTTTTGAACTTGGCCACAGCAACTTCTTGCAAGATACATCTATAAAGGCAAAGGAAACAAAAGCAAAAATGAACTTTTGTTACTTAATCAGGATAAAAAGCTTCTGCACAGCAAAAGAAACAGTCAACAAAACTAAAAGGCCACCTCCAGAATGGGAGAAGATATTTGCAAATGACATATCAGATAAAGGGCTAGTATCCAAGATCTATAAAGAACTTATCAAACTCAACAGCAAAGAAACAAGCAATCCAATCATGAAATGTGCAGAAGACATAAACAGAAATTTCACCAAAGAAGACATACACATGGCCCACAAGCACAGAGAAAATGCTCCACATCACTTGCCATCAGGGAAATACAAATCAAAACCACAATGAGATACCACCTCACACCAGTGAGAATAGTGAACATTAACAAGACAGGATAGAACAAATGTTGTAGGGGATTTGCAGAAGGGGGAACCCTCTTGCACTGTTGGTGGGAACTCAAAATGGTACAGCCACTCTGGAAGACAGTGTGGAGGTTCTTCAAAAAGTTAAAAATAGGGGGATCCCTAGGTGGCGCAGCGGTTTAGCGCCTGTCTTTGGCCCAGGGCGCGATCCTGGAGACCCGGGATCGAATCCCACATCGGGCTCCCGGTGCATGGAGCCTGCTCCTCCCTCTGCCTGTGTCTCTGCCTCTCTCTCTCTCTCTCTCTCTCTGTGACTATCATAAATAAAAAAAAAAAGTTTAAAAAAAAAAAAGTTAAAAATAGAGCTACCCCACGACCCAGTAATTCCGCTACTGGGTATTTACCCTAAAGATAAAGATGTAGTGGGGATCCCTGGGTGGCCCAGCAGTTTGGCGCCTGCCTTAGGCCCAGGGCGCGATCCTGGAGACCCGGGATTCAATCCCACATCGGGCTCCCGGTGCATGGAGCCTGTTTCTCCCTCTGCCTATGTCTCTGCCTCTCTCTCTCTCTCTCTCTCTCTGACTATCATAAAATAATTTTTAAAAAAAGATACAGATGTAGTGAAACTCCGGGACATCTGCACCCTAATGTTCATAGCAGCAATGTCCACAATACCCAAACTGTGGAAGAAGTCATGATGTCCTTCAACAGATGAATGGATAAAGATGTGGTCTACATATACAATGGAATACTACTCTGCCATCAGAAAGGATGAATAGCCACCATTTGTTTTGACATGGATGGAACTGGAAGTATTATGCTGAGTGAAGTTACTCAATTGGAGAAGACAGTCATCATATGGTTTCATTTATATGTAGAATATAAGAAATAATTAAAGGCATTATAAGGAAAAGGAGGGGAGCTGAGTGGGAAAAATTAGAGAGGGAGACAAACCATTAGAGATTCCTAACTCTGGGAAACGAACAAAGGGTTGTGGAAGGGGAGGTGAACGGGGGGTCGGGGTAACTGGGTGATGGGCAATGGGAAGGGCACTTGATGGGATGGGCACTAGGTGCTATACTATATGTTGGCAAATCGAACTTGAATAAAAACAAATGAAAAAGAAGAGAATAACCACTCAAAATCCCATCACAAACATAAACACTTAAAAATTGTATATATTTAGTATTTTCTATATATTGATGTGTATATAAATATCATAAAATCATTCCATTTCTGTTTTAGTTTCTGCATTACTTACATAAAATTTTAAAAAGTAAATTTTCCATGTCACTAAACATAATTTAAAGCATGCTTTTAAATGGCATCAATCATTGCTTATAAATAATTCCAAATTTTTAGACATTTAAAGTGATTTAATTTTTTTGCCTGCCTGTGGGTGAATCCTGTGTTTGTTTGTTTGTTTGTTTAAATTCAATTAGCCAACATATACTAGTACATCATTAGTTTTGGATGTAGAGTTCAGTAATTCATCAAATACATATAATGTCAAATGATCATCACATCACATGCCCTTCTTAATGACCATCACCCAATTACCATCCTCCCAAACACCTCTCCTCCCTCAACCTTCAGTTTGTTTCCTATAGTTAAGAGTCTCTCATGATTTGTCTCCCTGTCTGATGCCTTCCCATTCCATCCCTTCCCCTATGATCCTCTGTGCTGTTTCTTAAGGTAATTTCAAATATTTAGCATCAAAATAATGTTGTAGTAAACATCCTTTTAGTATGTCTTTCTACATGTGTCTAATTATTTCTTTAGAATAATTTCCAATGTGTGGATTTACTAGGTCATAGGGAGTAAAGCTGTTTAAATCTCTTCAAACATATTGCCAACTTTCCCTCAAGATAATTTGCACTTCATTGTCAGTGTACATGGGTGCCAATTTTACAATATTATCACCAGAACTAGCTGTATGTTAACAATCTCTTCCTCGTTTGCTAGAAAAAAATCTATTTAATTATTTAATTTGAATTTCAATTAATTTGGAGGTTAAAGGTGTTTTCATAGATTGGCAGTGTTTATAAATTTTATCTTTATGTCCCTTGTTTTCTCCTAGAATGCTTCATGTTTTCTAATTGGCATGCATGTGATATTCATATATTTAAAATATTAACATTTCATCTGTTATTTTTCAATTATTTTTCATTCGCCATTTTTCTTTTATTTTTTTTAATTTATTTTTTATTGGTGTTCAATTTACTAACATACAGAATAACCCCCAGTGCCCGTCACCCATTCACTCCCACCCCCCGCCCTTCTCCCCTTCCACCACCCCTAGTTCGTTTCCCAGAGTTAGCAGTCTTTACGTTCTGTCTCCCTTTCTGCTATTTCCCACACATTTCTTCTCCCTTCCCTTATATTCCCTTTCACTATTATTTATATTCCCCAAATGAATGAGAACATATAATGTTTGTCCTTCACCGACTGACTTACTTCACTCAGCAGAATGTGAACTGGTGCAGCCACTCTGGAAAACTGTGTGGAGGTTCCTCAAACAGTTAAAAATATACCTGCCCTACGACCCAGCAATTGCACTGTTGGGGATTTAACCCAAAGATACAAATGCAATGAAACGCCGGGACACCTGCACCCCGATGTTTATAGCAGCAATGGCCACGATAGCCAAACTGTGGAAGGGGCCTCGGTGTCCAACGAAAGATGAATGGATAAAGAAGATGTGGTTTATGTATACAATGGAATATTACTCAGCTATTAGAAATGACAAATACCCGCCATTTTTCTTTTAATGATATTCACCAAATTTTTTAAAAACTATGCAATCAAATCTATCATTTAATTTTTCTTACAGTTTTCTTTTCCTTAGAAGTAACACAATGTCCTACCAGCTCCCTGATTATATAATATTCACCTATTATTTCATTGTTTAGTAGGCATACATATGTTTACAAACACATACATGCATACATATATATATTCGTAAATAAGATTAGACTGTAGTTTGTTTGGGATAAGGGTTATATTTGCAAAGTAATACATCAGATTTATGCTGTTGTGTTAGCTGTGAAAATTAACTTTGTGTCCTTGAAGAGTTTATTTTCTGGTAATATAAATTTTAAAAGTGCAGGAATTTCCAGTTTCTTAAGGGTTTAAGACAAATTAGTCATAAAACGATTTTGGAGCTGAGATATCTTTCAGGCAATTCCTTTAAACTTTTCTTTTTTCCAACTTCCTTTATAGTTATTGGTCTATTTTGTGTTTTTATTCTAGAAACACTTTAGCAACATATTTTTGTCTAGAAAATTTCCCCTTTTACCCAAAACTCAAATTTTAGCATAGTTTTACTTTTTAAAAATCTCCATAAACCCTCATGTGCTCTTATATATGTATATGTATATATCTATGTACATAAGACAGGTGAGAAAGAGGGCAAGAAATTTGTCTAGCTTTATTAGTCTTTTCCTAGACTATTGAAGGAGAATTTTAGGAAAATGATGTGAAAGAATGTCAGTGGTAGAGAATAGTAATCCAGGTAATTGCACATAAAAGAGCCAAGTACTTTCATAAGTTGGATTTACATGAAGAAAGAACCCCTATAAAGTATAAATGGCTTGGAAATTATATATCCTAATAACTACTGTTCTTGGGGGAGGAAAATACTTGAGTACTGTCTTTATTAAACTAGATTACTACAGGCTATTACAAATAAGACACTTTGCTGGAAATTTAGATAAATTACCACCAGTTGGATGGGTGTTTTAATTGCACCCTCATTGCCAAAGAGCAGTGCTTACAACAGCCAAGGTTCTCATTGAGAAAATATGTAAGTGATGGCATAATTTTTAACCTTAATATTATTGCAAATAATGGACATCTTCCTAAAATACATAGTTTTAAACACTAACTTGCACTTAAAATCACATTTTTTAAATGGTGACACATACATAAACTGAAATTTTATCTAAGATAAGATTCCATTCATTATTGGTAATCCTGGACCAACAGGGTAATTTTGAACTTATGTTCACTTCATCCCTACTCTCAGGATTGAGAATGAGAATTCCTAATTTGGGATGAAAAAAAATGTCCATTCCACCATTACAACTTTCTAGGCCTGTTTGGAAAAAAAATTGCAAATATGACTTTCTAACAAGAGACTAGACTCCTTCCAAATCATATCAAAGAGAAGATGTGAAGTTGTCTTTCTAGCATCCCTGATCAATTATGAATTGCCACAATTTTCCACTACCACTGAAAAATGAAATGGAGAGGAAAGGTTATAAATAAATGTGTTTGCTGCTGTGACATTCTTTCATTCAAAAAAAGGATATTTTCCCCCTCTCAGTACTATTTGCCCTTTAAGACAATATTTTACATATATTTATAAATTTTGATTCAAATTATCCCTTAACACAATACATAAGATTATAAATGCACAAATTTTCAGACTATATTTTGAAAAGTTTTATATTAAAAACCAAGTTTGTCATAGTTTACTTTAAAGTTACACTTGGGGGGCCTGGATGCCTCATTTGGTTGAGCATCCAACTCTTGAGTTTGGCTCAGGCACTGATCTTGCGGTCGTGAGATTCAGCCCTGAGTTAGACTCTATAATCAGCAGGGAGTCTACTTGAGATTCTCTCTCCCCTTTCCTTCTGCCCCCCGCCCCCATGCATTCTTTTTCTCTCTCTCTCCTTTATATAAATAAATTTTTAAAAGTTACATTTAGACACAAATGAAAAGTTTAAAACTTTGTTGGATCTACAATAGTTTCAACATAGCCTCTAGACAATAGCATGTACAAGGGACTTCGGTGTTTCAATATAGTGTAGGTACATCGTAAGATCCTTCTATCTGTCCTCTTTAAATCAAATAAAGCATGTATGTTTACTGTTCACTTTTCAATATTGTGGGAGACCCTTTCAGAGTAGAGATAAGCAATATTTCCAGTTTTTAGCTCTGTTGATCTTTTCCATTTAGTGACATCAGATGACAGAGAATTGACTGTGAAAGGAAATATTGTTTCACTAGATTATACAAGGTTGCTGAAAGTCACATAAATAAATGTACTATATTTTATTTTATTTTTTAAAGATTTTATTTATTTATTCATGAGAGACACAAAGAGCGAGAGAGAGGCAGAGACACAGGCAGATAGAGAAGCAGGCTCCATGCAGGGAGCCTGACATGGGGCTTGATCCCATGTCTCCAGGGTCACACCCTGGGCTGAAGGCAGCGCTAAACCACTGAGCCACTGGGGTGCCAAATCACACTACATTTTAAACACCAAATATCTTATGAACTTTGAACACTGATATTTCCTTTTCGAACAATGTGTTCTCACAGTGTAAAATATGAGTTGATCTTGATCTAGTACTAGCTGAGTATCTAAAAGTTATGGTACACTGCATAAGGGAAGTTCTTATAGGTACATCAGATCAATTTGCAATGGAGCTTATCTTTAATGAAAAGAAGATTAACAAAATGCACCAACATGCAACAGAACTGATATGTGCAGCTATTATAAAGATTTAAACCATCACTGATGCTTTAGTTCCACTATTTATTCCACAATCCAGAGAATAAATGATCTTTTTTTGATGTAAGTGACACACAGTGACTATAAGGCTATAACAACTTTGATATCAGCCCAGATAATTCTGAGTCCCTCAAATTCAGTGTTTATTTACACTGATTCTGAAGTGCTACAGCTTGTCTCTAGAAACCCAAAACTGTAAAATCCAGAAGGCCTAGTATTAACAAGAATCTATGGATTTTCTCTACTCCAGGCCAAGAATGATAGACAGAAGCATTTTCCCTAACCAAATATTTGGTGAAACCTATGATGTGCCAGGCATTGTTCTAGCACTGTATACAAGAGAAATAAACAAAAAAGATAAGATCCCTGCCCTTAGGAAACATATTCTGATTCTTCATTGATATTCTAAAATTTAAAAAAAATAATAAATAGGAAGAATCACAGCAAGCATTATTGTTTGGCTATTTCTTTGTTTTCTGGAAAGATGGTCTTTCTAGAACAACAAATTAATGATGGGGAGGCATATTCTGTGATTAGAAAAATTTGAAAATGGAGGCAGTTTCAAATATATCCATCAATTAATAACCAAAATAAGACCTACTTAGATAAGAATACACTAATAGTAAGAGACATCAACATGGCACTTTCTACAAATGATAGATATTCATATCACAACATCTCCAAAGAAACAATAGCTTTAAATGATACACTGGACCAAATGGATTTCACAGATATTTACAGAACTTTACATCCAAATGCAACTGAATACACATTCTTCTCAAGTGCACATGGAACTTTCTCCAGAATAGACCACATACTGGGTCACAAATCAGGTGTCCACTGATATAAAAAGATTTGGATTGTCCCCTGCATATTTTCACACCAGAATGCTTTGAGACTTAAATTCAATCACAAGAAGAAAGTTGGAAGAAACTCAAACACATGGAGGCTAAAGAGCATCCTGCTAAAGAATGAATGGGTCAACCAGAAAACTAGAGAAGAATTAAAAAGATGCATGGAAACTAATGAAAATTAAAATACAACCACTAAAAATTTTGGGATACAGCAAAAGCAGTCCTAATGGGGAAATACATCGCAATACAAGCATCCCTCAAAAAATTGGAAAAAAAACTCAAATACCCAAGCTAACCTCCCACCTAAAGGAACTGGTGAAAGAACAGCAAGTAAAACCAACACCAAGCAGAAGAAGATAGTTAATAAAGATTTGAGTGGAACTCAATGAAATAGAGACCAGAAGAACTGTAGAACAGATCAACAAGACCAGGAGTTGATTCTTTGAAAGAATTAATAAGATAGATAAACCATTAGCCAGCCTTATTAAAAACAAAGGAGAAAAGATTCAAATTAATAAAATCATGAATGAAAAAAGGAGAGACCACAATCAATACCAAGGAGATACAAATGATTTTAAAAACATATTATGAGCAGCTATACGCCAATAAACTAGGCAATCTAGAAGAAATGAATCCATTTCTGGAAAACCACAAACTACCTAAACTGGAACTGGAAGAAATAGAAAACCTGAACAGGCCAATAACCAGGGAGGAAATTGAAGCAGTCATCAAAACCCTCCCAAGACACAAAAGTCCAGGGCCAGATGGCTTCCCTGGGGAATTCTATCAAACATTTAAAGAAGAAACAATACCTGTTATAGTAAAGCTGTTCTGAAAAATAGAAAGGGATGAAATACTTCCAAACTCATTTTATGAGGTCAGCATAACATTAATTCCAAAATTGAACAAAGACTCCACCAAAAAGGAAAATTATAGACCAATATCCCTAATGAATACAGATGCAAAAATTCTCAACAAGATACTAGCCAATAGGATACAACAATACATTATGAAGATTAGTCACCACAACCAAATGGGATTTATCCCTGGGATGCAAGGCTGGTTCAACACTTGAAAGCAATCAATGTGATAGATCATATCAACAAGAGAAAAACAACAACCATATGATTCTCTCAAGAGATGCAGAGAAAGCATTTGACAAAATACAGCATCCATTCTTGATCAAAACTCTTCAGAGTGTAGGGATAGAGGGAACATTCCTCAGCATCTTAAAATCCATCTCCGAAAAGCCCACAGCACATATCATTCTCAATGGGGAAACACTAGGAGCCTTTCCCGTAAGATCAGGAACATGACATGGATATCCACTCTCACCACTACTATTCAACACAGTACTAGAAGTCCTAGCCTCAGCAATCAGACAACAAAAAGAAATAAAAAGCATTCAAATTGGCAAAGAAGAAGTCAAACTCTCCCTCTTTGCAGATGACATGATACTGTACCTAGAAAACCCAAAAGACTCCACCCCAAGATTTCTGGAACTCATACAGCAATTCAGCAGTTTGGAAGAATACAAAATCAATGCCCAGAAATCAGTGGCATTTCTCTACCCTGACAATGAGACTGAAGAAAGAGAAATTAAGGAGTCAATCCCATTTACAATTGCACCCAAAAGCAGAAGATACCTAGGAATAAACCTAACCAAAGAGATTAAGGATCTATACCTGAAAAACTACAGAACACTTCTGAAAGAAATTGAGGAAGACACAAAGGTATGGAAAAATATTCCATGCGCATGGATTGGCAGAATTAATATGGTGAAAATGTCTATGCTACCCAGGGCAATTTACACGTTTAATGCAATCCCTATCAAAATACCATGGACTTTCTTCAGAGAGTTGGAACAAATCATCTAAAGATTTGTGTGGAATCAGAAAAGACCCAGAATAGCCAGGGGATATTAAAAAAGAAAACCATAGCTGGGGGCCACACAATGCCAGATTTCAGGTTGTACTACAAAGCTGTGGTCATCAAAACAGTGTGGTACTGGCACAAAAACAGACACATAGGTCAATGGAACAGAGTAGAGATTCCAGAAGTGGATCCTCAATTTTATGGCAAACTAATATTTGACAAAGCAGGAAAGAGTATCCACTGGAAAAAAAGACAGTCTCTTCAATAAATGGTGCTGGGAAAATTGGACAGGCACGGTCAGAAGAATGAAACTGGACCATTCTCTTACAGCATACACAAAGCTAAACTCAAAATGAATGAAATATCTAAATGTGAGACAAAAATCCATCAAAACCCTAGAGGAGAACATAAGCAACACCCTTTTTAAACTTGGCCACAGTAACTTCTTATAAGAGATGTCTATGAAGGCATGGGAAAGAAAAGCAAAAATGAACTATTGAGACTTATCAAGATAAGAAGCTTCTGCACAGCAAAAGAAACAGTCAACAAAACTAAAAGACAACTTACAGAATGGGAGGTGATATTTGCAAATGACATATCAGATAAAGAGCTAATATCCAAGGTCTATAAAGAACTTATGAAACTCAACACACTAGAAACAAGGAATCCAATCATGAAATGGGCAGAGTATATGAACAGAAATTTCACCAAAGATGACATAAACATGGCCAACAAGCACTCGAGAAAATGCTCCACATCACTTGCCATCAGGGAAATACAAATCAAAAGCACCATGAGATACCACTTCACACCAGTGAGAATGGTGAAAATTAACAAGACAGGAAACAACAAACATTGGAGAGGATGTGGAGAAAGAGGAACCCTCTTGCACTGATGATGGGAATGTGAACTGGTGTAGCCACTCTGCAAAACTGTGTGGAGGTTCCTCAAAGAGTTAAAAATAGAGCTACTGTACAACCCAGTAATTGCACTCCTTGGGATTTACCCCAACGATACAGATGCAGTGAAAAGCCGAGACACCTGCACCCCAATGTTTATAGCAGCAATGTCCACAATAGCCAAATTGTGGAAGGGGCCTTGTTGCCCATTGAAAGATGAATGGATAAAGAAGATGTGGTATATGTATACAATGGAATATTGCTCAGCCATTAGAAATGACGAATACCCACCATTTGCCTCAACATGGATAGAACTGGAGGGTATTATGCTGAGTAATCTAAGTCAATTGGAGAAAGACAAACATTATATGGTCACATTCATTTGGAGAATATAAAAATAGTGAAAGGTAATAAAGGGGAAAAGAGAGAAAATGAGTGGGAAAAACCAGTGAGGGTGACAGAACATGAGAGACTCCTCAGTCTGGGAAACAAACAAGGGGTGGTGAAAGGGAGGTGGGCAAGGGGATGGGGTGACTGGGTGACGGGCACTGAGGGGAACAGTTGATGGGATGAACACTGGGTGTTATGCTATGTATTGGCAAATCGAACTCCAATTAAAAAAATAATACCAAAAAAATGGAGGCAGTTTCAATTATTTGAGATAATTTGATCAAAGACCTGTTTTTAGAAAAAAGAAGGTGTTTTTTTCATAAGAGAAAAGAGGAAATTCTGAGTAAATAAAAACTCCAAACACATCATTGAATAATTTCATTTAAGTAATTGCTGAGCATCTGTTCTGTGCCAGGCACTATGTAATAGTTAATAAAACATACATATTTCTGCTTTCTATATTGGAATCAGAATAAAATGTGTTAAGTATAAAGATAAAGGGCACAGGGGCTTGTAAGAGTTCATATTAGAGATTTCAACTAGTCTGAAGAGCAAAAGAAGCCTTTTGAGAGAGACATTTTATTGAGACTTGAAGGATAATTTAGGAAAGGGGGGGAGCCTGAAGAAAGACTGTATCAAGCTTATCGAATAGCATATGTGAAGCCCTAAACCAAGGGAAAGGTGACAGCACATTCCAAGAATACAAAAAATTTCAAAGTATGTGGAGGTAGAAAGCCAGATTGCGCACTCTTAAACTAAGGTAATGATTTGGATGTTATCTGCAGAAGGAAATTTGATGTTACAGCATTTACATTTAAAAAAAAGATAATTCTAATGTGAATTATGTGAATTCTAATGTCTAATGTGAAGATGGATCAAAAAAGAAAATGATGCGGTAGGGGCTCCTGGTTGGCTCAGTGGTTAAGCATCTGCCTTTGGCTCAGGTCATGATCCCAGGGTCCTGAGATCAGGTCCCACATCAGGTTCCTTTCAAGGAGCCTGCTCCTCCCTCTGCCTATGTCTCTGCCTCTCTCTCTGTGTCTCCCATGAATAAATAAATAGAATCTTTAAAAAAAAGAAAGAAAATTATGTGGTAGAGGTTCAAAGAAGATGCATTTTTAACAATCATGTTCAAGGCCATCATATTTGAATTTTCCAATATTGGGGGAAAGGAAAACAGAGGGATTTTAATGGAGTTTAGAATTATGGAAGCTACATCAAGAGATGCTTTTGATATCCTTTCCTTTGCTATGATTCTTGTAGTTTGAGATTGGAATACATCTGAACCTCCTTCTCCTATGTTAGACACTTAAGAGTCCTTGTTCCTTGGGCCCAACCCTTGAGCCCAACACACATTAATCTTTTGAATTTATAAATTGAGTGAGTGCAGTGTAAGTCATTCTCAAAATTTATTTATTCATTCAATAAATTTTTGAGTGTCTCTTACAACACAGACATTGATCTAGGTGTTAAAGATACAGCTGTGAATAAGCCAGTAAGACTTCACTGGGCTTATGTTTTAGTAAAAGGAGACAGACAATAAAAATATTCTTAAGAGAAGAAATATCTAACAAGAAAAAATATCTAATAAAGAGTGACTATCAGTAGTGGGTAGGATTAAATAAATATGCTATTAGATTGGGTAGCCAGGGAGGTCCTGTCTATGACAATAATATTTGAACTGTGACTGAGATATAATGAAGTACACTATTCAATATCAGAGGACAAAGTATTCTAAGTGGAGAGAATGAAATTTGAAAGGGCCCTTAAGAGAGAATGAGTTTGGTTTGATTGAGAGTCAGAAAGGTCCACTTGACTGACTGAGCCTAAGTAAGCAAAGGGTAAAATGGCAGGAGATGAGGTGGAAGAGGTATGCAGAGGTCAGATTATCTAAGGCTTTGTAGGTTAAGTAATAAGAATCTTTTCTTTAAGTATGATGAGAAGCCAAAACAACTCAACACTGATCAAGAAAAATCCTAAGTGTACAGTTTACATCCATCGGATAGATCATTATCCAACCTTACCTTGAAGATCTTACTTTAACAGAAAGCATATAGCTCCATATATACCTGTAGTCAAACCAAGATCTTTATAAACAACGAAGGACCAAATATATCCAGTTGTGAGGTCAATTTGTAACAGTGAAATGTGTGTATTTGGTTATGAACTGAGTTTACACGGACTTCATATATACTCAGTGAGCCAACAGAGTACAAATGTATGTATACTCACCTACAAATTTGGACTTCTGGCTTGAAGAACTAACAGGGTCCACTTCAGTAAATCCTTGAGAATAATCAGCAGTAGAATAAGCAGGAGCATTTACTATCTATCAAATGGTATAATTTCAAAGTGGTCAGGAACCACCCTTTAAATCGTTCCCAGAGTTTTTGGGCGGAGTTTTAACTGCCCAACATTCTGCCTGTAGAGAGAGAAGTTAGATTATGTTTCCACAGCAAAGGCAAATATCACCAAAAATAATTCTTGCATAAAATCTTAGTTTCTGATTCAAGAAGAAAAAAATCTCTTCCCTTTTTGGCAAAAACTACTTTGTGACAATGAACATATGTATTAAATCATTTTCCTTCTTGAGAGTAATAATAGAGTAAGCCAAAGTAGAAACAAGCAAAAAGCAGAGATTCTTACGATCGCAATTGTCATGGCCTTATATTACATTCCTCAGAAAGTTCACTATGTTTAGTCAGTCATTTAAATTCCTTTTCTTACTTGTCTTTATCTTGCTCCTTAATAACTATTCTTCATGTGACTGTCAAACCTTTGCATTGTGACAGTCTAAATTAGTATTTTGATAGTACTCTCTTTGAAAGAAGGAAACAAAGCAGAAAACTGCCAAATATATGCCTGGAACTACCTAAATTGAGGATCCTGTGCCCCCAAAAGAACCAGAATAATTGTTGCCTTATCATCTTGTTACTAGTTAATTAGCACCTTCCAAACTCATTTGGTCGACTTTGGTACTGCTTAAACCAGGAAGTTTGTAGTTTTGCTAATGACATATGCACATATTGAGTGCTCAACAAATATTTCAGTATCTAAGTGCACATATAACTGATGAAGTAATTAAGCAATGGAAGGTTAAGCCAAGTGATGTTCGGCGATGTTAACTGACTTGTCCAAACTTTCCCAATTAGTAAACAGCAGAACTATATGTTGAGCACAAGTCTCATTCCAAAACACGTTATCTTGAGCATAACACTGGTTATTGAATGAATAAATGAATAATTCAAATAAAGAATAACGTCCATAAAGTATGTCCATCTCAGAAATAAAGCATTTTCAGGGGTGCTTGAGTGGCTTGGTCAGTTCTGTGGCTAACTTGATTTTGGCTCAGGGTCCTGGGATTGAGCCCTATGCTGGGCACTGAACTCAACCAGGCTTCTGCTTGAAGATTCTCTCTTTCCCTCTGCCTCTCTCCTTTGTCTCTTTCTTTCTTTCTTTCATAAATAAATAAATAAGTAAATAATTTTTTTTAAAAGTAAAGCATTTTCTTTGATCAGTAAAATTCAAGTTTTCTATTCAACAAACTTGGACATTTAATTTATCACAAGCTATGCATACAAAGTACCAGTATTATCTTAAATTATAAAAAAGTAGACTTCCATGAAAGATTTATTTATATGCTTTTCACTTTTATATCCTACAGATAAGCAAGTTAAAAATAGCAATAGAAAGAGTGACAAGAAAGGTACTAAAATACCAGAAAATATTTTTAAATTATGCCTTTAGCCATTACCTCAAAACTTTAAAACATGGAGAAAATCTTTAATTTTACATTACAAATTACACAGATATTTCTACAAGTATATATTCATAAAGATTTATCATACTCTTTACTTTTTTGCACATACTACTTTTAATCCATGTACATTTTCATATATAATGTATGTAATCAGATTTGCAATTCAAGTTTTACAAGTTTAATTGGCTCTGTGTGTCTTTGAATACATGTTATTATGTTCTGTGAGGAGTTTGAGAAAATTGGGGCTAATGATAAAGGACAAGAGACAGTAACACAAAAGAGCAAACTGGGTGGCCTTTGAACAGGGTTTCCTGAAAAGTCCCCACATGTAATCTTAGTCAGAGGCTAAGGTGAAGAGGAAGAGAATGAAGGATCTCCCTGGTGCTAGAAAGGGAACAGAGTAGGGCTTAGGTGTCTAGGCAATGTCACTCAGCAGCATGGTGGAAAGTCTCTGGGTCAGAAAACTCCAAAGGACCATGGCAGCTTGGAGTCATAACCAGAGGCTCGACTTTATCAAAAGCCTGCAGATATGGGGCCAGGTTTCACAGAGTATACAAATGAATCAGACCTCAAATGACTAAAAATATGCTTTGGGGCTACTTTAAAAATATTTGAATATGTAGAAATTTGAATTTGGCACCAGCAGGCTTTTGAGCTAATAGGTTTCAGCCTATTGTAAAGAAGTAAACAACCTAGGGGCCAATACAAAAAGGTCATCTTTTCCTTATTCTTAAAAAATCCAAGCAGCAATCAGAATCAAAAAACAAACATTTTAATATTGTTGTATATAATACTTAATTTCTACTATAATTATTAATTTCAATATCTCTACAACTGCACACATTCATATGTGAATATTTAGAGTAGAGCCATACACTCATTTCCCAAAGGACTTCACTCTAAATAAAAATAAGTGAGTGACCTAAAGTAAAAGGTACCTTTAATGCAGTCAATGGTTTTGGTAATTCAAAAAGAAAAATAATTGTTTTGTTCAGGAGATAGGCAGTCATGCAAGTACATAGTTTCAAAGACAGGGGTTTTGACATACACCAGATATACATATTTTATATGTAAAGTACACATACATATTTAAAGATATTTGTGTGTGTGTATCACTATCTGGAGATATTAAAGAAAATCTCAAATAAAAATGGGATCAAGATTCCAATTTCTGGGATGCCTGGGTGGCTCAGTGGCTGAGTGTCTGCCTTTGGCGAAGGGCATGATCCTGGAAATCTGGAATCGAGTCCTGCATCAGGCTCCTGCAGGTAGCCTGCCTGATTCTGCCTCTCTCTCTATGTCTCTCATGAATAAATAAGTAAATCTTTATTTTTTTTCAGTTTTACACTTTTTATTTTTTTATTTATTTATTTTTTCTAAATAAATATATTTTTTATTGGTGTTCAATGTACCAACATAAAGAATAACACCCAGTGTTCATCCCGTCAAGTGCCCCCCTCAGTGCCCATCAACCATTCATCACCACCCCCCCGCCCTCCTCCCCTTCCACCACCCATAGTTCGTTTCCAAGAGTTAGGAGTCTCTCTTGTTCTGTCTCCCTCTCTGATATTCCCCACACATTTCTTCTCCCTTCCCTTATATTCCCTTTCACTATTATTTATATTCCCCAGATGAAGGAGAACATATAATGTTTGTCCTCCGATTGACTTACTTCACTCAGCATAATACCCTCCAGTTCCATCCACGTTGAAGCAAATGGTGGGTATTTGTCATTTCTAATGGCTGAGTAATATTCCATTGTATACAGAAACCATATCTTCTTTATCCATTCACCATTCGATGGACACCGAGGCTCCTTCCACAGATTGGCTATTGTGGACATTCCTGCTAGAAAAATCGGGGTGCAGGTGTCCCAGCATTTCATTGCATCTGTATCGTTGGGGTAAAAACCCAACAGTACAATTGCTGGTTCGTAGGGCAGGTCTATTTTTAACTCTTTGAGGAACCTCCACACAGTTTTCCAGAGGGGCTGCACCAGTTCACATTCCCACCAACAGTGTAAAAGGGTTCCCTTTTCTCCGCGTCCTTTTCAACATTTGTGGTTTCCTGCCTTGTTAATTTTCCCCATTCTCACTGGTGTGAGGTGGTATCTCATTGTGGTTTGGATTTGTATTTCCCTGATGGCAAGTGATGAGGAGCATTTTCTCATGTGCATGTTGGCCATGTCTATGTCTTCCTCTGTGAGATTCCTGTTCATGTCTTTTGCCCATTTCATGATTGGGTTCTTTGTTTCTTTGCTGTTGAGTTTAATAAGTTCTTTAAAGATCTTGGAAACTAGCCCTTTATCTGATATGTCATTTGCAAATATCTTCGCCCATTCTGTAGGTTGTCTTTGAGTTTTGTTGAATGTATCCTTTGCTGGGCAAAAGCTCCTTATCTTGATGAAGTCCCAATAGTTCATGTCTGCTTTTGCTTCTTTTGCCTTCATGGATGTATCTTGTAAGAAGTTACTGTGGCTGAGTTCAAAAAGGGTGTTGCCTGTGTTTTCCTCTAGGATTTTGATGGAATCTTGTCTCGCATTTAGATCTTTCATCCGTTTTGAGTTTATCTTTGTGTACGGTGAAAGAGAGTGGTCTAGTTTCATTCTTCTGCATGTGGATGTCCGATTTTCCCAGCACAATTTAATGAAGAGACTGTCTTTCTTCCAATGGATAGTCTTTCCTCCTTTATCGAATATTAGTTAACCATAAAGTTCAGGGTCCACTTCTGGGTTTTCTATTCTGTTCCATTGATCTATGTGTCTGTTTTTGTGCCAGTACCAGCTGACTTGATGAGTACAGCTTTATAGTACAACCTGAAATCTGGCATTGTGTTGCCCCCAGCTATGGTTTTCTTTTTTAAAATTCCCCTGGCTATTCAGGGTCTTTTCTGATTCCATACAAATCTTAAAATAATTTGTTCTAACTCTCTGAAGAAAGTACATGGTATTTTGATAGGGATTGCATTAAACGTGTAAATTGCCCTGGGTAACATTGACATTTTCACAATATTAATTCTGCCAATCCATGAGCATGGAATATTTTTCCATCTCTTTGTGTCTTCCTCAATGTCTTTCCGAAGTGTTCTATAGTTTTTAGGGTATAGATCCCTTACCTCTTTGGTGAGGTTTATTCCTAGGTATCTTATGCTTTTGGGTGCAATTGTAAATGGGATTGACTCCTTAATTTCTCTTTCTTCAGTCTCATTGTTAGGGTATAGAAATGCCACTGACTTCTGGGCATTGATTTTGTATCCTGCCACACTGCCAAATTGCTGTATGAGTTCTAGCAATCTTGGGGTGGAGGCTTTGGGTTTTCTATGTAGAGTATCATGTCATCGGCGAAGGGGGAGAGTTTGACTTCTTCTTTGCCAATTTGAATGCCTTTAACGTCTTTTTGTTGTCTGATTGCTGAGGCTAGGACTTCCAGTACTATGTTGAATGGCAGTGGTGAGAGTGGACATCCTTGTCTTGTTCCTGATCTTAGGGAAAAGGCTCCCAGTGATTCCCCATTGAGAATGATATTTGCTGTGGGCTTTTTGTAGACGGCTTTTAAGATGTCGAGGAATGTTCACTCTATCCTTACACTGTGAAGAGTTTTGATCAGGAATGGATGCTGTATTTTGTCAAATGCTTTCTCTGCATCTAATGAGAGGATCATATGGTTCTTGGTTTTTCTCTTGCTGATATGATGAATCACATTGATTGTTTTACGAGTGTTGAAGCAGCCTTGTGTCCTGGGGATAAATCCTACTTGGTCATAGTGAATAATTTTCTTAATGTACTCTTGGATCCTATTGGCTAGTATCTTGTTGAGAATTTTTGCATCCAGGTTCATCAGGGATATTGGTCTGTAATTCTCCTTTTTGGTGGGGTCTTTGTCTGGTTTTGGAATTAAGGTGATGCTGGCCTCAAAGAACGAATTTGGAAGTACTCCATCTCTTTCTATCTTTCCAAACAACTTTAGTAGAGGAGGTATGGTTTCTTCTTTAAACGTTTGATGTAAATCCCCTGGGAAGCCATCTGGCCCTGGACTTTTGTATCTTGGGAGGTTTTTGATGACTGCTTCAATTTCCTCCCTGGTTATTGGCCTGTTCAGGTTTTTATTTCTTCCTGTTCCAGTTTTGGTAGTTTGTGGCTTTCTAGAAATGTGTCCATTTCTTCTAGATTGCCTAATTTATTGGCGTATAGCTGTTCATAATATGTTTTAAAAATCGTTTGTATTTCCTTGGTGTTGGTAGTGATCTCTCCTTTCTCATTTATGATCTTATTAATTTGGGTCTTCTCTCTCTTCTGTTTAATAAGGCTGGCTAATGGTTTATCTATCTTTTTAATTCTTTCAAAGAACCAACTCCTGGTTTTGTTAATCTGTTCCACAGTTCTTCTGGTCTCTATTTCATTGAGTTCTGCTTGAATCTTAATTAACTCTCTTCTTCTGCTGGTTGTAGGATTTATTTGCTGTTTTTTCTCTACCTCCTTTATGTGTAAGGTTACGTTTTGTATTTGATCTCTTTCCAGTTTTTGAATGGATGCTTGTATTGTGATGTATTTCCCCCTCAGGACTGCTTTTGCTGCATCTCAAAGATTTTGAATGGTTGTATCTTCATTCTCATTAGTTTTCATGAATCTTTTTAATTCTTCCTTAATTTCCTGGTTGACCCTTTCATCTTTTAGCAAGACGGTTCTTAACCTCCACGTGTTTGAAGTCCATCCGAACTTCTTGTGATTTAGTTCTAATTTCAAGGCATTGAAATTAGACAATCCCAATCCTTCGCTATCGGTTCAGACCCAATTTGTGACCCAGTATGTGGTCTATTCTGGAGAAAGTTCCATGTGCACTTGAGAAGAATGTGTATTCAGTTGCGTTTGGACGTAAAGTTCTGTAGATATCTGTGAAAATCATCTGATCCAGTGTATCGTTTAAAGCTCTCATTTCTTTGGAGATGTTGTGTTTATAAGACCTATCGAGTATAGAAAGTGCTAGATTGAAGTCACCGAGTATAAGTGTATTATTATGTAACTATTTCTTCACTTTGGTTATTAATTGATTGATATATTTGGCAGCTCCCACATTCGGGGCATATCTATTGAGGATTGTTAAGTCCTCTTGTTGGGTAGATCCTTTAAGTATGATATAGTGTCCCTCTTCATCTCTCACTACAGTCTTCGGGGTAAATTTTAGTTTATCTGATATAAGGATGGCTACCCCTGCTTTCTTTTGAGGACCATTTGAATGGTAAATGGTTCTCCAACCTTTAATTTTCAAGCTGTAGGTGTCCTTCTGTCTAAAATGAGTCTCTTGTAGAAAACAAATAGATGGGTCCTGCTTTTTTATCCAGTCTGAAACCTTGCGCCTTTTGATTGGGTCATTAAGCCCGTTCACGTTCAGAGTTACTATTGAAAGATAGGAGTTTATTGTCATCATGATATGTATTCAGTCCTTGTTTTTGTGGATTGTTCCACCGGACTTCTTCTTAAAGGAGGATTTTAAGAGTCTCCCTTAAAATTTCTTGCAGAGCTGGTTTGGAGGTCACATATTCTTTCAGTTCTTGCCTGTCTTGGAAGCTCTTTATCTCTCCTGCCATTCTGAAAGAGAGCCTTGCTGGATAAAGTATTCTTGGTTCCATGTTTTTCTCATTTAGGACCCTGAATATATCCTGCCAGCCCTTTCTGGCCTGCCGGGTCCCTGTGGAGAAGTCTGCTGGTACCCTAAGACTCCTCCCCATAAAAGTCAGGGATTTCTTGTCTCTTGCTGCTTTAAGGATCTTCTCTTTATCTTTGGAATTTGCAAGCTTAACTATTAAATGTCGAGGTGTTATACGGTTTTTATTGATTTTGGGGGGGTCTCTCTATTTCCTGGATCTGAATGCCTGTTTCCTTTCCCAGATTAGGAAAGTTTTCAGCTATGATTTGTTCAAATACATACTCTGGCCCTCTGTCCCTTTCGTCGCCCTCCGGAATCCCAATTAAACGTAGGTTTTTCTTCCTCAGGCTGTTGTTTATTTCCCTTAATCTATCCTCATGGTCTTTTAATTGTTTGTCTCTTTTTTCCTCAGTTTCTCTCTTTGCCATCAACTTGTCTTCTATGTCACTCACTCGTTCTTCCACCTCGTTAACCCTCGTCCTTAGGACTTCTAGTTTGTATTGCATCTCATTCAATTGATTTTTAATTTCTGAATGATTAGATGTAAATTCTGCAGTCATGAAGTCTCTGGAGTCCTTTATGCTTTTTTCTAGAGCCACCAGTAGCTTTATAATAGTGCTTCTGAATTGCTTTCTGACATTGAGTTGTAATCCAAATTTTGTAACTCTGTGGAATGTTTCTGATTCTTTCTTTCGAGGTGAGATTTTACTTCTAGTCATTTTGCTCCATGCAGAGTGGCCAAAAAGAAGTTGTATTGGGAAAAGGAGAAAAAGAGAGGAGAGAAAGAAGGAAAGAAAAGAGAAAAAGAAAAAAGGAAGTAAAAAAGAAAAAAAAGAAGGAAAAAAGAAAAAGAGGGAAAAAAAGGGTGGGGGAAGCAATCAGAAATCAAAAAGAAAAAAAAAGAAAAAAAATCACGGGGGCGTATCTTCTGATTCTGTATACTTTAAGTCCCTTGACTTCCCCTGGAACTTGTCCCTCTAGCTGGTCTTCTGGAGGAGGGTCCTGTTGTGCTGATTTTCAGGTGTTAGCACTTGGGGGAGCTGCTCTGCCCCCTGCCTGGTGCAGGGCTCAGTGGGGTTTGTTTACCCCGTGAGGCCCCAGGAGAACAACCACATTGGCGGCGGTCAGCCCTGGTGGTGGATTCAGCCCCCGCAGTAACTCCGGAGCTCTCCGTCTGCAGGGCCTGGAGGCTCCGGGCGGGGCCGCTGATGTTCTCATCTCGGGGCAGGAGCGTCCTTGCTGTCCTGGGCCCTCCTGGCTTCTGCCTGTCCCGGGTGGCGGCTGGATCCTGAGCTGTGTCCCCGGTGCCCAGTGCTCCCGGGCCTGCGCTGTTGGATTCACGCTCCCAGTGGCGCAGCCCCCTTTTCGCGGAGCCACCAGCCGAGCCCCTCTGAGCTTCTCCCAGTCCCGCCGTGCGCGCGCTGCAGCCCTTAGGGAGCTCGGCGCACTCTCCCCAGGGCGCAGGTGTCTGTTAGTGTCCCAGGGAGCCCGAGGGCATCCCCCCCTTCCTGGGGTCCTGCTCTAACTCCCTGCGGGCGCCTTTCCGCCCTGGAAGATTGGTGAAGCTCCTGCTTCTCCCGGAAGGGGCTCTCCTGTCCTGGGGACACTCGCCCCGGCCTTAGCCTGGTTCCTCGTGGGGCTCCTCCCCTTCGATGTCTTTTGTTTCTTTATTTCTTTTATTCCCTTCTTCCTACCTTGATAGAAGCGTGAACTCTTCTCACTGTAGCATTCCAGCTGTTGTCTCTTTAAATTTCAGGCCGAATTCGTAGATTTTCAGGATGATTTGAAGCTTATATATGTAATTTGGTGGGGACAGGTGATTTGGGGACCCTACTCCTCCGCCATCTTGCCCCTCCTCAATAAGTAAATCTTTTTAAAAAAAGATTGTAATTGCAAACTATAAATATTCTCTTTATTACCCAGTTAGATAATGTGAATTTTGATGGACAAATTTTTCTAAGTACACTACAATTTTTTCCCTAGAAGATATTTCAACAGAGCAATGCTGAAGAAATTGGAGGAAACAGAGAAGGATAAAATGCACATGGTCTTACAGTATTTGCTGTTCACACCAGTGTGGAGTGAAGACAACATGTTGGCATCAGCTCTCCCCCTCTTTAATGTTCATCCTTTCCTTTAGGTACTGTTCCTCATGTTCCAGAAAACCTGTACTATGGTATTATACCACAAAGCATCCTACCTGGAATTCTCAGTATGTCAAATGCTATCCCTGTTTCCCATGTCTATCAAAACACACCTATCATAAGCACCATGCCCTTGGGGCACCTGGGTGGCTCAGTGGTGGTTCTCCCTCTGCCTATGTCTCTGCCTTTCTCTCTGTGTGTCTCTCATGAATAAACAAATAAAATCTTTGAAAAAAAATAAGCACCATACTCATGAGAACCTAAGTGACTACAGCTTCTCTGGTGAACTATTCAAGTTAAAACACTTCTGGCTTAATATTTAACCCTTTTTCAAAAGTTTTTATTAAGTTTTTCATGAGATACACAGAGAGAGAAGCAGAGACATAGGAAGAGGGGGAAGCAGGCTCCCTATAGGGACTCAATGGGGAGTGGGACTCAATCCCAGGACCCTGGGACCACAACCTGAATCAAAGGCAGATGCTCAACCACTGAGCCACCCAGGTGCCCAATATCTCTCTTTAATAACATTGTATTTTCCCTAAAATTTTAAATAAAAATGATAGGCAATTAAAAGACATTTAAGGGAATGGAAATATTGAAGTCAGGGGAACATTTCGAAAGATTCTAAAAATATGCCATTTGATCCAACTATGCCTAAAGAAATGTTATTTAATCAATTAGGTAGAAAAGTAAGTTCAAGAAATCTCAGAAGTAATTTTCTCTCAATTATATTAAAATATTTTTTAAATCATACAGTCAAAGATGTTTACAGTATTTATTCATGGTGCAATTGTGGAAATAATCTAACTGTCCAAATAAAAGGTACTAGAGAAATAAATTAACAGCCATAAAGTAAGATACCATGTACTATTTAGTATATTTAGTATGTATGAAATTATACAAAAGTTATTTATTGATATGGAAACATGCTCACAAGAAATTATGGAAAAATGTAAAATGTAATTTATAAGTAAGTAAATACATCATATTTTTGTAACCACATACATACATAGCTAAAAATACTGGAAAGAACTTTTGACAATTTTCTCCAAATAGTAGGATTATGAATAATATTTTATTATCTTGTTTATGATTGTTTGCATTTTTGAGCTTTTTATACCAAAAGAAAAACATGTATTTTTTTATTTTTTTTAATTTAGGAGCTGATACATTGCTTTAATAAGCACCAGTAACTTGAGGAAAAGATACTCATCATAGTATCCTCAATACCTAGAACAGAATAGATGATTAAGATTTTTTTTGTTTAACTTTTTATTTATTTATTTAGATTAAAAATTATTTTATACTTTTTAGTGTTTTAATTTTCTTATTCTTTAATACAAGTATAGTTAACCTACAGTGTTATATTAGTTTTAAGTGTACAATATAGTGATTCAACAATTCTATGTAGTACTCAGTGTTCATTAAGACAAGTGTAGCCTCAAACTCCTTCCTAGGTCACCCATCCTTCCAACTATCTCCCCTCTGGTAACCATCTTTTTCTTCTCTATAGTTAAGGGTCTGTTCCTTGGTCTGTCTTTTTAACATTCTGTTTGTTTGATTTGTTTCTTAAGAAAGAATAAAATATTATTTAAAATATTTGCCTTATTCTTTCATTTGGGAAAAATTCCACTGTCTCCTCATTTTGTCTAACTCTCTGCATTAGTAAATGTTAGGAAAGTCAGCTATGTCTCCTGCTCTTGAAAGTAGTGGCCTTATGAAGAAGAGTTATAAAACATAAAAAATAACTAAAGATACGTACTCTGAAAACTATAGAACACTTATGAAAAAAATTGAAGAAGGCACAAAGAAATGGAAAGATATTCTATGCTTATGGATTGGAAGAAAAAACATTGTTAAAATGTCCATACTACCCAAAGCAATCTGCACATTTAAAGCAATCCCAATCAAAATACCACCAGCATTTTTCATAGAACTAGAAATAAACAATCCTAAATTTTGAATGGACCCACAAAAGACCCTGAATAGCCAAAGCAACTTTGAAAGAGAAAAGCAAGATGGAGGCATCACAATGAGATATCACTTCACATGTTGGGGAGAATGTGGAGAAAAAGTAACCCTCTTGTACTGTTGATGGGAATGCAAACTAGCACAGCTACTGTGGAACACAGTGTGGAGGTTCTTAAAAAAATTAAAATGCAAATACCATATGATTCCATTACTGTGTATATACCCAAAGAAAATGAAAACACTAGTTCAAAAACATATATGTGCCTCTAAGTTTATTGCAGCATTGGTTACAGTAGCCAAACTCTGGAAGCAGACCAGTGTCCTTTGATAGATGAATGGATAAAGAAGAGGTGGCATATTATATAAAGGAATATTATTCAGCTATATAATGATGTTCTCACAAGAGTTTTTGTAGTGACCTGCAGTACAATGTTCCCTGTTCACCAGAACCTGGCACTTAAGGATATCTCCTATGTGTTTTGTGCGTGCTCTACTATTGTGGCTAAGCCACTTTTTCCTTCAATCCAGTCACCCGCAGTGGCTCCCATTGCCTGCTGTGGGCAGAATTGGGTCCCTGTGGAGTTAGTTGGTAAGTCTGGGGCTGCCTTGGGCTTAAGTAAAACTAAGCATTTACCAAAGATGCAGTAGCACAACACTGCAGGGGATTTCCCTGTGTTTTCCTGGTGAAGCTTTCATTGGTTGGTGGGGCCTGCAATCAAATTAGCTTGTCTTACTCCAGCCTACTGCTGGAAGTGCAGTCTCTTGGTGTGTGTAGTTATCTTTCCCTTTCCCTGGGGCAGGAGACACTTTGGAGTAGTGTTGGCCCCTGTTCGGGCTGCATACACACAGCCAGGCTTGCGGTCTCACTTTGAGCGGGCTCTGGTCAAGAGTGTATTGAAGGAGGTGGGTCTGCCTAAGTGTGGGAGGGCAGGATATGCAGTGTTAGCAAGTTAGGTAGTGAGTGTCTACAGGTGCTGGTTCCTACAGGTGGTCATGCTTTTTATGTGGAAGGAGGACAAGGGAGGGAAATGGAGCCTGGCAGCCCCTTTGCTCCTGGAGGAGTTTCCCAAGGATCCTTCCCCTTCAGCACACACTCTGACACTAGTACAAAAATCTCTCTCTCTCATATTCCTCAGGTATTTTTCAAACTGCTGTTTCTATGCTGTATGTCCTCAAGCTGTTTATTGTGCTATCTCTTTAAGGATGGGGATTTGATTTCCTTTCCTCCCACCAGATCTCCTAGAGCTGAGCCTGATGGTTTTTAAAGTTCTAGGTTTTAAATCCCACTGCTTGTAAAAAACACATAAAAATAAACCCTTCGGGGATCCCTGGGTGGCGCAGTGGTTTAGCACCTGCCTTTGGCTCAGGGCGCAATCCTGGCGACCCGGGGTCGAATCCCACGTCGGGCTCCCGGTGCATGGAGCCTGCTTCTCCCTCTGCCTATGTCTCTGCCTCTCTCTCTCTCTCTCTCTCTCTCTGTGTGTGTGTGTGTGTGTGTGTGTGACTATCATAAATAAATAAAAATTTTAAAAAAAGATTTAAAAAAAATCAACCCCTCTAATTTTCAAAGTCAAATGTTATAGGGATTTATTTTCCCCATGTGGAATCTCTGGTATAAGGGCCCATTTCTCTCCCCTCTCCTGGACCATGGCATCCCTCCATCCTGTGGACAGTCTTGGGGGTCTGTTTGGCTCCCATCCATCTCTTCACTTTTCCTACCATCTTCAATGTGGCCTCTTCTCTACATTTAGTTGTGGAGTTTGTTCTGCTAATCCTTGCATCATTTTCTGAGTTATTTACACTGATATAAGTGTTATCTAGTATCTGTGGGATAAGGTGAGTTTAGTGTCCTCCTACTCTACCTTCTTTCCCAGAAGTCCTCTAGATGCTTAAGATTTTTAGTCAAAACAGAATCACACAAGTTACTGATTTTTAGATTAATCAATCCTGTAGTAAATGCATCCTACTCCTTTTACCCATTTATTTGGAAAGTTTTAAGTTATACTTTAAAATTTCATTCAGAAACCATCATGTGATCACAAAAATTTTATAAGATACAAAATTCATAAAATATGCTGTTGGCCATATAAAGACACACTGAGAAGGTGGCTATCTATAAGCCAAGAAGATGCTGGCACTCACCAGACCATCCATACCTTGATCTTGGACTTCCCAGTCTCCAGAATTATAAGAAATGAATGTTTATTGTTTAAAAAATAAAATATAAATTTTAGAGGCTCATCCATAATGCTCTACTAACCTAATTTCTTGAAAGATGTCATATAACAAAACTACTTTCTTACAATAGTATTGCAATAATGCTTATAGCTAAATAACTTCTATCTGTATTCCACCTCACTTGTCATCTTAGACCTTATCATTGCATGGAATTTCCTTGTTGCCCTAATTGTACTCCTCCTACTTCTCTGAGTGTTATATTATCACATTTTAATAACTTGCTCAGTGCTTTATTAGTCTTGCTACCTATTTATGATCCTATGCCAAATGTTTCAATAACATTCTCACCAATTCATTGAACTTCCTAAGTTCTTTAACCTTGCATTATATCTAGCATACTGAACCCCAAACTTAAATTAATCCAAGAAGCCATTTTAAAAATCTCTCCTGATTTGCTCATGTTGCTTCAAGAAAGACTTATAAACATTCTGATTTGCACTAAATATCCATAATATAAAATTTCAAATGCACTCCCAATTCTGATTCTTTCCATTTCTAAATAATTATCTTTACCGAATCCACTGTAGCAACTATATACAGACTTCTGTTCTCTTCAATCCTTGTAAACCCTCAGTAATTGTCAAATTTCTTCAATAAGTAGTTTATATTTGCTGCATACTTGCCCAAATCCTTTTTGGATTTTTTTTCTCAAATCCTTTCATTCTGAGTTCAATATCTGGCATGTCTTAAAAACTATAAAGTCACTACAAAACACCAGTTACCATGACCCTCCTAATTCTCATCCTAATCTATTTATCTCCATAATTCAGTATCCTTGACACCTCTTCATTTGTACATTTTATTTTCAAATAATTTCTGTGATATTCTTCTCATTCTCTTTTCTTCTCTTATTTTCTCTTTGAATATGCTTCCATCATTTTTGTGGAGTCTTCTTCTGTGCACTTCTTAACTAAAGTATATCCCAATGTTCTGTTCTTAGTCTAAATTCATGCTATTTCCTTCTATTTTTTAAATTTTATCTACTCCCATTACTTCAACAATACATTTTTCAAACCTTAATTTTCTTCTGAAGTGCAGTACCAAATGTACATTTGTCTGATTGGTATTTATTAATGACCCAGAACCATCTGAAACATAACATATTTAAAGCACATCACCTCATCAGACTCCAACTTTTCCACTCCTTCTGTACTAAGGACATTTATTTTTCTAGGCACTTAAAATTAAAACCTCAGCATCAATATTTAAGCTTCCATTTTCTTAGTCATTCCCTATTTTTAAGCATGTATTATTTGATAATATTTTTTGGTCATATATTACTGCCTTTCCAAGCAAACTGTCTACTATCCACTATCTTAGCTCAAACTCATTATCACAAGTTTTCTTTATTATAGCTTTGTAACTAGTATCTCCCTGACTTCAATCCATCACTCTGCCCTCTTAAATCACATATATAGTCAGCATTTCCCTACCAAAACATTTTTGGAACCTCTCACTACTCACAGAAACACAGTCAAGCCCATAATATTGAGAGATGAAACCTTCTATAATCATCCCTTACTCTACATTTCTAATCTTATCTATCACTCATTTGACCCCAGAAATACTAAGAAAATTTGGTTATGCCCTTTGTTTAACTTGTTCACACTTCTTCCCCACACCTAAACCCTAGCTTCTGAATCCCAGACTTACTAAACTTTCATTTATTCATTCAAAAACCACTTAGGTCCTGAACACTGTAATGGACAATTATGGAAAAAATGGGAAAAAATGAGTCCTTATTTTAAAATATTTCATAGTCCCAAGGAGAGATGAATAGATAATTAAAGTACAAGATAGTAAGTGTTATAAGAGAAGTATGAAGAAATAAAGACACAGCATAAGGAAACTCACTTGGATGATCTGAAGATGGCTTCACACATTAGCTAACATTTGAACAGGAACACAGAATTGGCCTATCTCTCATCTTTCTATATACTTTAAAATCACTTGATTTCTACCTCTATTGTAACACTCAATACAGTCTTTGTAATACTCATTCATTCATTCACTGATTCAATAGTTTTTATTTTCCATTAATCACTAAGCACAAGCAAAACAGACAAAAGCTTCCTATTTTCCTGGAGCTTTAATTTTAGTGTGGAAAGGCAAAAAATATAAATTATATGGAATATAAGAATGTCATAAATATGACAAAAAGCAAATCCAGGTAAAGAGCTAAGAAGTTCTAGTGTAAGGCTGAACTTTTCATAGAAATTATTTATTTTTTAAAATTCTTCCGCTGAGTTTTTAGTTTCTCAGTGGCAAGAGTTGTGGCTAATTTAGTTTTATATTATGGATGTTTGATCGTTGAATTGAATTAGTTGTGACAAATTTCCTAGAAATTTCTATATAGATTTTTTTCTTTTATACAAATCTCAGAAGCAGTCTCCCTAACAAAAGCTACACTGTTTGCATGACAATAGGGAAGATTATTGTTGAAATGTTCTACATGATCTCTTTCAGTTCATATTCTGTCATAAATGAGCAATTTCCCTTTAATTTCCCTTACTTAAATTTCTCACATTAAGTTTCAGATCTCAAGAACACAACATCAACAACAATCTTGATTGGAGTCCATGGAGTTTTTTGTAATAGGGTATACTCTATGCATCCTCAAAAGCATTATTTATTATTAATAATTTTAAATAATTATTAATAATATATTTAATAATATTTTTAAAAAACCTAAACAGTTTGTGTTTCATAATTTGAAAAAGGAACTTAGAATGAAAGAATAATGATAACAGTTTCAAAAGTACAAGTTTTAACCTTTAAAAGATGCTGAACTAGAATTATGAACTGCACGTCTACAAAAAGAATTTAAAGTTCTTGACAGTTTCTCTGGATTAGCACTTTTGACATCATATTCACTATGGAAGATCATTGATATAATTTTTGTCAAATGAGATTTTTTGTTAGCTTGTGCATATCATTACTGAATAGAAACGATCTTTGGACCTGAGAGAATCTTTAACTCAAATCTCGGTTTTCACAATTAACCACCTAACTTTTATTTAAATAACATTGAATCCATCTGCTTAATGTCTTTTTTTTATAGTTTTTTTTTTAATTTATTTTTTATTGGTGTTCAATTTCCTAACATACAGAATAACCCCCAGTGCCTGTCACCCATTCACTCCCACCCCCCGCCCTCCTCCCCTTCTACCACCCCTAGTTCGTTTCCCAGAATTAGCAGTCTTTACGTTCTGTCTCCCTTTCTGATATTTCCCACACATTTCTTCTCATTCATTTGGGGAATATAAATAAGGGAAGGGAGAAGAAATGTGTGCTTAATGTCTTATACCAAAATCAACAATATCACTTTGTTTAGGTTATGGAAAATGGAGTCAACACTGCATAACAACCCCCAGTGATTAATTGATGTCAGAGTAATAATTTGCACTGTAATTTTTTTAAAGATTTTATTTATTTATTCATGAGAGACACACAGAGAGAGAGAGAGAGAGAGAAGCAGAGACACAGGCAGAAGAAGAAGCAGGCTCCATGCAGGGAGCCTGATGTGGGACTTGATCCTGGAACTCCAGCATCGTGCCCTGGGCAGAAGGCAGGCACTAAACCGCTGAGCCACCCAGGGAACCCCCTGCACTGCAATTTTTTTTTCCCAGAATTATTTGAAGCATTAAACCACTCAATCAGAGGGAAAAGACCCTATGTAGAACTTCAAGATAAGCTATGTACATTTTACCACTAGAAACAGAATCATGAGGAAGAGCAATATGTGTCACTTCTGGAAACATGAAGGTAAATGTCATAGCATTTCTAACCACAATAATACAAAAACAAAAGCCCTCACAATTTTAGAAAGACAGGTTATGTGAAATATTTCCTATTTCATTCCCACTATGGAATTGGTTATAATTTGGTCGGTAGAAGCTCATAAAGCTTTCAGATTCTTCTCCCATATAATTTCTGATTTGTTGAATTTTGTAAAGTAAACTAACGGAAAAATGACTGAAAGCTTCCAATGTACAAGTTCTTTTTCTTCTTTTTTTTAATGTTAGTCATCTTCATTCTGTCCTTTCATTTTTACGGGTACATATTGTCCCTGTACAAACTATACAGGAGAACTAATGCTCTCTCTGTAACCAATACAGAAGAGGGTGAGGTATTTGTTCCCTTCTTTTCTATTTCATCCCGACTACCTACAGGACCCTGTAAATCGACCAGAAAATTCCCTCTGATAGTTGACAACAAACCAGCCTCTGACCTGAGTTCAGAAAATAGGATTAAATTAGAAATTTTGTCTGATAATTAACAGACATTAATAAGGCTTTCCAGACACAGTTTTGGAATTCATCTAAATGACCCAGAATAAGAACAGGCAAAGCACTGTGTCAGTCAGACTGAACTACGCTTCAGGAACTATGCATATTTAAATTGCTTTGATGAACTCAAGGAACAAAGTGGGAGCATAGGTAGTTTTCCTTGTTGGAACTCTGTATACAACACATAACAACCTGACTTCCCCTTTTATTTTCTTGTTTCAGACATGCAATTAAATCTTTCCATCTAATTTGTGTGTGTGTGTGTATACATACACTCAATTTTTTTTACCTTCAGAGGACCCAGAAACATGCCTCCCACTTGGTATTACCCACCTCAGAAATATATAAAAAATGTCAACACTGAAAGCAAGCTTAGTACACTCAATGTCTTCCTCCCATTTATTAGATGTTCACCAGCGAGGTCATTTATTCTTAAAATGTATTTACTAGAAAAATGCCATTGTATTTGAATGATTGTTTGGGGAAAAATAAAGTCTTTGTGTGAGTCATAATTGGGGGAAGAAAGGTCATTTGAGAAGATTTCAGCTGAAGAAGAAATTGATAAAGAATATGGAAATGAATTCTAATTAGACTAAAAGGCTCCAAGAGTACACCCTGTAGTGAAATTAGAGTCTTCAATAGACAATACGCTCCATTAACAATAGGAATCTGATTTTTATTACAGTTTTCTTGGATTTTTCACTTTGTACCGTAACCCTTAAATATCCATTAATGACCAGAGGGATGAATCTATTTGCTGTGGCTATTCTGAGCCCCTTGAATGAGCAAGACATCTAGACTGAACCTTTTAAAGAAGGTTGAATAAACCTTATGATGTATAATCTGGTCACAGATAATGATCTGATGAGAAAGGTCACCTTTATAGAAAGCACAAAGAATATTAACAATTAAATGAAGGTCCCACTACTATGCATGTTAAGTCATTTAGATTCTCCCAAATGAAGGCATAATGTTGTTCATATTGATTCTGTATATTTGATAATGATGTAGTTCAGACTTTATCAGAAACCTTATGACAGGGACGCCTGGGTGGCTCAGTGGTTGGGCGGCTGCCTTCGGCTCAGGTCTTGATCCCAGGATCTGGGATTGAGTTCTGGATCGGGCTCCTGTGAAGAGCCTGCTTCTCCCTCTGCCTATGTCTCTGCCTCTCTGTGTGTGTGTGTCTCTCACGAATAAATAAATAAGTCTTAAAAAAAAAGAAATCTTATGATAAGGTCTAGCATGGAAGATCCAAGAACTATACTAAAATGAGAAGTAAGTATCCCTAAAATCTGTTTGATAGCACAACTTCATCACCAAAAGAGGGGCTTAAAATTTTTCTTTAATTTTAAAAAGAAAAAGTGAGGTTTAAAAATAATAATAAAATAAGTAAGGATGCTTGGGTGGCTCAACAGTTGAGCATCTGCCTTCAGCTCAAGGCGTGATCTTGGGGTCTTGGGATCATGTGCTGCATTGGGCTGCAGTGAGGAGTCTGCTTCTCCCTCTGCCTATGTCTCTGCCTCTTTCTCTGTGTCTCTGATGAATAAATAGCTAAAATATTTTTAAAAAACTAAATATAATGTGCTTAACTACATAAGAGTCCTTCCTCACTGCACTTTATTCTATAATTTTTTAAGACTGACAAGTTTTAAATACAATAAAATAATGAACTAGTATTTAGAGTCTACCATTTTACTATTAGATTTTAATCTAATTCAAAGTTGGCTCAAAATATTTTAATCTAACTCTATATTGGTTCATCTGGTTGCGGACTCGAAGGTGAAGAGAAAATAAATTGTGGTAACTGTTTCATTTACTTAGTAGATCTTAGTAAAATGCACAAAGAGCCTTATAAGAGGGAACAGCCAGGTACAACATGAATTATCTCTTGAGCCAGTAGAATGTTTGTCTAACAGTGGTGTCTCCAATTTCCTAGATGACAAACTTTTACTGTAATTAGATTCCTAAATTCAAGAATAACATTCTGAGGAGAGAAATAAAAATAATCCTGGAAGAGAGAAAAATTAAGCAAGGAAATAAATATATAACTTTAGTAATTCCTAGTTATTTTTAACCAATGCATATACTCAATATAAGGCATTGAGATATAATGGTTCAAACATTAGGTCTTCAGGAAATATAGACTAAGAAGCTAATCCTACAAAGGGCTCACAGAGAATGGGCCATGTAACTTCTCTTACATGTGGGACTAAGTTCCTCTTCCCAATCACTGTCGTAGGCTCTGAGGTGTAGGAGGAAGTAGGTAGGTGGGAGGTTGCATTTGCTAAATGCAATGTTTTGACCTTTAGAGTTGTGCTTGATGAATTGAGCAAAGACAACATAAAAAATGCAAATAATCTGCAACTAGAGAAATGCAAAAACTTGGACACCTGGGTGGTTCAGCTGTTGAATGTCAGTCTTCGGCTCAGGGCATGATCCTGGAGTCCCAGGATCAAGTCCCACATCGGGCTCCCTGCATGAAGCCTGCTTCTCCCTCTGCCTATGTCTCTGCCTCTCTCTGTTCTCTCATGAGTAAATAAATAAAATCTTTTAAAAAATTCAAAAACTATCTACTTCTAATATATTTTTCTGACAATCAATGAATGAAAGAGAAATGTTATTAAACTGAATTATTCTTCATCAAGAAATTAATTGAATAATTTTATCCTAATAAACATCAAATTGAATAAGGAGCAGGAAGCTGCATGAAAGGAAGTCATCATCTGTACTTCTTGCCCAGCTTTCCTTTGATAACACCTTACTCCTTATTAGTTCTTTAGTATTTATTTTTATTTCCTAGAGAATTTTCATCCTCACTATTGGAGTCCTAACCTGAAGAGGTGGAATCTTTGTAATATCACCTATAGTACATGGTTGGAACATGAAGCAAACTTTTACCAGTAATAAAAAAATAAAATAAACTTTTCTTACTATATGTGTACTCAAATTACATATTATTAACCTCATACATATGGACAAGGACTATTTTCTAAGTTACTCTGGTGACTTATACATTTTATTTCAATTTTGCAGAATGATTTCAGAACCCAAGAAACAATTGAAATACAATTGTACAACATCACCCTGCCTCTTTCCCAATTGCATGTGTTAGACAACTAGAAGAGATATCAAAGCCAAAGGAAGAAACAAGAAACAAATATCAGGAATCATAAAAATTATTTCAACAGAACACAGAGAGCAGTGCTTTGCAGGCTAGGTGTTTTTGACAGTGGAGTAGTTGAACAGTTGCAGACACCTAAATTATTAGGTGAGAGAGGGAGAGATTTAATGTTTTTTTTGAGATAGATCAGGCTAAAATGTTGTGGTTTCTAAATATCTCTATTTCATTTAACACTTAGAACCTGATGACCCATGATGATCAATCTTCCCAGCCTCAAAGTTTTCTGTGAGCTGCAGATATATAGATCTAACTAAATAGTAAACATTTATACCTCAATGTCTCAAAGGATACAAAATTCCCAATTTTGATCCTCATCATGTGTGTTCCTTATTGCAAGTCAAAAGTATCCCCTGTTCAAGCCCGAAGCATGACAATCACTGCCTTTAACTCATCACTTCCAAAACTGAGGTAATATAGGCTCCTCTAAACCAAAATTATCAGAAAAATTTCTGCTTGTAAATCCATATTTTACCCCAGGAAATGTCACCACTATTTGCCCAATATCACAAGCATATGCAGACTCACTATGAGAATTTTATATTCCATAACTTTCTCTCATCCTTCCCCTTCTTATCTCCACAGCCACTAATCTAGATCTAACCCTCTCTGGGATAACAGTTTTCAGACTTCACCACTGACATCAAAAGTACGTTTCTAACACAAAATGTGTTATATCATGCCCTCCAAAATGAGATGGAAAGAAGGATTATGAGAAGAACCTATTAGGGGTAAAGAAACCAACCATGAAGCACTCTCCAATTGTACTAGAACTCTTAGAATAAGTGTCATCATTAACTCCTTCTTTTCCTCATGCTCCTCCAACTCCTGTTCATTCTAACTCCAGAATGTCTCTAAAATTTACCATATCCTTTCCATCCCTACTGTCACTACCTTAATTCAGTTTCTCATTATTTTTATAGCCTTTCCTCTTGTCAAACTATAAATACTTTTTGTTTCTTTTTTTTCTTATAAAAGTAACGCAAACTCATTACATCAAATTTTTCAGAAAAATCAGAGAAGTCTAGTGAAAAAAATTAAAATAATCTGCTATCTCATTTTAATAAATCACCCTTGTCAGTATTTTGATGTAAACCCTTCCAGACTTTTCCATATGAATTTTCCTTCCTCCCACCTATATTTTTCTCTCTTTCCTTTTTTCTTTCCTTCTTTCCTTTCTTTCCTTCCTTTCTTCTTCCTCTAAGTTTTCATGAAGCTTCTATTATGTACCAGGCACTGTGTTAATTGTTAGAGAGATATACCTGTAAATAAGACAAATTGACTTTCATCAAACTTAACTTCTAGTGGAAGAAATAGGCAACAAAAAATTACAGATTGTGATCAGTGCTAAAAGAGATAAAATAAATAGCATGCTGTAATGAGGAATGACAGGGGGTACTTAAATATCACATCTGAGGAGGTGAGATTTGAATTGAAACATGTAATATCAGATGGAGCCATTTGGAAAAAAAAGTGAAAGTGGCTCCCCACAAAGGTCCATTTTCAAAGTCCATGTTCAAGGAGCTTGAGGTGAGGGGGGGGAAACATGGCAGATGGGTTTATGCTAAGTATGGTTTTCCATAATCTGTTTTACTTCACTTAATATATGGTGAATACCAGTATGTGCACATCAACATTTTTATACCACCTACTAACACACATGTAGATTTTCCCCTACTTTTAAATTTTATTTTAATTTCAGTATAGTTAACATATAGTGGTATATTAGTCTCAGGTGTACAATATTGTGATTCAACAATTCTATGCATTACTCAGTGTTCATCATGTTAAGTGTACTCTTTAATCCTCATCATCTATTTCACCCATCCCCCTTACCCACCTCTCCTCTGGTAACCATCACTTTGTTCTCTATAGTTAAGTATATATTTTTTTGGTTTGTGCCCCCCTCTCTCTCTTTATCCCCTTTGCATATTTGTTTAGTTTCTTAAATTCCACATTTGAGTGAAATTATATGCTATTTGTCTTTCTCTGATATTTCTCTTAGCATAGTATCCTCTAGGTACATCCATTTCATCATACCTTAGAAAACTGGCCACTTGTAAACAACACTACAGACTTCTTGAATAACATATATGCATATGACATTTTACATCTATCATAATTTTTCTGGGATAATATTTCTAGAAGTGAAATTTCTATTTTGAAATGTACATACAATATTAAGGATTTTTACAAATATTACCATCATTCCTTTCAGAATTGTGATGCCAGTCACACTGCCAGGGGTAATTAATGAACGTTTTTAATATTCTTGTCAATACTGTACATTATATCTTTTTTCTTATGACTTTCTGAAAATGGAGTTTGATATCTTGTTTTAATTTGCATTCCCTTGATAACTATTGAGATCAAATATCTTTAATGGGCCAATTTTTTTAAAATTTATTTTTATTGGTGTTCAATTTACTAACATACAGAATAACCCCCAGTGCCCGTCACCCATTCACTCCCACCCCCCGCCCTTCTCCCCTTCTACCACCCCTAGTTCGTTTCCCAGAGTTAGCAGTCTTTACATTCTGTCTCCCTTTCTGATATTTCTAATGGGCCAATTTTAATCCTTCTACTGGGATCTCTTTCTTTTTGATTAACGAATTCCTTACATATTAATATCATTAACTCTCATATATGCAAAAGTAGTTTCCTTCTTCTTTCTTACGTTTTATTTTATTTTGACATACTTTAAATTACTATACAATCAAATCTGTTATTCTTTTTCATTATGATTTCTGTTCTCTTAACATTCTTAGAAAACCATTTCCCATAACAGATATTTTGAAACATGAAACTGTATTTTCCTATAGTATGGTTTTAATTTTTGCCTTTAAACATTTTTTCTGGGGACACCTGGGTGACTCAGCGGTTGAGAGTCTGCCTTTAGCTCAGGGCATGCTCCTGGGCATCAAATCCCACATTCTTTATAGATCTTGGATACTAGCCCTTTATCTGATAGGTCATTTGCAAATATCTTCTCCCATTCTGTAGGTTAGCTTTTAGTTTTATTGACACTTTTGCTGTGCAGAAACTTCTTATCTTGATGAAGTCACAGTAATTCATTTTTGCTTTTATTTCTCTTATCTACATGGATGTATCTTGCAAGAAGATGCTGTGGCCAAGTTCAAAAAGGGTGTTGCCTGTGTACTCCTCTAGGATTTTAATGGAATCTTGTCTCAAATTTAGATCTTTCATCCATTTTGAGTTTATCTTTGTGTATGGTGCAAGATAATGGTCTAGTTTCATTCTTCTGCATGTGGCTGTCCAATTTTCCCAGCACCATTTATTGTAGGGACTTTTCTTTCCAGAGGATAGTCTTTCCTTCTTTGCTGAATATTAGTTGACCATAAAATTGAGGGTCCACTTTTGGATTCTCTATTCTGTTCCATTGATCTATGTGTCTGTTTTTGTGCTAGTAACACACTGTCTTGATGACCACAGCTTTGTAGGACAACCGAAATTGGGCATTGTGATGCCCCCAGCTATGGTTTTCTTTTTTAAAAATTCCCCCGGCTATTCGGGGTCTTTTCTGATCCCACACAAATCTTAAGATGATTTGTTCCAACACTCTGAAGGAAAGTCCATGGTATTTTGATAGGGATTGCATTAAATGTGTAAATTGCTGTGCAGATCAGCGCCCCCTGCCCCTGAAGCATCCAGGCCCCTGCAGACTGGGAGACTGCAGTAGTTACTGCTGGAGCTGACTCAGGGGCTGGAAGGCTGGCCGCCGCCAGTGGAGTTGTCCTTCCTGGTGTCACCTTGTGCCTGAGACTGAGCAGGGCGACCAGAGAGCAGGGGCCTCACAGGATAAACAGCTCCCACTGAGCCGTGCACCTGGCAGGGGCAAGGCAGCTCCCCCAGGAACACAAACCTCAAAATCAGCACAGCAGGCCCCTCCCCCAGAAGACCAGCTGGAAGGACAGGGGAAGAGCAAGTTCTTGACCAAGCAGCACTAGGAAGTTCCGGGAGAAGTCGAGGGACTTACAGTATATAGAATCAGAGGATAACCCTCCTTGTTGTTTGTTTTTCTCTTTGTTTCCCTCCCCCCCTTTTTTTCTCTTTTCCTTCCTTTTTCCAGTACAACTTGTTTTTAGCCACTCTGCACTGAGAAAAATGACTAGAAGGAAAACACACCACAAAAGAAAGAATCAGAAGCACTACTCTCTCCCACAAAGATACAGAACTTAGATTACAACTCAAGGTCAGAAAGCCAAATAAGAAGCACAATTATAAAGCTACTGGTGGATCTACAAAAAAAGCATAAAGGATCCAAGAGACTTCATGAATGCAGAATTTAGATCTAATCAGGCAGAAATTAAAAATCAATTAAATAAGATGCAATCCAAACTGGAGGTCCTAATGACGAAGGTTAACGAGGTAGAAGAACAAGTGAGTGACATAGAAGCCAAGTTGATGGCAAGGAAGGAAGCTGAGGAAAAAAGAGAAAAACAATTAAAAGATCATGAGGATAGGTTAAGGGAAATAAATGACAGCCTCAGAAGGAAAAAAATCAACGTTTAATCTATGGGGGTTCCCGAGGGCACCGAAAGGGACAGAGGCCAGAAAGTGTATTTGAACAAATCATAGCTGAGAACTTCCCTAACTTGGGGAGGGAAACAGGCATTCAGATCCAGGAGATAGAGAGAATCCCCCCAACCAAAATCAATAAAAACCATTCAACACCCCAACATTTCATAGTGGAAATTTTAAATTCCAAAGATAAAGAGAAGATCCTTAAAGCAGCAAGAGACAAGAGAACCCTAACCTTTATGGGGAGAAGTATTAGGTTAACAGCGGACCTCTCAACAGAGACCTGGCAGGCCAGAAAGGGCTGGCAGGATATATTCAGGGCCCTAAATGAGAAGAACCTGCAGCCAAGAATATTTTATCCAGCAAGGCTCTCATTCAGAATAGAAGGAGAGAAAAAAAGCTTCCAAGATAGGCAGAAACTGAAAGAATATGTGACCTCCAAACCAGCTCTGCAAGAAATATTAAGGGGGACTCTGTAAAAGGAAGAGGAAGTCCAAGGAAATAATCCACAAAAACAGGAACTGAATAGATATTATGATGACATGAAATTCATATCTTTCAAAAGTAACCCTAAATGTGAATGGTCTTAATGATCCCATCAAAAGGCCCAGGGTGTCAGACTGGATAAAAAAGCAAGACCCATCAATTTGCTGTCTACAACAGACTCATTTTAGATGTAAGGATACCTCCGGCCTGAAAAAAAAAAAAAAAAAGGTTGGAGAACCGTTTACCATTCAAATAGTCCTCAAAAGAAAGCAGGGATAGCCATCCTCATATCAGATAAATTAGAGTTTATCCTAAAGACTGTAGTGAGTGATGAAGAGGGACACTATACTTAAAGGATCTATCCAAAAGGGGACCTAACAAGAATATTTATGCCCCGAATGCGGGAGCTGCCAAGTATATCAATTAATAACCAAACTTAAAACATACTTAGATAATAATACACTTATACTTGGAGACTTTAACACAGTGCTCTCTGTAATTGATAGATTTTCTAAGCACAACATCTCCAAAAAACAAGAGCTTTAAATGATACACTGGACCAGATGGATTTCACAGATATTTACAGAACTTTACATCCAAACACAACTGAATACACATTCTTCTCAAGTGCACATGGAACCTTCTCCAGAATAGACCACATACTGGGTCACAAATTACATCTTAACTGATACCAAAAGGTAGGGATTGTCCCCTGCATATTTTCAATGCTTTGAAACTAGAACTAAACCACAAGAAGAAATTTAGAAGGATTTCAAACACGTGGAGGTTAAAGACCACCCTGCTTAAAGATGGAAGTGTCAACCAAGAAATTAGAGAATTAAAAAAGATTCATGGAAACTAATGAGAATGAAGATACAACCTTCAAAATCTTTGGCATACAGCAAAAGCAGTCCTAAGGGGAAAATACATCACAATACAAGCATCCATCAAAAACTGGAAAGAACTCAAATGCAAAAGCTAACCTTTCACCTAAAGGAGCTGGAGAAAAAATAGCAAATAGATCCTATACCCAACAGAAGAAAAGAGTTAATAAAGATTCGAGCAGAACTCAATGAAATAGAGACCAGAACTGTGGAACAGATCAACAAAACCAGGAGTTGGTTCTTTGAAAGAATTAATAAGATAGATAAACCATTAGCCAGCCTTATTAAAAAGAAGAGAGAGAGGACTCAAATTAATAAAATCATGAATGAGAAAGGAGAGATCATCACCAATACTAAAGAAATACAAACAATTTTAAAAACTTATTATGAGCAGCTATATGCCAATAAATTGGGCAATCTAGAAGAAATGGACACAATTCTGGAAAATCACAATCTACCAAAACTGGAAGAGGAAGAAATAGAAACCTGAACAGGCCAATAACCAGGGAGGAAATTGAAGCAATCATCAAAAACCTCCCAAGACTCAAAAGTCCAGGGCCAGATGGCTTCCCAAGGGAATTCTATGAAATGTTTAAAGAGAAACCATACCTATCCTACTAAAACTGTTTGGAAAGATAGAAAGAGATGGAATACTTCCAAACTCATTCTATGAGGCCAGCATCACCTTAATTCCAAAACCAGACAAAGACTCCATTAAAGAGGAGAATATCCAATATCCCTGATGAACATGGATGCAAACCTTCTCAACAAGATAACTAGCCAATAGGATCCAACAGCACATTAAGAAAATTATTCACCATGATGAAGTGGGATTTATCCCCAGGATGCAAGGCTGGTTCAACACTCTTAAAGTAATCAATTTGATTGATCATATCAGCAAGAGAAAAAAGAAGAACCATAGGATCCTCTCAATAGATGCAGAGAAAGCATTTGACAAAATATAGCATCGCTTCCTAATCAAAGCTCTTCAGAGTGTAGATATAGAGGGGACATTCCTCAGCATCTTAAAAGCCATCTACAAAAACCCCACAGCAAATATCATTCTCAATGGGGAAGCACTGGGAGCATTTTCCCTAAGATCAGGAACAAGACAGGGATCTCCACTCTCACCACTGCTATTCATCATAGTACTAGAAGTCTTAATCTCAGCAATCAGGTAACAAAAAGAAATAAAAGGCATTCAAATTGGCAAACAGAGTCAAACTGTCTCTCTTCACAGATCACATGATACTCTACATAGAAAACCCAAAAGCCTTCACCCCAAGATTGCTAGAACTCATACAGCAATTCGGTAGCATGGCAGGATACAAAATCAATGCCCAGAAATCAGTGGCATTTCTATACACTAACAATGAGACTGAAGAAAGAGAAATTAAGGAGTCAATCCCATTTACAATTGCACCCAAAAGCGGAAGATACCTAGGAATAAACCTAACCAAAGAGGTAAAGGATCTCTACCCTAAAAACTACAGAACGCTTCTGAAAGAAATTGAGGAAGACACAAAGAGATGGAAAAATATTCCATGCTCATGTATTGGAAGGATTAATATTGTGAAAATGTCAATGTTACCCTTTCACTATTTTTTATGTTCCCTGTATGAGTGAAGCCATACAATGATTGTCCTTCTCCGATTGACTTACTTCACTCAGCATAATACCCTCCAGTTCCATCCACATTGAAGCAAATGGTGGGTATTCATTGTTTCTAATGACTGAGTAATATTCCATTGTATACATATACCACATCTTCTTTATCCATTCATCTTTCCATAGACATGGAGACTCTTTCCACAGTTTGCCCACTGTGGATATTGCTGCTATAAACATTGGGGTGCAGGTGTCTTGGCTTTTCAGTGCATCTGTATCTCTGGGGTAAATCCCTAGCAGTACAATTGCTGGGTCGTAGGGTAATTCTATTTTTAACTCTTTGAGGAACCTCCACTCAGTTTTCCAGAGGGGCTGTACCAGTTCACATTCCCACCAACAGTGCAAGAGTGTTCCCCTTTCTCCACATCCTCCCCAACATTTGTTGTTTCCTGTCTTGTTAATTTCGGTCTCCATTTAAAAATATACAAAAAAAAAAAAAAAGAAAGAAAGAAAGAAAGGCATGTCAAAAGCCAATAAAGGCTTAAAGGAAGTCTTCTTTTACCAACACCTAGCCAAGTTGTCAATGCAAAGAAAAACCTCTTCAGGTAATTAAAAGTGCTACTCTAGGGGTTCCCTAGTGGCTCAGTTTGTTAAGTGTCCAACCCTTGATTTCAGCTCAGGTTGTAATCTCAGGGTCATGGTATCAAGCTCTGTGCTCAGCAGAGATTCTACCTGAGATTCTCTTTCTTCTTCTCCCTCTGGCCCTTCCCACTGAACTCATATGTTCTCTCTCCTCTTTATCTCAAATAAATAAATAAATGTTTTTTAAGTGCTACTTCACTGAATATATGAATGAGAAGAAGATGAAACAGCTTAATCCCTTATGTAAGAAAATTTTAGTGTTTTAGGTAGAAGACAAAACCTGTCACAATATTCCTTTAAGCCAAAACCTAATCCAGAGCATGGCTCTAACTTTCTTCGATTTTATGAAGACTGAGAGAGGTGAGGAACTGCAGAAGAAAAGTTTGAGTATATCTGAAGTTGATTCATGAGGTTTAAGGAAAAAATCCATCTCCATAACGTAAAAGTACAAGGTAAAGCAACAAGTGCCAATGTAGAAGCTATATTATCCAGAAGATCTAGATAAGGAAATTAATATTGTGGCTACCCAAACAACCTATTTTTAATGTAGATGGGACAGCATTCTATTGAAAGAAGATGCCATCTAGGGCTTTCATAAATAGAGAGTATTAGTCAATGCCTGGCTTCAAAACATTAAAGCTTCAGACAAAAACTTACCTAGGTAATTTTTAAAAACCCTGAACACCTACAAATTTGACCTAAGATTTAAAGAGAGAACATCTGGAAAGGCTAAAGAGAGAAAAATTTTCACTTCTAACAAGGTAGGAAGGTGGGAAAAAAATAAAAAAGGAATTAAGTGGGGGAAGGGAACTGCCACTAGCCTGGATAAAGCAGAGCTGTGAAAGTCTACAGGGCAGGAAAGCCCAGCCCTGGAGAAGTGGGAACTTTAAAAATCCATGCCTGAGTTTTCTGTGATGGAAAAGTGCTTAGCAGGGAAATCCGGCAGAATCCCAGGAGGGGCAGAGGAGCCTCAAGATTCCTGGAGTCACAATAAGAGGACGGGTGCTGGGGAGAAAGAGCACCACAAACTGTGGTCAGATACCAGTAAAGGGTTAGAGCGCTGCAGCCCTCCAGTGCATTTGGGAGAAGCCAGTCAGGTGAGCCAGCTCCAGATGGAAGTGGCTGTCCCCCTTCCCTTCAGGAGATGTGGTCCCTGGGAGCACAGGTCCAGCGGCACAGGGTCGTGGATCCCAGGGCGCCCAAACAGAGAAAGCTGGCAATCCTCCATTCCCCCTGGGACAGTCATAAATGGGGAGAGCAGAGGAAAGTTAGAACTCTCCTGCTGCTGGGAGCCCCCACAAGTTGTACAGATCAGGGCACCCGTGGCTGCCTCCAGGAGCATCTAGACCAGCGAGAACTGGGAAACAGCAGTTAGTTACTTGTGGGGATCTTGACTCCAGAGCTGGAAATCTGGTCACTGCCATTGTTGTTTTTCCTCCTTGTTTCACTTTGTGCCTGGAAAAGGCAGGGCCTCTAGGGAAAAAAGGCCTCACAGGTTAAACAGCTCCCACTGAGCTCCACACCCAGCAGGGAGGGGGGCAGCTCCCCCAGCTGCACACACCTGAGACTCAGCACAGCAGGCCCCTCCCCCAGAAGACCAGCTGGAAGAACAAGGAAAGAGCAAGTTTATTGACCCGGTAGCCCTGGAAAGCACCAGGACTGAAAGAAAATAGTATATAGAACTAGAGGGTCCTTTTTTTTTTCTTTTCCCATAACGACTCTTTTATGTCAGACTAAAATTTTCCAATATTTTTTCTCTTTTCCCACCTTAACTACAATAGTTTACCAGCTCTTCATTTTTAAGTTTTTTTTTTCCTCTTTGACTTTCAAATTTCTACAATTACATGTCTTAGATATATTTTTCACTTCTGGATTCCCTTCAACGTATGCAGTTTACATTTGGTACTTATACAAGATATGGGTATTTGTTTTGTTTTGTTTTGTTTTGCTTTGCTTTGTCTGCCTCATTTTGTTTTACAATGGTGGAAGCTCATACCTTCTAAAACATGACCAACATACACCCAGAATCAAGTGGAATACTGTGCTTGTTCATTCTGAGAGATTATATTCTCTTTCTCTTACATTCTGCCCCCGTCTTTTATCTTGTTTATGTTTTTGTGGGCATTGTTGGGGCTTTACATAAGTATTGCTGGCTTACATAAATCTGGCAGTCAGCATCTTCTAACATACAGAACAAAATACACTCAGAACCAAGAGACTCACCCTCTAGGATGCCTCAGGTAGAGGCATCTCTCCACTACCACTTCCTAATGCAATTATCTCTGATTTTTTTGCTCTTTTATTTAATTCTTTTCTTCTTTTTCTTTTTTCTTCTTCTGTGTTTATGGTTTTTCATTTTTTTTATTTACTACTTTGTTTTAAAATTTGTTTTTCGCTGTAGTGGTCCTTTTGTTTTATTTAGTTCAGTTCTACTTTTTTTCTTTATTTTCTGGAATTTGACCTCTTTGGAATCATCTAGGGTGTATTTTGCCTAAGTTTTTGCTGATATTTTTGAGTCAACCCACTCATCCAGCCACTCTGCACTGGACAAAATTACTAGAAGGAAGAATTCACACAAAAGAAAGAACCAGAAACAGTACTCTCTGCTGCAGAGTTACTGAATTTGGATTTCAATATGATGCCAGAAAGTCAATTCAGAAGTACAATAAGTACAATTATAAAGATACTGGTGGCTCTGGGAAAAAAAAAAAAAAGGACTCTAGAGACTTCATTACTGTAGCATTGAGATCTAATCAGGCCGAAATTAAGAATAGATTAAATGAGATGCAATCTAAACTGGATATTGTAACTGCTAGGGTTAATGAGGTGCAAGAGAGTGAGTAACATAGAATAGAAGTTGATGATAAGAAAGTAATCTGCAGAAAAAGAGAAAAACAAGAGCCCACAATGACATGCATATGGAAATAAATGATAACCAGAGAAGGAAGAATATATGTCTCTTCTGGGAATCCAGAAGAGGCTGAGAGACAGAAGGACCACAAAGTATATTTGAACAAATCATACCTAAGAACCTCCCTAATCTTGGGAAGGAAACAGGCATTTAGATCCAAGAGATAGAGAGGACCCTCCCAAAAAATCAATAAAAACTGTTCAACACCTCCACAATTAATAGTGAAACTTGCAAATGTCAAACATAAAGAGAAAATACTTAAAATAGCACGAGACAAGGAACTCTTAACTTATATGGGAAGAAAGATCAGATTAACAATAGACCTCTCCACAGAGACCTGAAAGGCCAGAAAGAGCTGGCATGATATACACAGGGTACTAAATTAGAAGAACATGCAGCCAAGAATACTTTACCAGCAAGGCTGTCATTCAGAATAGAAGGAGAGATAAAGAGCCCCCAGGATAGGCAGAAACTGAAAGAATATGTGACCACCAAACTAGTTCTGCAAGAAATATTAAGGGGTACCCTGTAAAAGAAAGAGGGAGCCCAAAGAAACAATCCACAAAACAGGGACTGAAAGGTAACATGAAGATACTAAATTCATATCTTTGTAGTTGTTACTCTGAATGTGAATGGGCTAAATAATCACATCAAAGACGAAGGGTATCAAACTGGATGAAAAAGAAAGAACCATCTATATGCTATGTACAAGAGACTTATTTAAGACTAAGGACACCTCCTGCCTGAAAATGAAGGGGTGGAGAAGCATATACCATTCAAATGCCCTTCAAAAGAAAGCTGGGGTAGCAATCCTCATATCAGATAAATAAAAGTTTATACTAAAGACTGTAGTAAGAGATGAAGAGGGTCATTATACCAAACTTAAAAGGTCTATCCAACAAGAAGAAGACCTAACAGCCATGAATATTTGTGCACCTAATGTGGGAGCTACCAAGTAAATCAATCAATTAATAAGCAGAGAAAAGAAGGTGGGGCAAGATGGAGGAAGAGTAGGGTCCCCAAGTCACCTGTCCCCACCAAATTACCTAGATAACCTTCAAATCATCCTGAAAATATACGAATTAGGCCTGAGATTTAAAGAGAGAACAGCTGGAATGCTACAGTGAGAATTCACACTTCTATCAAGGTAGGAAGATGGGGGAAAAAAGAAATAAAGAAACAAAAGGCATCCAAGGGGGAGGGGCCCTGCAAGGAGCCGGGCTAAGGACCCGGCGAGTGCCCCCAGGACAGGAAAGCACCTTCCCGGAGAAGCAGAAGCTTCACCAATCTTCCTGGGCAGAGAGGCGCCCGCAGGGAGTTAGAGCAGGACCCCAGGAGGGCGGGGATGCCATCAGGTTCCCTGGGACACTAACAGACACCTGCGCCCCAGGGAGAGTGCGCCGAGCTCCCTGAAGGACTGCAGCGCGCCCACGGCTTGACCCGGGAGCAGCTCGGAGCGGCTCAGGCGGCGGCTCCACTGAGTCGGGGCTGCGCGTCGGGGAGCGCGAATCCAACAGTGCAGGCCCGGCAGCACAGGGCGTGGGGACACAGCCCAGGATCCTGCCTCCCCCCCGGGACAGGCAGAGGCCAGGAGGGCCCAGGACAGCAAGGACGCTCCTGCCCCCAGCTGAGCAGATCAGGGGCCCCGCCCCTGGAGCATCCAGGCCCCTGCAGACTGAGAGCTCCATAGCTACTGCGGGAGCTGAATCCAGGGCTGGAGAGCTGGTGGCCGCCACTGTGGTTGTTCCCTCTGGGGCCTCACAGGATAAACCCCCACTGAGCCTCACAGTGGCCTCACCCAATAAAAAGGATAAACATTACTCACTGAGCCCTACACCAGGCAGGGGGGCAGAGCAGCTCCCCCGAGTGCTAACACCTGAAAATCAGCACAAGGCGCCTCATCCAGAAGACCAGCTAGACGGACAGGGGAAAAAAATTATTGACCAAGCAGCACTGGAAAGTTCGAGGGGAAGTCAAGGGACTTACAATAAACAGAATCAGAGGACACTCCCCCATGGTTTTTTGTTTTTTCTTTTTTGTGGTTATTTTTTTATTTCTGCTTGCTTCTGCAACCCCTTTTTCCCCTTTCTTTCTTTTTCGTTCTCTTTTTCTTCTCTTTTTTTTTTTTACCTTTTTTCTTTTTCTTTTTCTCTTTTCTTTCCTTCTTTCTCTCCTCTCTTTTTCTCCTTTTCCCAATACAACTTGTTTTTGGCCACTCTGCACTGAGCAAAATGACTAGAAGGAAAACCTCACCTCAAAAAAAAAAAAAAAAAAAAAGAATCAGAAACAGTCCTCCCTCCCACAGAGTTACAAAATTTGGATTACAACTCAATGTAAGAAAGCAATTCAGAAGCACTATTATAAAGCTACTGGTGGCTCTAGAAAAAAGCATAAAGGACTCAAGAGACTTCATGACTGCAGAATTTAGAGCTAATCAGACAGAAATTAAAAATCAATTGAATGAGATGCAAGCCAAACTAGAAGTCCTAATGACAACGGTTAACCAGGTGGAAGAATGAGTGAGTGACATAGAAGAAGTTGATGGCAAAGAGGGAAACTGAGGAAAAAAGAGACAAACAATTAAAAGACCATGAGGATAGATTAAGGGAAATAAACGACAGCCTGAGGAAGAAAAACCTACATTTAATTGGGGTTCCCGAGGGCGCCGAAAGGGACAGAGGTCCAGAATATGTATTTAAACAAATCATAGCTGAAAACTTTCCTAATCTGGGAAAGGAAACAGGCATTCAGATCCAGGAAATAGAGATATCCCCCCCTAAAATCAATAAAAACCATATAACACCTCAACATTTAATAGTTAGGCTTGCAAGTTCCAAAGATAAAGAGAAGATCCTTAAAGCAGCAAGAGACAAGAAATTTGTAACTTTTATGGGGAGAAATATTAGATTAACAGCAGACCTCTCCACAGAGACCTGGCAGGCCAGAAAGGGCTGGCAGGATATATTCAGGGTCCTAAATGAGAAAAATATGCAACCAAGAATATTTTATCCAGCAAGGCTCTCATTCAGAATGGAAGGAGAGATAAAGAGCTTCCAAGACAGGCATAGTAACTCTGAACATGAATGGGATTAATGACCCCATCAAAAGGCGCAGGTTGTCAGACTGGATAAAAAACCAAGATCCATCTCTTTGCTGTCTACAAGAGACTCATTTTAGACAGAAAGACACCTACAACCTGAAAATAAAAGGTTGGAGAACCATTTACCATTCAAATGGTCCTCAAAAGAAAGCAGGGGTAGCCATCCTTATATCAGATAAACTAAAATTTACCCCGAAGACTGTAGTGAGAGATGAAGAGGGACACTATATCATACTTAAAGGATCTATACAACAAGACGACTTAAAAATCCTAAATATATATGCCCCGAATGTGGGAGCTGCCAAATATATCAATCAATTAATAACCAAATAAAAACATACTTAGATAATGATACACTTATACTTGGTGACTTCAATCTAGCACTTTCTACACTCGATAGGTCTTCTAAACACAATATTTCCAAAGAAATGAGAGCTTTAAATGAAACACTGAACCAGATGGATTTCACAGATATCTACAGAACTTTACAACCAAACTCAACTGAATACACATTCTTCTCAAGTACACATGGAACTTTCTCCAGAATAGACCACATACTGGGTCACAAATCGGGTCTGAACCGATACCAAAATATTAGGATCGTCCCCTGCATATTCTCAGATCATAATGCCTTGAAATTAGAACTAAATCACAACAAGAAGTTTGGAAGGACCTCAAACACGTGGAGGTTAAGGACAATCCTGCTAAAAGATGAAAGAGTCAACCAGGAAATTAAGGAAGAATTAAAAAGACTCATGGAAACTAATGAGAATGAAGATACAAACATTCAAACTCTTTGGGATACAGCAAAAGCAGTCCTGCGGGGGAAATACATTGCAGTACAAGCATCCATCCAAAAACTGGAAAGAACTCAAATACAAAAGGTAACCTTACACCTAAAGGAGCTAGGAAAAAAACAGCAAATAGATCTTACACCCAGCAGAGGAGAGAGTTAATAAAGATTCGAGCAGAACTCAACGAAATCGAGACCAGAAGAACTGTGGAACAGATCAACAAAACCAGGGGTTGGTTCTTTGAAAGAATTAAAAAGATAGATAAACCATTAGCCAGCCTTATTAAAAAGAAGAGAGAGAAGACTCAAATTAATAAAATCATGAAGGAGAAAAGAGAGATCACTACCAACAGCAAGGAAATACAAACGATTTTTAAAACATATTATGAACAGCTATACGCCAAGAAATTAGGCAATCTAGAAGAAATGGACGAATTCCTGGAAAGCCACAAACTACCAAAACTGGAACAGGAAGAAATCGAAAACCTGAACAGGCCAATAACCAGGGAGGAAATTGAAGCAGTCATCAAAAACCTCCCAAGACACAAGAGTCAAGAGCCAGATGGCTTCCCAGGGGAATTCTATCAAACGTTTAAAGAAGAAATCATACCTATTCTACTAAAGCTGTTTGGAAAGATAGAAAGAGTTGGAGTACTTCCAAATTCGTTCTATGAGGCCAGCATCACCTTAATTCCAAAATCAGACAAAGACCCCACCAAAAAGGAGAATTACAGACCAATATCCCTGATGAACATGGATGCAAAAGTTCTCAACAAGATACTGGCCAATAGGATCCAACAGTACATTAAGAAAATTATTCACCATGACCAAGTAGGATTTATCCCTGGGACACAAGGCTGGTTCAACACTCGTAAAACAATCAATGTGATTCATCATATCAGCAAGAGACAAAAGAAGAACCATAGGATCCTCTCAATAGATGCAGAGAAAGCATTTGACAATATACAGCATCCATTACCGATCAAAACTCTTCAGAGTGTAGGGATGGAGTGAATATTCCTAAAAATCTTAAAAGCCATCTATGAAAAACCCACAGCAAATATAATTCTCAATGGGGAATCAATGGGAGCCTTTCCCCTAAGATCAGGAATAAGACAGGGATGTCCACTCTCACCAATGCTATTCAGCATAGTACTAGAAGTCCTAGCCTCAGCAGTCAGACAAGAAAAAGACATTAAAGGCATTCAAATTGGCAAAGAAGAAGTCAAACTCTCCCTCTTCGCCGATGACATGATACTCTACGTAGAAAACCCGAAAGCCTCCACCACAAGATTTCTAGAACTCATACAGCAATTTGGTAGCGTGGCAGGATACAAAATCAAAGCCCAGAAGTCAGTGGCATTTCTATACACTAACAATGAGACTGAAGAAAGAGAAATTAAGGAGTCAATCCCATTTACAATTGCACCGAAAAGTGTAAGATACCTAGGAATAAACCTAACCAAAGAGGAAAGGATCTATACCCTAAAAACTATAGTACGCTTCTGAAAGAAATTGAGGAGGACACAAAGAGATGGAAAAATATTCCATGCTCATGGATTGGAAGAGTTAATATTGTGGTAATGTCAATGCTACCCAGGGCAATTTACACGTTTAATGCAATCCCTCTCAAAATACCATGGACTTTCTTCAGAGAGTTAGAACAAAGTATTGTAAGATTTGTGTGGAATCAGAAAAGACTCCGAATAGCCAGGGGAATTTTAAAAAAGAAAACCATATCTGGGGGCATCACAATGCCAGATTTCAGGTTGTACTACAAAGCTGTGGTCATCAAGACAGTGTGGTACTGGCACAAAAACAGACACATAGATCAATGGAACAGAGTAGAGAACCCAGAAGTGGACCCTGAACTTTATGGTCAACTAATATTCGATAAAGGAGGAAAAACTATCCATTGGAAGAAAGACAGTCTCTTCATTAAATGGTGCTGGGAAAATTGGACATCCACATGCAGAAGAATGAAACTAGACCACTCTCTTGCACCATACACAAAGATAAACTCAAAATGGATGAAAAATCTAAATGTGAGACAAGATTCCATTAAATTCTAGAGGAGAACACAGGCAACACCCTTTTTGAACTCAGCCACAGTAACTTCTGCAAGATACATCCACAAAGGCAAAAGAAACAAAAGCAAAAATGAACTATTGGGACTTCATCAAGATAAGAAGCTTTTTCACAGAAAAGGATACAGTCAATAAAACTAAAAGAGAACCTACTGAATGGGAGAAGATATTTGCAAAAGATGTATCAGATAAAGGGCTAGTTTCCAAGATCTTTAAAGAACTTATTAAACTCAAAAGCAAAGAAACAAACAATCCAATCATGAAATGGGCAAAAGACATGAACAGAAATCTCACAGAGGAAGACAGACATGGCCAACATGCACATGAGAAAATGCTCTGCATGACTTGCCATCAGGGAAATACAAATCAAAACCACAATGAGATACCACCTCACACCAGTGAGAATGGGGCAAATTATCAAGGCAGGAAACAAATGTTGGAGAGGATTTGGAGAAAAGTGAACCCTCTTGCACTGTGGGTAGGAATGTGAAGTGGTGCAGCCATTCTGGAAAACTGTGTGGAGATTCCTCAAAGAGTTAAAAATAGACCTGCCCTATGACCCAGCAATTTCACTGCTGGGGAATTACCCCAAAGATACAGATGCAATGAAACGCCGGGACACCTGCACCTGGATGTTTTTAGCAGCAATTTCCACAATAGCCAAACTGTGGAAGGAGCCTCGGTGTCCATTGAAAGATGAATGGATAAATAAGATGTGGTTTATGTATACAATGGAATATTACTCTGCCATTAGAAATGACAAATACCCACCATTTGCTTCAACGTGGATGGAACTGGAGGATATTATGCTGAGTGAAATCAATCAGAGAAGGACAAACATTATATGTTCTCATTCATTTGGGGAATATAAATAATAGTGAAAGAGAATAGAAGGGACGGAGAAGAAATGGGTAGGAAATATCAGAAAGGGAGACAGAACTTAAAGACTCCTAACTCTGGGAAATGAACTATGGGTGGTGGAAGGGGAGGAGCGTGGGGTGTGGGGGTGACTGGGTGACAGGCACTGAGGGGGGCACTTGTCGGGATGAGCACTGGGTGTTATTCTGTATATTGGAAAATTGAACACCAATAAACAATAAATTTATTATTAAAAAACATCCTAGAGGGGAACACAGGTAACATCCTCTGTGACCTCTGCCGCAGCAACTTCTTTCTAGACACATCTCCAAAGGCAAGGAAAACAAAGGCAAAAATGAACTATTCTCTTACACGTTGGGAATGTAAGCTCTTACTTCCACTCTTGAAAACAGTATGGAGGTTTTTCAAGAAATTAAAAACAGAGCTACCCTATGACCCAGCAATTGCAATACTAGATACTTATGCCAAAAATACAAAGGTCGTGATTTGGAGGGGCACCTGCACCCCTATGTTTATAGCAGCCATGTCCACAATAGCCAAACTATGGAAAGAGATACTGATGTCCATCAATATCCATACATGAATGGATAAAGAAGATGTTATATATAATGGAATATTATATATATATATATATATATATATATATATATATATATATATATAATGTAATACTGCTCAGCCATAAAAAATGAAATCTTGCCATTTGCAACAACTTGGCTTGAACTGGGGGTAAGTGAAATAAGTCAATCAGAGAAAGACAATTATCAAGTGATCTCACTCATATGTGGAATTTTAGAAACAAAACAGAGGATCATAGAAGAAAAGAGAAAAAATAAAACAACATGAAATCAAAGAGAGAAGAGACTCTTAATCATAGGAAACAAACTGAGGGTTGCTAGAGGAGTCTGTGGGGTGATGGGGGAACTGGATGATGGACTTTAAGGAGGGCACCTGATGTAATGAGCACTGGGTATTATATAAGACTGATGAATCACTGACTCCTACCTCTGAAACTAATAATACATTATGTTAATTAAGTGAATTTAAATTTTAAAAAAGACTCAGAAATCATGTTGGTTCTATAACACTAAGATATCTTATAAAAACCATGGGAAAACTTTTTTAAAATGAAGAGAAATGTTGACATTGATAACAAACTTAATGTCAAGTGCTAGAAAAATGATTCAAACTGTTGTAAGTATAGATCAAATATAATTTCTCAAAAAATATACAATGTTTAGTTGATTAAGTACCAAACTCAGAGTGAAAATTGGTGGGTTTTCTTCTTATTTTGTTTTTAGGAAGAGACAACAAAATCTTATTTCATCAAATGTGTATGTGATAATCTTCATAAGTTTTTTTTAATTCAGCAGGTGGAATGAAAATTATTCTGAGATTGGCGCTGTTAAAATTCTGGATTGTCTTCTTAAAACTCCAAAACTTGTGAATAATTGACACAACACCTAGGATACTCCTATATAAACACTCTTGTTGGATAAACAAGGTGGGGGTCTATTGAGGCTACTGTTGATTTTGAACATTTTTATACCCATTCTCTGGTTTTCAAAGAACCTAACTATGTAGACTCACAGAAAGTTTTCAAAAACAAACACAACATTACATTAGGAATCAGTAGAGCTGTGGAAACCCCAAGATTTTCTTTTTTCATAAGTCAATTGAAGTATCTATACTAAGAATTTTGGTGTTCCTCAACAAATTTTCTTCCTATACCATATATATCCACAAAGAAAAAAATGATTGTTCATAATATGATCACTAAGACATTTGCTTTAAAAAATAAATAAATATTGTGATGCCCCCAGATATGGTTTTCTTTTTTAAAATTCCCCTGGCTATTCGGGGTCTTTTCTGATTCCACACAAATCTTAAAATAATTTGTTCTAACTCTCTGAAGAAAGTCCATGGTATTTTGATAGGGATTGCATTAAACGTGTATATTGCCCTGGGTAACATTGACATTTTCACAATATTAATTCTGCCAATCCATGAGCATGGAATATTTTTCCATCTCTTTGTGTCTTCCTCAATTTCTTTCAGAAGTGTTCTATAGTTTTGAGGGTATAGATCCTTTACATCTTTGGTTAGCTTTATTCCTAGGTATCTTATGCTTTTGGGTGCAATTGTAAATGGGATTGACTCCTTAATTTCTCTTTCTTCAGTCTCATTGTTAGTGTATAGAAATGCCACTGACTTCTGGGCATTGATTTTGTATCCTGCCACGCTACCAAATTGCTGTATGAGTTCTAGCAATCTTGGGGTGGAGACTTTTGGGTTTTCTATGTAGAGTATCATGTCATCGGCGAAGAGGGAGAGTTTGACTTCTTCTTTGCCAATTTGAATGCCTTTAATGTCTTTTTGTTGTCTGATTGCTGAGGCTAGGACTTCCAGTACTATGTTGAACAGCAGTGGTAAGAGTGGACATCCCTGTCTTGTTCCTGATCTTAGGGGAAAGGCTCCTAGTGCTTCCCCATTGAGAATGATATTTGCTGTGGGCTTTTCATAGATGGCTTTTAAGATGTCGAGGAATGTTCCCTCTATCCCTACACTCTGAAGAGTTTTGATCAGGAATGGATGCTGTATTTTGTCAAATGCTTTCTCTGCATCCAATGAGAGGATCATATGTTTCTTGTTTTTTCTCTTGCTGATATGATGAATCACATTGATTGTTTTACGAGTGTTGAACCAGCCTTGTGTCCCAGGGATAAATCCTACTTGGTCATGGTGAATAATTTTCTTAATGTACTGTTGGATCCTATTGGCCAGTATCTTGTTGAGAATTTTTGCATCCATGTTCATCAGGGATATTGGTCTGTAATTCTCCTTTTTGGTGGGGTCTTTGTCTGGCTTTGGAATTAAGGTGATGCCAGATTTCAGGTTGTACTACAAAGCTGTGGTCATCAAGACAGTGTGGTACTGGCACAAAAACAGACACATAGATCAGTGGAACAGAATAGAGAATCCAGAAGTGGACCCTGAACTTTATGGGCAACTAATATTCGATAAAGGAGGAAAGACTATCCATTGGAAGAAAGACAGTCTCTTCAATAAATGGTGCTGGGAAAATTGGACATCCACATGCAGAAGAATGAAACTAGACCACTCCCTTGCACCAGACACAAAGATAACTCAAAATGGATGAAAGATCTAAATGTGAGACAAGATTCCATCAAAATCCTAGAGAAGAACACAGGCAACACCCTTTTTGAACTCGGCCATAGTAACTTCTTGCAAGATACATCCACGAAGGCAAAAGAAACAAAAGCAAAAATGAACTATTGGGACTTCATCAAGATAAGAAGCTTTTGCACAGCAAAGGATACAGTCAACAAAACTCAAAGACAACCTACAGAATGGGAGAAGATATTTGCAAATGACATATCAGATAAAGGGCTAGTTTCCAAGATCTATAAAGAACTTATTAAACTCAACACCAAAGAAACAAACAATCCAATCATGAAATGGGCAAAAGACATGAACAGAAATCTCACAGAGGAAGACATAGACATGGCCAACATGCATATGAGAAAATGCTCTGCATCACTTGCCATCAGGGAAATACAAATCAAAACTACAATGAGATACCACCTCACACCAGTGAGAATGCGGAAAATTAACAAGGCAGGAAACAACAAATGTTGGAGAGGATGCGGAGAAAAGGGAACCCTCTTACACTGTTGGTGGGAATGTGAACTGGTGCAGCCACTCTGGAAAACTGTGTGGAGGTTCCTCAAACAGTTAAAAATAGACCTGCCCTACAACCCAGCAATTGCACTGTTGGGGATTTACCCCAAAGATACAAATGCAATGAAACGCCGGGACACCTGCACCCCGATGTTTATAGCAGCAATGGCCATGATAGCCAAACTGTGGAAGGAGCCTCGGTGTCCAACGAAAGATGAATGGATAAAGAAGATGTGGTTTATGTATACAATGGAATATTACTCAGCTATTAGAAATGACAAATACCCACCATTTGCTTCAACGTGGATGGAACTGGAGGGTATTATGCTGAGTGAAGTAAGTCAGTCGGAGAAGGACAAACATTATATGTTCTCATTCATTTGGGGAATATAAATAATAGTGAAAGGGAAAATAAGGGAAGGGAGAGGAAATGTGTGGGAAATATCAGAAAGGGAGACAGAACGTAAAGACTGCTAACTCTGGGAAACGAACTAGGGGTGGTAGAAGGGGAGGAGGGTGGGGGGTGGGAGTGAATGGGTGACGGGCACTGGGTGTTATTCTGTATGTTAGTAAATTGAACACCAATAAAAAATAAATTAAAAAAATAAAAAAATAAAAAAAATAAAATAAAAAATAAATAAATATTGGGGGACCTGGGTGGCTCAGTCAGTTAAGTGTCTGCCTTGGTGAGGTCATGATACTGGGATCTTGGGATATAGCCCTAGGTTGGGCTTACTGCTCAAGAGTTAGCCTGCTTCTCCTTCTCCTTCTGCCCCCTGCCCCTGCCCCTGCTCATGCTCTCTCTCTCTCACACACACACACACACACACACACACACACACTCTTTATCTCTCTCAAATAAATAAATAGAATCTTTTAAAACATTAAATAAATATCCAAAGTATTATGATAGTAACAAAGTTAAAACCTCAGAGGCTTATTTCAAGGGCACTTGAATTTTAGGTAGAGAGTATTCATCTACATCTATGTGATCCAACTAGTCAGCCTGATCCAACTTTGGGAAACCTTTATGACAGAATCAGGAAACTGGGAACCAGAGTAGAAATTCAGAATGTCAAAGATGAATGGGGAAAGTTTCTCCTGGAATAAAACAAAGTGAATAGCTTCTGTCATAGACAATAAAAGAAAATTATTCAAAAGATGGAGAATACTTTAGTGCTGTGGAAGAACCTGAAATGAAAACCTATAGGTATTGCTTTTATCTAATTTAATACTGCACTACTATATCATTTAAACCTTTAGAGAAATAAAATGGACCACATGACAATGCTTACCTGATCTACAAAGTGATAGCCATAATGGTAGTACAATATAATAGAAAAGGCATGAGTTTGAAATTGAATAGGCATGTTTTCAAATACCATATTTGTTGCTTACTAGCTTCATGATTATGGATGTATCAGTTAACCTCTCTGAGTCTATTTCATATCAGTAAATAGAGATATTAAGACTGAATTCAGAGGACTGTTGCAAGAATCAATCAAGAAAGCATTTAAAGAGCCTAATCACATAATAGACTCTAGGTCTGCCTGATTTCAAAATTCCCTTTTTTTACCACCTTGTTATACTATCAATGAATTAAGTATGCTATTTGCATTAAATTAATTTTATATTATTATGAATTATATTTGTGTTGGTTATATTACTTTTTAAAATTATTTAAAGTGTTTTATACATACGATGTGGAAAAATGCAAAGCAATCAACACTGAGCATTTGCCAAGTAGGATTCTGTACACTTCGTATTAATGTTTACATTAAATTTTCTCAAAGCTGTAAGATAAGTGATGTTAAGTCATTTTTACAGTTTAGAAACTAATTTACTTCAAATCTTGCAACTGGTAGGTGGTAAATCTAGGATTCACTTTCAAGTCAATCTGATACTAGAGCTTTATGACTCTGCTAACTACTGCCCATATTTCTTCATCCATACATAATCAAATATAAAGAGATAGAGTTTGCTTTAAATAAAAATGTTGTTTTTATATTTTATAAATAAATATATAGGCAGAAAAATTGCAAAACTCTTCTGAACTGTATCTGAGGAACTGAACAAGGTTGAAAGGATAACAAGTGATAAGACCTGAGTATCAATCTATTCTTTGGATTGGCTTTATCAAGGGTAGTTTTCTCATCATCCTTTTCATTTCCTTCTCTATAAGATTATATTGCTGAAAATTGATATTTATGATACCAATGCAATGTTTGTTTTGAGGAATATATATATCCATATATATGTATATAAACTGGTATAATGTATATTTATTATCTTTTTATTGACTATCTCTTCTTATCAAAATATATACTCCATGAGAGCATGCACTTTATGAGTTTTCTTTACTCCTCTATTTCCCATACCTAGAATAGTAATTATTATTTTTTTAGTTCTTGAATAAATGAATATAATAGTCTATCAGTAAATGTCTTCTTCATTCTTTTCCTCTTTTATGTTGGATCAGAAATTTTCTTTACTTTTAAGTTTATTTTAAATGCAAATGCTCCATAACTTATAATGGTTCAACTTAAATTTTTTTTATTTATTTTTTATTGGTGTTCAATTTACTAACATACAGAATAACCCCCAGTGCCCGTCACCCATTCACTCCCACCCCCCTTCCTCCTCCCCTTCCACCACCCCTAGTTCGTTTCCCAGAGTTAGCAGTCTTTACGTTCTGTCTCCCTTTCTGATATTTCCCACACATTTCTTCTCCCTTCCCTTATATTCCTTTCACAATTATTTATATTCCCCACATGAATGAGAACATATAATGTTTGTCCTTCTCCGACTGACTTACTTCACTCAGCATAATACCCTCCAGTTCCATCCACGTTGAAGCAAATGGTGGGTATTTGTCATTTCTAATAGCTGAGTAATATTCCATTGTATACATAAACCACATCTTCTTTATCCATTCATCTTTCGTTGGACACTGAGGCTCCTTCCACAGTATGGCTATCGTGGCCATTGCTGCTATAAACATCGGGGTGCAGGTGTCCCGGTGTTTCATTGCGTCTGAATCTTTGGGGTAAAACCCCAACAGTGCAATTGCTGGGTCGTAGGGCAGGTATATTTTTAACTGTTTGAGGAACCTCCACACAGTTTTCCAGAGTGGCTGCACCAGTTCACATTCCCACCAACAGTGTAAGAGGGTTCCCTTTTCTCCGCATCCTCTCCAACATTTGTTGTTTCCTGCCTTGTTAATTTTCCCCATTCTCACTGGTGTGAGGTGGTATCTCATTGTGGTTTGATTTGTATTTCCCTGATGCCAAGTGATGCAGAGCATTTTCTCATATGCAAGTTGGCCATGTCTATGTCTTCCTCTGTGAGATTTCTCTTCATGTCTTTTGCCCATTTCATGATTGGATTGTTTGTTTCTTTGGTGTTGAGTTTAATAAGTTCTTTATAGATCTTGGAAACTAGGCCTTTATCTGATATGTCATTTGCAAATATCTTCTCCCATTCTGTAGGTTGTCTTTTAGTTTTGTTGACTGTATCCTTTGCTGTGCAAAAGCTTCTTATCTTGATGAAGTCCCAATAGTTCATTTTTGCTTTTGTTTCTTTTGCCTTTGTGGATGTATCTTGCAAGAAGTTACTGTGGCCGAGTTCAAAAAGGGTGTTGCCTGTGTTCTTCTCTAGGATTTTGATGGACTCTTGTCTCACATTTAGATCTTTCATCCATTTTGAATTTATCTTTGTGTCTGGTGCAAGGGAGTGGTCTAGTTTCATTCTTCTGCATCTGGATGTCCAATTTTCCCAGCACCATTTATTGAAGAGACTGTCTTTCTTCCAATGGAGAGTCTTTCCGTCTTTATCGAATATTAGTTGACCATAAAGTTCAGGGTCCACTTCTGGGTTCTCTATTCTGTTCCACTGATCTATGTGTCTGTTTTTGTGCCAGTACCACACTGTCTTGAGGACGACAGCTTTGTACTACAACCTGAAATCTGGCATTGTGATGTCCCCAGATATGGTTTTCTTTTTTAAAATAACCCTGGCTATTCGGGGTCTTTTCTGATTCCACACAAATCTTAAAATAATTTGTTCTAAGTCTCTGAAGAAAGTCCATGGTATTTTGATAGGGATTGCATTAAACGTGTATATTGCCCTGGGTAACATTGATATTTTCACAATATTAATTCTTCCAATCCATGAGCATGGAATATTTTTCCATCTCTTTGTGTCTTCCTCAATTTCTTTCAGAAGTGTTCTGTAGTTTTGAGGATATAGATCTTTTACATCTTTGGTGAGGTTTATTCCTAGGTATCTTATGCTTTTGGGTGCAATTGTAAATGGGATTGACTCCTTAATTTCTCTTTCTTCAGTCTCATTTTTAGGGTATAGAAATGCCACTGATTTCTGGGCATTGATTTTGTATCCTGCCACGCTACCGAATTGCTGTATGAGTTCTAGAAATCTTGGGGTGGAGACTTTTGGGTTTTCTATGTAGAGTATCATGTCATCAGCGAAGAAGGAGAGTTTGACTTCTTCTTTGCCAATTTGAATGCCTTTAATGTCTTTTTGTTGTCTGATTGCTGAGGCTAGGACTTCCAGTACTATGTTGAATAGCAGTGGTGAGAGTGGACATCCCTGTCTTGTTCCTGATCTTAGGGGAAAGGCTTCCAGTGCTTCCCCATTGAGAATGATATTCGCTGTGGGCTTTTCATAGATGGCTTTTAAGATGTCGAGGAATGTTCCCTCTATCCCTACACTCTGAAGAGTTTTGATCAGAAATGGATGCTGTATTTTGTCAAATGCTTTCTCTGCATCTAATGAGAGGATCATATGGTTCTTGGTTTTTCTCTTGCTGATATGATAAATCACATTGATTGTTTTACGGGTGTTGAACCAGCCTTGTGTCCCAGCGATAAATCCTACTTGGTCATGGTGAATAATTTTCTTAATGTATTGTTGGATTCTATTGGCTAGTATCTTGTTGAGAATTTTTAAAATCCATGTTCATCAGGGGTATTGGTCTGTAATTCTCCTTTTTGGTGGGGTCTTTGTCTGGTTTTGGAATTAAGGTGATGCTGGCCTCATAGAACGAATTTGGAAGTACTCCAACTCTTTCTATCTTTCCAAACAGCTTTAGGAAAATAGGTATGGTTTCTTCTTTAAACGTTTGATAAAATTCCCCTGGGAAGACATCTGGCCCTGGACTCTTTTGTCTTGGGAGGTTTTTGATGACTGCTTCAATTTCCACCCTGGTTATTGTCCTGTTCAGGTTTTCTATTTCTTCCTGTTCCAGTTTTGGTAGTTTGTGGCTTTCCAGAAATGCATCCATTTCTTCTAGATTGCCTAATTAATTGGCGTATAGCTGTTCATAATATGTTTTAAAAACCGTTTGTATTTCCTTGCTATTGGTAGTGATCTCTCCTTTCTCATTTATGATCTTATTAATTTGAGTCTTCTCTCTCTTCTTTGTAATAAGGCTGGCTAATGGTTTATCTATCTTATTAATTCTTTCCAAGAACCAACTCCTGGTTCTGTTGATCTGTTCCACAGTTCTTCTGGTCTCGATTTCGTTGAGTTCTGCTCGAATCTTTATTAACTCCCTTCTTCTCTTGGGTGTAGGATCTATTTGCTGTTTTTTCTCTAGCTCCTTTATGTGTAAGGTTAGCTTTTGTATTTGAGTTCTTTCCAGTTTTTGAATGGATGCTTGTATTGCGATGTATTTCCCCCTAGGACTGCTTTTGCTGCATCCCAAAGATTTTGAACGGTTGTATCTTCATTCTCATTAGTTTCCATGAGTCTTTTTAATTCTTCCTTAATTTCCTGGTTGACCCTTTCATCTTTTAGCAGGATGGTCCTTAACCTCCACGTGTTTGAGGTCCTTCCAAACTTCTTGTTGTGATTTAGTTCTAATTTCAAGGCATTATGGTCTGAGAATATGCAGGGGACGATCCCAATATTTTGGTATCGGTTCAGACCCGATTTGTGACCCAATATGTGGTCTATTCTGGAGAAAGCTCCATGTGCACTTGAGAAGAATGTGTATTCAGTTGAGTTTGGATGTAAAGTTCTGTAGATATCTGTGAAATCCATCTGGTCCAGTGTATCGTTTAAAGCTCTCGTTTCTTTGGAGATGTTGTGCTTAGAAGACCTATCGAGAATAGAAAGAGCTAGATTGAAGTCACCAAGTATAAGTGTATTTTTATCTAAGTATTTCTTCACTTTGGTTAATAATTGATTTATATATTTGGCAGCTCCCACATTTGGGGCATATATATTGAGGATTGTTAAGTCCTCTTGTTGAATAGATCCTTTAAGTATGATATAGTGTCCCTCTTCATCTCTCACTACAGTCTTCGGGGTAAATTTTAGTTTATCTGATATAAGGATGGCTACCCCTGCTTTCTTTTGAGGACCATTCGAATGGTAAATGGTTCTTCAACCTTTAATTTTCAGGCTGTAGTTGTCCTTCTGTCTAAAATGAGTCTCTTGTAGACAGCAAATAGATGGGTCCTGCTTTTTTATCCAGTCTGAAACCCTGTGCCTTTTGATGGGGTCTTTAAGCCCGTTCACATTCAGAGTTAGTATTGACAGATATGAGTTTAGTGTCATCATGATATCTATTCAGTCCTTGTTTTTGTGGAATGTTCCACTGAACTTCTTCTTAAAGGGGAATTTTAAGAGTCCCCCTTAAAATTTCTTGCAGAGCTGGTTTGGAGGTCACATATTCTTTTAGTTGCTGCCTGTCTTGGAAGCTCTTTATCTCTCCTTCCATTTTGAATGAGACCCTTGCTGGATAAAGTATTCTTGGTTCCATGTTCTTCTCATTTAGGACCCTAAATATATCCTGCCAGCCCTTTCTGGCCTGCCAGGTCTCTGTAGAGAGGTCTGCTGTTACCCTAATACTCCTCCCCATAAAAGTCAGGGATTTCTTGTCTCTTGCTGCTTTAAGGATCTTCTCTTTACCTTTGGAATTTGCAAGCTTCACTATTAAATGTCGAGGTGTTGAACGGTTTTTATTGATTTTAGGGGGGGATCTCTCTATTTCCTGGATCTGAATGCCTGTTTCCCTTCCCAGATTAGGAAAGTTTTCAGCTAGAATTTTTCAAATACATATTCTGGCCCTCTGGCCCTTTCGGCACCCTCGGGAACTCCAATTAAACATAAGTTTTTCTTCCTCAGGCTGTCGTTTATTTCCCTTAATCTATCTTCATGGTCTTTTAATTGTCTCTTTTTTCCTCAGTTTCCCTCTTTGCTATCAACTTGTCTTCTATGTCACTCACTCGTTCTTCCACCTCGTTAACCCTCGTCGTTAGGACTTCTAGTTTGGATTGCATCTCATTCAATTGATTTTTAATTTCTGCCTGATTAGCTCTAAATTCTGCAGTCATGAAGTCTCTTGAGTCCTTTATGCTTTTTTCTAGAGCCACCAGTAGCTGTATAATAGTGCTTCTGAATTGGCTTTCTGACATTGAATTGTAATCCAGATTTTGTAACTCTGTGGGAGAGAGGACTGTTTCTGATTCTTTCTTTTGAGGTGAGGTTTTCCTTCTAGTCATTTTGCTCAGTGCAGAGTGGCCAAAAGCAAGTTGTATTGGGAAAAGGAGAAAAAGAGACGAGAGGAAGAAGGAAATAAAAGAGAAAGAGAAAAAAAAAGGAAGAAAGAAAACGAAAAAAAAAAAGAAAAGAGAAAGAAAATGAAAGAAAGGAGAAAAAAGGGGGGTGGGGGAAGGAAACAAATCAAAAAGCAAAACAAAACAAAACAAAACAAAACAAAAAAGAACCACGGGGGAGTATCTTCTGATTCTGTGTACTTTAAGTCCCTGGCTTCTCCTGGAAGTTGTCCGTCTAGCTGGTCTTCTGGGGGAGGGGCCTTTGTGCTGATTTTCAGGTGTTAGCAGTTGGGGGAGCTGCTGTGTCCCTGCCTGGTGCAGGGCTCAGTGGGGTTGTTTACCCTGTGAGGCCGCAGGACGAACAACCCCAGTGTTGGAGGACAGCTCTGCAGCCCTGGATTCAGCCCCCACAGGAACTCCGGAGCTCTCCGTCTGCAGGGCCTGGAGGCTCCGGGGCGGGCCGCTGATCTGCTCAGCTCGGGCCAGGAGCGTCCTTGCTGTCCTGGGCCCTCCTGGCCTCTGCCTGTCCCAGGGGAGGCCGGATCCTGGGCTGTGTCCCGGCGCCCTGTGCTCCGGAGCCTGCGCTGTTGGATTCGCGCTCCCGGGCCGCGCAGCCCCCTCCGCGGATCTGCCGCCGGAGCCCCCCCGAGCTGCTCCAGGAACCGCTTAGCCCCCCTGCACGGAGCCTCTTCCTCTGCCCGAGCCCCTCTTAGCTGCTCCCGGGGCTGCGCAGCCCCCTCCGCGGAGCCGCCCCCGAGCCCCTCCGAGCTGCTCCAGGTCCCGCAGTGCGCGCTGCAGCCCTTAGGGAGCTCGGCGCACTCTCCCGGGCACGCAGGTGTCTGTTAGTGTCCCAGGGAACCCGAGGACATCCCCGCCCTCCTGGGTCCTGCTCCAACTCCCTGCGGGCCCCTTTCTGCCCGGGAAGGTCGGTGCAGCTCCTACGTCTCCGGGACGGGGCTCTCCTGTCCTGGGGACACTCGCCCTGGCCTCAGCCCGGCTCCTCGCGGGGCCCCTCCCCCATGGAGGCCTTTTGTTTCTTTATTTCTTTTTCCCCGTCTTCCTACCTTGATAGAAGCGGGAACTCTTCTCACTGTAGCATTTCAGGTGTTCTCTCTTTAATTCTCAGGCCGAATTCATAGATTTTCAGGATAATTTGAAGGTTTTCTAGGTAATTTGGTGGAGACAGGTGATTTGGGGACCCTACTCTTCCGCCATCTTGCCCCTCCTCCCTAAATGTTTTCATCTTTAAGCAGCACCTGGGTAGTTCAGTCAGTTAAGTGTCTGACTCTTGATTTAGGTTCAGGTCATGATCTCAGGGTTGTGAGATTAAGCCCCATGTAGGACTCTATACTGAGTATGTAGCCTGCTTAAGATTCTCTTTTCCCCACTCCCTCTGCCCCTCCTCAACTGCTCTCTCCTTCTCTGTCTTATTCTCTCTCTCTCTCTCTCTGAAAAAAAAATTATTCATCTTTAGAATGGTATGAAAGTGATACATATTCAGTAACAATCATGAGGTAAGGATGAACAACCAATACACTTACAACCATTCTATACCCATACAATCAGTTTTTCACTTTCAATACAGTATTCAAGAATTAATGAAATATTCAGCATTTTATTATAAAATAGGCTTTGTGCTAGATCCCTTTGCCCAACTGTAAGCTAATGTACATGTCTGAGCCCAATTAAGATAGGTTAGGCTAAGCCATAATGTTTGGTAGGTTAGATATATTAAATGCATTTTTGATTTATAATGTTTTCAACTTATGAGAGGTTTATCAGAACATAATCCTATCATAAGTCAGGAAAGATCTATATAGCCTGATTAAGGAATAATTCAGTTGTTATATATGGAAAAGTGAATAAACAGGTCAGTTCATTGAAATCACTAATTAGTTAAGTAAATTAGCTGTTCCATTCATAAAATTCAATTTCATATTTCCAGGCCTTTGCTTTGGGTGTTTACTACTTTTGCCCCAAATGATTTGATCATTGCTGTAGATGATGAGTAACTTCTGTGTAGTTTCCATTCTTCCCTTTTCCAAATGGAAGTTTTTGTTGTGACTATGCTGTTTCTTCTCTACAGTTGTATACTAGGTGGATGAGTGGGAGGGCAGGTAATTTGTCTTTTAGTTTATAGGTGACCAAAGCACAATGAACTTGTTTCTTAGTTTGTACATAACCAAAATACAATGAATCACAACTGGACATAAATTTTATTTATTTTTTTGTAAATTTATTTTTTATTGGTGTTCAATATGCCAACATACAGAATAAAACCCAGTGCTAATCCCATCAAGTGCCCCCCTCAGTGCCCTCACCCAATCACCCCCACCTCCCGCCCACCTCCCCTTCCCCCACCCCTAGTTCGTTTCCCAGAGTTAGGACATAAATTTTAAACGTGTGTCACCAAATACCTTAAACTTTGAGATGAACATACTAACTGGATGAGACACCAGGTCTTCTCTCTTGGGAAAGAGTGAAATATGTTCTATGTTTGGAAGGAAAAACAATGTTACTTGGTTAGTCAATGAGGCAAAGTGTATCAGATGTTATTTCTTTTCCCCATTCAGTATCCATTTTGTTCATAGTAATAAACTTTTAGCTGAGCTAAATATTACACTCCCAATCTTCCTTACAGGTAGGTGTAGCCATGAATCATAGTTATGTGCAATGCAGAAATATGTGGTAACCTCCAGGACCTTTTCCTCCACTGACAACTTTGCCTTCTCTCATTCAAATCTTCCTCCATTCTCCCATCCAGAACACCGATGCCACGATCTTAAAATGTAAATTATATAAACCACATCTTCTTTATCCATTCATCTTTCGATGGATACCGAGGCTCTTTCCACAGTTTAGTTATTGTGGACATTGCTGCTAGAAACATCGGGGTGCAGGTGTCCCGGTGTTTCATTGCATCTGTATCTTTGGGTAAATCCCCAACAGTGCAATTGCTGGGTTGTAGGGCAGGTCTATTTTTAACTCTTTGAGGAACCTCCACACAGTTTTCCAGAGTGGATGCACCATTTCACATTCCCACCAACAGTGGAGGAGTGTTCCCCTTTCTCCACGTCCTCTCCAACATTTGTGGTTTCCTGCTGTGTTAATTTTCCCCATTCTCACTGGTGTGGGGTGGTATTTCATTGTGGTTTTGATTTGTATTTCCCTGATGGCAAGTGATGCAGAGCATTTTCTCATATGCATGTTGGCCATGTCTATGTCTTCCTCTGTGAGATTTCTCTTCATGTCTTTTGCCCATTTCATGATTGGATTGTTTGTTTCTTTGGTGTTGAGTTTTAGAAGTTCTTTATAGATTTTGGAAACTAGTCCTTTATCTGATACGTCATTTGCAAATATCTTCTCCCATTCTGTAGGTTGTCTTTGAGTTTTGTTGACTGTATCCTTTGCTGTGCAAAAGCTTCTTATCTTGATGAAGTCCCGATAGTTCATTTTAGCTTTTGTTTCTCTTGCCTTCATGGGTGTATCTTGCAAGAAGTTACGGTGGCCAAGTTCAAAAAGGGTGTTGCCAGTGTTCTTCTCTAGGATTTGGATGGAATCTTGTCTCACATTTAGATCTTTGTGGTTTATGTATACAATGGAATATTACTCAGCCATTAGAAATGACCAATACCCACCATTTGCTTCGACGTGGATGGAACTGGAGGGTATTATGCTGAGTGAAATAAGTCAATCGGAGAAGGACAAACATTATATGGTCTCATTTGGGAAATATAAAAAATAGTGACAGGGAATAAAGGGGAAAGGAGAAAAAATGAATGGGAAATATCAGAAAGGGAGACAGAACTTGAGAGACTCCTAACTCTGGGAAACGAACTAGGGTTGGTGGAAGGGGAGATGGGTGGGGGTGGAGGTGACTGGGTGACAGGCACTGAGGGGGGCACTTGATGGGATGAGCACTGAGTGTTACTCTATATGTTGGCAGATTGAACATCAATAAAAAATAAATTTACAAAAAAATGTAAAATTACTCCACATATAGAACATGCAGAGTGATTGGAAGAAAATGGGGTCTCAATGCATACCATGGACCACAGATGCCAATGAGAGCTCTGTGCTGCTTATAACCTGAACTTTTATATGAGAGAGAAATAATCTATCTCCATAAAACCACTGTTATTTTAAGTTTTATGCTCCTCAAAATGGAACCTGACTCTAAATGATAGATATCATAAATATTTAGTTATAGTAGTAACTGTGTTAATTTTCCAGGGCTTGGAAGAACAAAATATGGCTTAAAAACCAGAAATTTATTTCCTTGTTTTGGAGAACAAGGTGTTGTCAGGCTTGTTTTTTTCCCTTTTTCATGTTTTTATCTAAATTCCACTTAGTTAACATACTGTGTAACATCAGTTTCAGGTGGAGAATCTAGTGATTCATCACTTACATACAATACTTGGTGCTCATCATAAGTGTCCTCCTTAACACCCAACACCCATTTAACCCATCTTCCTACCTACCTCTCCTCCAGCATCCTTCAATTTGTTCTCTATAGCTAAAAGTCTGTTTTGTTTCCTCTCTTTTTCTTATGATCATGTTTTGTTTCTAAAATTCCACACAAGTGAAATAATATGGTATTTGTCTTTCTCTGACTGACTTATTTCACGTAGCATAACATTTTCTAGCTCCATCCACTTTGTTACAATGGCAATATTTTATTCTTTTTATGGGTGAGTAATATTCCATTATATATACCACATCTTCTTTTTTTATTTTTTTTATTTTTTTACCACATCTTCTTTATCCATTAATCAGTCGATGGAAATTTGGGCTCTTTCCAAAATTTGGCTATTGATAATGCTGCTTTAAACACGGGGTGCAAAAAATAAATAAATAAAATAAATAAATAAACACGGGGTGCACATGTATCCCTTCAAATCAGCATTTTTGTATCATTTGGCTAAATACCTAGTAGTGCTATTGCTGAATAATAGGGTAGTTCTATTTTTAACTTTTTGAGGAACCTCCATACTGTATTCCAGAGTGGGTGCACCAGTTTGCATTCCCATCAACAGTGTAAGAGTCTTTCCTTTCGTCTCCATCCTCACCAACGTCTAATGTTTCCTGTGTTGTTAATTTTAGCCATTCTGACAGGTGTGAGGCAATATCTCATTGTGATTTTGACTTGTATTTCCCTGATGCCAAGTGATGTTGAGCATTTTTCATGTGTCTGTTGGCCATCTGTATGTCTTCTTTGGAAAAATATCTGTTCATGTCTTCTGCCTATTTCTTGATGTGATTTTTAAAATTTTCGGTATAGAGTTTGATAAGTACTTTATAGATTTTGAATAATAGCACTTTGTCTGATATGTCATTTGCAAATATCTTCTCCCTTTCTGTAGGTTGCCTTTTAGTCTTGATGACTTTTTCCTTTGCTGTGCAGAAGCTTTTTATCTTTTTTTTATAAATTTATGTTTTATTGGTGTTCAATTTGCCAACATATAGAATAACACCCAGTGCTCATCCTGTCAAGTTCCCACCTCAGTACCCGCCAGCCAGTCACCCCCACCCCCTGCCCATCTCTCCTTCCACCACCCCTAGTTCGTTTCCCAGAGTTAGGAGTCTCTCATGTTCTGTCTCCTTTTCTGATATTTCCCACTCATTTTTTCTCCTTTCCCCTTTATTCCCTGTCACTATTTTTTATAGTCCCCAAATGAATGAGACCATATAATGTTTGTCCTTCTCCGATTGACTTATTTCACTCAGCATAATACCCTCCAGTTCCATCCATGTCGAAGCAAATGGTGGGTATTTGTCGTTTCTAATGGCTGAGTAATATTCCATTGTATACATAAACCACATCTTCTTTATCCACTCATCTTTCGATGGACACCGAGGCTCCTTCCACAGTTTGGCTATTGTGGACATTGCTGCTATAAACATTGGGGTGCAGGTGTCCTGGCATTAAGCTTTTTATCTTGATGAAGTCCCAATAGTTTATTTTTGCCTTTGTTTCCCTTGCCTTTGGAGATATGTCTATTAAGAAGTTGCTGCCACCAAAATTGAAGAGATTGCTACCCATCTTCTCCTCTAGGATTTTGATGGATTCCTGTCTCACATTTAGGTCTTTCATCCATTTTGAATTTATCTTTGTGTGTAGTGTAAGAGAATGATCCAGTTTCATTCTTCTACATGTAGCTTTCCACATTTCCCAGAACTATTTATTGAAGAGACACTATCCTTTTTCCAGTGCATATTCTTTCCTGCTTTGTCAAATATAAGTTGACCATAGAGCTGAGGGTCCATTTGGGGGTTTTCTATTCTGTTCCATTGATTTATGATTCTGTTTTTTGCCAGTATCATACTGTCTTGATGATTACAGCTTTGTAATTGAGCTTGAAGTCAGGCATTGTGATGCCCCCAGCTTTGGTTTTCTTTTTCAACATTCCTTTGGCTATTCAGTCTTTTGTGGTTCCATATAAATTTTAGGATTATTTGTTCCAGCTCTGTGAAAAATATTGATGGTGTTTTGATAGGTATTGTGTCGAATGTGTAGATCACTTTGAGTAGCATGGACATTTTCACAATATTTTTTCTTTCAATCCATAAGCATAGAATATTTTCCCATCTCTTGTGTCTTCCTCAGTTTTTTAAAGAAGTGTTCTGTATTTTTTTGAGTATAGATCCTTTACCTCTTTGGTTAGGTATATTCCTAGGTTTTTGGTACAATTATAAATAGGATATATTCCTTAATTTCTCTTTCTTCAGTCTCATTTTTAGTGTATAGAAATGCCACTGATTTCTAAGCATTGATTTTTATATCCTGCCACATTGTGAATTATTGTATGAATTCTAGCAATCTTGGAGTGGGTCTTTTGAGTTTTCCACATACAGTATCATGTCATCTGTGAAGAGTGAGAGTTTGACTTCTTTGCTGATTCAGATGCCTTTTATTTCTTATTGCTGCCTGATTGCTAAGGCCAGGACTTTTGATACTATGTTGAACAACAGTGGTGAGAGTGGACATCTCTGTTGTGTTCCTGACCTTAGGGGAAAACCTCTAAGTTTTTCCCCATTGAGAATGATATTCACTGTAGGCTTTTTCATAGATTGATTTTATGATATTGAGGTAATGTTATTATGTCTGATGGAGTTGCTGAGCTCCCTAAGTCTACACTTATGGTCCAAATTTCTTCTCTTGGGATCCCTGGGTGGCGCAGCGGTTTAGCGCCTGCCTTTGGCCCAGGGCATGATCCTGGAGACCCGGGATCGAATCCCACATCAGGTTCCCTGCATGGAGCCTGCTTCTCCCTCTGCCTATGTCTCTGCCTCTCTCTCTCTCTCTCTCTCTCTCTGATGACTCAAAAATAAATAAAATTTAAAAAAAACAAATTTCTTCTCTCTTTTTTGTTTTTGTTCAGCTTCACTATTCTCTATAATTCTATCTTCTATTCATGTGGTCATTCCATCCAGTCAGTTTATAATCTTGGTTATTGCAATTTTTTTGGCCTGATTGTTTTTCATCTCTTTTGTTTCTGCAGTAAGAGTCTACCTGATGTCTTCCATGCTTTCCTCAAACCCAGCTAGTATGCTAAGATTTTTGCTTTGAATTCTGGATTAGGCATATACTCACTTCTGTTTTAAGTAGGTCCATGGCTGTGATCTTTTCTTGTTCCTTCTTGTGGGATGAATTCCTCCATCTTTGCATTTTGTCTAGCCCTCTGTTTTTTCTGTTTGTTAGGGAAGGCTGTAGTGTTTCCTTCTTTTGAGAGTAATGGCTTTATGAAGAAGAGGTCATATACCATCCAGGGCCTGGCACTTCAGGAAGTGTCTCTGGTGTGTGCTACATGTACTCTGCTGCTATGTTTTGGCTGCTATATCCCACAGGCCAGTCATCTGCATAGTTTCTCCTTCCCTGCAGTGGGGAGTGTTTGGACCTTGGCCAATGTGTGGTGAGTTTTAACTAGATCTGGTCTACTTGTTAAAAGAGACCTGGTGCTATTCCCACTGAACTTAAGCCTTGCAGAACTCTATGGTTAGTAGACATGGTGTGTGCAGAGGTTTGTACTTGTCTTCTGGGAGAAGGTCCCACTGAGCTGGTCCTAAGACACACTTGTCTGAGAAAAGTAGTACTAACAAAGCACAGGTGGGTGGGACTTGATGTAAGCAGTTTAGGCAGCCAGTGTTGGAGCTGTGCTGTTTACTGAAGGTGGATTATGCTGAGGAGCAGGAGAGGGAAATAGGACCAGCCTGCTCCTTTGTCCCTGGAGAAGGGAGTCCATTCTTGCTGTTATCAAGGAAGCACTTTCAGAGGATCAAATTATTTACCCTCATGAATCACATTTTTCAGATGGCTGATTTCACACTGTCTCTAGGTCACTTGCTGTTTTGAGCAGTGCAATGTATATTGGGCTCTACCCTAGCAGGCCTGCTGACTTTTTCAAAGTTCTAAATTTCAGGGACTTGGTGTGGTGAGGATCTGTGCTGGTCCTCTTGGGATAAAAGTAGTTGCATCAGAGCATGGGTTCGTGGTATTTAGAGCAAGCAGGCTAAACAATCAGTGTCTGGGTTAGTCACCCTCAGCAGGTGTCTCTGTGTCTATGCTGAGTGACAGGGGAGGGAAATAACACTCACCAGTTCTTTTGTCCCTAGAGAGGCAATGCCACCTCTCATAGATGAACTCCAAAAAGTGTGAACAGTCTTTTCCCATGCCCCTTAGGTGATCCTTAGATTATACAGTCTGCCCCAGGGTTGTTTGACTGCCACCCTCCAGGACTAAGACAGTGTCCCCACGTCTCTAACTCTACCAAGCCTGGGACCTCTAAAACTCCAGTCTTTGAGTCCTACTGGTTGCAAAAACTCATGAAATTCAGCCCCTTTCATAGTTCAGCCAATAACTTCAGGGAAATGTTCTCCTTGTGTGTATCCCTGTGCACTCCACTCTCTCATGCACTCCTTTCTCTGCAATCAAGGCTCCCTCCCCTCTGCAGCCCCCAGGATCCATTTCTCTCCCAAACTATGTATCCTCACGTCCTACTTTCCTTGAAGTGGCCTCTTCTCTCCTTCTAGTTGTGCAATTTGTCCTATCAGTTCTCAGGTCACTTTCTTGAGTATTCAGAATCATTTGATAGTTATCTAGCTCTGCTTGAGAGATGAGGCAAGTCTCATCTTTTTTGTCCTTCAATGTCCTTGTCTTTTCTTTGTGCATCCTCATCTCTGATGTCACCTTGTTTGTCCAAATTGTCTCTTCTTATAAAGAACACCAGTCAAATTTGATTAGGGCTCACTATAAAGGCATCAATTTATCATTACCACCTCTTTAAAGTCCCTATCTTCAAACACAATCACATTGTGAAGTACTGGGCATTAGGACTTCACCATATAAATTTTGTGGACACTATTTAATCCATAGCAGTAACTAGCTTGTTGGCAAGATGATGAGCACTGCAAAGCAGGAGCTGCATCCTCTTCACTTTTATAATGACAAGTGGTTAGCACACTGCCAGGCAGAGAAGAGGCACACACCAAATGGTGACTGCTTTTGAGAATTGAATCCATTTTCCTGAATGTTTAGACTGGAGTGGCCAATTTAGTTAAATAGCCACAGTGGTGTGCACAAAAACATAGCTTTAAAATTCCATCCCTAAAGCAATATATTTGGATATTTTAGAACACCTAAACCAGGATAAAATAAGAGAAGACAACATTGAAACAGGCGAAACCCTAGAGAGATACTGAGAATGTGATGGAAATATTTAATATAAAGTATTGCTATCATGGTGGAATTAGTTGAGTGCATCTAAGCTAGGCTTCCTCTGAAAGCATCCCTTTCTGCCTCAACCATTACACATAAAATACGTAACCTCTTCCAGAAACCATGTGCATTGCAGTGTGTTAGAGCTGCTTACTACTAAGCCAGAAAATCCAATTGTTATAATTTCATGCATTTTTTAAACTGGTAGTTAAACCATTGGAAGCTTTAAATCGGCTGCAGTGGAAGTATTACTATCCCAGAAATCAACAAATGCTACAAATCTGAGCTTTGGGAGGCAGCAGTTTTTAAACATTTACCACTGGCCATAGTCCAGTTGAGCTCATTAAAAGCAAAGCCTTCTCACATAGCCAACAGTTGTAAAGCATACTTATTGCAAGAGAGAGATCAATGGGAATAGTAAGAAGAGGAGTGATTCCGAAGAACACTAAACCTCTAACCTCTCTAAACCTCACTTTCCCCTCCTATTGTGTTTACAGTAAGATATTCTAGCTCAGCAGAGGGTGCTCATCGAATCTCATTATACTATTTTCAAATTCTGCTCCCTCAGATTTCTATTGTTAGATGTTCTATTCCAGAAAATGACCCTGTTATTCTGAAAATTTGTCTCATCTATTTTCTTTGACTCCAAGGGTGGAAAAGTATATAATTTGTTATATTACTATTGACCTTTATAGTATTATCTGTCCAAATTTTATTGTTGAATAGGATGAAGTGTATTATTTTATATTTTCTCATTAAGCTGTTTATAACATGTTTATATTTGCAAAATGCCCTCAAACCACTATTTTGGTTATTTTTTACAACTATTATTGGAGGAGATGATATTATCCTGCTATTCAGAGGATTAATTTCTAAAAAGTTAAGAAGTTTTATTTAACTAATATTGGAGCTTATAGTGGATCACAGAATTTCTAAATTGGCCTCTGTAAACTACGTGTCCTTTTTTATACTTTCCATGTGTTTCTTTGATGCAAGCTCCTGTCATGCAAGTTCTTATTCTCATTCTTACACACACACACACACACACACACACACACACAGACTTACTGAAATGAGGTGTATCACTAGCCACAACAACACACATTTTCAATATATTTGTAACCTACTATGTATTGAGGCACCATTCAAGATAATGTTACAAGGCAATTTTCCCAGTGATCCAAATAAGTAGATACAATTATGCCTATTTTTCAGATGAGGAAAAAGACCCACAAAAATTAAATAACTTACCAAAGTAATTGACAAAGCCTAATGTACAATAATAAAAATAAATAAATTTTAAAATTACCTGAAATTAAATTTCATGCTTAATGTAAAACATAGCTGTCCAGGAACTTGCATATATATTATCTCATTTAATACTCATTGTAATCCACAAGGCTATTACTAGCCCCCCTTTAAAGTGGCAGAAACGAAATCCACGAGATTATGTCATTTGCTTAGGGTCACACAGCTAGTATGCATGAGAGCTATGATTCAAACCAAAATCATCTAATTTACAAATCAGAGTCCTTCCAACTGTAACAGAGAGACACCATGTAAATAAATAACTTTTTATCTGCTTCATTCCTCTTTACTACATTGACTGCTTAATGATTGTATTTCTTTCTTTTTCACTCCCCTCTTTCTTGCTCCTTTCCAGCTCATTTTACACTATTTTCATTAGCAGCATTGATTTACTGGTCACATATGGTACTTGGCTTCCCTAAATATTACATGTTGATAAAACAAATTGAAAAATGGGCTACATATGTTTCCGGGACTCAGTGAAACAATGAGAGTACATTATTAGAGTTGGCACTCTGGAGAAAGAGATTAACCCTTTGTTTAGACAATAATAGGAAATAAAATGTAATATCCTGACTAACAAGTTTAGTATTAATATCACTGCATGGAGGAGATAGCTCTAACCTGCTTAAGTCATATCTAAAAATCTAATAATCAACAAATATTTACTGAATACCTACTATTGTGCTAAATATGATGTTTTATAAGGAATTATAATAATCATTTGTTCTAAAAAAAAAAATCATTTGTTCTATTGAAATTTATTAGGCTTCAACTATGTGCCAGACTGTTTCAAGTACTAGGAATGTAATTGTGATTACATCTAGCACAGTCCCTGACTCATGACATTTACATTATGGTAGAGAGAAGAGGAGGACAAATCAAGTAAACAGAAAAACAAAATTACTGAAAATTATAGTAGGTGCCATGAAATAAACAAACAAAAAAAGGATCCATATAAATGACTGCAGGAAGGAATGGGATTCACTTTGAACAATTAGTGAAGAACTCTCTAAGGAGTATTTAAATACATCCTTCATTTCAGGGGCATATATATTAATTGTCCATATATATACATTGGGAACAAGAATAATATATGCTTCATAAGCTTAATATATTGAGAACTGGAAACTACACTTAACAGACTACAAAAACCATTGCATTTATTAATGAGTGATACATAGTAAAATATTTAATAAGAATACATATAAACTGCATATACATGTATGGAATCCCTTTTGAATAGAGAATAGTTAAGCCAGCATGGTAATTAATTAAGCCATAATTGTATATATTTTAGACACAACATGATATAAGTTTGGGAAAGACAATTATTCAGTTATAAGGCAGTAAGCTTTTCTTGTGGTGCTCAACTGAAAACTGTGCTTCTCTCTTTTTTATTGGAGTTCAATTTGACAACATATAGCATAACACCCAGTGTTCATCCCATCAAGTGCCCCCATCAATGCGCATCACCCAATCACCACCACCCCCTGCCCACCTCCCTTTCCACCACCCCTTGTTCGTTTCCCAGAGTCAGGAGTCTCTCATGTTCTGTCCCCTCTCCAATATTTCCAACTCATTTTTTCTCCTTTCCCCTTTATTCCCTTGCACTATTTTTTATAATCCAGAAATGAATGAGACCATATAATGTTTGTCATTCTTCAATTGACTTCTTTCACTCAGCATAATACCCTCCAGTTACATCCACATCAAGGAAATTGTGGGTATTTGTCGTTTCTAATGGCTGAGTAACATTCCATTGTACACATAAACCACATCTTCTTTATCGATTCATCTTTCAATGGACACCGAGGCTCCTTCCACAGTTTGGCTATTGTGGACATTGCTGCTATAAACACCGGGGTGCAGATTTCCCGGCTTTTCACTGCATCTGTATCTTTGGAGTAAATCCCCAGCAGTGCAATTGCTAGGTCTAGGGCAGATCTATTTTTAACTCTTTGAGGAACCTCCACATAGATTTCCAGAATGGCTGCACCAGTTCAAATACCCACCAACAGTGCAAGAGGGTTCCCCTTTCTCCACATCTTCTCGAACATTTGTTGTTTCCTGCTTTGTTAATTTTCACCAATCTCATTGGTGTGAGTTGCTATCTCATTGTGGTTTTGATTTGTATTTCCCTGATGACCAGTGATGCGAAGCATTTTCTCATGTGCTTGCTGGCCATGTCTATGTCTTCCTCTGTGAGATTTCTGTTGATGTCTCTTGCCCATTTCATGACTGGATTGTTTGATTCTTTGCTGTTGAGTTTAAGAAGTTCTTTATAGATCTTGGACACTAGCCCTTTAGCTCATATGTCATTTGCAGATATCTTCTCCCATTCTGTAGGTTGTCTTTAAGTTTTGTTGACTATTTCTTTTGCTATGCAAAAGCTTCTTATCTTGATGAAGTCCCAAAAGTTCATTTTTGCTTTTGTTTCTCTTGCCTTCATAGATGTATCTTGCAAGACTTGGTGTAGCCGAGTTCAAAAAGGGTGTTGCCTGTGTTCTCCTCTAGGATTTTGATGGAATCTTGTCTCACATTTAGATCTTTCATCCATTTTGAGTTGATCTTTCTGTATGGTGTAAGAGAATGGTCCAGTTTCATCCTTCTGCATGTGGATGTCCAATTTTCCCAGCACCATTTATGGAAGAGACTGTCTTTTTCCCAGTGGATAGTCTTTCCTGCTTTGTCGAAAATTAGTTGACCATAAAGTTGAGGGTCCACTTCTGGATTCTCTACTCTGTTCCATTGATCTATGTGTCTGTTTTTGTGCCAGTACCACACTGTCTTGATGACCACAGCTTTGTAGTACAACCTGAAATCTGGCATTGTGATGCCCCCAGCTATGGTTTACTTTATTAATATTCCCCTGGCTATTCGGGGTCTTTTCGGATTCCACACAAATCTTAAAATAATTTGTTCTAAGTCTCTGAACAAAGTCCATGGTATTTTGATAAGGATTGCATTAAATGTATAAATTGCCCTGGGTAGCATTGACATTTTCACAATATTAATTCTTCCAATCCATGAGCATGGAATATTTTTCCATCTCTTTGTGTCTTCCTCAATTTCTTTCAGAAGTGTTCTATAGTTTTTAAGGTAGAGATCCTTTACCTCTTTGGTTAGGTTTATTCCTAGATATCTTCTGCTTTTGGGTGCAATTGTAAATGAGATTGACTTCTTAATTTCTCTTTATTCAGTCTCATTGTAAGTGGTTAGAAATGCCACTGATTTCTGGGCATTGATTTTGTATCCTGCCACACTGCCGAATTGCTGTATGAGTTCTAGCAATCTTGGGGTGGAGTCTTTTGAGTTTTCTACATACAGTATCCTGTCACCTGTGAGTAGGGACAGTTTGCCTTCTTCTTTGCCAAATTGAATGCCTTTTATTTCTTTTTTGTTACGTGATTGCTGAGGCTGGGACTTCTAGTACTATGATGAATAGCAGTGGTGAGAGTGGACATCCCTGTCCTGTTCCTGGTCTTAGGGGAAAAGCTCCCAGTGTTTCCCTATTAAGAATGATATTTGCTGTGGGCTTTTTGTAGATGGCTTTTAAGATGCTGAGGAATGTTCCCCCTATCTCTACACTCTGAAAAGTTTTGATCCAGAAAGGATGCTGTATTTTGTCAAATGCTTTCTCTGTATGTATTGAGAGGATCCTATGGTTCTTCTTTTTTCTCTTGCTGATATGATCAATCACATTGATTGCTTTGTGAGTGTTGAACCAGCCTTGCATCCTGGGGATAAATCCCACTTGGTCATGGTGAATAATCTTCTTAATGTATTGTTGGATCCTATTGGCTAGTATCTGGTTGAGAATTTTACATCCATGTTCATCAGGGATATTGGTCTGTAATTCTCCCTTTTGGTGGGGTCTTTGTCTGGTTTCAGAATTAAGATGATGCTAGCCTGATAGAACGAGTTTGGAAGTATTCCATCCCTTGCTATCTTTCAGAACAGCTTTAGTAGAATAGGTATGGTTTCTTCTTTAAACGTTTGATAGAAGTCCCCAGGGAAGCCATCTGGCCCTGGACTTTTGTGTCTTGGGAGGTTTTTGATGACTGCTTCAATTTCCTCCCTGGTTATTGGCCTGTTCAGGTTTTCTATTTCTTCAGGTTCCAGTTTTGATAGTTTGTGGCTTTCCAGAAATGCATCCATTTCTTCTAGATTGTCTAATTTATTGGCGTATAGCTGCTCAATATATGTTTTTTAAATTGTTTGTATTTCCTTGGTGTTGGTGGTGATCTGTCCTTTCGCATTCATGATTTTATTAATATGAGTCTTTTCTCTCTTCTTTTTAATAAGGCTGACTAATGGTTTATCTATCTTATTAATTCTTTGAAAGAACCAACTCCTGGTTTTGTTAATCTGTTCCACAGTTCTTCTGGTCTCTATTTCACTGAGTTCTGCTCGAATCTTTATTAACTCTCTTCTTCTGCTGGGTGTAGGATCTATTTGCTATTTTTTCTCCAGCTACTTTAGGTGCAAGGTTACCTTTTGTATTTGAGTTCTTTCCAGTTTTTGGATGGATTCTTGTATTGCGATGTATTTCCCCCTCAGGACTGCTTTTGATGTATCCCTAAGATTTTGAATGGTTGTATCTTCATTCTCATTTGTTTCCATGAATCTTTTTATTTCTTCTCTAATTTCCTGGTTGACCCTTCATCTTTGAGCAGGATGGTCCTTAACCTCCACGTGCTTGAAATCCTTCCAAACTTCTTCTTGTGATTTAGTTCCAATTTCAAAGCATTATGATCTGAAAATATGCAGGGGATGATCCCAATCTTTTGGTATCAGTTGAGACCTGATTTGTGACCCAGTATGTGGCCTACTCTGGAGAAAGTTCCATGGGCACTTGAGAATAATGCGTATTCAGTTGCGTTTGAATGGAACGCTCTATATATATATCTGTGAAATCCATCTTGTCCACTGTATCATTTAAAGCTCTTGTTTAGGAGATCCCCTGGTGGCTCAGTGGGTGTAGGATCTGCTTTTGGCCCAGGGTGTGATCCTAGAGATTCGGGATCAAGTCCAGCGTCAGGCTCCTTGCAGGGACCCTGCTTCTCCCTCTGCCTGTGTCTCTTCCTTTCTCTCCCTCTCTGTGTCTCTCATGAATAAATAAATAAAACCTTTAAAAAAAATAAAGCTCTTCTTTCTTTGGTCGTGTTGTGCTTAGAAGATCTGTCATTTGTGGAAAGTGCCATGTTAAAGTCTCCTACTATTAGTGTATTATTATCTAAGTATGTTTATCTTAGTTATTAATTGATTGATCTACTTGGCAGCTCCCACATTAGGGTCATAAATATTCATAATTGCTAGGTCATTTGTTGGATATACCCTTTACGTATGATATAATGTCCCTCTTCTTCTCTTATTACAGTCTTTGGAATAAACTTTAATCTGTCTGATATGAGGATTGCTACCTTAGCTTTTTTTTGAGGACCACTTGAATGGCAAATGGTTCTCTGACCTTTCATTTTCAGGCTGGAGGTGTCCTTAGGTCTAAAGTGAGTCTCTTGTAGACAACAAAGAGATGGGTCTTGCTTTTTCATCCATTCTGAAACCCTGCGTCTTTTCATGGGATCATCTAGCCCATTTACATTCAGAGTTACTATTGAAAGGTATGAATTTAGTGTCATCATTGCTGGATAAAGTATTATTGGCTGTATGTTCTTCTCATTTAGGACCCTGAATATATTTTGCTGGCCCTTTCTGGCCTGCCACGTCTCTGTGGAGAAGTCTGCTGTTTATCTGATATTTCTCTCCTTATAATTTAGGGATCTCTTGTCTCTCATTGCTTTAAGGATTTTCTCTTTATCTTTGTAATTCACAAATTTCACTATAAATTGTCAAGATGTTGAAAGATTTTTACTGATTTTTGTTGAGGGGGGATCTATCTTCTGGATCTGAATGCCTGTTTCTCTCCCCAAATTAGGGAAGTTCTCAGCTATGATTTGTTCAAATAATCTTTCTGGCCCTCTGGCCCTCTCAGTCCTCTCTGGATCCCCAATTATACATAGATTCTTCCTTCTGAGGCTATCATTTAATTCCCTTAACCTTTCTTCATGGTCTTTTAATTTATTTTCTCTTTTTTCCTCAAATTCCTTCCTTGCCATCAACTTGTCTTCTATGTCACTCACCCTTTCTCATTAACCCTCATCGTCAGACCTCCAATTTGGATTGCATCTCACTTAATTGATTTTTTTTTTTTTTTTTTTTTTTTTTTTTTTTTTTTTTTTTTGATTTTTAATTTCAGCCTGATTAGATCTCAATTCTACAGTCATGAAGTCTCTTGAAGCCTTTATGCTTTTCTCCAGAGCCACCAGTAGCTTTATAAATTTGCTTCTGAATTGGCTATCTGACATCGAATTGTAATCCAAATTCTTTAAGTCTGTGGCAGAGAGTACTGTTTCTGCTTCTTTATTTTGTGGCCAGTTCTTCCTTCTAGTCATTTTTCTCTTTGCACACTGGCTGTACTAGTGGGCTGGTTCTAGAATATCAACAACAGCCTAAGTAAATTTCACCCTAGATGATTCTGACGAGGTCAGAGACCAAAAAATGAAAACAAGGATCAGAACCAAATAAAAGAAAGGACCACTAAAGTGAAAAACAAATTTTAAAACAAAGTAGTAAAAAAATAAAAGGCCAAGAATACCAAATAGGATTAAAAAAAGAAAAGAGAAAAATAGAAGAGAAAAAAGCAAAAGAAAAGAGGGGAAGAAAAAGGAAAAAAGAAGAAGAGAAAAAATAAAAAAACAGGGGATCGGGAGATGGTGGTGGTGATGAAGTTGTGGTAGAGGCAGAATGTACTCTACCTCAGGAGTCCTAGATGGTGATCCTCTTGGTTCTGAGTGTATTAAATTATGTATGTTAGATGAGGCTCAGTTCAAAATTTATATAAACCAGAAATGCTTGTAGAGGGCCCCAACATTGACCACCAAAACATAGATGAGATAAAAGAGGGGACCAGAAAGGGAATGAGGAATCTCACAGAATGAACCAGCACGGTATACCACTTGGTTCTGGGTGCATCCTGGTCATGTTTTAGAAGGTATTAACTTCCAACATTATAGAATAAAATGAGGCAGAGAAGAAAAAAAAAACACAAAACAAACAAAAAAATATATCTCGTGTATATCCCAAAATTAAATTGAGTATGTTGAAGGGATTCTAGAAGTGGAAGATATATCTAATTGTAGAAATATGAAAGCCAAAAAGGAAGAAACAAAAATGAAGAGGTGGTAAAATATTGTAGTTAAGGTGGGAAAAGAGAAAAAAACATTGGAAATTTTTGTCTGACAAGCGAGTTGTACTGGAAAAGGGGAGAAAAAAAGAGGTTGGAGGTCCCTCTATTTCTATATACTGTAAATCCCTTGACTTCCTCGGAGCTTTCTTGTGCTGCTTGGTCAAGAACTTGGTCTTTCCTTGTCCTTCTAGCTGGTCTTCTCGGGGAGGGGCCTGCTGTGCTGATTCTCTGGTGTCTGTACCTTGGGGAGATGCCCGCCCCCTGCTGGGTGCTAGGCTCCATGGGAGCCATTTACACCTTGAGGCCTGTGTTCCCTGGTGGCCCTGTCTCTCCCAGGCACAAGATGAGACAAGGAGGAAAAACAACAATGGCGGTGGCCAGGTTTTCAGCTTTGGCATCAGCTCCCCACTAGTAACTAATGCAGTCTCCCAGTCCACGCTGGCCTAGATGCTCCTAGTGCAGGTGCAGGTGTGCTAATCTGCACAGCTTGAGGGCACCCAGAGGCAGGAGAGTCCTTGCTATCCTGTACCCTCCCTGCTTCCACTTGTCCTAGGGGGAATGCAGGATTGTGGGCTTTGTCTGCTCAGGTGCCCTTGGATCAGGGGCCCTGTGCTGCTGGAATCATGCTCCCCGGGCTGCGGTTCCTGGTGGCAGCAGGACACAGACATCTCCGTCAGGAGCCACCCACCTGACCGACTGGCTTCTCCCCAAGGCCCCACCTGGCACATGCTCCAGCCCTTTACCGAGATTAGTCCACAATTTGTGGTGCACTTTCCCTCGGGTGCACTTCCTCTATTAGTGATCCTGGGAAACTGGAGCTTCACTGCCCCTCCTGCAATTCTGCCCAATTTCCCTCTATCCTTTATATTATTTTATTTTGTGTGTCCTTTGATTTTTATACATACAGTTGATTTTACTGCTTTTGTACTATAACCTCTGTACTGGTTTTACAAGTGATTAATCTACCACTTTTATTATGTCTGTATATACCTGTGACATTTTTCTTTTCTGTTTTTCTTACTCTTAATTATGGCCTTTCCTTTCCACAAAAGAATTCCCCCTTAACATTTCCTGTAAGGCTGGTTTACCGGTAATTAATTTATTTAAACATTGCTTACCCAGGAAATCCTTTCTCTCTCCTTCTATTCTGAATAGTAGCCTTGCTGAATAGAATACTCTTTATAGCAGTTTTTTTTTCCTTTCATCACTTTGAATGTATCATGCAACTTGCACCTGACCTATAAAGTTTCTGCTGAGAAAACAGCTGATAGCTTATGGACTTCCCCTTGTGTGTAACTATTTTCTTGTGCTGCTTTAAAAAATTCCTTTGGCTGTAACTGCTGTCTTGTGCACCTTTTTGCCATTTCACTTTTATGTTTCTTGGTGCGGACCTCTTTGTGTTGATTTTGTTGGGGGCTCTCTGTGCCTTCCAAATCTGGAAGCCTGTTTCCTTCCTCAGATTTGGGACATTTTTCAGCTATTATTTAGAATATTAATTTTTTCTCAAGTGTACATGGAATATTTTCTAGTATAGAATATTTGTTAGGCCCAAGACAAGTTTTAGCACACTCAAGAAGATGGAAATCATAGCAAGTGTCTTCTCTGACCACCATAGCATGAAACTAGAGATCAATAAGAAGAAGAAAAATGGAAAAATCATGGACACATGTAAATCAAATAATATTATCCTGAACAATCAAATAGATCAAATAAACAATTGAAGGGAAAATTTAAAAATTGAGACATAAAAATGAAACAATATACCAGAACTTATGGGGTGCAACAAAAGCAAAGAGACAAAAAACACATTAAGAAGAAAGAAAGATCTCAAGCAAACAATTTAAGAAATGAAAAAAAAAATCTTAGAAAAAGACAACTTACCAAGACTGAATTAGGAAGAAATAAAAACAGAACATGAAAACAATAAAAAAGATTAATCAAACTAATAGTTACTTCTTTGAATAGATAAAACTGACAAACCCTTAGCCCGACTAACCAAGAGAAAAAAAGAAGGTATCCATATCAACAAAGTTATAAATGAAAAAGGAAACATTATAACTGATACCACAGAAATTCATAGGATCATAAAAGGCTACTATGGACAGCTATATGGCAACAAATTCAGAAAGCTAGAAGAAGTTAAAAATTCTTAGAAACATACAAATTACCAGGACTGAGTTTGGAAGAAAAAAAAATCTGAATAGGCCAATTACGAGTAAGGAAATTAAATCAGTAATCAATAATCTCCAATAAAGAAAAGCCCAGGACCAGATGGCTTTGCTGGTAAATTTTATGAAACCTTTCAATTAGAATTAACATCAATCCTCAAACTCTTCCAAAAACTTAAAGAGAAGGAAACACTCAAACTAATTCTACAAAGCCAGCATTATCCTGATTCCAAAATCAGAAAAGGACGCTACTAAAAAAGAAAACCACAAGCCAATATCTCTGATGAATATAGATGGAAAAATTCTCAATTAAATTCTAGCACACTGAATCTCACAGCACATTAAAGGATCATTCCATGATCAGGTGGAGTTTATCTCTGGGATGCAAGGACAGTTGAATATATGCAAATCAATCAGTGTTATATATCACATTAAGATAATGAAATAAAAGAGTCATATAATCATCTCAATATAGAAAAAAACATCTGACAGAATTCAACATCAATGCTTTATAAAAACTCAAATTAGGCATAGAAGGAACACATCTCAACATAAAGGTAATATATGACAAACCCAAGCTAACATCATATTCAATGATAAAAGGATAAAAACTTTTCCTCTAGGGTCACGAAGAAGACAAGGGTGCCCACTCTCACAACTACTATTCAACATAGTAATGGAAGTCCTAGAAAGAGTAATAGGCAAGAAAAACAAAAAGGTATCAGAATTAGAAAGGAAGTAGTAAAATTGCCCCTATTTGCAGATGACATGATTTTATAAATAGAAAATCTTAAAGATTCAATATAAAAAACTTATATCTAGTCAAGAAATTCAGTGAAGTTGGAGGGTTCGAAATTAACATAGAATCATTGGTGGCATTTCTATACACAAACAATGAAACATCCAAAAAGGAAAGATTGATCCCATTTAAAATAGCATCAACAGCAATAAAATGCTTAGAAATAAACTTAACTAAAAGGTGAAAGGTCTCTGCTGAAATCTATAAGGTATTGATAAAAGAAGTTGAAGAAAATACAAATAAATGGAAAGATATCTTGTGTTCACGGACTGCAAAAATTAATACTTCTAAGATACCAAAACTACTGAAAGTTATCTATAGAATCAATGCAATTCTTGCCAAAAATCCAATGGCATTTTCTACAGAAGTAGAAAAAAAAACACTCCTAAAATTTATGTTGAACCACAAAAGACCCTGAATAGTCAAAGAAATTCTGAGAAAGAAGAATAAAGCAGGAGGTAACACACTTCCTGATTTTAAGCTATACTATAAGGATATATTAATCAAAAGAATATGGTACTGGCATAAAAGAGACAAATACACTAATGGAACAGAATAAAGATCTTAGAAATAAATGCAAGCATATACAATCGACTAATGTTTGACAAGGGGGTCAAGAATACACAATGGAGAAAAGACACTCTTTTCAATGGTGATAGAATAATTGGATATTCGTATGTAAGAAAAAAAGGGACCCATATATTAAACCACGCAAAAATATCAACTCAAGGGAGGTGGGGCAAGATGGTGCAAGAGTAGGGTCCCCAAGTCACCTGTCCCCACCAAATTACCTAGATAACCTTCAAATCATCCTGAAAACCTACGAATTCGGCTTGAGACTTAAAGAGAGAACAGCTGGAATGCTACAGTAAGAAGAGTTCAGGCTTCTATCAAGGTAGGAAGACGGGGAAAAAGAAATAAAGAAACAAAAGGCATCCAGGGGGAGGGGCCCCGTAAGGAGCCCGGCAAAGGCCACGGTGAGTGCCCCCAGGACAGGAAAGCCTGTCCTGGAGAAGCAGGAGCTTCACCAATCTTCCCGGATGGAAAGGCGCTCACAGGGAGTTGGAGAAGGATCCCAGGAGGGCGGGGATACACTCAGGCTCCCAGGGACACTAACAGAGGACCTGCGCCCCAGGGAGAGCGCCCCACATCCCGCGGCCAAGATCCCAAAAGGGCTGCAGCACGGCACGGCTCGACCGGCGAGCAGCTCGCAGGTGGATCCCACAGAGGCTCCATGCTGAGGGAGCTGTGCAGCCGGGAGCGCGATTCCAGCAGCGCAGGCCTGGGAGCCCAGGGTTCCGGGGACACAGCCCAGGATCCGGCACTCCCCCTGGGACAAGCAGAGGCCAGGAGGTCACAGGACAGCAACGACACTCCTGCCTCCAGCCAGAGCTGAGCAGATCAGCGGCCCCGCCCCCGGAGCATCCAGGACCCTGCAGACTGAGAGCTCTGTAGTTACTGCGGAAGCTGACTCCAGGGCTGGAGAGCTTGCGCTGCCACTGTTGTTGTTCCTCCAGCGCCTCACAGGATAAACAACCCCCAGTGACCTTCACAGTGGCCTCACAGGATAAAGAGGTTAAACATCTTTCACTGAGCCCTGCACCAGGCAGGGGACTGAGCAGCTTCCCCAAGTGCTAACACCTGAGAATCAGCACAGCAAGCCCCTCCCCCAGAAGACAAGCTAGACTGACAGGGGAAAAACAAATTATTGACCAAGCAGCACTGGAAAGTCCCAGGGGAAGTGGAGGGATGTACAGTATACAGAATCAGAGGACACTCCCCCTTGTTTTTTGTTTTCTATTTGCTTCTACCCACCCCCTTTTTTTTCTTTTCTTCTCTTTTTTGCCTTCTTTTTTTCCTTTTATTTTATTTTTATTTACTTCTTTCTCTCCTCTCTTTTTCTCATTTTCCCAATAAAACTTCTTTTTGGCCACTCTGCAATGAGCAAAATGACTAGAAGGAAAAACTCACCTCAAAAGAAACAATCAGAAACAGTCCTCTCTCCCACAGAGTTACAAAATTTGGATTACACTTCAATGTCAGAAAGCCAATTCAGAAGCACTATTATACAGCTACTGGTGGCTCTAGAAAAAAGCATGAAGGATTCAAGAGACTTCATGACTGCAAAATTTAGATCTAAACAGGCAGAAATTAAAAATCAATTAAGAGATGCAATCCAAACTAGAGGTCCTAAGGATGAGGGTGAACGAGGTAGAAAAACAAGTGAGTGACATAGAAGACAAGTTGATGGCAAAGAGGGAAACTGAGGAAAAAGGAGACAATTAAAAGATCATGAGGACAGATTAAGGGAATTGAATGACAACTTCAGAAAGAAAAATCTACGTTTAATTGGGGTTCCCGAGGGTGCAGAAAGGGCCAGAGGGCCAGAATATGTATTTGAACAAATCATGGCTGAAAAATTTCCTAATATGGAAAGGGAAACAGGCATTCAGATCCAGGAAATAGAGAGATCCCCCCGTAAATTCAATAAAAACCGCTCAACACCTTGACATTTCATAGTGAAGCTTGCAAATTCCAAAGATAACGAGAAGATCCTTAAAGCAGCAAGAGACAAGAAATGTCTAAATTTTATGGGGAGAAATATTAGATTAACAGCAGATGTCGGGATCCCTGGGTGGCACAGCAGTTTGGCGCCTGCCTTTGGCCCAGGGCGCGATCCTGGAAACCCGGGATCGAATCCCACATCAGGCTCCCGGTGCATGGAGCCTGCTTCTCCCTCTGCCTATGTCTCTGCCTCTCTCTCTCTCTGTGACTATCATAAAAAAAAAAAAAACAGCAGATGTCTCCACAGAGACCTGGCAGGCCAGAAAGGGCTGGCAGGATAAATTCAGGGTGCTAAATGAGAAAAACCTGCAGCCACGAATACTTTATCCAGCAAGGCTCTCATTCAGAATAGAAGGAGAGATAAAGAGCTTCCAAGACAGGCAGGAACTGAAAGAATATGTGACCACCAAACCAGCTCTGCAAGAAATTTTAAGGGGTACTCTGTAAAAGAAAGAGGAAGTCTTATGGAACAATCCACGAAAACAGGGACTGAATAGGTATCCTGGTGACACTTAACTCATATCTTTCAATACTAACTCTGAATGTGAACAGGCTTAATGACGCCATCAAAAGGTGCAGGGTTTCAGACTGGATAAAAAAGCAAGACCCACCTATTTGCTGTCTAAGAGAGACTCATTTTAGGCATAAAGACACCTATAGCTTGAAAATAAAAGGTTGGAGAACCATGTACCATTCAAATGGTCCTCAAAAGAAAGCAGGGGTAGCCATGCCTATATCAGATAAACTAAATTTTATCCCAAAGACTGTAGTGAGAGATGAAGAGGGACATTATATCATACTTAAAGGATCTATCCAACAAGAGAACTTATCATCAATATATATGCCCCGAATGTGGGAGCTGCCAAGTATATCAATCAATTAATAACCAAAGTTAAGACATAGATAATAATACACTTATACATTAACTTCAATGTAGTGCTTTCTACAATCAATAGGTCTTCTAAACACAACATCTCCAAAGAAACAAAAGCTTTAAATGATACACTGGAACAGATGGATTTCACAGATATCTACAGAATTTTACATCCAAACTCAACAGAATACACATTCTTCTCAAGTGCACATTGAACTTTCTCCAGAATAGACCACATACTGGGTCACAAATCGGGTCTGAACCGATACCAAAAGATTGGGATCGTCCCCTGCATATTCTTAGACCATAATGCCTTGAAATTAGAAGTAAATCACAACAATAAGTTTTGAAGGACCTCAAACACGTGGAGGCTAAGGACCATCCTGCCAAAAGATGAAAGGGTCAACCAGGAAATTAAGGAAGAATTAAAAATATTCATGGAAACTAATGAGAATGAAGATACAAACATTCAAAATCTTTGGGACGCAGCAAAAGCAGTCCTGAGGGGGAAATACATCACAATACAAGCATCCATTCAAAAACTGGAAAGAGATCAAATACAAAACGTAACCTTACACATAAAGGAGCTAGAGAAAAAACAGCAGATAGATCTTACACCCAGCAGAAGAAGAGAGTTAATAAATATTCGAGCAGAACTCAATGAAATCGAGACCAGAAGAACTGTGGAACAGATCAACAGAACCAGGAGTTGGTTCTTTGAAAGATAATAAGATAGATAAACCATTAGGCAGCCTTATTAAAAAGAAGAGAGAGAAGACTCAAATTAATAAAATCATGAATGAGAAAGGAGAGATCACTACCAACACCAAGGAAATACAAACGATTTTTAAAACATATTATGAACAGCTATATGCCAATAAATTAGGCAATCTAGAAGAAATGGACACATTTCTGGAAAGCCACAAACTACCAAACCTGTAACTGGAAGAAATAAAAAACCTGAACAGGCCAATAACCAGGGAGGAAATTGAAGCAGTCATCAAAAACCTCCCAAGACACAAAAGTCCAGGGCCAGATGGCTTCCCTGGGGAATTCTATCAAATTTTTAAAGAAAAAACCATACCTATTCTACTAAAGCTGTTTGGAAAGATAGAAAGTGATGGAGTACTTCCAAATTCGTTCTATGAGGCCAGCATCACCTTAATTCCAAAGCCAAACAAAGACCCCACCAAAAAGGAGAATTATAGACCAATATCCCTGATGAACATGGATGCAAAAATTCTCAAAAAGATACTAGCCAATAGCATACAACAATACTTTAAGAAGATTATTCACCATGACCAAGTAGGATTTATCCCTGGGATGGAAGGCTGGTTCAACACTCATAAAAAATCAATGTGATTCATCATATCAGGAAGAGAAAAAACAAGAACCATAGGATCCTCTCAATAGATGCAGAGAAAGCATTTGACAAAATACCGCATCCATTCCTGATTAAAACTCTTTAGAGTGTAGGGATAGTGGGAACATTCCTCAGCATCTTAAAAGCCATCTATGAAAAGCCCACAGCAAATATAATTCTCAATGGGGAATCACTGGGAGCCTTTCCCCTAAGATTAGGAACAAGACAGGGATGTCCACTCTCACCACTGCGATTCAACATAGTACTAGATGTCCTAGCCTCAGCCATCAGACAACAAAAAGAAACAAAAGGCATTCAAATTGGCAAAGAAGAAGTCAAACTCTCCCTTTTCACAGATGACATGATACTCTACATAGAAAACCCAAAAGACTCCAGCTCAAGATTCCTAGAACTCATACAGCAATTCAGCAGTGTGGCAGGAAACAAAATCAATGCCCAGAAGTCAGTGGCATTTCTATACACTAACAATGAGTCTGAAGAAAAAGAAATTAAGGAGTCAATCCCATTTACAATTGCACCCCAAAGCAGAAGATACCTAGGAATAAACCTAACCAAAAAGGTAAAGGATATATACCCTAAAAACTACAGAACACTTCTGAAAGCAATTGAGGAAGACAGAAAGAGATGAAACAATATTCCATCTTCATGGATTGGAAAAATTAATATTGTGAAAATGTCAATGTAACCCTGGCACTTTACATGTATAATGCAATCCGTATCAAAATACCATGGACTTTCTTCAGAGAGTTGGAACAAATTATTTTAAGATTTGTGTGGAATCAGAAAAGACCCCGAATAGCCAGGGGAATATTAAAAAAGAAAAAACATAGCTGGGGGCATCCCAATGCCAGATTTCAGGTTGTACTACAAAGCTGTGGTCATCAAGACAGTGTAGTACTGGCACAAAAACAAACAGATAGATCAGTGGAACAAAATAGAGAATCCAGAAGTGGACCCTCAACTTTATGGTCAACTAATATTCGACAAAGGAGGAAAGACTATCCACTGGAAAAAAGACAGTCTCTTCAATAAATGGTGCTGGGAAAATTGGACATCCACCTGCAGAAGAATGAAACTAGACCATACACAATGGTATGCACCATATCTCTTGCACCATACACAATGATAAACTCAAAATGGATGAAGGATCTAAATGTGAGACAAGATTCCATCAAAATCCTAGAGGAGAACACAGGCAACACCCTTTTTGAACTCAGCCACAGTAACTTCTTGCAAGACACATCCATGAAGGCAAGAGAAACAAAAGCAAAATGAACTATTGGGACTTCATCAAGATATGAAGCTTTTGCACAGCAAAGGATACAGTCAACAAAACTAAAAGACAACTTACAGAATGGGAGAAGATATTTGCAAATGATGTATCAGATAAAGGGCTAGTTTCCAAGATCTATAAAGAACTTATGAAACTCAATAGCAAAGAAACAAACACTCTAATCGTGCAATGGGCGAGAGACATGAACAGAAATCTCACAGAGGAAGACATAGACATGGCCAACAAGCACATGAGAAAATGCTCCACATCACTGGCCATCAGGGAAATACAAATCAAAACCACAATGAGATACCACCTCACACCAGTGAGAATGGGGAAAATTAACAATACAGGAAACAACAAATGTTGGAGAGGATGTGGAGAAAGGGGAACCCTCTTGCACTGTTGGTGGGAATATGGACTAGTGCAGCCACTTTGGAAAACTGTGTGGAGGTTCCTCAAAGAGTTAAAAATAGAGCTACCCTATGACCCAGCAATTCACTGCTGGGGTTTTACCCTAAAGATACAGATGCAATGAAACGCTGGGATACCTGCACCCCGATGTTTTTAGCAGCAATGTCCACAATAGCCAAACTGTGGAAGGAGCCTTGGTTTCCATCGAAAGATGAATGGATAAAGAAGATGTGGTTTATGTATACAATTGAATATTACTCAGCCATTAGAAATGACCAATACCCACCATTTGCTTCAAGGTGGATGGAACTGGAGGGTATTATGCTGAGTCAAATGAGTCAATCGGAGAAGGACAAACATTATATGGTCTCATTCATTTGGGGAATATAAAATATAGTGAAAGGGAATAAAAGGGAAAGGAGAAAAATGAGTGGGAAATGTCAGAAAGGGAGACAGAACATGAGAGTCTCCTGACTCTGGGAAACGAACTAAGGGTGGTGGACGGGGAGTTGGGCAGTGGGTGGCGGTGACTCGGTGTCAGTCACTGAGGGGGGCACTTGATGGGATGAGCACTGGGTGTTATTCTATATGTTTGCGTTTTGAACACCAAGAAAAAATAAATTTATTCAAAAAAATAAAAATAAAATTAAATAAATTTAAAAAATCAACTCAAAATTTATTAAGGACTTAAATTTAAGATCTATACCATAAAGCTCCTAAAAATAAAAAAGCTCCTTGGCATGGGTCTTGGTAGTGACATTTTGGATATAGCATCTAAAGTATAAGTAACAAAATAAAAAAACAACAGTACTTGAAACTAAAAAGCTTTTACATAGCAAAAGAAAACCATCAACAAAGTGATAGGCAACCTGTAGAATGGGAAAACATATTTGCAAACAATATATCTGATATGTAATTACTATCCAAAATATATGCTACTCATACAACTCAACAGCAAAATAAATAAATAGATGCTAGATAGATACATGCTAGATAGATAGATAGATAGATAGATAGATAGATAGATAGATGATGATAGATGATAGATAGATAGATAGATAGATAGATAGATAGATAGATAGATAGATAGATAGATAGTAACCCAATTAAAAAGTGAGCAAAGGAAGTGAATAGACATTTCTCCTAAGAAGATAAATGAAAGCTTAACAGGTACATGGAAATTAAAATCAGAACCACAAAGAAGTATAACCCCTCATGTCTGTTAGAATGGCCATCATTCAAAAGAAAAGATATAACAAATGCTGGCATGGATGTGGAAGAAAGGAAACTCTTCTACACTGTTAGTGGGTTTGTAAATTGTTATAGCCACTAAGAAAACAGTACTAAGTATCCTAAAAAGATTAAAAATAAAACTACCATAAGATCCAGGAAGTGCACATCTGGCAAGATATCCTAAGGTAACCAAAACAGTAACTTGAAAAAATATCTGCACCCCCATGCTCATAGGCAGCACTATTTACAACAGCCAAGACATGAAAACACTTGTCCATTGGTGGGAAAATGGATAAAGTAGTTCTTATCACAAGGAATATACAGTCATAAAAAATGAGGAAATCCTACCATTTGTAACAACATAGATGGACCTTGAGGGCATTATGCTAAGTGAAATAAGTCAAAGAAAGACATATACTGTATGATCTCACATATATGTTGATTCTAAATAAAACAAAACAAACTATAGAAAAAGAAATCACACTTGTGGTTACCAGAGCAGGAGGGGCGGGGGTGGGGATTGGAGGAAGGAGGTCAAATGGTGCAAACTTTGAGTTATAAGTAAATAAGTACAAGGGTACTAATGTACAACATGATGACTCTAGCTAATGCTACTTTATGATATATAGGGTAGTTTTTTAAAAGAGTAAATCCTAAGAGTTCTTATGATAAAGAATATTTTTCCCTTTATTCTTTTCTTCTTTCTTTTATTTTTATTGTCTCTATATGAGAAGATGGATGTTACCTAAACCTATTGTGGTAATCCTTTCACAATATATGTAAATCAAACAAACCATCATGCTGTATGCCTTAAATGTATACAGTATTGTATGTCAGTTTTTTCTCAATAATATTGAAAGAAAAATAAGATGTGAAAATAGTAGGCACAGTACATATATCAGAATGTATTCTCTGCATTCCAAAAGTGTTGAAACTGTTTTGATAAGAGATAAATTCTTTTCCCATTGATTTCAAATCTATTGGTGGTAGTCACTGCAGTGATGCACATTGATACCAGGTCTAGAAACAGCTTGATCTTCATTTTTTTTTCATTTAATATATGTAGTCAACTGTAGGAGGTGGTTACATTATCAGCCACTTCAAAAATAGCACATATTCCAAACATATTAAGTTTTACCCTGATTCATCAACTCCAACGTTTTATTGAATTTCCATCATTTGTCTCTTCTGCCCCAGAATCTCTCATAACCATAGTGCTTACTATCTCTAAAACCAGACTGTCCTCCCAATCTCAGGCTCCTCATACCAACTGCTATAAACCATGAACATAAGGACTCCCCATTTTGGAATAAGTAATCACTGTGGGGGTTGTTGAATCTGGAACCAGTCCTGGTTCTGCTACTTACTGGGTGTCCAACTTGAAAACCATAACCTCTCTAATCTTTTTAAAAAGGTTTAGAATAGAAACAAGATTTATTAGATTAAAATAAGATTAAATTCTTTAAGGTTTCACTTTGCTCTCCAGTTAAGACTTGAAAGTATAATAAAATCACCATGATGTAAAAGATCACTGGCTCAGAAATCACCTTTTTAAGACATAAATCTGATCATGTCCCTTGACAATACATACATTCATCCCCCATACTCTTCATATCCAATCCACCCCTGACTTGCCAGTTTTACTTCCTAAATATCTTCCAAAAATGTGCACTTCTTTCCTCTAGCCTGGTCCAAACCAACATTATTTTCTGTCATGACAAATACAACTGTTTCCTCAGTAATATATATGTATCTTCCTGCATCCCCTATTATTTTAATACTACAGCCAGGATAGTCTTTTCAGAATGAAAATGTAATCATGCTGTCTCAACTGATTTTCTAGTGCCATTAGGATACAAACTAATTCATTAATGTAGCCAGTCTAAGCCCTTTAATGGGCCAACCTAGAACTTCTTCTCCATTCTAGGATCTCTTATTATTCTACTTATTCTACCATCTCTTATTCTAAGACCACTTTTTTTCCATCAACATATCCACTGCTCCCTGGCCACCACTATGCTTGAGCCATACCGATCTTAGTTGGGTAAACTTCATACTTATTATTCTTCCTCCCAACTTAGTGTCTTTGCATATACTATTCTGCCTCCATGAAGTGTCTGTCTTTACTCTCATATCTAATTAATGCCAACCCAACTTATCAATTAGTCTTAAGCATCACTTGCTCATGGAAGCCTTCCCTAATCACCTAGAAGAGGTCAAATCTACATATTACAGAATCTCATTCACCATATGTCTCTCCTTTATAATATTTTTCACACTTGTAATTTCACACCTATTTCTTACAGTATATCATAAATATATGTCTACTACGCTAGTCAATGAGCTTGAAGAGGACAGGTCACTACTACATCCTTAGCACCTAACATAGTTCCTGCCACATAATAGATTTTTGAGTCAGGTTGCCTCGATTATAGTCCTAGCTAGTGTCTATTTTTCTGTGTGATCTTTGATTTTTCAAAGAGCATACTCTATATGCTTCAATCTTCACACCTTTAAAATGAAAGTAATAATCTCTTTATCATAGAGTTATTTCTAACAAATAAGATATGATCATACACAAGATGAAATTATTTCTGAAATTTTGATGTATAGTTCATATATGTGAAGTGAAAGAATAAAATTAATAAAACTAGTACTATTACATACTGGGTATATATTGGTATAACCCCGTAACACCTCCAGAAAGGTATAGATGGCAGACATATGAATGACTTCCTATCTCTGGCTAAATACACTATTTCTTAAGTTTTTGTGGCTATACTTTCTAAAGAATGGAAATTGACTTGTCAATGACCCTAAAATCCTTTTCCTATAGCCCATATATCTCTGCTCACAGCCTTCATTCCTCTTGTACATGTGACATAACTGTCATGTTCTAGTAGGAACTTTCAGGATTGATGAATTAGTCTTAAAAATTGGTAATTTCAGAGATGGGGTCATATCCAAAAATGGCCTCTGATCAGCTCACACTCTTATGGGAGAAAGTAAAAGTTATCTGGACCATATTGTTAGAGAACTAGAGTAGGAGGAAGAGAGAAGAGATTTTATGTTTAAAACTTGTCACATTACCAATAAAAAATAAATTAAAAAAAATAAAAAATAAAACTTGTCACATTTTTCTTTTACAAAAGATTTACCTTCTACCACAAAAAAAGATATTGACTGTAACTATAATTTATACCAAGAAGCTATTATGTCAGGAAAAAAGGATAACTAAAGCAGTAGTTGTATATGTCTTGCCAACTACTGGATCATGGTGTCTAACACAAAACCTAGCATTTAATGGGCTCTCAGTAAGTATTTGTTGTAGGAATAAATGATGTGAATAAATAAAAAAATAAATGAATAAATAGAACAACATTGGCAAATGTAAGTAGAAGCATTGAACAAACACATTAGTAACATTGAAGACTACTTATTCTAACTCGGAGGATTAGTTCTTGCTTTTAGTCTCCACTTAATCCTTTACAATGTCCTCAAGGCATAAAGGTGCTTCAATATCAGTTATCTCAAGATCTTCCTGTGTGAGATCAAAAGGTCTCTTTAGTAATACATGTAGCTAAGACCAATGAATGTCAGTGAAATTAGTACCAAATTTTAGCCTACAAATTCCACTTCAAAGTGTATTTGCCCTCCTTTCTTCTTTGGTCCCAAGAATGCCATACCATTCACAAATGAGCCATCCATTAAACATTTCTTGACTCTGTTTTAATGATGTAGCACCTGAAAACTGAAGTATAATATAAATCTGGAAGATTCTTAGGAACTTTAACTTATTTTGATGAGTCCAGAAGAGAAGAAATTTGAAAAAATATATCCATGATTATAGTGCAGTTGGGAGAGAGGGCTAGAAATTTTACTTTACCATAATAATTAAAACCATAATTGCTCAGTACTTTTTGCATTAAACAAAAAATAAAGATCCAGAGTATTTTTAAGAGTACTCCCACCAAATAGTATATATACACACATCTAATTTACATATGTGCATATGTATCAATATATCATGCAAATATATTATATATTTATATATGTTACATATACAGTGCATTACGTATGTATATCATGTAAATGTATACATATATAAACATATATATCATGTAAATACATGATTAGGGCTACTTTTTCACATGGACAGAAATGGAAGAAAAGATGATATTAACTAAACAGTAATCACAGTTAATGTGCTTGTTTGATGTTTTGTTTTGATTTAGTTTGGTTTAAAACTCTTGACTAGACTCCATTTGAAAAAACAACCTGGTTAAATATGCAGTTTGTTTCTTGAGATGGAGAGATGAAGATCTGAAAATCTAACTCTCATGCACTGTGAAATTAGAATAATGAAAAGGAGGGGAAAGTTTGTCAAACAGGAGGATGGCCAAACACAACTACACAGTCTGAGCCTCAAACAGTTCCTGTTTGAAGAGTCAAAGAGCTGTTGAAAGAAAGAGAATACATATTCCTTTTCCATGCTGCACCATGAAGGGCAGAATTCAGCTCTGTTTTTAATGCCAAGCTGTCAAACTATAAAAAGGAGTATTATTCTAGAATCCTTGAAATGACTTATGAAAAGCTTTTCAGAAGATTAAGAGCCTGGTGATGCTTTGCAAATGTCTCGCTTGAAACTGAAATTCTTAAAAATAAATGTTTACTTTGATTTTCATTTAGAGAAAAAATTCAATGCCTCCCCCTATATCTAAGTGCTATTTAACCACCTGGTGTATACTTAAAATGGTTTACTTATCCACCTATTATCCGAGCCTGTATGAATGATATAGATACATCTTTGCAATGGAATCATTCTGCTCTTTGTTTCTTTATTGACAGCATTCTTTCTTTAAAGATTTTTATTTATTTATTTATGAGATACACACTCAGAGAGAGAGAGAGAGAGAAGCAGAGACACAGGCAGAGGGAGAAGCCTCGATCCCGGGTCTCCAGGATCACGCCCTGGGGTGCATGCGGCACTAAATCGCTGCGCCACCCGGGCTGCCCCTATTGATAGCATTCTTAAATTTTTGTTCTCCCTTATTGCCTATTAAACACAAACTGAGGGCAGCCCGGGTGGCTCAGCAGTTTAGCGCCGCCTTCGGCTCAGGGTGTGATCCTGAGGTGCCAGGATCGAGTCCTACGTCGGGCTCCCTGCATGGAGCCTGCTTCTCCCTCTGCCTGTGTCTCCGCCTCTCTCTCGCTCTCTCTCTCTCTCTAATAAATAAATAAAATCTTTTAAAAAACCCCACAAACTGAGGGATCTATGCATTTATTGTATATATCATATATCTAGCAACTGATCTATCCTAATAAAAACATAGTAAGTTTATATTATATATAACATTATATATAAACATGATATAGTACTCTCTATATTTCTGGCAATGTGGTGGACTATATGTACAGAGAAATGGCTCCTGGTATAGAACACTGAACTTTCCAAGCACGTTACAAACATACAGTCTATAATATATGTTTCTGGCCATAAAGTGAACTAAATGGACAGAAAAATATCTCTTCATACAGAATACCTTAAAGATGTTTTGTGATAAAATAAAATAACCAATGGAAGAGCTATAAACAACAAAAAAATGTAATAACAGAGGACCACAGGAATAGGCCCCTGGCTATCATGTTTGCACTATGTACTGCTACCCTACCTGAACTGATTTATAGCTCTTTAGGAAGAAGCAGACATGTGAACCAACCTGAGCTGATCAAAGATTCTCCTGGAGATTTAACTAAGATTCAAAAATTGCAAGTCAATCTCTTTATATGGTTATAAATTTGAGAGTTGTAGGGCAATAATATTTTGTCACTTGGGCATAGAAACAAAGTTAGTCTTCTACAAGAGAAAAATGATGTAGAGAAAGACAATGAAGCAATAGACAGTGCTTCTGAAGTGTATGGCAGCTTGTTATTTCTTGATTCTAGTCCCTTTTTGAGAACCAGATGCTTTCCTGCCTGAATTACTCTACTAGGGGTGCTATAACAAAGTAAGACAGACTGGGTGGCTTAACAAAATATTTAATTAATACATATTTTTTTTAATTTGAGTGTAGTTGACACACAATGTAACATTAGTTTCAGGTATACACCATAGTGATTTCAATTTATCCATTTGTTATGTTATACTTGTCACAAGTGTAGCTACAATAATCTGTAGTGATGACTAATCTGTCACTACACAATGATATTACAATATAATTGACTATATTCCCTGTGTTGTACCTTTTATTCTCATGATTTATTTATCCCATAATTGGAAGCCTGGATCTCCCACTCTCTATCATCCACTTTGCCTATCCTTCCATCCCTTCCCTCTGGCAACCATCAGTTGATTCTCTATATTTATAAGTCTAATTTCAATTTTTCTTGTTTATTCATTTTGTGTTTTAGATTCCACATATCAGGAAAGTCATGTGGTATTTCTCTTTCTCACTTGACTTATTTCACTTAGCATAATACATGTTGTTTCAAATAGCAAGAGCTCATCCTTTTTATGGCTATATAATATTTTATTGCATGTGTGTCTCTGTGTATGTAAATTATATATATATATATATATATATATATATATATATATATATCACATCTTCCCTATCCACTTGTCTATTAATGAACATATATGTTGCTTAATATGTTGGCTATTGTAATTAATGTTGCAATAAACATAGTGAAACATAGATCTTTCCGGTTTTTTTTAAATATTTTTATCGGAGTTCGATTTGCCAACATATACTGTAACACCCAGAGCTCATCCCATCAAGTGCCCACCTCAGTGCGCGACACCCAGTCACCTCATCCCCCTGCCCACCTCCCCTTCCACTACCCCTTGTTCATTTCCCAGAGTTAGGAGTCTCTCATGTTTTGTCACCCTCTCTGATTTTTCCCACTCATTTTCTCTCCTTTCCCCTATAATCCCTTTCACTATTTTTTATATTCCCCATATGAGTGAAACTATATAATGTTTGTCCTTCTCCGATTGACTTACTTTATTCAACATAATATCCTCCAGTTCCATCCACATCAAAGCAAATGCTAGGTATTCGTCGTTTCTAATGGTTAATATTCCATTGTATATATAGACCACAATTTCCTTATCCATTCATCTTTCAAAGGACACCGAGGCTCCTTCCACAGTTTGGCTATTGTGGACATTCCTGCTATAAACATTGGGGTGCAGGTGTCTTTGTTTTTCACTGCATCTGTATCTTTGGGGTAAATCTCCAGTAGTGCAATTGCTGGGTCATAGGGTAGCTCTATTTTTAACTCTTGGAGGAACCTCAACACAGTTAACCAGAGTGGCTGTACCAGTTCACATTTCCACCAACAGTGCAAGAAGATTCCCTTTTCTCCACATCCTCCCCAAAATTTTTCGTTTCTTGTCTTGTTAATTATCACAATTCTCACCGGTGTGAGGTGGTATCTCATTGTGGTTTGGATTTGTATTTCTCTGATGGCAAATGATGCGAAACATTTTCCCATGTGCTTGTTGACCATGTGTAAGTCTTCTTTGGTGACATTTCTATTCATGTCTTTTGCCCATTTCATGATTGGATTGTTTGTTTCTTGGGTGTTGACTCTCATAAGTTCTTTATAGATCTTCGATAATAGCCCTTTATGTGATATGTCATTTGCAAATATCTTCTCCAATTCCATAGGTTAAATTTTAGTTTCAGGGCAGCTCGGGTGGCTCAGCAGTTTAGCATGGCCTTCAGCCCAGGGCCTGATCCTGGGGAACTGGGATTGAGTCCTACTTTGGGCTCCCTGCATGAAGCCAGCTTTTCCCTCTGCCTCTGTCTCTGCCTCTGTGTGTATCTCTCATGAATAAATTATAAAAAATCTTTTTAAAAAATTAAGTTTTGTTGATTGTTTCTTTTACTGTGCAAAAGCTTTTTACCTGATTAAGTCCCAATAGTTCATTTTTGCTTTTGTTTCCCTTGTCTTCATAGATGTATCTTGCAAGAAGTTCTGTGACCAACTTCAACAAGGGTGTTGCCTGTGTTCTCCTCTAGGATTTTGACGGATTCTTGTCTCGCATTTAGATCTTTCATCCATTTTGAGTTTATCTTTCTGTATGGTGTAAGAGAATGGTCTAGCTTCATGCTTCTGAACATGTCTCTCAATTTTCCCTGAACCATTTATTGAAGAGACTGTCCTCTGGCCAGTGGACAGTCTTTCTTGATTTGTCAAATATCAGTTGACCATAGAGTTGAGGGCCCATTTCTTGGTTCTCTATTCTGTTCCATTGATCTATGTGTCTGTTTTTGTGCCAGTACCACACTGCCTTGATGACCACAGTTTTGCAGTACAACTAGAAATCTGGCATTGTGATGCCCCCAGCTATGGTTTTCTTTTTCAATATTCCCCTGGCTATTCAAGGTCTTTTCTGATTCCACAGAAATCTTAAGATGATTGTCCCAACTCTCTGAAGAAAGTCCATGGTATTTTGATAGGGATTTCATTAAATTTGTAAATTGCCCTGGGTAGCATTGACATTTTCACAATATTAATTCTTCCAATCCATGAGCATGGAATATTTTTCCATCTCTTTGTGTCTTCCTCAGTTTCTTTCAGAAGTGTTCTGTAGTTTTTAGGGTATAGATCCTTTTCCTCTTTGGTTAGGTTTATTCTTAGGCATTTTGTGGTTTTGGGTGCAATTGTAAATGGGATTCACTCCTTAATTCCTCTTTCTTCAGTCTCATTGTTAGTGTATTGAAATGCCACTGATCTCTTTGCATTGATTTTGTATCCTGCCATATTGCTGAATTGCTGTGAGTTCTAGAAATCTTGGAATGGAGTCTTTTTGGGTTTTCTACGTATAATATCATGTCATCTGCAATAGGGAAATTTGACTTCTTTACCAATTTGAATGCCTTTTATTTCTTTTTGTTGTCTGATTGCTGAGGCTAGGACTTCTAGTAATATGTTGAATAGCAGTGGTGAGAGTGGACATCCCCTATCACCTTCCTGATCAGAGGGGAAAGGCTCCCAGTGTTTCCCCATTGAGAATATTTGCAGTGGGCTTTTCATAGATGGGTTCTAAGATGCTGAGGATTGTTCCCTCCTATCCTTATACTCTGAAGAGTTTTGATCAGGAATGGGTGCTGTATTTTGTCAAATGCTTTTTCTGCATCTATTAAGAGGATCATATGGTTCTTGTTTTTTCTCTTGCTGATGTGATCTAACACGTTGATTGCTTTACCAGTGTTGAACCAACCTTTCATCCCGGGGATAAATCCCACTTGGTCATGGTGACTAATCTTCTTAATGTACTATTAGATTCTATTGGCTAGTTATGTTGTTGAGAATTTTTGCATCTGTGTTCACCAGGGATATTGGTCCTTAATTCTCCTTTTTGGTGGGGTCTTTGCTAGTTTTGGAATTAAGGTGATGCTGGCACCATAAAAAAAAAAAAAGGTTGAAAGTATACCACCCCTTTCTATCCTTCGGAACAGCTTTAGTAAAATAGGTATTGCTTCTTCTTGAAATGTTTGATAGAATTCCCCTGGGAAGCCATCTGACCCTACACTTTTGTATCTTTGGAGGTTTTTGATGACTGCTTCAATTTCCTCCCTGATTATTGGCCTGTTCAGGTTTTCTATTTCTTCCTGTTCCATTTCGGTAGTTTGTGGTTTTTCAGAAATGCATTCATTTCTTCTAGATTGCCTAATTTATTAGCATATAGCTGCTCATAATACATTTTAAAATCATTTGTATTTCCTTGGTATTGGTTGTGATCTCTCCTCTTTCATTCATGATTTTATTATTTTGAGTCTTTTTTATTTTTAATAAGGCTGGCTAGGGTTTCTCTATCTTGTTAATTCTTTTAAAGGACCAACTCCTGGTTTTGTTGATCTGTTCTACGGTTCCTCTGGTCTCTATTTCATTGAGTTTTGTTTGAATCTTTATTATCTCTATTCTTCTGCTTCGTGTAGGTTTTTGTTGCTCTTCTTTCTTCAGTTCCTTTAGGTGTGAGATTAGCTTGTGTGTTTGAGTTTTTTCCGGTTTTTGGATGGATGCTTGTATTGCGATGTATTTCCCTCTTAGAACTGCTTTTGCTGTATCCCAAAGATTTTGAATGGTTGCATTTTCATTTTCATCAGTTTCCATGAAACTTTTTAATTATTCTTTAATTTCTTGGTTGACCCATTCATCTTTTAGCAGGATTCTCTTTAACTTCCATATGTTTGAGTCTCTTCCAAATTTTTCTTGTGTTTGAGTTCTAGTTTCAAAGCATTCTGGTCTGAAAATATGCAGGAAACAATCCCAATCTTGTGGTACCGGTTGAGACCTGATCTGTGACCCAGTATGTGGTCTATTCTGGAGAAAATTCCATGTGCACTTGAGGAGAATGTGTATTCAGTTGCATTTGGATGGAAAGTTCTGTATATATCTGTGAAAAACATCTTGTCCACTGTATCATTTAAAGCTCTTCTTTCTTTGGTGATGTGCTTAGAAGATCTGTCATTTGCAGAAAGGGCCATGTTAAAGTCTCCTACTATTAGTGTATTATTATCTAAGTATGCATTTATTTTGGTTATTAATTGATTAATCTTTCTGGCAGATCACACATTAGGGGCATAAATATTCAAGATTGTTAGGTCTTCTTGTTGGATATACCCTTTAAGTATGATATAACGTCCCTCTTCTTCTCTTACCACAGTCTTGGAGATAAACTTTAATTTATCTGAAATAAGAATTGCTACCCCAGCTTTCTTTTGAGGACCACTTGAATGGTAAATGGTTTTCTGACCTTTCATTTTCAGGCTGGAGGTTTTCTTAGGTGTAAAATGAGTCTCTTGTAGACAACAAAGAGATAGGTCTTGCCTTTTTATCCAGTCTGAAACCCTACATCTTTCGATGAGATCTTTTAGCCCATTCATGCTCAGATTTACTATTGACAGATATGAATTTAGTGTCATTGTAATACCAATTCAGTCTCTGTTTTGGTGGATTATTTCTTTTGGCTTCCTATTCCTTTTACAGGGTCCCCCTTAATATTTCATGCAGAGCTGGATTGGTGGTCACATATCCTTTCGGTTTCTGCCTATCTTGGAAGCTCTTTTTCTCTCCTTCTATTCTGAATGAGAGCCTTGCTGGATAAAGTATTCTTGGCTGCATGTTCTTCTCATTTAGGACCCTAAATATATCCTGCCAGCCCTTTCTGGCCTACCAGGTCTCTGTGGAGACATCTGCTGTTAATCTAATATTTCTCCCCATATAAGTTAGGTATCTCTTGTTTCTTACTGCTTTAAGGATTTTCTCTTTATCTTTGGAATTTGCAAGTTTCACCATTAAAAGTTGAGGTGTTGAATGGTTTTTATTGATTTGGGGGCAACCTCTCTATCTCCTGGATCTGAATGCCTGTTTCTCTCCTCAAATTAGGGAAATTCTCAGCTATGATTTGTTCAAATAATCTTTCTGACCCTCTGGCCCTGTCAGCGCTCTCTGACCCCCAATTATACATATATTCTTCTTTCTGAGGCTATTATTTATTTTTCTTAACCTTTCCTAATGGTCTTTTGTTTTTCTCTTTTTTCCTCAGCTTCCTTCCTTGCCATCAACTTGTCTTCTATGTTGCTACCTCTTTCTTCCAATTCATTAACCCTCATCATTAAGACCTCCAGTTTGGATTGCATCTCACTTAATTGATTTTTATTTTCAGCCTGATTAGATCTTAATTCTGCAGTCATGAAGTCTCTAGAATACTTTATGCTTTTTTCCAGAGCCACCAGTCGCTTTATAATTATGCTTCTGAATTGGCTTTCTGACATCGAATTATAATCCAAATTCTTTGTGGCAAAGAGTACTGTTTCTGCTTCTTTCTTTTGCGGTCAGTTCTGCCTTCTAGTCATTTTGCTCAGTGCAGAGGGTCTCTATGAGCAGGCTGAGTCAAGAATATCAACCACAACTTAAGTAAATTTCACCCTAGATGATTCTGCCAAGGTCAGAGACCAGAAATTGAAAACAAAGATCAGAACAAAATAAAACAGAAGGACCACTAAATTGCAAAACATATTTTAAAACAAACTAGTAAAAAATAAAAGGCCAAGAAACCCAAAAAAGAAGAAAAAAAAAAGAAAAGAGAAAAAAGGAAGAGAAATAAGTAAAAGTAAAGAGGGAAAAAAGGAGAAACAAAGGGGAGACTGGGAGTTGGTGATGGTGACAAATTTGTATTGGAGGGCGAATGTAGTCTACCTGAGTGGACCTAGAGGTTGATCCTCTTGGTTCTGAATATATTAAGTTTTGTATGTTAGAAGATGCTCAATCCCAAACTCATATAAAGAAGAAATACTTGTAGAGAGCTCCACCATTGACCATGAAAACATATATGAGAAAAAAAAAAGGGGGTAGAATGGGAATGAAAAGAGAATATAATCTCACAGAATGAATAAGCACAGTATACCACTTGGTTCTGGGTGCATGCTAGTCATGTTTTAGAAGGTATTAACTCCTGCCATTGTAGAACAAAATGATGTAGAGAAAACAAAAAACACAAAACAAACAAACAAAAAAACCACATATCTTATACATCTCCCAAAATTAAATTGAGTATGTTGAAGAGAATCTAGAAGTGGTAAATATACCTAAGACATGTAATTGTAGAAATATGAAAGTCAAAAGGGAAGAAACTAAAAAATGAAGAGGTGGTAAAATATTATAGTTAAGGTGGGAAAAGCAAAAAATATTGGAAATTTTTAGTCTGATATAAAAATGAGTTGTACTGGAAAAGGGAAAAAAAATAGTAAAGGTACCCTGTAGTTCTATATACCGTAAATCCCTCGACTTCCCCTGTAGCTTTCCAGCGCTGCTTGGACAAGAATTCACTCTTCCTTGGAGATGCTCCACCCACCCACCCCACCCGCGTGCCAGGCTCAGTGGGTGCTGTTTACCCCTTGAGGCCTCTGTTCCCTGGGTCTCCGCCCCTCCCAGGCACAGAGTGAAACAAAGAGGAAAAATAACAATGGTGGCGGCCAGAATTACAGCCCTGGAATCAGCTCCCTGCAGTAACTACTGCAGTCTCTCAGTGTGCACTGGCTAGGTGCTCCTGGGATGGCGGGTGCGCTGATCTGCACAGCTTGGGGGTGCCCAGCAGCAGGAGCATCCTCACTGTCCTGTGCCCTCCAGGCCTCCGCCTGTCCCAGGGGAGCGCAGGATCCTGGGCTGCGTCTGCTCGGCGCCCTGGGATCCAGGGCCTGTGCTGCTGGAATCGGCCCCTGGGGCTGCGGCTGCCAAAGGCAGCAGGGCACAGCCACCTCCGTCCAGAGCCACCTGCCTGACCTACCGGCTTCTCCCCGAGGCCCCACCGGTGCGTGCTCCAGCCCTTTACCGGGATCGGTCCAGTCTGTGGCATGCTCTCCCCGGGTGCACTTCCTCTATTAGTGATTCTGGGGAAACTGGAGGTTCCAATGCCCCTCCTGTGGGTTCTGCCCAGTTTCCTAGCTAAACGTTTTTCTGTCCGGGAAGAATCCGATGCGGATTTTTTAAAGTTCCTGCTTCTCGGGGGCTGGGCTTTCCTGTCCTGGAGGCTTTCACCACCTGCCTTTAGCCTGGCTCCTCACGGGGCCCCTCCCCCACTTGATTCTTTTTTATTTTTTTTCTGCCTTCCTACCTTGTTAGAAGCGAAAACCCTTCTCTCTGTAGCGTTCCAGCTGTTCTCTCTTTAAGTCTCAGGTTGAATTCGTAGGTTTTCAGGACGATTTGGAAGTTATCTAGGTTAGTTGGTGGGGACAGGTGAGTTGAGGACCCCTCCCTACTCCTCTGCCTTCTTGCCCTGCCTCCATATATCTTTTCAAATTAGTGTTTTAGTATTTTCACTTACTTTGCATAAATACCCAGTAGTGGACTTATTGGATCATGTGGTAATTTTATTTTTAATTTTTTGAGGAACCACAATATTGTTTTCCACAGTGGCTATACCAATTTGCATTCCCACTGTCAGTATACAAGGGTTCTTTTTTCTCCACATACTCACAACACTTGTTGTTTCTTGTCTTTTTTTTTTTTTATTTGAGCAATTCTGACAGGTGTGAAGTGTTAGCTCATTGTGGTTTTGATTTGCATTTACCTGATGAAAAGTGGTGTTGAGCATCTTTTTATGTGTATGTTGACCATCTGTATGTCTTCTTTGGAAAATTTTAAACAAAAGAAATTTATTTTCTCACAGTTCTGGAGCCCAGAAGTGTTAACAGTTTGGTTTCTTCTGAGGCCTCTTTCCTTGGCTTATAGATGACCATTTTCTCCTTTTGTCTTCACATGGTCCTAACTTTGCATGTCTGCTTTCTAATTTACTCTTCTTATAAGGACAGCAATCATATTAGATTAGGATCCACATTTATGATGCCACTTAATCTTAATTACCTCTTTAAAATATCTATCTCCAAATGCAGCCACATTCTGATGTACTGGATGTTAGAACTTCAACATATGAATTTGTGGGGAACACAATTTGGCCCCTACCACCACCTTTGGGTTCCACTAGACAAATATGTTTATATTTTTGCATAACCCATATAAAGTTAAGCCACCATGTTGTTCAATTTCAACCCAACGTTGCATGTAAAGAAATGTAAAATCAACATATAATAAATAATTGAAAAATATTAAAATACTAACTGAAGTATTGGGAAATGCCACAAAGAGGTTCCAAAGTGTACACATAATTATTTTTAATCTTTCTCATCCAATTATCTCTTCAAAATCCCTATCATTGTAATATGTAGCTAATCTGAACATCTTTCCCTTTTATCTTGTTACTTCTTGATACTACACGTCATCCAACCCCTGTTAACTCTTGTTCTTTTTTCCCCTATCTTCTCCCATTTTTGATCTATTATTTTCTTGTTTTATAATTACTTTCTTATACTTCCAATAGAAATCATAAAGCCAGTCTTGGATTTTTTTTCATTTCCACACATCAGCAACTACACAAATTTGTCTCATTTGCAAATACAGCAAAGGCCTATTAACCTATCCCAAGTTATTTTCTGTTACCATAACTGAAAAAAAATACTGACTATTCTGCAATTAAGGAAAATTTTTGTTTCACTCTATTCCCTCTCTACAGCCATTTATTTTCCTTTCTTCCCTATATCTCTTCTAACTGATGTTAAGCCTACCTGTATTTCTCAAATTCTAAGGGAAAGATTTTATATAAGACTTTCTTCTCAGGAGTTGAAATGTTTTTGTGGTAGTGTAGAGCTATGACAATAGCTACCACCCTTCAGAGACCAAAGCAAGATTTCTCTCACTGCTCTATCAAGCTAGTCCAGTGACATCAGTGCACATATTATTTATAGTTAGAGATGCCCTAACAGTAAATAATATGTGGAGTAGCCAGACAACTATAAGATATTAGGTGACAGGTGCTGTCTCCCCTATCCAACAAAAAAAATCTTTCCTCCACTGACACCAATACAATTTCTATAATTTTAAGTGTTTGTCTCTCATTGGCTTTAGTAACTGAAGGGCCCTGATCAAATGTAAGTGTATATCCTGAGAACAAAAAGAAATTAGTACACTTAGCAAATATAATGCCTTTAAGTGAATGTGACAGTGGACAGCTAAGTTTTAATGGATATATGGGGTTGGGACAGGCAGGAACATTTTAGGGTTTGGGAGGCTACTCAGGATGGTCAAGATTACTAAGAGGTGGAATAAAGGCACTGAATGCATGGGAAAGATAATGGGAAAAACCAATGACAGGTGTTGAACACAAGTATTTCTCACATATGTTCAATTATTTTCCACTGCAGCTGAAAGAAATCATTACTATAAGTGTTAGTCTTGGTCATGGAGTAAAAGATATGTGCCCTGCCCTTTAGCTCAAATGCCAAGAGAGTCGCTCATAAATAAAACTTTCAAATTCTTAGTCAATGTGACTAAAACCACTGAAATCTCTTTATTTTCCCTCACTTCTACTCCAAGTCTTTCACATGTCACCAATAACTATACTATTAATCAAATAAAGATCCTTGAAGCTATAGCACTTATACTGTATTTGGCATACTATGCTTAAGAATCACAGAAACTTGTATTTCCTTGTGTGTTGAAAATATATCCATTTAGAAAACTCATTTGTGGGCAGCCTGGGTGGCTTAGCAGTTTAGTGCCACCTTCAGCCCAGGGCGTGATCCTGGAGATCTGGAATCGAGTCCCACGTTGGGCTCCCTGCATGGAGCCTGCTTTTCCCTCTGCCTGTGTCTCTGCCTCTCTCTGTGTCCCTCATGAATAAATAAATAAAATCTCTAAAAATAAATAAATAAAATCTTTAGAAAACTCATTTGCATCATTTTGAACTAGAATTCCTTTTTATTTTTTTGTGTGTGTGTCTCAGGATGGCCATCTGCTTGGCTATCAGTTCACTCCCTTGACATTTTTCTCTCACTTTATATACTGCTTTTTAGAACTCAAAATTGTGTTTGTTCTCCTCCAAGGAGATTTCCTGAATTTGTATATGTGATAAACCCTGCACTATGCTGGACTGGAGAAGCAGAATCTTGGGGCATCTTTACAGATCTGTTGCAACCAATTAGCATGACTTATTTATTTTCTGCATATTTTCATTCTCTGTGATGTCTTTTATCCAAGGAGCTTAGAAAGTTTTTCAAAATATAGCCCTCACAGAACTCTTGGAAGTAAGAAGAGTAGATAAGGGATAGAAAGAAAATCAACCCATACAGCCTCCAAATGAAAAGAAAATTTCCTCTGCTCAATACAGTAGAGGAAGATCAGTCTTGGAAATATTCAGGTTAAAGGAACAAGCCTCAAAAATACAAAAATACATTGCCCCCCCCCCACAGAATCAGGAATGAATGTAGGCACTCAAAAGTTATAAATAAATTACTTTTGTATTTCTCTCTTACAGAAAATCTCTGGAGACAAGAGCTATAGCAGGTAGCTTCTCAGAGGTGATAAGATTTTAGAGGTGATAAGATTTTAAATGTTCAGATGTGATTGTCGCTGGCAACTTTTCCCTGACAGAGGAAGAGAGAGAAGATGACCCTGAAGCTGAATAGGGTTATGGCAATGGATCTATTTCTGCAACTGGCAAGTCTCTACCATTAAGATATCTGAAGATAGTGTCAAGGGTGTGGACATCTGTGTTGGTCACTTCAGAGCAACTAGGGCAAGGTGGTAGGTTTAGGACAAATGAAAAGAAAAGGATTAGCTTTATTTATAATGATTACTAAGCCAGTTCTCACTTCCCCTTAAAGACTCAGGCTGAAGGAGGGAGTGGGGAGAACAGTGATGCAAAATCCTCTACATCATTCAAAAGTACTCATGCTCCTCCTTTCCATACTACCTTTGGGAAAGAGAGAAGGAGAGGGAGGGAGAGAGAGAAAGGAAGAGAGCTGCCTGATTTACAATGGGGATATTAAAATTATATGTAATGTAAATACCATACTTATAATTAATACTTATTGACTGATTACAAAGTATCAAGCACTGTGAAAAACCTTTACATTCATAATCTCATAATCTTTAATTCTCATAGTAACTTTACAAGGTAAGTCCTAATAATATCCTCTTATAGCAAATGGGGAAGTGAAAATTCAGAAAGGTTAAATAATTTGTCAAGATTACAAGGCTAGTAAGCTGCAGAGCCAAGATGTGAACCCAGGTCTGTCTGACCTCAAAGCCCTTATCATCAGCCCCTCTGCCACCTTGCTTCTCTGTCTGAGAGGCTTTGGCACCTCTGATTATATACCTGTAAATACATTCCAGTCTGACTGCAAACCTGGTGGGTGGTACTGATGTTACATAGGAAGCTCTAAGAAGAGGAAGAAAATCAAACAAAACACATTTGGCTGATATTAAATAATCCTTTCCTTACCTTCTTAGCCCATTTAGCCATAGAAAAACATATTAATGATATAAATAAGTTTAGTTGGCAGTGGAGAGTGTCATTGGTCTATGGATATGGTAAATGAGAGTCCTCAAGTAGCTCCAGAAAATATCTGATTACAGAATAATCATAAGTAATCTTTCTTTTGTTATCTTTCTTTCTGTATCAAAAATTACTTTGCAGCATAATCACCATCTATAAAACTGCTTAAAATGTAGAAACCTGGGGTGCCTAGGTGGCTCATTTGGTTAAGCATCTGCCTTTGGCTCAGGTCATGATCCTAGGACCCAGGGATGGAGCCCCACATGGGGCTCCCTGCTCAGCGGGGAGCCTGCTTTTCCCTCTACATCTGCCTGCCACTCCCTTCACTTGTACTCTCTCTATATATATGTCAAATAAATAAATTACATCTTTTAAAAATGTATAAACCTATTTTTTATGCCTTTCCAATCACCATCTACAGTAACTCTCCCCCTTTTGGGGTCCACAAACAAATGTGGTATTTTCTGTTGCTTCTGGTCCTACACTGCCATATTCCATCTGTTTGCTTTTCTACCAGCAATACCTTCCCTAAATTCTCCTTGACTTTCTATGAAACTTATCTGCTTAGTGTTACATTTCCTTATAGCCCAGAAATTATGAGTAAAAACTAACTTTGTGATAAAGTATTGATAATAATTTAAAGGCTTACCATTTGAAGATCATATTGGCATTTGAACTTCAATAAGCTAATGTTAAGATAACAAGCCTTAGGTAGAGCCAGTAAAGTATTCTGGTGAGGATCATTGCCAGCAAGCCATTTGAATCACATCATTTAAGAAACTGGAAGCTTTGATGATATGTAAAGCCAGCCTGGTGCTACATGGAGGCAGAGGTTAGTACACCATAACAGGTGTCTCATCAGCCGTGGCTGTAGCACAGAAGAAGCTAACCCCAAAGAAATATTGATTAGCAAAATTACTCCTTAGCAAAAAGAAAGAACTCCTCCATGTTGGAGAAAGTATGGCTACAATAGCTCTATTTACATAAAGGACATCTGTCTAAAATACTTTATTAGAAAACAATAGGTCATATAAATAAGTTGTCTTCCTTTGGTTGGTATGAATTCCAGCTCTGTTGACAGCAAAAAATGAAATCAAAATGAATAAATGAATAAAGGTTAAAAAGAGAAAGTAAATTTAAGTCATAAAGCATTATTCTATATGGATGGACATTCCCTATATACTAATAATGCAATCCAGCTCATTTTACTGTTATTTGAAATAAAAGAAAAAAATTGTAGACAACATATCTATTATCTTCTTTTCCTTTCAAATGAATAAAAATCAGCAAATATATACTTACCTTCCCCTTTTGTGAGAATCTGAACATGATTGGAGTGTTGACATATTCCAACTTGAACATGTCAAGTGAAAAAAACTCTACTAGAAAGTTTAGGGGGCATAACAAAGTAATTCTTTAAAATCAAGAACATTTTGGAAAAATAAAATCTTTTTTTAAAAAAGGTGAGGGGGCCCTGGCTGCCTCCATTGGTGAAGTCTGAGACTCTTGGTCTTGGGATTGTGACTTCAAGCTGCACTTTGTGTGTGGAGATTACTTTGAAATAAAATCTTAAAAAAATAAATAAAATAAGGAGCATTTTGGCACTTCTGTCGGTGTTGTTTTTTCCTAGCAACCATTTACCCAACTTATTCCAAATTCTGCTCTGTCACTCACACTGCTAAAATCATTCAGTGCCTTTCCATGGATTATGGGTTAAATAAAAACTCCTTAATATGATGTCTTAGCTCATTCAGGCTCCTACAGCAAAATACCATAGACCGGGTGACTTATAAACAATAGAAATTTATTTCTCACAGTCCTGGAGGCTGGGAAGTCCAAGATAAAGGAACTGGTAGATTTAGTGTCTGATGAGAGCCTGTTTTGTAACTTATAGATGGTATCCTTTTGCTGTATCCTCACATAATGGAAGGAACAAGTGAGATTCCTGGGGTCTTTTTCATAAGGACAAAAATCCCATTCAGAGAGCTCCACCTTCATGATCGAATCACCTTCCAAAGGCTCCACGTCCAAATACATTCACACTGGAAATTTTGGGAAGACACATTCAATCTGTAGCACATAATTTGCATAGTCTTGCATGATCTTATTCCTAAGTACCTCCTGCCCTCTCAATACAACCCATCGGCACTTAGATATTCAGTACTTCTGGGCTACTTTCAGTTCCCCAAATTACATATTTCTTATCCTGACCTCTCAGATGCATCTGCTTCTCACTAGAAAATATTTTAAGACCACATTACATCTGCCCTGTATTTGGTTGGTGGCCTCCCAGTTGACCTTTATCTCTACTTTCCCCCATTCCAATTATTCTCCTTACTATGGCTATAGTTACTACCATCTTAACTGGCTTACTGTACCTCTCTTAAGGAATTCAAAACATGCTAATTTGATTATGTCTTAAGTTTTTTTAGGAGCTCACCTTTTTTTTTTCAGGATAAAAATTAAAACTTCTTAGCATCAAATAGGCTATCCATGGCAAAATATCCCACCTGTCTTTCCAGCCACATAGCTCTCTACCATTTCACCTTCAATCCATGATCAATCTGCTGATCCCTCTAAATTCTGCACTCCCTCCCCGCAAAAAACTTCATTTATAGGAAAACTACATGTCACTACTAAGATGTGATTTCAGATGTTCCAAAAAGACTCTGCCTCAAAATATCTTACACATGCCCCCCTCATGCTTGTTATATAAGCACCTGAATGTCCATCACTGGAGACTTATTTCTCTGGGTTTATAATGCATATGCAACTCATATGACCAATTCAGTCATTGTTAGTCATGCTTTAGTGTACCTTTATCGATTTCTTTCCTTTATGAAAACTAGCTTTAAGTAATAAATTAAGAAAGCAGAATCTTTATTAATATTAATAAATAATCCTTATATTTGTGTAGAATATAATAGTATAAAATAAACTTTATATTCTTATTTAATTCTTGATTTTATGTGATAGATATTTAAAAGTGGAGGAGCTGAAGCTTTAATAGATTAAATGAAGAGGGAATAATGAGGGAAAGCACTGTAGAAAGAAAAGATGAAAGATTATCAAAGTATCTTCATTTCAAACCGGTGAAGTCTTTTTTGGCTTCTTCATTGGCCTCTACATTACACTAAATATTTGGATACTGAAAGCTTATATAAGATTGGAATTTTGTAAATCATACATGTAACAATTGACTTTTTGATTCTTCAGAATATCCTAGCATTCTGCAGATGTTAATAAAGCAAAACCGCTTCAGAAAAGCAAAACTATTTCTCAAGTCACCCAAGTGACTGAAGTGAGATATCATCAGTACAACTCATACCTACATCAAACCTCTTATTAGGGATTTTTGTGTCCAGCAACGAAAAATCAAGACAAGTCACAAGCTTATCACCAGACTCATTTGGCAAGACTCAGTTCCAATAATAAGTATAAAATACTTTATTTCCTTTAAATGAGGGTCTTTTCTGGTTCAACAAAAGTAATCTTATTCAGTCTAGGCAAAACAACTCTGAGCTGCTTTGAACATAGAAGATATGAAATAGATCAATAAAAAGAAAGTAGAGAGAAAGATAAAAGAACAAGTCTCCCAGATAATGAACTTTTATTAAACATTTTGCTTAAAAGTACTGTAGAAAGAAATTATGAATGGAAACAATTTTCTAAGTTTGGGGAAGATAAACAAGGCCAAATTTTCATTAGGCATTCCCAGATTAACATTTACATATGACCAACCACAAATGGAATTTCAAGAACACAGAAATTTTAAAAAGTGAGTGGTTGTGCTTTCTTATAAAATATATTAATGTATTAAAACTATAATTGAAACAAAACATAGAGGGGCACCTGGGTGGATCAGTCAGTTAAGCAGTTGCCTTCTGCTCAGGTTATGATCTTGGGGTCCTAGAATCTTGCCCCACATTGAGCTCTCCACCTAGCAGGGAGTCTGCTTCTTTTTCTCCCTCTGCCCCTCCCCCCATTTGTGCTCTCTCATGATTTCTCAAATATATAAATAAAATCTTTTATAAAAAAGAAACAACTCACAGAAACAAAATCCATAAATATAAACAATTAGATTGAATCTACATAAAAAACAAAAATTCATAAGAATTTGTTCTGAAAGAATGTTTATACTAGTGGAATTTGGTAGCTATGAAGGATTTGAACAAAGAAATACTAAGCACTTTCAACTCAATTCACAAATACCTAATGCCAACCTGCCCACCTTCAACTCATTCATTCAAAAATATTGGTTAAGTCTTTATTACTATGATTCTAGTACAATTCTAGTTGATAATTCAGACACAAAGGTGAGTAAATGCAGTCTTTGTGTTCAAGAAACAACTGAGTAAGATAAATGACAGCTACACCAATAATTATGTCACAAAATGGAAAGAGAAATAATACAGTCTATTATAGAGAGCACAGAGAAGGGGTATCTTTCTGGAAGGGCTTATGAAAGTCTGAGGCTACTAATAACTGTCAAAAGAAAACATGCTTGGAAGTGTTCCAAACTCATTAATTGCAGAGCTTGGCTCAAATTAAATGAGCATATAAATTTTGCTGCCTTTAAAAGCACTAAATATTTTAAGGTTTTATTTATTTATTTATTTATTTATTTATTTATTTATTTATTTATTTATTTAAGAACTAGAGAAACAGCACAAGTGGGGTGAGAGGTAGAGGAAGAAGCAGACCTCCCTGAGCAAAGGAGCCCAAAGGGGGGATCCCAGGGACTCAGGGATCATGACCTGGGCCAAAGGCAGAAGCTTAACCAACTGAGTTACCCAGGTGCCACTAAGAGTACTAAATTAAAAGGAGTTACATAGTGTAAAGGTTTGATGGTGGGGTTAGGGAGGGTTAGAGGTTTAGATTACAAGTAATTATAAATGAAATACTCACCTGGAACCTACTTCACTTCTTTCATTGTCTTGCAATTATCTTACTACCTGTAGCCAACAAATGCTACCAAAATTGATAATCTAACAACTTTTAAGCACTTTGACTTCTAGGAGAATCAAAGCATACTAAAAGAGAGATAATACAGCTATATATTTCTGCTCAATGTTTGTAATCTCTTAGTTCAGTCACTAAATTTGCTTTACCCAGTGCCGGTAAGATTTCTATAAAGCTTAAAAAAGATGAATTGTATATTCAGACTAAATTTATTACTTCTTCTCAAAACAATATCTCTATTGGAGTTTGAACCTGAACCTTTGATCACAAATAAGTAGGGTTGTGGGCTCCTGGGTGGATCAGTCAGTTAAGTAAGTGACCTTCTGCTAAGGTCGTGATCTCAAGGTCCTGGGACAGAGCCCCGCATTGGGAATCCCTGCTCAGCGGGGAGTCCACCTCTCCCTATCCCTCTCCCTCAGACCCTATCTCTGCTCATGTGCTCTTTCCATCTCTCAAATAAATAGATAAACTAAAAAACAAACAAACAAACAAACAAACAAAAAAAACAAAAAAAAACCAAGGGGACTTCTGGAAGATAGCGGAGGAGTAGGGGTCCTCAACTCATCCAGCCCCACCAACTAACCTAGATAACTTTCAAACCATCCTGAAAACCTACAAATTCAACCTGAGATTTAAAGAGAGAACACCTGGAACGCTACAGAGAGAAGAGTTTTTGCTTCTAACAAAGAAGGAAGGCGGAAAAAAAAAAGAATCACGTGGGGAAGGGGCCCCACAAGGAGCCAGGCTAAGGCCGAGCGGTGAGAGCACCCAGGGCAGGAAAGCCCAGACCCGGAGAAGCGGAAACTCTAAAAAATCCACACCAGATTCTTCCCAGACAGAAAGACACTTAGCAGGAAAATCAAGCAGAATCACAGGAGAGGCAGTGGAGCCTCCAGTCTCCCAGAGTCAATAATAGGAAGTGTGCCTCCGGGAAAAGCGCGCCACAGACTGTGGGCCAATCTCAGTAAAGGACTGGAGCGCTCACCCAGCAGGGCATCAGGGAGAAGCCAGTCGGTCAGGTGGGCGGCTCCCGGCGGAGGGGGGTGACCCCTTCCCTCGGGAGCCACAGCCCCAGGAGCGTGCTTCCAGCAGTGCAGGGCCTGGATCCCAGGGTGCCGAGCAGACACAGCACAGGACACAGCACTCCCTCTGGAGCAGGCTGAGGCGGGGAGGGCTCAGGACAGCGAGGACTCTCCTGCCGCGGGGCAGCCCCCTGCTGTGCAGATCAGCGCCCTCCCCCCCTCTGCCCTTCCCCCCACCTCGGGAGCAACTAGGCCAGTGTGGGAAACTGCATTACTTACTGTGGGGAGCTGACTCCAGAGCTGGAGATCTCGCCGCAGCCAGTGTGGTTGTTCCTCCTTGTTCCTCCTTGTGTCGCCGTGTGCCTGGGACGGATCGGGGCTGCCAGGGAACAGAGGCATCACGGGGTAAACAGCTCCCAGTGAGCCCAGCACCCAGCAGGGGGCAGGGCATCTCCCCAGTTGCACACACCTAAGAATCAGCACAACAGACCCTCCCCCAGAAGACCAGCAGGAAGAACAGGAGAGGAGTGAGATCTTGACCAAGCAGCACTGGAAAGCTCCAGGGGAAATTGAGGGACTTATAATATATAGAACTAGAGGATACTCCTCCTTTTTCCCCTTTTTCCAGTAAAACTCATTTTTATATCAGACTGTAAATTTCCAATATTTTTTTCTCCTTTCCCATCTCAACTACAATATTTTACCACTTCTTCATTTTTAAGATTCTTCCTTTTTGACTTTCATATTTCTACAATTACAGGTCCTAGATATATTTTCCACTTCTAGATTCCCTTTAACATACTCAACTTAATTTTGGGAGATATACAAGATGTTACTTTGTTTTGTGTTTTTTGTTTCCTCTGCCTCATTTTGTTCTACAATGGCTGAAGTTAATACCTTCTAAAACATGACTAACATGGACCCAGAACTAAGTGGGATACTGTGCTGATTCATTCACTGAGATTCCTCATTCCCATTCTTCCCCCCTTTGTTATCTCATTTATGTTTTTGTGGTCAATGTTGGGGCCTTCTACAAGTATTTCTGGTTAATATAAATTTGGGACTGAGCATCTTCTAACATAAGAATTTAATATACTCAGAAACAAGAGGTCACCCTCTAGAACCCCTTAGGTAGACTACATTCTACCTCCTACAACTTCATCACCACCACCATCTCCCAGCCCCCCCCACCCCCATTTTTTTCCTTCTCCTTTTAAAAAATTTTTTCTTTCTTTTTCTTTCCTCTTCTTCTTTGGGATTCTTGGCCTTTTATTTTTGACTACTTTGTTTTAAAATTTGTTTTGCAATTTAGTGGTCCTTCTATTTTGTTTTATTTTGTTCTGATCTGTGTTTTCAATTTCTGGTCTCTGACATGGCAGAATCATCTAGGGTGAAATTTACCTAGGTCATGGTTGATATTCTTCACACAACCCACTCATACAGCCACTCTGCACTGAGCAAAATTACTAAAAAGAAGAACTCACCACAAAAGAAAGAATCAGAAACAGTACTCTCTGCCACAGAGTTAGAGAATTTGGATTACAATTCGATGTCAGAAAGCCAATTATAAAGCTACTGGTGGCTCTGGAAAAAAAGCATAAAGGACTAAAGAGATTTCATAATTATAGAATTTAGATCTAAGCAGGCCGAAATTAAAACTCAACTAAGTGAGATGCAATCCAAACTGGAGGTCCTAACGATGAAGGTTAATGAGTTGGAAGAAAGAGGTAGCAACATAGAAGACAAGTTGATGGCAAGGAAGGAAGTTGAGAAAAAAAGAGAAAAACAATTAAAAGACCATGAGTAAAGGTTAAGGAAAATAAATGATAGATTCAGAAGGAAAAATCTAGGTAAAATGGGGTTCTAGAAAGCGCTGTGAGGGACAGAAGGACAGACAGCATATTTGGACAAATCATAGCTGAGAACTTCCCTAATTTGGGGAGAGGAACAGGAATTCAGATCCAGGAGATAGAGAGGCCCCCCCAAAAAATCAATAAAAACCATTCAACACCTCAACATTTAATTGTGAAACTTGCAAAATGCAAAGACAAACAGAAAATCCTTAAAGCAGCAAGAGACAAGAGATCCCTACATTATATAGGGAGAAATATTAGATAAACAGCAGACTTGTCAACAAAGACCTGGTAGGCTAGAAAGGGCTAGCAGGATATATTCAGGGTCCTAAATGAGAAGAACATGTAGCCAAGAATACTTTATCCAGCAAGGCTCTCATTCAGAATAGAAAGAGAGATAAAGAACTTCCAAGACAGGCAGGAACTAAAAGGATATGTGACCACCAAACCAGCTCTGCAAGAAATATTAAGGGGAACCTGTAAAAGGAAGAGGAAGCCCAAAGAAATAATCCACAAAAACAGGGACTGAATAGGCATTACGATGACACTAAATTCATATTTTTCAATAGTAACTCTGAACGTGATTGGGCTTAATGTTCCCATGAAAAGATGCAGGGTTTCAGACTGGATAAAAAAGCAAGACCCATCTATTTGCTGTCTACAAGAGATTCATTTTAGACATAAGGACACCTACAGCTTGAAAATAAAAGGTTGGAGAACCATTTACCATTCAAACGGTCCTCAAAAGAAAGCAGGGATAGCAATCCTCATATCAGATAAATTAAAGTTTATCCTAAAGACTGTAGTTAGAGATGAAGAGGGACACTATATCATACTTTAAGGGTCTATTTAACAAGTGGAACTAACAATCATGAATATTTATGCCCTTAATGTGGAGCTGCCAAGTAGATCAATCAATTAAAAACCAAAGTAAAGACATACTTAAATAATAATAATACAATAGTAGTAGACTTCAACATGGCACTTTCTGCAAATGACAGATATTCTAAGAGCAACATCTCCAAAGGAACAAGAGCTTTAAATGATACACTGGACCAGATGGATTTCACAGATATTTACAGAACTTTGCAACTGAATACACATTCTTCTCAAGTGCACATGGAACTTTCTCCAGAATAGACCACATACTGGGTCACAAATCAGGCCTCAGCCAATACTAATTGTTTGGGATTGTCTCCTGCATATTTTCAGACCAGAATGCTTTGAAACTAGAACTCTAACACAAGAAGAAATTTGGAAGAAACACAAACACGTGGAGATTAAAGGTCACCCTGCTAAAAGATGAATGGGCCAACCAGGAAATGAGAGAAAAATTTAAAAAGATTCATGGAAACTCGTGAAAATGAAGATACAACTGTTCAAAATCTTTGAGATACAGCAAAAGCAGCCCTAAGAGGAAAATACATCACAATACAAGCACCTCATAAAAATTAGAAAACACTCAAATACACAAGCTAACCTTGCACCTAAAGGAACTGGAGAAAGAAGAGCAACAAAGACCCACACCAAGCAGAAGAATAGAGATAATAAAGATTGAGCAGAACTGAATGAAATAGAGACCAGAGGAACTGTAGAACAGATCAACAAAACCACGAGTTGGTTCTTTGAAACAGTTAATAAGGTAGATGAACCATTAGCCAGCCTTATTAAAAGGAAAAAAAGACTCAAATTAATAATATCATGAATGGAAAAGAAGAGATCACAACCAATACCAAGGAAATACAAACAATTTTTAAAAACATATTATGAGAAGTAATACACCAATAAATTAGGCAATCTAGAAGAAATGGATGCATTTCTGGAAAACCACAAACTACCAAAACTGGAACAGGAAGAGGTAGAAAACCTGAACAGGCCAATAATCTGGGAGGAAATTGAAGAAGTCATCAAAAATCTCCCAAGACACAAAAGAAGGAGAATTATAGACCAATATCCCTGATGAACACAGATGCAAAAATTCCCAACAAGATACTACCCAATAGGGGCAGCCCGGGTGGCTCAGTGGTTTAGAGCCACCTTCAGCCCAGGGTGTGATCCTGGACACCCGGGATCGAGTCCCACGTCAAGCTCCCTGCATGGAGCCTGCTTCTCCCTCTACCTGTTTCTGCCTCTCTCTCTCTCTCTCTCATAAATAAATAAATAAAATCTTTAAAAATAAAAAATAAAAAAAGATACTACCCAATAGGATCCAACAATACATTTTGAAGATTAGTCATCATGACCAAGTGGGATTTATCCCTGGGATGCAAGGCTGGTTCAACACTTGTAAAGCAATCAACATGATAGACCATGTCAACACGAGAAAAAACAAGAACCATAGGATCCTCTCAATAGATTCAGAGAAAGCATTTGACAAAAGAGAGCATCCATTCCTTATCAAAACTCTTTAGAGTGTAGGGAGAGAGGGAACATTCTTCAGCGTCTTAGAAGCCATCTACGAAAAGCCCACAGCAAATATCATTCTCAATGGGGAAACACTGGGAGGCTTTCACTAAGATCAGGAACATGACAGGGGATGTCCACTCTCACCACTGCTATTCAACATAGTACTGGAAGTCCTAGCCTCAGCAATCAGACAAGAAAAAGAAATAAAAGGCATTCAAATTGGCAAAGAAGTCAAACTCTCCCTCTTCGCAGATGACAGGATACTGTACCTAAAATACCCAAAAGACTCCACCCCAAGATTGCTAGAACTCTTACAGCAATTCAATAGTGTGGCAGGATACAAAATCAATGCTCAGAAATCAGTGGCATTTCTATACACTAACAATGAGACTGAAGAAAGAGGAATTAAGGAGTCAATCCCATTTACAATTGCACCCAAAACCACAAAATGTCTAGGAATAAACCTAACCAAAGAGGTAAAGGATCTATACCCTAAAAACTACAGAACACTTCTGAAAGAAACTGAGGAAGACACAAAGAGAAAAATACTGCATGCTCATGGATTGGAAGAATTAATATTTTGAAAATGTCAACGATACTCAGGGCAAATTACACATTCAATGCAATTCCTATCAAAACACCATGGACTTTCTTCAGAGATTTGGAACAAATCATCTTAAGATTTGTGTGGAATCAGAAAAGACCCAGAATAGCCAGGGGAATATTGATAAAGAAAGCCAGAGCCAGGGGCATCACAATGCCGGATTTCAAGTTGTACTACAAAGCTGTGATCACCAAGACCGTGTGGTACTGGCACAAAAACAGACACATAGGTCAATAAAACCAAATAGAGAACCCAGAAATGGGCCCTCAACTCTATATTCAACTAATTTTGGACTATGCAGGAAAGACTATCCACTTGCAAAAGGACAGTCTCTTCAATAAATGGTGCTGGGAAAATTGGACATCCACATGCAGAAGAATGTAACTAGACCATTCTCTTACACCATACACAAAGATAAACTCAAAATGAATGAAAGATCTAAATGGGAGACAAGAATCCATCGAAATCCTAGAGGTGAACACAGGCAACCCCCTTTTTTTAACTTGGCCTTAGCTACCTCTTGCAATATCCATTTATGAAGGCAAGGGAAAGAAAAGCAAAATGAACTATTGGGACTTAATCAACATAAAAAACTTCTGTACAGCAAAAAACTGTCAACAAAACTAAAAAAGAACCTATAGAATGGGACAACATATTTGCAAATGACCTATCAGATAAAGCGCTAGTATCCAAGATCTATAAAGAACTTATGAACCTCAACACCCAAGAAACAATCCAAACATGAAATGGGCAAAAGACATGAACAGAAATTTCACCAAAGAAGACATAGACATGGCCAACAAGCACATGAGAAAATGCTCCACATCACTTGCCACCAGGGAAATACAAAACTGCAATGAGATACCACCTCAAACCAGTGAGAATGGTGAAAATTAACTAAAATACAAGAAAAAGACAGTCTCATTAGGTCTTAGTATTGTACAATAACAAATAATAACCATGATTTTCAACAGTTTCGTCTTAGATAAGAACTGATTTTTTCTTTCTTTCTTCTTTCTTTCTTCTTTCTTTCTTTCTTTCTTTCTTTCTTTTTCTTCTTCTTCTTCTTCTTCTTCTTTTCTTCTTCTTCTTCTTCTTCTTCTTCTTCTTCTTCTTCTTCTTCTTCTTCTTCTTCTTCTTCTTTTCTTCTTCTTCTTCTTCTTCTTCTTTCAGAACTGGTTCTTTCTCCCATAGCTCAATCCCACAACTTCTGGTGTACACTCAAACACACATGTATGCATAGGCACTCCCCCTTTTAAGAACTCACTTGTTCATTTCAATTCTATTCAGAAGAATATCAGAGCAATAAGGTCAGTTTTATTGTCCCAGGTCTATATTTTACAAACTGTGTGACCTTAGACTAATTATTTACCCTTTCTGAATGCCAGCATTTTCAATTCTACAAAGTTAACAGTCCTGCCTACATCACAGATTTGTGAACAGCTTTAAATGAGATAACCAGTATGAATGCACTTTTAAAACCCTGAGATACTAGGCAGAACAGAGGGAACTGTACTATTTTCATGATAACTGTTGTCTGTAATGTCTGAGACAGGTTTGACTGTGCCCTGCCGTCCAATGGGGGTGAGTTAGGCAGAATGCTTGGTACATATACAACATACTTAAAGACACATACAAACATACACACACAAACATAGTATGGTCCTGAACTTATAATATGTGACAAACTGTTTTTTCCCTTTTGAAGTATTCTTCCCTGGTAATACCATGAAGATACATTAGTTGTTCAGGGATGAAAATTTTTAATTTAGTATATGATGGCAATAGTAATAGTGCCCGGTAACTCATTAGGGCTCATTTAGTATATGGCAATGACAATGTATTAAATAATATCTCCATAATTGAAGTGTCTTTAAACTTCCCGTGGGACTGTTGGATCTCTTCTCCCAGAGCTATGGATTCAAACAGCTAAAGATTCAAGCCCTTCCCACCTTAACTTTTTTTTTTATTGGAGTTCAATTTGCCAACATACAGCATAGCACCCAGTGCTTATACCATCAAGTGCCCCCTTCAGTGCCCCCCCACCTCAACTTTTAAACAATGACCAGTTTGTACTTGATAATTTATATGACTTCAAGGTGGGTAAGCTTTCAGATGCTAATTCTCACAAGAATATTCACCCAGCGTGAAGGCATTTCTAACCTTTCAAATAACATGCATTTTCACAGTGTCCTTAACACCATACCATTGTTGCTGAAGCCAGAGAAGTAATTCTTCCATATGCTAGTAGAAGAATCCTAAGTTGCAGTAAAAAGGTAGGCAGCTGTTTAATGACAGGAAACTTTATTTCTGTACCCCTCAGATAAAATCATTTGGTAATTGTGCACTGAACATTCATATTTAGACCTGACAATAAATTGAGTTTATTCAATTTATCATAGATTACCAATGTGTGCAATGAATATTAGCCCTCCAAATAAAAACTGAGACTTACTACCCAGCATCAAAACCCAGGATTCAGAGTTAGAAAGACAATCCACTTGAACATAAGGTGAACAATTCACCCTATGTCAACTAGCTTATGTTCTATTTGGCCAACTTATAATAAAAACCACTAAAAGATATGAGAATGTGGTACCTAGGGTTGGGGAAGTATTGATATAATCATTAACAATTATTTGAGCAACCCGATAATCCAAAGTCTAAAAATTAATCTTCAATGTACATCATACACTCTCAGAGCCCTATTTAGGTCATAAATGGATCAGAACCAAGACTTTTAGAAACAATATCCAAATATGAATCCTACCATATTGTGTCATCCATTGTGCCTATAGCCTTCAATATTATCCAACTATAGTAGTAATTATTGCTGGTATATCTGCTATTTTCTAATCAGTAGAGTAGCACAAAGGGATAGAGGTGAGGTTCCCATGGGAACCATATGCTGGTAAAAATATCATTAAAGTCGCATCATCAGCACTTAGCTATTCATCTAAGCAAGTGACACCAATGTGATGTGAAAATGACAAAACTGACCCACCAGGAATTGGACATGAACTCTGTGTTCGGTTTTTGTTGTTGAGTTCTAAAGAGAAGATAAATTGATTCATCTCTAGTCTCTCACTCAGGAGGCTGTTACCAAGGAAACTATCACTTTTATAAGAAGATTGCATGGTTTAAGGGTAAAAACTGGCATCTTCTGTACATATTATTTCTTAAATATTGTCTTGAAAAACACAAAATAAAACTTTCAAACTAGAGCAATTCTGTATTTACACCCTAGCATTGAAAAAAGACATGCCTATCCAAATTAAATTAGGAAAAGTTTTCAATTAGCAATAATCGCACCTTAGATAAACTTCATTGGCTACTGCCAATGGATACTGCCACTGCAAACAAAGGGTAGTGGAAGAGGAGGCGGGTGGGGGAATGGGGGACTGGGTAATGGGCACTGAGGAGGGCACTTAATGGGATGAGCGCTTGGTGTTATACTATATGTTGGCAAAATGAAATTCAATAAAAACAAAAACAAATTAAGAAAGAAACCTAAAGTTTATGGAGAAAACAACAAACAAAAAAACCCACCAAATAGAAATTGCTTTATGAAACAATGATATCTATGATATTTAGAAAACTTGCACAGTTTATGTTAATCCAAATGGCTGGGCTTTTATTTCTGCCACAGATCTGCTTTATAGAACAACACTGACTAATGGCCCCATCTACTGCCCTGCTCAATCCATCACCATGTTTGCAGTGAGGTCACTCTTCTCAAGGACTTGTTCCAACCAAAGATAGCATGGCAGTAGTACAAATAGAGACCCATTACTCAGAGATGCAGGACTCTTCCAATTGGGTAACTTTAACTCAAGAGCTCCTATAGGACTAGCCAAAACTCTTGAACTGTGCTGCAGTCTTTCTACCCAATCCTCTTTATTTTCCTCTCTCCTTTACAAGTAACTGATGTACATCAAGACTTGAAGGCTATCCCTCAAATCTTATCCAGTTCTCTCAAATCTTATCTCTCAAATCTTATCTCAAAACTTCCTCTTGAATCTTCAAAGGAATTTATCTCATAAATATATTGCACATCCAATCCCATCTTGACATTTTCTCAGAGGACCATAACACAAATGGTGATAGCAGAGGTACAATAAAATAGGCAGAAATATGGGCTTTAGAAACTGGCTCACTCACTACCTAGTGTGGAAAAAAATACTATCTTGAGTGTTATGTAGGTTTCAAATAGTCCCTAGTAGAAAGTGGCATTCCAATTGATAAATTTCACTTATAATGACCTGGGGAAATGTTCCAGTGGAGGAACAATGCTCTACAATGCTCTTGTAGAAACAATAATTTAGGCATTTTAGAAATAGAAACCAAAAGAACAGTAGAACAGATAAATTAAACTAGGATCTGGTTCATTGAAAGAATTAAAAAGATAGATAAATCCATATCCAGTCTTATCAAAAAGAAGAGAGAAAGGACCCAAATTAATAAAATCATGAATTAACGAGGAGAGATCATGACCAACACCAAAGAAATACAAATGATTTTAAGAACATATTATGAGCAACTATAATCCAAAAAATTAGGCAATCTGGAAGAAATGGTTGTGTTCCTGGAAACTTATAAACTACCAAAACGGAAACAGGAAAAAATAGAAAACTTGAACAGACCCATAACCAGCAAGGAAATTGAAGCAGTCATAAAATCCTCTTAAAAAACGAGACTCCAGGGCCAGATGACTTCCCAGGGGGATTCTACAAAATATTTTTTTTATTTTTTTAAAATATTTTATTTATTCATGAGACACACACACAGAAAGAGAGAGAGAGAGAGAGAAGCAGAGACACAGGCAGAGGGAGAAGCAGGCTCCATGCAGGGAACCCGATGTGGGACTTGATTCTGGGTCTTCAGGATCACGCCCTGGGCTGAAGGCAGTGCTAAACCGCTGAGCCACCTGGGCTGCCCACTACAAAATATTTAAAGAAGAAATAATATGTATTCTACAGAAGCTATTTCAAATGATACAATTGGAGGGAATATTTCCAAGCTCATTCTGAGGCCAGCATTATCTTGATCCCAAAACCAGACAAAGACCCCACCAAAAAGTAGAAGTAAAGACCAATAACCCTGATGAACATGGATGCAAAAAGTCACACCAAGACACTAGCCAATAGGATCCAACAGTACATTAAGAGGATTATTCAGCCTGACCAAGTGGGATTTATCCCTGGGATGCAAGGGTGGTTCAACACTCATAAAACAATTAACGTGATAGATCACATCAATAAAGGAAAAGACAAGAACCATATGATCCTCTCCATAGATTCAGAAAAAGCATTTGGCAAAATATAGCATCCTTTCTTGATTAACATTCTTCACTGTTTGGGGATAGAGGGAACATATCTCAGTATCATAAACTGCATCTACGAAAAGCCCACAGCAAATATTCTTAATGGGGAAAAATTGAGAGGTTTTCCCCCAAGGTCAGGAATATGACAGGGATGCCCACTTTCACCACTGTTGTTTAACATAGTACTAGAAGTCCTAGCCTCAGCAATCAGATAGCAAAAAGAAATAAAAGGCATTAAAATTGGCAAAGAAAAGTCAAATTTTCAGGCTTCACAGATGACATGATAAACTGCATGTATAAAACCCAAAAGACTCTACCCCAAAATTGCTAGAATTCACACAAGAATTCCCAATGTAGCAGGATATAAAAATCAATGCACAAAAATCAGTGGCATATCTGTACACTCAGAATGAGACAAAAGAAAGAGAAAAGAAGGAATCAATCTCATTTACAATTGTACTAAAAACCACAAGATTCCTAGGAATAAACCTAATCAAAGAGGTAAAGGATCTATACTCTGAAAACTACAGAACACTTATGAAAGAAATTGAGGAAGACACAGAGAGATGAAAAAACATTCCATGTCATGGATTAGAAGAATAAGTATTGTGAAAATGTCTATGCTACTCAGAGCAATCTACACATTCAATGCAATCCCATTAAAATACCATCAACATTTTTTACAGAGCTGGAACAAATAATCCTAAAATCTGTGTAGAACCAGAAAAGACCCCAAAGAGCCAGGGGAATATTGAAAAAGAAAACCAAAGCTGGGGGCATCCCAATGCCTGCCTTCAAGCTGTATTACAAAGTTGTGATCATCAAGACAGCATGGTATTGTCACAAAAAAGACCCATAGATTAATGGAACAGAATGGCGAACCCAGAAATGGACTGTCAACTCTATGGTCAGCTAATCTTTGACAAAGCAAGAAAAAGTATCTAATGGTAAAAAAAAAAAAAAAAAAAAAGACAGTCTCTTCAATAAATGGTACTGGAAAAATTGAACAGCCATATGCAGAAAAATGAAACTAGACCATTCTCTTACACCATACACAAAGATAAACTCAAAATGGATGAAAGACCTAAATGTGAGAAGGAATCTATCAAAGTCCTAGAGGAGAACAATGGCATCAAACTTTTGACCTGGGCTTCAGGAACTTATTTCAAAACATGTCTCTAAAAGCAAGGGAAACAAAAGCAAAAATGCACTATTGGGACTTAATCAAAATAAAAAGCTTCTGCAAGACAAAGGAAACAGCCAACAAAATGAAAAGGCATCCTACAGAATGGAAGAAGATATCTGCAAATGACATATCAGATTAGGGTTATTATTCAAGTCCTATAAAAAACTTATCAAACTAAACACCCAAAAAATAATCCAGTCAAGAAATGGGCAGAAAACATGAACAGATATTTATCAAAAAAAGACAAAATAGCCAAGAGACACATCACTTGACATCAGGGAAATACAAATCAAAACCACAATGAGATACCACCTCAAACCAGTCAGTATGGCTAAAATCAGTAAGACAGGAAACAACAAATGTTGATGAGGATACAGATAAAAGGGAACCTTCTTACACTGTTGGCAGGAATGCAAGCTGGTACAGCCACTCTGGAAGACACTATGGATGTTCCTCAAGAAGTTAAGAATAGAGCTATCCTACCACCCAGCAATTGCACTACTAGGTATTTACCCCAAAAATACAAATGTAGTGATCTAAAGGGGCACCTGCAAGCTAATATTCATAGCAGCAATGTCCACAATAGTGAAACTGTGGAAAGAGCCAAGATTTATATATATATCTCCATCAGAAAGGATGAATACTTACCATTTACATCAATGTGGATGTAAATGGAGGGAATTATGCTGATATAAATAAGTTAATCAGAGAAAGACAATTATTATATGGTTTAACTTATATGTGGAATATAAGAAGCAGGGCAGAGGATCATAGGGGAAGGGAGGGAAAACTGTATGGGAAGTCATCAGAAACGGAGAAAGACCTTGAAAGACTCTTAACTCTTGGAAGCAAACTGAGGGTCACTGACAGAAAGGTGGGTGGGGACATGGGGTAAGTGGGTGATGATCATTAAGGAGGGTTTGTGATGGCATGAGCACTGGGTTATATGCAAATGATGAATTATTGAAAACTACATCTGAAACTAATGATGTAATATATGTTGGCTAATTGAATTTAAATACAAAAATAATTCAGGCATTTAAAGACATGGGAAGAATATGTCTATAAGAACAACGGAGTAGACTGGCGATTGCTAAGTTGTATGAACAAAAGAGGGTTAATAAGAAACTTAGAGGTTAACTAAGTGTTAACAGTTAAAGGGTAAAGTTTAAAATCACAGAATCTCTTTAGTAGATTAATAGAGGCATTTATCTTCTGTAGTAAAAGAACAAACACTGTGAGGAAAAGACACAGGATCTTAGAGTCAAAGTCATAGAGCTCTAGAGATATATTTTTTAGGATTTTATTTATTTGAGAGACAGTGCGCAAGTGGGGGGGGGGTTGGTTAGAGGGAGTGGGACAAGCAGACTCCTCACTGAGTGAGAAGCTAGCAGGGTGGGCGGGGTGGCAGTGCTGGAGGCAGGGCTTTATCCTAAGACCCCAATCATGAATGGAGCTAAAATCAGACATTTAACTGACTAAGCCACCCAGGAGCCCCTCTAGAGACACTTAGGCTCAAAGCAAGTATGTTATGCTTAGGTTAGGTCCCTGGATGGAAAAACCTGGAACCTTAAAATGCAAGGAGACATTTGGATTGATTCTCCTGAAAATGTTTTTTCTGCAGACCCCCAAGTCCTCAGAACTTGTAGAGATGTCCCACCTTCCCTATAAGCAGTGTGCTGGAAATGCTGTAGAGACTTCTCCCCTACAAAATTATAGTATCTATTTGTCCATCCTTCCAGCCCTCGGAAGCTGTTCTACCTCCTCTCCTGGATACAAGTTATATAACTAGGGTTAAATCCCCAGATCACCTGTCTGAGGACATGTTCAGTCTGATAAAGGGAAAAAAGAAAATTATACCCTGAAGGAAGTGCAAGAATTAGCTAGCTTGTACCAGCAGGAGTCAGGGAAATACTCCTGGGAGTGGATTTTGAAGGTGTTTGATTAAGTCTTCCAGAATATAAGACTGTATAAACAAGAATGCATTAATTTAGTGGTATTTTCTGGGGACATTGGATTTAATACTCTTGCAAAGACCCCAGAGGATGAGGCAAACTCACAGCTATTGTGATTCTTAGAAGCCTAGAGAAAGCAAAGGCCTATATTGAATAAAGTGCAAATGTCTGAAGTACCTTAACATACAGTACTGGAAGAAATATAAAGTCTCAAGGAGGTGGGCCAGCTGGAAAAAATATATTATAGAGTCCAGAAGACCCAACCAAGGATAGTATTCCACAGAAGAGCCCAGAGAACATACTTTTCACCAAGGCCAACAGAAATGCACTGACAAAAGGGGCACCAGCATCACTGAGAATTTATTTCAGTGTTGGCTCTCCTCTGCAGACCAAAGATGATAGAAGGAGATTTGGTCACAGAACTGGACTTATTAATATCTATGGAGATAATAAGGCCCTAAAGTAATAGAAGACAAAGGACAAGGTGTAACTGCCCCACGTCAGGAGGACACAATTACAATAACAACCAGTAATGTAGAAGGACTGTCAAGTAGTTTTTACATATAGGGAGTTGTGGAGATGGTTGATAGAATATGGCATTCCTAGGAGCAATATAGATGAACAGCCAACAACATTTATAAGCTAAAAAGACAAGAGTTGATGAGCAAGAGGCTAAGGGAGATTACCTCAATAAAAAGTTGTGATCTTTTCATCAGTTTCCAGACAATTTTTGGAATTTTGCTGTAGCCAAGGCTATTTCTACTTAATCTTCCTTTCTTTCTCCTCTCCTTTACAGATGTCAGATCTGTAATGTGGTCTAAAGTTTCTCCATGACAATTTAGCTCCCTGTTCTTTATACTTAGTAATTTCTCCTAATAAATCTTTGCATGTCTTATCCTGTCTTGGTTTCTGTTTCTGAAGGATCTGAACTAACTTACTTCTCAAAGACAGTACAAAATTGGCTTATGGCTAAACTGTTGCTACAAAATAGTTTAAATGCCCACACTTTTTTGCAGTCCTTCTATTAACAGATGGCATCTGTGTCTTCACACTTTGGATGTGAACTGCCCTTAGGACTTTTTGGTCAATAAGTGTAGTAGAAGTAATGTTATAAGAATTCTGAGCCTGAGATTCAATAGATTTTGCAAATTTCTTCTTCCATTCTAGTTACCCAGCTACTGTTACCATATAAACAAGTCTAAGACCACAGATGTCTTTCCAGTGGCACCTTTTGAGAGAGAATGTTCTAAAGAAAAACACTGGGAAATGTAAAATCCAATCAGATAATGTTGTTGGAAAGTGAAGGCATATTTCCTTAACCAAATGGGATGTCTCCACAGGGGTGATTTTAGGCACCATGGAAAATATTATGACACCTCTGCCACAGAGAAAATACATTAAGGCAGTAAAACTTAGGGAATCTTTTAACCTAGTGACATGAAAGTGGCTACCTACTCAAAATGTACATAGACTCATTTATTATGCCAGTAAAAATTAAATTTAAACTACTATTATGACTAATAATAACAATAACAATATTATTACATTACCAGCTATAAAGTTTAGAGAATTGTTTTGCTAATCAATGCATCAGCCAGAAAAAAAAACCTATAAACTACAAAACAAGGATAAAATAACAAAACAAAAATTGCTTGAAGGTATAGTTGCTGCCCAGTCAACCAGGAACTAAGGCGTTAAGATTGCAGAGATAAAGCTAAGATGAAGCTTCAGTCTCTATACACTGCTTCCCTCATAAGGGTATTTGCCAATTTTTCATAAAGGGCAAGAGAGAGTGAAAAGCTATGCAGAAAGCAGGCTAAGAATCAAAGATGCCAATAAAGAGTTTTGGTTATCTCATGGGCTAAGGAAACAAAAATTGGAATCTGAATTTTCCGGAGAAAATTTTATAAAATGTGAAAGGAGGCCCAGAAGAGAAAGAATGGAAGAAGCAGATGAAGCAATATTTGTTTGAAGTTTTTCTACAGCTGATAAAAGATCCACAGATTCAAGAAGCTCATTAAACCCCAAGTTGTAGGGGAAAAAAAAAAGGAAGGCATATCATAGTAAAACTTCTAAAAAGCAGGGACAAATAGAGGAGTAAAAACAGCCAGAGGCAGGGAAAAGGAGGAAGGACATATTACCTTCACAAGAGCAAATTTCGCTCCTGATGGCTGACTTTTCAACAAACAGGCTAGACACCAGAATACAATGTCCTTGAGGCAAGAAACACTTGGTACATGAACAATGAACAGTATAGAAATAGGACTAGTGCGACTTAAACATAAGAAAGAGTAACTGGAAAGAGAGAAGCATGAAGCTGGAAAAGTGGACAGGAACTAAATCATGCAGATAGGTTTGTGTTATACCGTACTGCACTGTTGGATTAAGTGAACTATGCAGAGATTAGATGGAGAATGTGACAGGGGGTGGGAAATGTGGGAAGTAAAAATAGGTAGGACAGTGGAGCAGAACGCCTTGCTAGAAATAAAACCTGTTTTCCTGTTTTCTTCACCATTAAAGCACCTTAGGCTATAGTGAGAGTTTGATCTTGATCTTTATCTAAATGCAATAAGAAGCCATTTAAGAGTTTTTAACATGGTAAATGATTCTTGTTATGTCCAACATTCCCTCTTCTGTCTGGTTTCCAAGCCCACCTTCAAACTACTCTCCCTCCTCTGAACACAACTTGGTTGATCAATACTCCACGTAAAATGTGATACCCAGAACAGAATACTATACTAAAAATATAAGCTGAAAAACTCCAGGGTAGAGTGAGACCACGAATTTCTTTTATTTAATGGACATTATATGTCTGTCAACACAGACTAAAATTTGATTTGCTTTGTTCAGCAGCCTCTAAAAATGATTTTTCTTCCATTTCCAGTAGCTTAATTTGAATTAAAAAATACCAAGCAGGATAGAAAGAGCGATAATTTTTCAACTTCCAATATCATATACACTTTGCATTAGTGCCCTAAATGTCATCCCCCTGGTGTTCTCTACTCCCACCCTTTACCAAAGCCCCTGTTGTTTTCTTGAAGTCAAGTTTTTTTTTTTATTGGAGTTCAATTTGCCAACATATAACACCCAGTGCTCATCCCGCCAAGTACCCCGCTCAGTGCCCATCACCCAGTCACCCCATCCCCCCACCCACTTCCCTTTCCAACCCCTTGTTCGTATCCCAGAGTTAGGAGTCTCTCATGTTCTGTCACCCTCACTGATATTTTCACTCATTATCTCTCCTTTCCCCTTTATTCCCTTTCACTTGATTTTAAATTTAGACCTTGGTTAGAGAAACTCCAACAGGCTGGCCTTGATTCATATGTGGATTCTATTCCAAGGTTAGAGTTCTGTAAGCAGGATGGTTGCAAAAGCCTCACTAGAAGAAGAGTTTTAGGCATGTTTAATTTAAAACGCTAACTATTTCATCTATAAAATGTGGATGGAAGAGCTCATATCTGAGCTTTTAGCTTCTTTTTCTTTTCCCAAGATTTAAGAGTTGGGAATTTTAGGACTTCTAAGAAGCTGGCAGAGAACATGACATGGGAAACTGCTACAATGTTGACCTCTCCCATGGGACTGAAAACTAGTAAGCAAATGCTATTCCAAAGATATTAGTAGAAAGAGATCTGTCCATCCCCCTGCTCCACAATCTGGACAAAAATAAACACTTGAGTGTATCAGTCAAGCCTTTTATAAAATTCAGTTTGATGCATATTAGCTGACTAGGGGCTGAGCAGTGTGCTTGGTTCTAGGATTACATGCAAAATGAGTTAGTTAGGGGGCATCGGGGTGGCTCAGTGATTAAGCATCTGCCTTGGGCTCAGGTTGTGATCCCAGGTCCTGGGACCCAGTCTTGAATCGAGCTCCCTGCAGTAAGCCTACTTCTCCCTCTGCTTATATCTGCCTCTCTCTCTGTTTCTCTCATGGATAAATAAAATCTTTTAAAAATGAATCAGTTAATAAGATACTCCCCCAGCCCTTGGAGGTCTCTTACATGATCAATATTGACCTTTTGATATTTTTTCATTAAAAGTCTCTCTCTCTGTCACACACACACACACACACACACACACACACACACACGTTTGTTTTATTTTTCTCAACAGCCATAGCCTCACTCAAAGCCCTGCTGAAGATATCTTATCAATTTAGTATGAACAGTAAGTCCCATTTAAGTGTGCTTCCAAGTATTCCAGCCCCAACAGTATCTTAACACACTAGTGTGAATAATCAACTACATTTGTGTTCTAATAACAACCTTTTAGGGATGACAGTTTTAGGACTGTTGAGTAGGGTACAATGACAGATTATTAGACACTGTTAGCAATCTCCACTGCTTGTAGTAGTTTAATAGATTAGTAGGAGCTTTGATTTCATTTTTCTTTTCTTTATTTTCTTTTTGACTCACAACATTACAACTGACAAAACAAAAATGCTTCGAGTTTAAAATTAATAATCAGTGAAACACATGATTGAGTTGATGTGCTCAACCTATAATCACACAATTCTATACAATTCATTTATTTTATACAACACTGCTTCTAGAATTTTAAATTCTGCTTACAACAGGATAGCCAGGTTTATTGTACCCAGCTTTTTACTAGTAACAGTAAATTCTAACCAGGTTACTGAGTTCCTCAATGTGTTTCAGGAGACTGATGCTTTCCAAAGTATTTGAAATTGGTATCTGGATTTCTGTGCCTCATTGCTTTGTTGTTGGTAGGCCCAGGAGATGGGTGTCTATCTTACTAAGAAACCACAGTACCTCATCCATGATATCCCCATTGGTGCAGATTTTTATCAATTAGGCATGCTGAACACAGGCTTTTCCAATTCTCCAGAAAGGGAAAATGTCTGGTTTCATCTTTCATGTGATAGAATTAATTCTACCATCTATTATTTTATCTAAGGTCAAATTTGAAGGTATAATAATAATAATAATAATGACAATAATAATACCTAGCAATTAATGAATACCCATTATATCACAGGCACCATTCTAGATCCTCTATATCAGCATTCCCATGTTAATTATCAAAGCAACTCTATGACATAGGCAAAGTCAAAGAGATTAAATTTTTTTTTAAGGTACTGTTGTCAGGGGCTGGGGGTGGGAGGAGTAGGGAGAGTTTGGTAAAAGGACATAAACTTTCAGCTATAAGATGAATAAGGTCTGATGATCTAATGTAAGACATGGTGACTATAGTTGACAACAATGTATTGTATAACTGAAATTTCTAAGAGAATAGAACTTAAATGTACTCCCCACCAAAAAAAAAGTGAGTATGTGAGGAGTGGGAAAAAAAGAGATATTAGAGCCATCAATTGCAAAGGCAAGATTCAAGTTACAGTCACAGCCCACAGCCTCTATGTGGAAAACTAATTCTCCAACATTCCTGATGAAATATAGAAAATTATTAACCCAATAACAACTTGAATGTCAACATTTGTTAAAGTTGCCTACTAACAATGCAAAGTCAAATTTATCCAGAATGGTGAATAACACATTCAATGGCACCTGAGATAACTAAGATTTGAGAAATTTTCCCAAGTTAATTAGAGAAGCCAAGAGTAGCAGATGATTTTTCTCTTTAGGTAAAGGCTTGTTTGGCCTGCTCATCTGAAGTTAGAACCAACTGTACTGAAAGCTTTACAGAGTTCTTGATATTTCATCATATTAGGATAGGAATCTTGGCTTCATTTCCAGGTAAGGCATGCCTATCTTGAAGTAGGTCAGTTTCTGAATATAGACAACAAAAGGTTTGCATATATGTTAACCTTTACTTAAATTCAGCTATATAATAATAAGTATCTGGACTGAACCAAGGAATATTGCATTGAACATTGTGTATGAATGATTGTTAGACATTATGATAAAATTTGTAGAAAGAAAAAAATCCATAAATTTTATTGCCAATATTACCTTTGGGGAGATCATTAATACCATAAGACATCAAGGTCAGCTCTGAGGATGTGTTGATTTTTAGAGTAAATTACCTTCTCAATGATATTCATTCACATAAAACCAAAAACTTCATTTGAGACACCTATTGTATTCCCCAGTACTTGACTGTGTGGCTTGAGGGAACACAGTTGATATAGTTTATAAGTAGTGGGAAGATTTGCTACATTGATAATCATGCTGTCATCAACCAAAAGTCATTGCTTCTATATGAAATAATGGCAAATGTCTTATATCTACTTTTAGAATGAGCTAATACTAGTCTCCTTTTTTATCACTAGGTGTCATGGGTCACAAAAGTATCTTGTTAAACGAAAGTCCTTTTTTGAGAGAGAAATTGTTTTCAAAGTTCTAACAGCTCTCACTTTCACAAAACATATTACTTATGTACCTCTCTGGGCATACTGGGTACATGTAGGTTTTGCAATGATGGAAATTAGGTAAATTGGTCAAGCACCCGATTTTGAAATAGATATAAGGATAAAATTCACTTCAATATACCAAGAGTAAAAACCCAAGTACTAAACTTCTTTTTTTAAAAAGATTTTATTTATTTACTTTGAAAGAGTGAGAGAGAGAAGTGAGAATGAGACAGAGGGAGAAGCAGTCTCCTCACTGAGCAGGGACCCCGAAACAGGGCTTGATCCCGGGACCCCAAGATCAATGTCCTGAGTCCAAGGCAGCTTAACTGACTGAGCCATCCAGGCACCACTTAAGTACAAACTTCTAATCAAAACTGAGTGGTTCTGTCATCAAGTTGGAAAAGATAGACTTACTATTTTAAAGTAAACCAAATTTCTAAATGGCCTCAATATTCTTGTACATTAAATTTTTGGCTTTATTAAAGGAAGAGGAAACAAGAATTCACCATTTGCCAGTATGCTCATTTTTCCTGTTCACACTTCACATGGACAATGGAATATAACCAAAAAAAAATTTTCCTTCAAAGTAAAAAAAAACTAGTATAACTTAATATTTATTGAGTTGTAATTGTATGTCAGACAGTGCCTCATTTAATCTTTGTAACAACCCCATGAATCAGGTACTATTTTACAGATAAAGAAAATAAGTAAGATAAGGAAAATAGGTAAGGTTAAGTGATGTACCCAAGATCGCAGAGCTGATAAATATCACAGCCAGAATTTGAACTCAAATCCAAGCATCTCAAACTAAAGAAAAGTATAAATATGTGTAGAATGGGGAAAGCACCTGAATTTAAAACTATTAGGTCAATTTAAAATGGTAAAAAAGAAAAGTGATTTTTTTCATGGAAGTTAGGTTGGCCCAAACAGCATTTATTTATTATTTTTAAAAGATGTTATTTATTTATTCATGAGAGACACAGAGAGAGAGGCAGAGACACAGGCAGAGAGAGAAGCAGGCTCCACGCAAGGAGCTTGATGTGAGACTCAATCCTGGGACCCCAGAATCACGCTCCAAGCCAAAGGCAGACGCTCAACCCCTGAGCTACCCAGGCGTCCCTCAAACAACATTTATTAACCTGGACTGTAAGTCTATTTGTATCCCAGTATCTATCCCAGGGCCTGAAATATAACAAGCACTAAAAAATATTTGTTAAAGAAATGCCTAATTGTATGAATAAATTAACAAATGCCATAGTGATTCTCAAAAACTGACTTCCAGGCTCTTACAGGGACATACATCAAACTCTTATTCAAAGTTTGGAGCAGAATGCTTGAATTAGAAACACTAACAAGAATTTAGAGGAATCTATAGATAAACTACACAAGTTCTAAAGACCCTTAGTCAAGATGTCAAAGATAAACAGTGAAGACCAACTGTTAAACTCATGGATTTGAAATACAGACCTGGAACTGTTAGATGAGCCTGCAGCCTTCTTTGCCAAATTTCATTTCTGTGGTGGACAGCTGATTCTTGCTTTAGTTTAGAGATGAGCTGACCTTTCTAACTCTATTGATTAAGACATTAAGAACAAACCCTATGTTCAGCTTAGGATAGCATCATTATTTCATAAGCCTTTTCTTCTTTTAGATGTGAGAGGAAAAAAACAGCATAAACTAAACATTTACTGCAGGGAGATTTTCTCCTCATTATTCAAGGATAAAATGTAACTAGGATGATGGGGTCAGCTATTCTCTAGCAACACAAAGCAGTTTCTTTAGGTAGATCAAAATAGGCAGAAGGTATTCTGCAGCCTTTGCTAGGCATGTAGCACATCCTAGTGCATGTTACATCGCTGGCTGAAAAGAGATTGCTTGAGTATATGCAGCAATGCCACAACCCTCATTTCCTTTTGATCAATCAATAAAGGACACAGATAATTCGACAAGGTAAAATCAGTCTCTTTTCAATCCCATACAATATGGGTCCTAAATTAACTGCCATGGATACAAATCTATTGAGAAAAAGAAATTCTTTTCAAACCAGCTGGACCTGAATGTCTGCTTTCTTCCTGGAGGTACTAGAAGTCCCCATCCTGGGGGGAAAAAACCTTACTCCACTGCTACCCCCAACCAGCTAAAATAAAAAGGAAATAAATTTACCTGGATATGAATTGTTGGGCTAAGGGTTATCTGAAAGCCTCTGTGCAATTAACACAAGAGCTACCAATTTGAAGGCTAAAGCAGAGCAAACCATTAAACATTCAGAAGGTATGAGAGGCTTTCAATAAACACATTGCCACACACACATACAGGGCCATTCAAGTCTGATCTCACTGAACAAAACCATTTCATATTCTGCTTGCTTTTTCCAATTTTGTGGTCTCCTATAAAAGAGAATTCATGCAAACAGGTTTCATTGGGGTATTTAGTTTATTGTTAAAGCCTGAAACATTACACTGAGGCTACTGTTACCTAAAGCAATTTACAGGGGCTACCTTCTCAATAACTCAACACTTTCTAATGCCTAGGAATGGCATCTAGGCTTCTAGATTCTAAGAAAGGCGCTGCATTTCCTAAGTGACTCCATGGAAGGTTTCAAATCCATCTAGCAGGTTTCACTACCATAGTCCAGTCAACACAAATAAACACCTGTAAAATATTTGTCCTTTTTCACTTTTAACTGCTTTTCTATCTCTGGTCGACATACTATCATAGCAGTTTTCTTTAACCCAGAGCATGCACACTGAGCTTGTAATTATTCTAAATGCCTAAATTCCTCTTCAAATGCAGATTTTCCCAATATGGAAAAATTGACTAAGAGGAAAAAGTTGATGTTTTATTTTTGTTAAGGCTGACATGTGGATAGATTCCTCAATTATGAATTAAAGTAGAGAGTTCCCATAAGATTAACATGGATCACTAATGCCCCAAAGACTCAATCTGACCAAATATATATATATATATATACACACACACACACACACACACACACACACATATAAACACAGGTATGAACACATCACAAGTCAGCATAGTCTCTTAGTACATTAGAAGCTCAAACATACTCTTATCGTCCAGAATCTTCTCCCCTCATCTTATTTTCCCCATCAACTCAGTCTTGAAACCTATAAGTCATCTTTTATTTCTCCTTTTCTTCCTTCTATAACCATTCTTCATGTTGTAGCAATTCTTTCATTGTGATATTTCCTGGCCATGGCTTCCTTTCCAAATCAGCCCCTACTCCAGAATTGACCTCTTTAACCTCCTACGTAATATAGTAACAGTCATTCTGTCTCCAGTTTCTCTCATCTCCAAACCATTTTCTAGACTATTAAAAGGTTAATTGTCCTAAAATTGCACAGTGCACATGCTATTCTCTTCTTCATAAACTTTCAGTGGTTTCCCATGCCTAAAGGATAAAATTGGTAATCTAAGTTAGGCCCAACACAACTTACCTCTCTCTATTCTTCTACTTCTACCTCTATTCCAGTTAAAAGAACCAAAAAAAGGAACTGCCATTAAATTAGTGTCTACATCTACCAGATATTATATGAGGCATTTTATTTATAGTTTATGTAACTCTCACACCAACTCTATGAATTGAACACTTTTATCAGTATTCTTATGGAAGATATTAAGACTCAGATAAGTGAAGGTAAAAAAGCTCCTACATGGCTGATTAGGATTTTAACCAACATCTATCTTCCTGATTCTAATTATCAGTTCTCTTTCCATGACACCTGCTATCTAGTCTTTTCATATTTTTTTTTCAAAATAGGCCATGAATATTTCACCTCTGCCCTTTTATCCATACTGATTTCCCAGTCAGGTGTGCTCTTCACATCTCATCCCAACCCTCAGTTTAAACACACGCTTAACCCAATGTGTATTTGATTATTCATTTGAAGTCTAGCATTTACAAAATTATACTTCTTCATCTAAATTTGCTCCTCCTAGAGGTGTCTTGGTGGCTCAGTTGGTTAAGTGTCTGACCCTTGATTTCAACTCAGGTTATCATCGCAGGGTCATAAGATTGAGCACTGCATCATGCTCTATGCTGGGTGTGGAACCTGCCTAAGTTTCTCTCTCCTTTCTCCCTCTGCCCCTCCCCCTGTCTAAAGTAATAAATAAATTTGTGTGTTCCTATCATATGCCAGTTGTCATTATTATTTATTCTTTTATGAATGTATTATTCTTTTCAATAGATCATAAGCTTCTTACGGTCACAAATTTTTCTCACTCATGCCACTAACACATATTAAACACTTAATTTTTTTAGTTATTGGTTATGATAATGGTAATGATTATGTCTTATCTAATTTCCTTCATTCAGGTTTCCTGATGTGATCCTAATTGAATTTTGGTCACCTTACCAATATATAACATCAAAATCCAAAGCTATTTCTCATAATGAAAAAGACCCTCATTAGAGGTTAGCAAGTACTAGTATGCTTCCAAGAGTTTCTAGCACACGAGTAGGAATATAGAAGATATGCATCAAAAGTTTTATCAGTGGGGGTACCCAGGTGACTCAGTCAGTTTAGTATCTGCCTTAGGCTCAGGTCATTATCTTTAGGGTCCTGGGGTGGATGGAGCCCTGCCTTGGGTTCCCTGCTCAACAAGAAGTCTGCTTCTCTCTCTGCCTCTGTCCCTCTCCCTGCTTGTACTCTTTCTATTTCTCAAATAAATAAATAAAATATTTTTTAAAAAATTCTGAATGATTATGTCAAAAATCCAAGGAAAAATTACTAGAGCACAGCACAATGGGGATTTGAATTCTAGAGTATGTCTAAAAGCTAAGGCTTTGTTGTCTCAGTAAAACTGAAAAAACATTAAACAGCAGAAATAATCAAGCTGGAAAGTCACAAAGTTTAAAATTGACATGTAGTCTAGCCATATATCACAATCATTATGCCACTTAAAGGAATGAAGTAGAAGGGATGATGAGATTAATTAGAATTTGACATTATTCTTTAGCGAAGAGGAAGTTTGTTAGCATGTTAAGATGTTTCCTTATAAACAAAGTAAATATTCTATTTGTACATATTCTATACTTTGTATCTTCAATTGTAAATTCATGTGGTAAGACATATGAAGACAAAGTACTTTTAACATTTGAACTCAATGTGATTACTTCTACATGAGTATCTATAATCTAACAAGAGAGACCTTTAACCAATTTGTTGTAATGGGAAGAGCACTAAAATGAAGAGTCAGTTATCTGAATTCTAAGGCCAACTCCAGCAATGTGATTTGAGACAAATCATTTCAACATTTTAGAAATTAATTTTGTATCTACTTAACACAAAAAGGTCTCTGAGATAATTTCCAGCTTTAATATTCTAAAATTCTGTATCATGATATCAAGATTCTCTTATACCATTAAGGAAAGCACAAAATAAAAAAAAAAGGAAAGCACAAAATGAGGGAAGATACGAGACTTCAAATAGTCAAAATCATACACACATACACACATACCATACACATATATATGTGTATATTTATATACACATATATATGTATATATGGCTACAGAGAGATAGATACATATATATATATATGTATATACAGAGAGACTGATAAAGGTTTTCTAGTTATACAAATTATTATACTCTGAACTATGTCTCCATGAATGGAGTATGCTATCTGATCATATTACTTGCTTCTCTAAATCAAAACTCTGCTCAAGACTCATTTTCTTGGGGTGCCTGGGTGGCTCAGTTGGTTAAGCATCTGCTTTCTGCTCAGGTCATGATATCAGGGTCCTGGGATCTAGCACTGCATCAGGCTCTCTGTTCAGAGAGGAGCCTGCTTCCCCCTCTCCCTCTGCCTGCAGTTCCCCCTGCTTGTGCTCTCTCTCACTATTTCTCTCTCTCTCTCTCTCTCTAAAATAAATAAATAAAACATTTTTTGAAAGACTGATTTCTTCTACAACACCAACCTAGACTAGCACTCCCTGGCATCAGTTACTTTAATCACTTCAGCAACTTTTCAGCATTTCAGCATAAGGAGCTGGTAATACAGGTTTCTAGTAACATTAAAGAGTTAAATATCAAGTGATACATAAAAATACAACAATAAAATATAAGCAAATATGTATTTGACCTGAAAATAGGGAAGCACTGTCTAGGCATTAAAGCTGTGAAAAATAATAAAGAAAAAGATGGACTGATTTGACATTGTAAGAAATTTAGAAGGCAAAAAGGGTAAGATTATTTAAAGAAGAAAAATAATATTATTATTTATCATACCTACAAATATTTCTTTTATGATTATAGCTAATGATGGGGAGGAGATAAACCAGACATAATAATGGGAAGGTAAATTAGTAAAAATCTTTCTGAAAGTTAACCATATGGTGTTAAAGTCTTACAACTGTTTGGATCCATTATCCTGGTAATTTTGTTCTTAGAAAAATATCCTATAAAATAGAGACATCAGAATAGAGAGTCCAGAAATAAACCCATGTTTACATGGCTAATTAATCTATGACAACAGTGGCAAGAATATACAATGAAGAAAGGACAGAATCTTCAATAAATAATGTTGAGAAAACTGAACAGCTACATTCAAAAGAATAAAATTGGACCACTTTTTACACCATACAAAAAAATAAATTCCAAATAGATTAAAGACTTAAATATAAGACCTAAAAACATTGAAGTTGCAAGAGAAAACATAGGCAATAAAATCCAGGACATCAGACTGAGCAATATTTTCTTGGATCTGTTTCCTCAAGAAAGGGAAAGAAAAGGAATAATAAACAACTGAGACTATTTGAACTAAAATTATTTTGCACAGTGAAGGAAACCATCAACAAGACAAAAGGCAACCAACTAAATGGGAGAAGATATTTGCAAATGGCATGTCTGATAAGGGTTTAATATGCAAAATATATAAAGAACTCACAAAACTCAACACCAAAAATACAATCTGATTTTTAAAATGGGCAGAACACCTGAATAGACATTTTTCTAAGGACATAAAAATAGCCAGCAGACACATGAAAAGATGTTCAACATCACTAATCACCAGGGAAATGCGAATCAAAACTACAATGAGGAGTCAATGATCTGAAGATGGTGGAAGAGTAGGGTCCCCAAGTCACCTGTCCCCACAAAATTACCTAGATAACCTTCAAATCATCCTGAAAATCTACGAATTCGGCCTGAGATTTAAAGAGAGAACAGGGATCCCTGGGTGGCGCAGGGGTTTGGCGCCTGCCTTTGGCCCAGGGCGCAATCCTGGAGACCCAGGATCAAGTCCCACGTCGGGCTCCCGGGGCATGGAGCCTGCTTCTCCCTCTGCCTGTGTTTCTGCCTCTCTCTCTCTCTCTCTCTCTCTCTCTCTGTGTGTGTGTGACTATCATAAATAAAAAAAATTAAAGAGAGAACAGCTGGAATGCTACAGTGAGAAGAGTTCGGGCTTCTATCAAGGTAGGAAGACGGGGAAAAAGAAATAAAGAAACAAAAGGCCTCCAAGGGGGAGGGGCCCCGCGAGGAGCCAGGCAAAGGCCGGGGCGAGTGTCCCCAGGACAGGAAAGCCCCATCCCAGAGAAGCAGGAGCTTCACCAATCTTCCCGGGCAGAAAGCCGCTCGCAGGGAGTTGGAGCTGGACCCCAGGAGGGGCGGGGATGCCCTCAGGCTCCCTGGGACACTAACACACACCTGCGCCCCGGGGAGAGTGCTCCGGACTAAAGGGCTGGAGCCCACAGGGCTTGACCCAGGAGCAGCTCCGAGGGGCTCGGGCAGACACTCCGTGTGGAGGGGGCAGCGCGGCCGGGAGCGCTAATCCAACAGCACAGGCCCGGGAGAACAGGGCACCGGGGACACAGTCTAGGATCCGGTGCTCCCCCCAGGACAGGAAGAAGCCAGGAGGGCAAAGGACAGCAAGGAAACTCCAGCCCCAAACTGAGCAGATCACGGCCCCGCCCCCGGAGCATCCAGGCCCCCTGCAGACTGAGAGCTCCATAGTTACTGCGGGAGCTGAATCCAGGGCTCCAGAGCTGGCCGCCGCCACTGGGATTGTTCCTCCTGGGGCCACACAGGGTAAACAACCCCCACTGAGCCTCACAGTGGCCTCACCGGATAAGCGCTTAAACATCACTCACTGAGCCCTGCACCAAGCAGGGGGCTGAGCAGCTCCCCCAAGTGCTCACACCTGAGAATAAGCACAGCAGGCCCCGCCCCAAGAAGACCAGCTAGATTGACAGTGGAAAAACAAAGTATTGACCAAGCAGACTGGAAAGTTCCAGGGGAAGTCAAGGGACTTACAGTATACAGAATCAGAGGATACTCCCCCTTGGTTTTTTTCTTTTTTTTTTTTTCTTTTCTTTTCTTTTCTTTTTTCTTTTCTTTTCTTTCTTTTCTTTCCTTTCCTTCCTTTTCTTTTCTCTTCTCTTCTCTTCTTTTCTTTTCTTTTCTTTGCCTTTTGATTTCTGTTTGCTTCCCCCTTCCCTTTTTCCTATCTTTCCTTTTGTTTCTCTTTTACTTCTCTTTTTCTTTTTGTCTTCCTTTTTTCTTTTTTCTTTTTCTCTTTTCTTTCCTTCTTTCTACCCTCCCTTTTTCTCCTTTTCCCAACAACTTGTTTTTGGCCACTCTGTACTGAGCAAAATGACTAGAAGGAAAACCTCATGTCAAAAGAAAGAATCAGAAACAGTTCTCGCTACCACAGCCTTACAAAATTTGGATTACAACTCAATGTCAGAAAGCCGATTCAGAAGCACTATTATACAGCTACTGGTGGCTCTAGAAAAAAGCATAAAGGACTCAAGAGACTTCATGACTGCAGAATTTAGATCTAATCAGGCAGAAATTAAAAATAAATTGAATGAGATGCAATCCAAACTAGAGGTCCTAAGGATGAAGGTTAACAAGGTGGAAGAACGAGTGAGTGACATAGAAGACAAGTTGATGGCAAAGAGGAAAACTGAGGAAAAAAGAGACAGACAATTAAAGATCATGAGGCTAGATTAAGGGAAATAAGTGACAGATTGAGGAAGAAAAACCTACATTTAATTGGGGTTCCTGAGGGCGCTGAAAGGGACATAAGTCCAGATTATGTATTTGAACAAATGATAGCTGAAAACTTTCCCAATCTGGGAAGGGAAAAAGACATTCAGATCCAGGAAACAGAGAGATCCCCCCCTAAATTCAATAAAAACCGCTCAACACCTTGACATTTCAGAGTGAAGCTTGCAAATTCCAAAGATAAAGAGAAGATCCTTAAAGCAGCAAGAGACAAGAAATCCCTGACTTTTATGGGGAGGAGTATTAGGGTAACAGCAGACCTCCCCACAGAGACCTGGCAGGCCAGAAAGGGCTGGCAGGATATATTCAGGGTCCTAAATGAGAAAAAGATGCAACCGAGAATACTTTATCCAGCAAGGCTCTCATTCATAATGGAAGGAGAGATAAAGAGCTTCCAAGACAGGCAAGAACTGAAAGAATATGTGACCTCCAAATCAGCTCTGCAAGAAATTTTAAGGGGGACTCGTAAAATTCCCCTTTAAGAAGAAGTCCAGTGGAAAAATCCACAAAAACCGAGACTGAATAGACATCATGATGACACTAGACTCATATCTTTCAATAGTAGCTCTGAACATCAATGGGCTTAATGACCCCATCAAAAGGCGCAGGGTGTCAGACTGGATAAAAAAGCGGGACCCATCTATTTACTGTCTACAAAAGACTCATTTTAGACAGAAGGACACCTACAACCTCAAAAGAAAGCAGGGGTAGCCATCCTTATATCAGATAAACTAAAATTGACCCCGAACTGTAGTGAGAGATGAAGAGGGACACTATATCATACTTAAAGGATCTATCCAACAAGGCGACTTAATAATATATATGCCCCGAATGTGGAAGCTGACAAATATATCAATCAATTAATAACCAAAGTTAAGACATGCTTAGATAATAATACACTTATGCGTGGAGACTTCAATCTACAACTTTCTACACTCGATAGGTCTTTTAAATACAAAATCTCCAAAGAAACAAGACCTTTAAATGATACACTGGACCAGATGGATTTCACAGATATCCACAAAACTTTACATCCAACTGCAACTGAATACACATTCTTCTCAAGTGCACATGGAACTTTCTGCAGAATAGACCACATACTGGTCACAAATCAGGTCTGAACCAATACAAAAAGATTGGGATCGTCTCCTACATATTCTCAGACCATAATGCCTTGAAATTAGAACTAAATCACAACAAGAAGTTTGGAAGGACTTCAAACACATGGAGGTTAAGGACAATCCTGCTAAAAGATGAAAGGGTCACCCAGGAAATTAAAGAAGAATTAAAAAGATTCATGGAAAATAATGAGAATGAAGATAAAAAACGTTCAAAATCTTTGGAATACAACAAAAGCAGTCCTAAGGGGGAAATACATCACAATACAAGCATCCATCCACAATCTGGAAAGAACGCAAATACAAAAGATAACCTTACATCTAAAGGAGCTAGAGAAAAAACAGCAGATGGACTCTACGCCCAGCAGAAGAAGCGAGTTAATAAAGATTCGAGCAGAACTCAACGAAATCGAGACCAGAAGAACTGTGGAACAGATCAACAAAACTAGGAGTAGGTTCTTTGAAGAATTAATAAGATAGATAAACCATTAGCCAGCTTTATTAAAAAGAAGAGAGAGAAGACTCAAATTAATAAAATCAAGAATGAAAAAGGAGAGATCACTACCAACACCAAGGAAATGCAAACAATTTTTAAAACATATTATGAACAGCTATATACCAATAAATTAGGCAATCTAGAAGAAATGGACGCATTTCTGGAAAGCCACAAACTACCAAACCTGTAACTGGAAGAAATAGAAAACCTGAACAGGCCAATAACCAGGGAGGAAATTGAAGCAGTCATCAAAAACCTCCCAAGACACAAGAGTCCAGGGCCAGATGGCTTCCCTGGGGAATTCTATCAAACGTTTCAAGAAGAAACCATACCTATTCTACTAAAGCTGTTTGGAAAGAGAGAAAGAGATGGAGTACTTCCAAATTCGTTCTATGAGGCCAGCATCACCTTAATTCCAAAACCAGACAAAGAGCCCAACAAAAGGAGAATTATAGACCGATACCCCTGATGAACATGGACGCAAAAATCTTTAACAAGACTATCCAATAGGATACAACAGTACAGTAAGAAAATTATTCACCATGAACAAGTAATATTTATTCCTGGGACACAAGGCTGGTTCAACACTCATAAAACAATCAATGTGATTCATCATATCAGCAAGAGAAAAAGCAAGAACCATAGGATACCCTCATTAGATGCAGAGAAACCATTTGACAAAATACAGCATCGTTTCCTGATCAAAACTCTTCAGAGTATAGGGATAGAGGGAACATTCCTCAACATCTTAAAAGCCATCTACGAAAAGCCCACAGCAAATATCATTCTCAATGGGGAAGCACTGGGAGCCTTTCCCCTAAGATCAAGAACAAGACAGGGATGTCCACTCTCACCACTGCTATTCAACATAGTACTAGAAGTCCTAGCTTCAGCAATCAGACAACAAAAAGACATTAAAGGCATTCAAATTGGCAAAGAAGAAGTCAAACTCTCCCTCTTTGCCAATGACATGATACTCTACATAGAAAACCCAAAAGCCTCCACCCCAAGATTGCTAGAACTCATACAGCAATTTGGCAGTGTGGCAGGATACAAAATCAATGCCCAGAAATCAATGGCATTTCTATACACTAACAATGAGACTGAAGAAAGAGAAATTAAGGAGTCAATCCCATTTAAATTGCACCCAAAAGCAGAAGGTACCTAGGAATAAACCTGACCAAAGAGGTAAAGGATCTATACCCTCAAAACTATAGAACACTTCTGAAAGAAATTGAGGAAGACACAAAGAGATGGAAAAATATTCCATGCTCATGGATTGGCAGAATTTATATTGTGAAAATGTCAGTGTTACCCAGGGCAATTTACACGTTTAATGCAATCCCTATCAAAATACCATGGACTTTCTTCAGAGAGTTGGAACAAATTATTTTAAGATTTGTGTGGAATCAGAAAAGACCCCGAATAGCCAGGGGAATTTTAAAAATGAAAACCATAGCTGGGGGCATCAAAATGCCAGATTTCAGGTTGTACTACAAGCTGTGGTCATCAAGACAGTGTGGTACTGGCACAAAAACAGACACATAGATCAATGGAACAGAATAGAGAACACAGAAGTGGACCCTCAACTTTATGGTCAGCTAATATTTGACAAAGCACGAAAGACTAACCACTGGAAGAAAGACAGTCTCTTCATTAAATGGTGCTGTGGAAATTGGAATCCACATGCAGAAGAATGAAACTAGACCACTCTCTTGCACCATACACAAAGATAAACTCAAAATGGATGAAAGATCTAAATGTGAGACAAGATTCCATCAAAATCCTAGTTGAGAACACAGGCAACACCCTTTTTGAACTCGGCCATAGTAACTTCTTGCAAGATACATCCACGAAGGCAAAAGAAACAAAAGCAAAAATGAATTATTGAGATTTCATCAAGAAGCTTTTGCACAGCAAAAGAAACAGTCCACAAAACTAAAAGACAACCTACAGAATGGGAGAAGATATTTGCAAATGGCGTATCAGATAAAGGGCTAGTTTCCAAGATTTATAAAGAACTTATTAAACTCAACACCAAAGAAACAAACAATCCAATCATGAAATGGGCAAAAGACATGAACAGAAATCTCACAGAGGAAGACATAGACATGGCCAACAAGCACATGAGAAAATGCTCTGCATCACTCGCCATCAGGGAAATACAAATCAAAACCACCATGAGATACCACCTCACACCAGTGAGAATGGGGATAATTAACAAGGCAGGAAACCACAAATGTTGGAGAGGATGTGGAGAAAAGGGAACCCTCTTGCACTGTTGGTTGGAATGTGAAGTGGTGCAGCCATTCTGGAAAACTGTGTGGAGGTTCCTCAAAGAGTTAAAAATAGACCTGCCCTACGACCCATCAATTGCCCTGTTGGGGATTTACCCCAAATATACAGATGCAATGAAACACCGGGACACCTGCACCCTGGTGTTTATAGCAGCAATGTCCACAATAGCCAAACTATGGAAGGAGCCTCAGTGTCCATCTAAAGATGAATGGATAAAGAAGATGCGGTTTGTATAGAATGGAATATTACTCAGCCATTAGAAATGACAAATACCCACCATTTGCTTCGATGTGGATGGAACTGGAGGGTATTATGCTGAGTGAAGTAAGTCAATCGGAGAAGGACAAACATTATATGGTCTCATTCATTTGGGGAATATAAATAATAGTGAAAGGGAGTAGAAGGGAAGGGAGAAGAAATGGGTGGGAAATATCAGAGAGGGAGACAGATCATCGAAGACTCCTAAGTCTGGGAATCGAACTAGGGGTTTGTGGAAGGGGAGGAGAGCGCGGGTGGGGGTGACTGTGTGGCGGGCACTGAGGGGGACACTTTACGGGCTGAGCACTGGGTGTTATTCTGTATGTTGGCAAATTGAACACCAATAAATAATAGATTTATTATTAAAAAACAAAACAAAACTACAATGAGATATCAACTCTCACAAGTCAGAATGACTGGTATCAAAATGGCAAGAACTTGCGTCGCCTGGATGGCTCAGCAGTTAAGCATCTGCCTTAGGCCCAGGGAGTGATCCTAGTGTACCTGGATCAAGTCCTACATTGGGTTCCCTGCATGGACCTTGCTTCTATTTCTTCCTTTGTCTCTGCTTTTCTCTCTCTCTGTCTCTCACAAATGAATGAAGGAATGAATGAATGAATGAATGAATAAATAAATAAATAAATAAATAAATAAATAAATAAATATTTTTTGAAAAGGCCCAAAATAACAAGTATTAGTGAGGATGTGGAAGATACTCTTTGTCATCTCCAGCATTCTCTATCGTTTCCTCAACACCAAGTCCAATGTGCTCATGTGCATTTACCTACCTGGTCACCCTAATTTATATTTATATAAATGTATTTATATATTTATAACACCCTAATTTAATTAATCAACCTAAAAACAATCAAGGAGGAAAAATTCTTCCCTCTTTACTCAGATATTGAAGTGAAATCTTAGGTTAAAGATTACTATTTATTGTCTTATCAGATAAAGGGTTAGTATCCAGAATCCATAAAGAACTTATCAAACTCAACACCCCAAAAAACAAATAATTCAGTCAAGAAATGGGCAGAAGATGTGAACAGACATTTCTCCAAAGAAGACACATAAATGGCCAACAGATACATGAAAAAAATGCTCCACATCAGGGAGCCTGCATCAGGGAAATACAAATCAAAACCACAATGAGATATGACCTCACACCAATTAACAACTCAGGAAACAATAGATGTTGATGAAAATGAGGAGAAACAAGAACTCTCTCACACTGTTGGTGGGAATGCAAACTGGTGCAGCCACTCGGAGACAGTATGGAGGTTCCTCAAGAAGCTAAGAATAGAGCCACTCTATGACCCAGCAAATTGCACTACTAGGTATTTATTGAAAGGATACAAACATACCGATTCAAAGGAGCACCTGCCCACCAATGTCATAGCAGCAATGTCCACAATAGCCATATTGAAAGATCCCAGATGTCCATAAATAAGTTATATATATATATATATATATATATATATATATATATATATAAACAGTATATACACAAACTGATGGTTGTTGGAGGGGATTTAGGTGGGGGAAAGTATTAACTGGGTGATGGGAATTAAGGATGGCACCTGATGGAATGAGCACTGGGTGTTATTTTTTTTAATTTTTATTTATTTATGATAGTCACACACAGAGAGAGAGAGAGAGAGAGAGAAGCAGAGACACAGGCAGAGGGAGAAGCAGGCTCCATGCACTGGGAGCCCAACGTGGGATTCGATCCCGGGTCTTCAGGATCACGCCCTGGGCCAAAGGCATGCGCCAAACCGCTGTGCCACCCAGGGATCCCAACACTGGGTGTTATATGCAACTAATGAATGTATTAAATGAATCACTAAATCCTACCTCTGAAACTAAAAAATAAATAAATAAATAAATAAATAAATAATAAATAAATAAAACCAGAAAAAGACTACTATTTGTTCATTCATGTTTTGCTTTATTACAAATCAAATAGAAATATGTTAAAATATTTAAAATTACTTAAGTCAATAAAAACACCACAATATTAACTGAATTATCTTCCGTATCTGGAGGCTATAATGTTTTCCAATAACTAAAAAAATAGTTACTAATATTTGTTAAAATAAAGCTCTTGAAGTTTTACTAACAAAAAAGTTGAGTTTTCCCTCTTATGAGGTCTTGACATTACTTAATATTAGAATTCAGTAGCATCCAGTATCCCACACTTGGCGTTAGTGAGGGATTAAATCAATGTTAGCCATGGTACAAATGGTTTAACCCAGAGAGTTTCATTGGAGAGAGAGAGGGAGGAAAAGGGAGATATGGGGGAAGGGAGGGAGGGAGAAATAGAGTGAGAAGATGGAGGGGAAGGAAGGAAGGAAGGAAGGAAGGAAGGAAGGAAGGAAGGAAGGAAGAAAGAAAGAAAGAAAGAAAGAAAGAAAGAAAGAAAGAAAGAAAGAAAATGAAAAAAGAAAAAGAAAGAAAGAAAGTGAAAAAAGAAAAAGAAAGAAAGAAAGAAAGAAAGAAAGAAAGAAAGAAAGAAGAAAGGAAGGAAGGAAGGAAGAAGAAAGAAAGAAAGAAAGAAAGAAAGAAAGAAAGAAAGAAAGAAAGAAAGAAAGAAAGAAGGAAAGGAAAGGAAGAGAATAGACAGGGTCAGGGAGAGGAAATAAAAACAGAGAGAGGGAAGGAAGGAATACAAGAAAAAGGGGAAAATATCTTGGGCCCTGAAGGATATAAAAAGAGACAGGAACAGAACATGATGGGGAGTCAGTGGCTGACACAGATATGGCTTATCCAACCCTACTTATTTCTATAGATTTTATTTGTTGGCCTAGAAATATATCGACTCTACAACATACTACTAATTGGAAAAGGAAGGCTACGACAACATATATAACATGATATTGTTTAAGTAAAATTCTCTATTGACATCTATGCATATACTTGCATAGAAGATGTCTAGAAGGGTGTTCCCTGAATACTGGTGGTTATATAAGGAGTTGAGATTTGGGGTTATTTGGGCTTTCTTATTTTTACTACACTATTTGATTATTATAGTAAACATTTATACATTTTCATAAATCTATTTAATTTTTTTGTTTTTTTAAATCTATTTAATTTTTAAGGACAGCAAGGCAACTGTCCAATTGTCTAATTGGTACCATCCTTGGACTCACTGTGTTAGATAGTAAAGGTGAAAAAATGAACTCTTGTCTTTGAGTGAGTAGACTGCTGCTTCGGGAAATTTAAGATTGCATAAGATCTTCATTGTTCTTCAAGTTATTAGACATTCATTTTAGTTGTAGCAACAATTTCTCAGAAAATCAGAAATTGGAAAATGTAGTTTTCCAAATTTCTTTCAGCTCCTATTAGTTTGTTTATTTATTAGCATTTTAGCAAAATTTGGGCAAGTATCTTAGGTTTTGCTAAGCCAGGTTGGAAGACACTGGTGGAGTAGGAAGACCCTAGGTGTGCCTTATCCCATCAATACAACTGGATAACTATCAAATAATCCTAAATACTGCAGGAATTAACCTGAAGACTTGCAGAACAAACTCTACAACTAAAAGCAGAGAAGAGGAAGAGTCTATATCAAAGAAAGTAGGAAGTGGGGAGACATTTGGTAAGGAAATGGCTTGTGGTCACTGCAGTGGGGAAAGAGCTGTGATCCCTGAGAAGGGCATGAAAAAGATTTACATACAGGGGAGCACCTGGGGAAAATGAATTCCCATAGCAATTGGATTAGAAAGCAAATAGCAATGACTTCCAGCAACCAGTGGGTCTTAAACTTTAGAGTTTTTAAAGGTCAGCAGGCAAGGTTGGGGTAGAGCCCAGAAGACATTGCTCTGCTCTTGGAGAGAAAGCATGCAAAAAACCCATGGACATACAGCCTGGAAATAGCCATCTGAAGAGCACCTGGGGCACATAGTGGAAAGGTTATTTGCTCATCTCAGAGCAGCATTCATGGAGAGAACCCTCTGGGAATAAAGGAAGCGTGCAGCACCATTTCCCTCCCCAACCCATCAGCATAATCACAGACCCACCTGCAGGAACCAGTACCAACCGCACCAACTCTCTACCTAACTTACTTACACCAACCACTGCCCACCTATGATCTAGTGGAACCACCCTTCCCAGTTACACTTGCTTCAGTCCTCGCCTGGTGGTCCCCCTAGGGAATGGGGACACTACATGGCAGAGCACTACAGGACCTCTTCGTAAGGCTATTACCCTCAAGAAGAGGAGATGTGCTCTCCTAACACAGAGAAATAGGCACAGAGACTTAGACAAAATGAAAAGACAGAAACACTTATCACAAATGAAAGAAAAGAACAAGGCCATGCCCAGAGATCTAAGCACAATGGAATATTAAAAGCAAAGATCAGATGGCTCACAAGCAAATTCTACCAAACATTTAAAGAAGAGTAAATACCTATTCTTCTCAAGCTATTCCAAAAAAATAAAAGAGGAAGGAATATTTCCAAATTAATTCTATGAGACCAGCATTACCCTGATACCAAAACCATATGAAGATACCACTAAAAAAGAGAACTATACCCCAGTATCATTGATAAACATAGATGCAAAAATCTTCAACAAAATGCTAGAAAATTGAATTCAACAATACATTCAAAACTCATTCATCAACAATCAAGTGGTATTTATTCCCAGGTTGCAAGGGCAGTACAATAGTCACAAATCAATCAACTTGATACATCACATGAATAAAGAAAGGATAAGAACCGTTTGATCATTTCAGCAGATGCAGAAAAATCATTTGACAAAGTACAACATATATTCATGATAAAAGCCCTCAACAAAATAGGTTTAGAAGGAAAACACCTCAATATAATAAAAAGCACATATGAAAAACCCACAGCTAACATCATATTCAAGGGGGAAAAACAGAGCTTTTCCCCTAAGGTCAGGAACAAGACAAGGATATCCACTCCCACCACTTTTATTCAACATAGTACTGAAAGTCACAGCCATAGCAATCAATGAAAAGAAATGAAAGGCATTGCAAATCAGTAAGGAAGAAGTAAAATTTTCGCTATTTACAGATGACATGATACTCTATAGAAAACAGAAATTTCACCAAAGAAGGCATACACATGGCCAACAAGCACATGAGAAAATGTTCTACATCACTTGCCATCAGGGAAATACAAATCAAAACTACAATGAGATACCACCTCACACCAGCGAGAATGGGGAAAATTCACAAGACAGAAAATAACAAATGTTGGAGAGGATGTGGAGAAAGGGGAACCCTCTTGCACTGTTGGTGGGAATGTGAACTGGTGCAGCCACTCTGGAAAACTGTGTGGAGGTTCCTCCAAGAGTTAAAAATAGAGCTACCCTACACCCCTGCAATTGCACTGTTGGGGATTTACCCCAAAGATACAGATGCAGTGAAAAACCAAGACACCTGCACCCCAATGTTTAGAGCAGCAATTTCCACAGTGGCCAAACTGTGGAAGGAGCCTCGGTGTCCATCGAAAGATGAATGGATAAAGATGTGGTCTATATATACAATGGAATATTAGTCAGCCATTAGAAATGACGAACACCCACCATTTGCTTCGACCTGGAAAGAACAAGAGGATATTATGCTGAGTGAAGTAGGTCAATAGGAGAAGGACAAACATTATATGGTTTCACTCATACAGGGAATATAAAAAATAGCGAAAGGGATTATAGGGGAAAGGAGAGAAAATGAGTGGAAAATATCAGAGAGGGTGACAAAACATGAGACTCCTAACTCTGGGAAATGAACAGGGGGTAGTGGAACGGGAGTTGGGCAGGGGGATGGGGTGACTGGGTGATGGGCACTGAGGGGAGCACTTGAATGGAGGAGCACTGGGTGTTATACTGTTGGCAAATCAAACTCCAATAAAAAAAAATATATGAAAAAAAAGAAAACCAGAAAAACTCCACCAAATTAGAACTGATACACAAGTTCAGTAAAGTGGCAGGTTAAAAAATCAATATACAGGAATCTCTTACATTTCTATACACTAATACTGAATTAGCAGACAGAAAATTTAAGAAAACAATCCCATTTACAATTGCACCAAAAATAATAAGATACCTAGGAGTAAATTTAACCAAAGAGGTAAAAAACCTGTACTCTGAAAACTATAAAAAGGTGACACAAGGAAATGGAAATACACTGTTCTCATAGATTGGAAGAACAAATTTTGTCTATACTACCCAGAGCCACCTACAGATTTAATATAATCCCCATCAAAATACCAACAGCATTTTTCACAGAACTAGAACAAACAGTCCTAAAATCTGTATGAAACCACAAGAGATGCTGAATAGCCAAAGCAATCTTTAAAGAGAAAAGCAAAGCTATAGTAATCAAAAAAGGATGGTACTAGATTAAAAAATAGGCACATAATTCAATAGTAGAAAACCCAGAAATATAACCATAACTATATGGCCAATTAATCTTCAACAAAGCAGAAAAGAATATCTAATGGGAAAATGATAGTCTCTTCAACAAATGACTTTGGGAAAACTGGACAGCAACATGCCAAAGAAAGAAACTGGACCACTTTATTATATAATACACAGAAATAAATTCAAAATGGATTAAAATGTGAGACCTGAAACCATAAAAATCCTAGAAGAGAACACAGACAATAATCTCTTTGACACCATCCAAGGCAAGTTTTTTCTAGATATGTCTCTTGAGGCAAGGAAAACAAAAGCAGACTTAAACTACCCAGACTACATCAGAATAAACAGCTTCTGCACAGCAAAGGGAACAATCAATAAAACTAAGACAGCCCACAGAATGGAAGAACATATTTGCTAATGACATAACCAATAAAGGGTTAGTATCCAAAATACATAAATATCTTATAACAGTCATTACTCAAAAAGCAAATAATCCAATTAAAAATAGGCACAAAACATGATCTGAATTTCTCAGAAGACATCTAGATGGTCAACAGCCCTTCAACCTGGCTTATTATAACAGGGTCTGAAATCTTGCACCTAGACATAATTAGGCCAGATCAAGAAGAAATTATTCGGGGGAAGGGAAAACCAATAAAAAAAACAGGACAATATTATTCTAAGGGTATTATTATTCATTTTCAAGTCAACGATGAGAAATAAAGGATTAAATTTCTTTGAAATGTCAAAAAAAAGTTAACAAAGAAGTACTCTAAAAAGATTTGCAATATTGGTTCATTATATACTTGTGGTTTAATGAAATTTGAAGAACTCACTAATTTTCTTTTTCTTTTTTTTTAATAAACTATTTTTTTATTGGTGGTCAAATTACCAACATAAAGAATAACACCCAGTGCTCAGCCCGTAAAGTGTCCCCCTCAGTGCCTGGCACCCATTCACCCCCACCCCCTGCCCTCCTCCCCTTCCACCACCCCGAGTTCATTTCCCAGAGTTAGGAGTCTTTATGTTCTGTCTCCCTTTCTGATATTTCCCACACATTTCTTCTCCCTTCCCTTATATTCCTTTCACAATTATTTATATTCCCCACATGAATGAGAACATATAATATTTGTCCTTCTCCGACTGACTTACTTCACTCAGCATAATACCCTCCAGTTCCATCCACGTTGAAGCAAATGGTGGGTATTTGTCATTTCTAATAGCTGAGTAATATTCCCTTGTATACATAAACCACATCTTCTTTATCCATTCATCCTTCGATGGACACCGAGGCTCCTTCCAAATTTGGCTATTGTGGACATTGCTGCTATAAACATCGGGGTGCAGGTGTCCCGGCGTTTCATTGCATCTGTATCTTTGGTGTAAATCCCCAACAGTGCAATTGCTGGGTTGTAGGGCAGGTCTATTTTTAACTCTTTAAGGAACCTCCACACAGTTTTCCAGAGTGGCTGCACCACTTCACATTCCCACCAACAGTGTAAGAGGGTTCCCTTTTCTCTGCATCCTCTCCAACATTTGTTGTTTCCTGCCTTGCTAATTTTCTCCATTCTCACTGGTGTGAGGTGGTATCTCATGGTGGTTTTGATTTGTATTTCCCTGATGGCAAGGGATGCAGAGCATTTTCTCATGTGCATGTTGGCCATGTCTATGTCTTCCTCTGAGAGATTTCTCTTCATCTCTTTTGCCCATTTCATGATTGGATTGTTTGTTTCTTTGCTGTTGAGCTTAATAAGTTCTTTATAGATCTTGGAAACTAGCCCTTTATCTCATAGGTCATTTGCAAATATCTTCTCCCCTTCTGTAGGTTGTCTTTGAGTTTTGTTGACTGTATCCTTTGCTGTGCAGAAGCTTCTTATCTTGATGAAGTCCCAATAGTTCATTTTTGCTTTTGTTTCTTTTGCCTTCGTGGATGTATCTTGCAAGAAGTTACTGTGGCCAAGTCCAAAAACGGTGTTGCCTGTGTTCTCCTCTAGGATTTTGATGGAATCTTGTCTCACATTTAGATCTTTCATCCATTTTGAGTTTATCTTTGCTTATGGTGAAAGAGAGTGGTCTAGTTTCATTCTTCTGAATGTGGATGTCCAATTTTCCCAGCACCATTTATTGAAGAGACCGTCTTTCTTCCAGTGGATAGTCTTTCCTCCTTTATCGAATATTAGTTGACCATAAAGTTCAGGGTCCACTTCTGGGTTCTCTATTCTGTTCCATTGATCTATGTGTCTATTTTTGTGCCAATACCACACTGTCTTGATGACCACAGCTTTGTAGTACAACCTGAAATCTGACATTGTGATGCCCCCAGCTATGGTTTTCTTTTTTAAAATTACCCTGGCTATTCGGGGTCTTTTCTGATTCCACACAAATCTTAAAATAATTTGTTCCAACTCTCTGAACAAAGTCCATGGTATTTTGATAGGGATTGCATTAAACATGTAAATTGCCCTGGGTAACATTGACATTTTCACAATATTAATTCTGCCAATCCATGAGCATGGAATATTTTTCCATCTCTTTGTGTCTTCCTCAATGTCTTTCCGAAGTGTTCTATAGTTTTTAGGATATAAATCTTTGACCTCTTTGGTCAGGTTTATTCCTAGGTATCTTATGCTTTTGGGTGCAATTGTAAATGGGATTGACTCCTTAATTTCTGTTTCTTCAGTCTCATTGTTACTGTATAGAAATGCCATTGATTTCTGGGCATTGAATTTGTATCCTGCCATGCTACCAAATTTCTGTATGAGTTCTAGCAATATTGGGGTGGAGGCTTTTGGGTTTTCTATGTAGAGTATCATGTCATTGGCAAAGAGGGAGAGTTTGACTTCTTCTTTGCCAATTTGAATGCCTTTAATGTCTTTTTGTTGTCTGATTGCTGAGGCTAGGACTTGCAATACTATGTTGAAAAGCAGTGGTGAGAGTGGACATCCCTGTCTTGTTCCTGACCTTAGGGGAAAGGCTCCCAGTGCTTCCCCATTGAGAATGATATTTGCTGTGGGCTTCTCGTAGATGGCTTTTAAGATGTCGAGGAAAGTTCCCTCTATCCCTACACTCTGAAGAGTTTTGATCAGGAATGGATGCTGTATTTTGTCAAATACTTTCTCTGCATCTAATGAGAGGATCATACGGTTCTTGGTTTTTCTCTTGCTGATATGATGAATCACATTGATTGTTTAACGAGTGTTGAACCAGCCTTGTGTCCCAGAGATAAATCCTACTTGGTCATGGTGAATAATTTTCTTAATGTGTTGTTGGATCCTATTGGCTAATATCTTGTTGAGAATTATTGCATCCATGTTCATTAGGGATATTGGTCTGTAATTCTCCTTTGTAATCTCCTGTAATTCTTCTCTTTGTCTGGTTTTGGAATTAAGGTGATGCTGGCCTCATAGAACAAATTTGGAAGTACTCCATCTCTTTCTATCTTTCCAAACAGCTTTAGTAGAATAGGTATGATTTTTTTCTTTAAACGATTGATAGAATTCCCCAGGGAAGCCATCTGGCCCTGGACTCTTTTGTCTTGGGAGGTTTTTGATGATTGCTTCAATTTCCTCCCTGGTTATTGGCCTGTTCAGGTTTTCGATTTCTTCCTGTTCCAGTTTTGGTAGTTTCTGGCTTTCCAGGAATGCGTCCATTTCTTCTAGATTGCCTAATTAATTGGCGTATAGCTATTCATAATATGTTTTAAAAATCGTTTCTATTTCCTTGGTGTTGGTAGTGATCTCTCCTTTCTCATTCATGATTTTATTAATTTGAGTCTCCTCTCTCTTCTTTTTAATAAAGTTGGCTAATGGTTTATCTATCTTATTAATTCTTTCAAAGAACCAACTCCTGGTTTTGTTGATCTGTTCCACAGTTCTTCTGGTCTCGATTTCGTTGAGTTCTGCTCAAATCTTAATTAACTCTCTTCTTCTGCTGGGCGTGGGGTCCATCTGCTGTTTTTTCTCTAGCTCCTTTAGGTGTAAGGTTAGCTTTTGTATTTGAGTTCTTTCCAGTTTTTGAATGGATGCTTGTATTGCGATGTATTTCCCCCTCAGGACTGCTTTTGCTGCATCCCAAAGATTTTGAACGGTTGTATCTTCATTCTCATTAGTTTTCATGAATCTTTTTAATTCTTCCTTAATTTCCTGGTTGACCCTTTCATCTTTTAGCAGGATTGTCCTTAACCTCCACGTGTTTGAGGTCCTTCCAAACTTCTTGTTGTGATTTAGTTCTAATTTCAAGGCATTATGGTCTGAGAATATGCAGGGGACGATCCCAATCTTTTGGTATCGGTTCAGACCTGATTTGTGACCCAATATGTGGTCTATTCTGGAGAAAGTTCCATGTGCACTTGAGAAGAATGTGTATTCAGTTGAGTTTGGATGTAAAGTTCTGTAGATATCTGTGAAATCCATCTGGTCCAGTGTATCATTTAAAGCTCTCGTCTTTGGAGATGTTGTGCTTAGAAGACCTATTGAGGGTAGAAAGAGCTAGATTGAAGTCACCAAGTATAAGTGTATTATTATCTAATTATTTCTTCACTTTGGTTATTAATTGGTTTAAATATTTGGCAGCTACCACATTCGGGGCATATATATTGAAGATTTTTAAGTCCTCTTTTTGGATAGATCCTTTAAGTATGAGATAGTGTTCCTCTTCATCTCTCATTACAGTCTTCGGGGTAAATTTTAGTTTATCTGATATAAGGATGGCTAGCTCTGCTTTCTTTTGAGGACCATTTGAATGGTAAATGGTTCTCCAACCTTTTATTTTCAGGTTGTAGGTGTCCTTCTGTCTAAAATGAGTCTCTTGTAGACAGCAAATAGATGGGTCCTGCTTTTTTATTCTGTCTGACACCCGGTGCCTTTTGATGGGGTCATTAAGCCCGTTCATGTTCAGAGTTAATATTGACAGATATGAGTTTAGTGTCATCATGATATCTATTCAGTCCTTTTTTTTTGGATTGTTGCACTGAACTTCTTCTTAAAGGGGAATTTTAAGAGTCCCCCTTAAAATTTCTTGCAGAGCTGGTTTGGAGGTCACATATTCTTTCAGTTCCTGCCTTTCTTGGAAGCTCTTTATCTCTCCTTGCATTTTGCATGAGAGCCTTGCTGGATAAAGTATTCTTGGTTGCATGTTCTTCTCATTTAGGACCCTGAATATATCCTGCCAGCTCTTTCTGGCCTGCCAGGTCCCTGTGGAGAGGTCTGCTGTTACCCTAATATTCCTCCCCATAAAAGCCTGGGATTTCTTGTCTCTTGCTGCTTTAAAGATCTTCTCTTTATCTTTGGAATTTGCAAGCTTTACTATTAAATGTCGAGGCGTTGAACGGTTTTCATTGATTTTAGGGGGATCTCTCTATTTCCTGGATCTGAATGCCTATTTCCCTTATCCGATTAGGAAAGTTTTCAGCTAGGATTTGTTCAAATACACATTCTGGCCCTCTGTCCCTCTTGGAGCCCTCGGGAACCCCAATTAAACATAGGTTTTTCTTCCTCAGGCTGTCGTTTATTTCCCTTAATCTGTCTTCATAGTCTTCAAATTGTCTGTCTCTTTTTTCCTCAGTTTCCCTCTCTGCCATCAACTTGTCTTCTATGTCACTCACTTGTTCTTCCACCTCGTTAACCCTCGTCGTTAGGACTTCTAGTTTGGATTGCATCTCATTCAATTGATTTTTAATTTCTGCCTGATTGGATCTAAATTCTGCTGTCATGAAGTTTCTTGAGTTCTTTATGCTTTTTTCTAGAGCCACCAGTAGCTGTATAATAGTGCTTCTGAATTGGCTTTCTGACATTGAATTGTAATCCAGATTTTGTAACTCTGTGGGAGTGAGGACTGTTTCTGATTCTTCTTTTGAGGTGAGGGTTTCTTTCTATTCATTTTGCTCAGTACAGAGTGGCCAAAAACAAGTTGTATTGGGTAAAGGAGAAAAAGAGAGAGAGAAGGAAAGAAAAGAGAAAAAGAAAAAAGAAAAAAGAAAAAAGGAAGAAAAAAAGGAAAAAGAAAAGAAAAAGAGAAAGAAAAAGAAAGAAAGGTTAAAAAGAAGGGGTGGGGGAAGCAATCAGAAATCAAAAAAAAAAAAAAAAACAAAACAAAAAACACAGGGGAGTATCTTCTGATTCTGAATACTTTAAGTCCCTTGACTTCCCCTGGAACTGGTCGGTCTAGCTGGTCTTCTGGGGGAGGGGCCTGCAGTACTGATTTTCAGGTGTTAGCACTTGGGGGAGCTGCTCTGCCCCCTGCCTGGTGCAGGGCTCAGTGGGGGTTGTTTACTCCGTGAGGCCCCAGGAGGAACAACCCCAGTGGCTACCGCAGCTCTGGAGCCCTGGAGTCAGCTCCTACAGTAACTACGGAGCTCTCCGTCTGCAGGGCCTGGAGGCTCCGGGTTGGGCCGCTGATCTGCCCAGCTCGGGGCAGGAGTGTCCTTGCTGTCCTGGGCCCTCCCGGCCTCTACCTGTCCGGGGGGAGGCTGGATCTTGGGCTCTGTCCGGGCGCCCAGTGCTCCCAGGCCTGCGCTGTTGGATTCGCGCTCCCGGCCAAGCAGCCAACTCTCTGCGGAGCCGCTGCCCGAGCCCCTCTGAGCTGCTCCCTGGTCCCGCCGTGTGCGCTGCAGCCCTTTAGGGAGCTCGGCGCACTCTCCCCAGGGCGCAGGTATCTGTTAGTGTCCCCGGGAGCCTGAGGGCATCCCCGCTCCTCCTGGGGTCCTGCTCTAACTCCCTGCGGGCCCCTTTCCACCCGGGGGAGATTGGTGCAGCTCCTGCTTCTCCGGGACGGGGCTCTCCTGTCCTGGGGACACTCGCCCCGGCCTCAGCCCGGCTCCTCCCGGGGCCCCTCCCCCTTGGAGGCCTTTGTTTCTTTATTTCTTTTTCCCTGTCTTCCTACCTTGATTGAAGCACGAACTCTTCTCACTGTAGCATTCCAGCTGGTCTCTCTTTAAATCTCACGCCAAGTTCGTAGATTTTCAGGATGATTTGAAGGTTATCTAGGTAATTTGGTGGGGACAGGTGATTTGCGGACCCTACTCTTCCGCCATCTTGCCCCTTCTCCTCCACTAATTTTATTTTTCACTTAGAACTGAGACCATTTCAGTATACTTTTAAAAGATGTGTGACTCAAGATGAATTTATGAGTGCAAAAGAGTTGTTTATCACGAATATTAAAATAATCTGTTTTTATCCTGTACCATGCACCCTGTAAGCTGTATTTCTGAAAATGAAGTTATTTTTGTTGCATGCTATTTGCGGAGGGGAAGTAAATAAACTGTTTTGGCTTAACCAAAGTATTTACTAAGACTACTATATTAAATATTATAAACATACAACACTAATATTAAAGCAGTACACAAGACAAGGTTTAACTTCATTGAAAAAAATAAAAACCAAAATTCAGGAAAACAGTGATACTTTTGAAACACAATTACAGTTACCTTAATTGTTTCAGAGCAAGATGCCTTTTGGGATTGTAACCAAATTCTATGGGCTTCAATAATTTGTCCTGAAGGTATAGGATGCTACAGAGAGCAAACCTAAAGTCTAGGATCCAACAGAGAGAAAACAAAAATAGGCCTGCATCCAGGACTATCTAGATAAAGATCTTTATCCAGGGCTTTTGTCACAGTAGAAGCCATGTATAATAAGTGTTTAGTTTTTGAAAATGAATTTTGTCTGCATTTTCTGAACAGTCTCTTGATACATCTCTTTTAAGTGAAATTCACACACACAAAAAATCTCACCCTAGTTGTAGTTTAATGAAATAATTGGGAAAACCCTGGAACCCCCAACCACTGTGAATCATGAAAAAAAGTAGTCAATTTGGCTTCATTCATGATAACATGGAAACAGAAAGAATCAATTTGAAATGCTTCTCCTTCTAATCTAACAAGCTAGTGAATTATGAGTTGATTTTAGACCCTCTGAGATAAATATTAATGGTAATCAAAATAACAAAAATGAATAAATTCTGGTCACATAAACCACAATTTAATGTGGCAGAAGGAAAGTGTGTGTGTGTGTGTGTGTGTGTGTGTGTGTGTTGTGTAAAACACTGACATTAAACAAAGAATGTCTTGTGGGTGATTTCAAACGGTGGTTTCTCAGCAAGTCAATATAAGAGGCAGTAGGACAATATCCATTCATACCTGACCCTCAATATCCTCTATAATAACAGATATGTACAGCAAACACCAAGCCCATTTAACTTATACTTGTAAACTGGAAGTATACACTGTGAGATGCCAGAATCTGAGGAATAAACAAAAGCATTATTATCATTCTTCCTTACAACTTAATTCCCAGTAATATTTGTGATTCAGTACACCTTATGTCAATGTGATGCTCTTAGTGACTCACAGCCTATGAAGAATCCTGTTCCTTTTAGTACCATCTATCACATTACACTCGAAATTCAATAAACCTGCCCATACAACACACAATTTCCTCCTAACAGTTCACACTTCATTAGCATGTCCCCCCATCAAGAAAGAAATTGATTCTGAGACCAATGTTATTTGCCATTTAAATCTCTGACTTTGGCAATAGAATAGAACACATTGAGTTGTGCTTTCTGTTCACTCAAATCTGTATAGGCAAAACATATCTATCACTTTTGACCTGTAAATGACCTCAGGTACCTTGAGACTTGATCACAGATCTGAATTTTAAAAACAATTTAAAAAACTAAATGTTTTAAAAACTCACCAGGGATAAGTTCTCAGAGTGTTTTGTCAAAAGAAAAAGTATTGCCCACACATCCTTCTTCCTTTTCCCTTGATCATCCATTAATCCTTCAGATTTTCCATTCCTGTTTGCTTGCCTACTTTCCCCATTTTCAATTTCATTTTAGATGTGTAATGTTCATTAAGCCATGTGTTTAAGTTCTGTGTATAGTGCCTTAAGCTTTTAGAGAGGAAAATACCATATAAATCTAACAATAAATGAATAATAAGAGAAATAACTGACCATGTGTGAGTCGGGCTAAAAAGGATCTATGGGGCATGGTGATAAATAGAGGCTGAAAATAAGTCAGCAATGTAGTATCACTGTCAGTAAAACCAACACAGTTCTTCAAGGCACAAACAAAAATGGAATTGTAATGCAACAACCACACCCTAAAGACACCTTGCAAATGAGCTAATGGGGTGGTAACCACTGCCTGAGCATCTTAGTAGCATTTTTACATATTTCTTGTACCAAAGTAAAATGGACAAGTCCAACATGGGGGATAACAACTTACTGAGGTTGAAATCACTGAGTTAAAATTAAACAAAAAGGTGAGTGGCAAATTTAACATGCGTTGAATAATTTTTATGTACCAAAAGCTTTATAGCCACTATTTCATTTAAGTCTCATAACTATCATCATTCTCAATGAATAAATAAGAAAATTGAGATGCAGGGAGGATAAGTCATTTGCCTAAGATGACACAGCAACCAAATAACTGAGCCAGGATTCAATGTACAGTGTGTGTAATATCAAAGTCTGTGTTTTTTTCACCCAATTATGATACTTTAAGAGTATTTTATTTGAATTCTAGGAACACAAGTTGCCCTTACTGAATAAACACTTCGGGGATAATGAAGTAAAATCTGAAAATTGGCTTTTATATGAAAGCACCAGAACACTGGCAAAAATGGTTAATTTTTTCAGCACAATGTAAATTAACCAAAAGTTTGCAACAATTCAAGAAAACTGGCTGAACGTTAGTGAGAACAGTGAGTTTTATGACATTTCAACTTGTTCTATTCCCATTCTCTCCAGCTCTGCAGTAACCTTGAAAACTGACGGTCTTACAATAACTGAAGCTGTGAAAACCAACAGCCTAGCAGACAATGGAGGAGGATAGATGGAGTTGGATTTCCTAAAAGCCCTTTACTGAAGTGTTTGCCACAATATGACCTGTCTGGAGACTCCTGAATAGCTCCTTTCTCAAAGCTTGTCTTTATTTGCTCTGACTCAGAGCTCATTCTGCAAATAGGCCTACCCCTTAGGGCATTTGCCCAAAAAACCCAGCAACAATTGTTTAATATTGCAGCTGCCTGAGGTAGCAATATCAGTGGGGGTAACAAAAGTATGACAAAAAACTATAAAAGAAAAACCAGGAATGAAACATTACTGAGAATTTTGATAAACCTCAAATATATTCATATGAATCCAGAAAGCCAAATGCATGCTCAGGGGTGTGTACAATGTATAGAAAGATATGAGAATGGCCCAATCTCTCCTATCTATCTGACATTGATGTCCTGTGTTATCAGGAAGCATACTCCAAAACACAAACAGAGACCTTTGACAAAGGCAAGGAAATATATTCATTCAAGACACTTAAGGAAATCTCTTTACAGGTATTACCTGAAAACTAAGACAATGAAGGAGAGACTTTAATGGTCATAAATAGCAAAGAATACTCACTTTAAATAATTAATTCAGAAAAGTAACTAAGCTAACAACAATAATAACAAAGAGCAACAAAATCAACAACAAAAACCCTGGAGTGAGGGTTAATCAGATTCCTAGAGTTCTCACATAATATATGTCTTTTTAAATTAAATTCAATTAGCCAACATATAGTACATCATTAGTTTCAGATACAGTGTTCAATAATTCATCTGTTGCATTTATCACCCACTGCTCATCACATAAAATGTCTCTTTAATGCCTATAACCCTATCCCCCAACCCTATCCCCTATAACCTATCCCCCAACCAAACTCCTTCCAGGAACCCTCAGTTGGTTTCCTATAATTAAGAGTCTCATGGATTCTCTCCCTCTCTGATGACTTCCCATTCAGTTTTCCTTTCTTTCCCCTATGATCCTCTGCCTTGTTTCTTATATTCCACATATGAGTGAATCTATATTATGATTGTTTTTTTTCTGACTGACTTGTTTAACTCAGCATAATACCCTGCAGTTCCATCCATTTCAATGTAAACGGTAAGCATTCATCCTTTCTAGTGGCTGAGTAATATTCTATTCTACATATATATCACCTATTCTTTATTCATTCACCTGTTAATGGACATCTCAGCTCTTTCAACAGCTATTGTGGACATTGCTGTTATAAACATTGGTGTGCAGGTGCTCCCTAATTTCACTACATTTGTAACTTTGGGGTAAATACTTAGTATTGCAATTGCTGGGTCATGGGAAGCTCTATTTTTAACTTCTTGAGGAACCTTCATGCTGTTTTCCAGACTGGCTATACCAGCATGCATTCCTACCAACAGTGTAAGAGGATTCCTCTTTCTCCACATCCTCACCAACATTTCTTGTTTTCTGTCTTGTTAATTTTAGCCATTCTGACTGGTGTGAGGTGGTATTTCATTGTGGTTTTGATTTGTATTTCCGTGATGGCAAGTGATGTGGACCAATTTTTGGTGTGAGGTGCATTTCATTGTGGTTTTGATTTGTATTTCCCTGATGGCAAGTGATGTGGACCACTTTTTCATGTGTTTGTTGGCCATTTGTGTGTCTTCATTGGAGAAATGTCTGTTCAGGTCTCCTGTCCATTCCTTGACTGGATTATATACTTTGAGGGGGTTGAGTCTGATAAGTCCTTTATAGATTTGTGAATACTAAACCTTTATCTGATATGTCATTTGCAAACATCTTGTCTGATTCTGTAGGCAGCCTTTTAGTTTTGTTGACTTTTTCCTATATATAGTTTTTAAAGATTTTACTTATTTATTTACTTACATATTTATTTATTTATTTGTTGATCGGGAGAGAGAGAGAGAGAGAGAGACTGCAAGCAGTGAGGAGGAAGGGAGAAGGAGAAGGAGAAGCAGAATCTGCACTGAGCATGGAGTCTGATGTAGGGCTCAATCTCAGGACCCTGAGATCATGACCTGAGCTGAAGTCAAGAGTTGGGCACTTAACCAACTGCACCACCCAGGCGCCCCAACATTTACATATTTAAATGCCTACTTTTCAAGAAAACTTTATGAAACATGAAAGTATGGTTAGAACTGTTCCTGAGAAGTTGGGATACCTGGGTGGCTCAGAAGTCGAGCAACTGTCTTTGGCTCAGGGCATGATCCCAGAGTCCTAAGATCAACTGCCACATCTGGCTTCCTGCATGGAGCCTGTTTCTCCCTCTGCCTCTTTGTCTCTCTCTCTGTATCTCTCATGAATAAATAAAAAAAATCTTAAAAAAAAGAACTGTTCCTGGGAAATCAACACATGGGAATTACTAGACAAGGACTTTATTTTTTTAAAGATTTTTATTTATTTATTCATGAGACACACACACACACACACACACACACACTCACACACAGAGATAGAGGCAGATACACAGGCAGAGGGAGAAGCAGGCTCCATGCAGGGAGTCTGATGTGGGACTCGATCCTGGGTCTCCAGGATCATGCCCTTGGCTGAAGGCCATGCCAAACTGCTGAGCCACTAGGGCTGCCCTAGACAATGACTTTAATCAAATGTCTTAAGTAATCTCAAGGAGCTAAAGAAACCATGAACAAAACATTAAGAATAATATGAGAACAATGTTTCACCAAATAAAGAATATATATATATGATAGAAATTATATAGATTATATATATATGATAGAAATTATAATAAAAAAAGAAATAAAAATTTTAGAAATGGAAAGTACAAAATCTAAAATGAAAAATTAACTTAGCTCAACAGCAGATTTAAAGTCAATAGAACACTCCACCCAATAGTAGAATAATACATTTTATTTTCAAGTGTACACTTAACATTCTCCAAAATAAATCATATATAAGGCCATAAAACAGTTCTCAATAAATTGAACAGAACTGAAATCATAAAATTATATACTTAGATTACAACAGAATAAAATTGTAAATCAACAGAAAAAAATGGAGAAATTTAAAATGTGAGAAAGTTACAAAACATAGTACTAACTAGATAACAGAAGAAAACACAGGATACTTAGAAAATACATTGAGATAAATGGAAACAAAATACAACATAAGAAAACCTATGGGATGAAGCTAAGTTGTGCTTAGAAGAAATTTATATCTAAAAATCCTGTATTTAAAAAGAAACTATTAAGTAAATAACTTTTCACCTTAAGAAACTGGAAAAGAAGAGAAAACTAATATCAATCCTCACAGAAAGAAGTAAATAATAAAGATTAGAAAATAAATTAATGGGGGAATGGGCAAGATGGCGGAAGAGTAGGGGTCCTAAACAAATCTGACCCCACAAACCTATCAAGATAACTTTCAAAACATCCTGAACACCTCTGAATTCAACCTGAGATGTAAAGAGAGAATGGCTGCAATACTACAGAGACAAATGATTTTGCTTCTAACAAGGGTGTATTTTACTTAGGTTGTGGTTGATATTTTGGACTCATCTCACTGATACAGCCAATCTGCACTGGACAAAATGACTAGAAGGAAGAATTAAACACAAAAGAAAGAACTGGAAGCAATACACTCTGCCAAAGAGTTACTGAATGTGGATTTAAATACGATGACAGAAATTCAATTCAGAAGTACAATTACTGTACTGTTCAGAAGTACAAAGTTACTGGTGGCTCAGGAAAAAAAATAAAGGACTCTAGAAACTCTGTTACTGTAGAACTGAGATCTAGTCAAGCAGCCAAAATTAAACATACTTTAACTGAGATGCAGTCCTAACTGGATGTTATAACTTCTAGGATTAATGAGATGGAAAAGAGAGTGAATGACATAGAAGACAAGTTGATGGTAAAGAAGGAAGCTGAGGGAAAAAAAGCGAAAAACAATTAAGAGCCCACAAGAAAAGGCTTAGGGAAATAAATGATAGCTTGAAAAAGGAAGAATATATGTATAATTGGGCTTCCCGAAGAGACTGAGAGAGAGGACCACAAAGTATAGTGGAACAAATCATAGCTAAGAACTTCCCAAATCTGGGGAAGGAAACAGGCATTCAGATCCAAGAGATAGAGAGGACCTTTAAAAAATCAATAAAACTATTCAACACCTTGACTTTTAATAGTGAAACTTGCAAATTTTAAAGATAAAGAGAAAATCCTTAAAGCACTAGGAGACAACAGATTCTTAACTTATATGACGAGAACTATCAGATTAACAGCAGACTTCTCCACAGAGACCTGGCAGGCCAGAAAAGGCTGGCATGACATATACAGGGTACTAAATGAGAAAAACATGCAGCCAAGAATACTTTATTGAGAAGGGCTGTCATTCAGAACAGAAGAAGAGATAAAGAGCTTCTAGGATAGACAGAAACTGAAAAAATATGTGACCAAAAAACCACCTCGGCAAGAAATATTAAGGGGGACACTGTAAAAGAAAGAGGAAGCCCGAAGAAACAATCCACAGAATCACAGACTGTATAGGTAATCTGATGACACTAAATTCGTATATTTCAATAGTTACTCTGAGCATAAATGTGCTAAATGATCCCATCAGCAGACTCAGGGTATCAGACTGGATAAAAAAGAAAAACAAATCTATATGCTGTCTACATGAGACTCATTTTAGACCTATGGAAACCTCCAGCCTGAAAATGAAGGGGTGGAGAATCATTTACCATTCGAATGGTCCTCAATATAAAGCTGGGATAGCAATCCTCATATCAGATAAATTAAAGTTTATCCAAAATACTGTAGTAAAAGATGAAGAGGGACACTATATCATACTTAAAGGGTCTATCCAACAAGAATAACTAACAATCATGAATATGTATGCCCCTAGTGTGAAAGCTGCCAAGTACACCAATCAATTAATAACCAAACTGATACTTAGGTAATAATACACTAATTGTTGGAGACTTCAACAAGGCACATTCAGCCAAAGACTGATCTTCTAAGCAGAACATCACCAAAAAAACAAGAGCCTTGAAATACCAAGGATATTTCACAGATATATACAGAACAGTCCATACGAATGCAACTGAATGCATATTCTTCTCAAGTGCATGTGGAATTTTCTGCAAAATAGACCACATACTGGGTCAGAAATCAGGTCTCAACCAATACCAAAAGACTGGGATTTGTACCCTGCATATTTTCAGACCACAATGCCTCGAAAATAGAACTCAATCACAAGAAGAAATTCGGAAGACACTCAAACACATGTAGGTGAAAGAGCATCCTACTAAAAAAGATGAGTAGGTCAACCAGTAAATTTGAGAAGAATTTAAAAGATTCATGGAAACTTCTGAAAATGAAGATAAATGGCTCAAAATCTTTGGGAAACAGCAAAAGTGGCCCTAAGAGGGAAATACATTGCAATACAAGACTCCCTCAAAAATTGGAAAAGACTCAAATACACAAGCTAACCTTGCACCTAAAGGATTTGGAGAAAGAACAACAAATAAAGCATAAATCAAGCAGAAGGAGAGATAATACAGTTTAGCAGAACTCAATGAAATAGAGACGAAAAGAATTGTAGAACAGACAATGAAATCAGAAGTTGGTTCTTTGAAAGAATTAATAAGATAGATAAACCCTTAGACTTATTATTATTTTTTAAAAGATTTTATTTATTTATTTATTCATGAGATACAGAGAGAGAGAGGCAGAGACACAGGCAGAGGGAGAGAAGCAGGCTCCATGCAGGGAGCCTGATGTGGGACTTGATCCCAGGACTCCAAGATCACGCCCTGGGACCAAAGGCATGGGCTAAACCACTGAGCCACCCAGGGATCCCCAGTCAGATTTATTAAAAAGAAAATAGAAAAGACTCAAATGAATAAACTCATGAACGAAAGAGGAGAGATCACAACCAATAACGAAAGAAATACCAGTGATTTTAAAAACGTATTATAAGCAACTATATGCCAACAAATTAGGCAATCTAGAAATAGACGCATTTCTGGAATTCCACAAATTAACAAAACTGGAACAGGCCAAAAACCAGCAAGGAAATTGAAGCAGCCATCAGGAATCTCCGAAGACACAAATGTCAAAGGTCTGATGGCTTTCCAGGGGAATTCTACCAAATGTTTAAGGCAGAAATAATACTTATTCTTCTAAAGCTGTTTTGAAGGATAGAAAGGGAGGGAATACTTCCAAAATCATTTTATAAGGACAGCATTACCTTGATCCCACAACCAGATAAAGATCCCACTAAAAAGGGGGAATTAAAGATGAATATTCTTGATGAAGATGAATGCAAAAATTCTCATAAAGATACTAGCCACTAGGATCCAACAGTACATAAAGAGGAATATTCACCATGACCAAGTGGGGTTTATCCCTGGGATGCAAGGGTGGTTCAACACTCGTAAAACAATCAATGTGATAGACCACATCAATGAAAAAAAAAAAAACAATCATATGATCCTCTCATTAGATGCAGAAAAGCATTTGAAAAAATACAGCATCTATTCCTGACTAAAACTCTTCTAATTGTGGGATAGAGGGAACATTATTCAATATGATAAAAAGCCATTTATGAAAAGCCCACAGCAAATATCATTCTCAATGGGGAAAAACTGAGAGCCTTTCCCCTCAGATCAGGAACACGATACGGATGTCCATTCTCACCACTGTATTCAACATACTACTAGCAGTCCTAGCCTCAGTAATCAGAAAACAAAAGGAAATAGAAGGCATTCATGTTGGCAAAGAAGAAGTCAAGCTTTCCCTCTTCACAGATGACATGATCCTGTATATAGAAAGCACAAAATAATCCACCCCAAGATTGCTAGGACTCATACAACAATTCAGCAATTTTCAGGATACAAAATAAATGCACAGAAATCACTGCCATTTCTGCACACTAACAATGAGACTGAAGAAGAGAAATTAAGGAGTCAATCTCAATTACAATTTTACCTCAAATCATAAGATACCTAGGAATAACCCTAAACAAAGAGGAAAAGGATCTATTCTCTAAAAACTACAGAACACTTATTTTAAAAATTGAATAAGACATAAATAGATGGAAAAAATTCCATGTTCATGTATTGGAAGTATAAATATTATGAAAAATGGCCAGAGGAATATTGAAAAAGAAAACCAATGTCGACAGCATCACAATACCTGATTTCAAGCTGTATTACAAAGCTGTGATCATCAAGATAGTATGGTACTGGCACTATAACAGACACATTGATCAATGGAACAGAATAGAGAACCCAGAAATGGACTTTTAACTCTATGGTCAACTAATATTTGACAAAGCAGGAAAAAATATACACTGGTAAAAGGACAGACTCTTCAATAAATGGTTTGGGAAAATTGGACAGCCACATGCAAAAGAATGAAACCGGATCATTTTCTTACACCATACACAAAGATAAACTCAAAATGGTTGAAATATCTAAATGTGGGATGAGAATCCATCAAAATCCTAGAGGAGAACATAGGCAATAACCTTTTTGAACTTGGCCACATCGACTTCTTCCAAGATACATCTATGAAGGCAAGGGAAACAAAAGAAAAACTGAACTATTGGCACTTAATCAAGATAAAAAGCTTCTGCATAGCAAAAGAAACAGTAAACAAAACTCAAAGACAACCTACAGAATGGGAGAAGATATTTGTAAATGACATATCAGATAAAGGGCTAGTATCCAAGATGTATAAAGAACTTATGAAACTCAACAGCAAAGAAACAAGCAATCCAATCATGAAATGGGCAAAAGACATAAACAGAAATTTCACCAAAGAAGACATACACATGGCCAACAAGCACATGAGAAAATGCTCCACATCACTTGCCATCAAGGAAATACAAATCAAAACCACAAAGAGATACCACCTCACACCAGTCAGAATGGTGAAAATTCACAAGACAGGAAACAATAAATGTTGGAGAGGATGACGAGAAGGGGGAACCCTCTTGCACAGTTGGTGGGAATGCAAACTGGTATATCTACTATGGAAAACAGTGTGGAGGTTCCTCAAAAAGTTAAAAATAGAGCTACCATATGACCCTGCAATTGTACTACAGGGTATTTACCGTAAAGATACAGTTGTAGTGAAATGCTGGGACACCTGCACCCCAATATTCATAGTAGCAATACCCACAATAACCAAACTGTGGAAGGAGCCCCGATGTGCTTCAACAGATGAATGGATAAAGAAGATATGGTATATACATACAATAGAATATTACTTAGCCATCAGAAATGATGAATACCCACCATTTGCTGCAATGTGGATGGAATTGGAGGGTATTATGTTGAGTGAAATAAGTCAATCAGAGAAGGACAATCATCATATGGTTTCACTCATACGTGGAATATAAGAAATACTGAAAGGGATTATAAGGTAAAGAAGGGGAACTGAGAAGGGAAAAAATTAGAGAGGGAGACAAAGCATGAGAGACTCTTAACTCTGGGAAACAAACAAAGGGTTGCAGAAGGGGAGATGGGCAGGGGGATGGGATAGCTGAGTAACAGGCACTGAGGAGGGCACATGATGCGATTAGCCCTGGGTATTATACTATATGGTGGCAAATTGAATTTAAATAAAATAAAAATTAAAAAAACAAATAATAAAATCCTACCATCATGTAAAAAGCATTATATTCCATATTCAAATGAGATTTATCCCTAGAATGCAAAATTGATTTACCACATGAAAATCAATGTGCTACATAATATTAACTGAATAAAGGATGGTAGCCACGTGATTACCTTAACAGATATAGAAAAATAAAATAATTTGACAAAACCCAATATACTTTCATGATATAAAACACTCAGCAAAATAGGAATGCAAGAGAATTTCTGCTTTTGATTAAAAACATCTACAACGATCTCATAGCTAAGACCATATATAATGGCAAATTATGGAATTATTTTCCCCTAAGATTAGGAGCAATACAAAGATATTTACTCTTGCCAGCTCTAGTCAATATCGTAGTGGAGGTTCTTGCCAGGACAATTAGACAAGACAAAGAAATGTAAAGCATCCCTATTGAAAGGAAGATGTAAAAAAAAAAACTCAATTTGCAGAAAGATATTGAAGATCTAAATAAATGAAAATTCATCTCATGAACATGGATTGGAAACCTTAATATTGTTAAAATGGCAGTATTCCCCAAATTTATGCACAGAGTCATCAAAATCTTAGGTGGGTTTTTACAGAAATATACAAGCTGATCCTAAAATTAGTATAATGCAAAGGAGCTGAAATAGTCCAAACAATCTTGAAAAAGAACAATGTTGGAGAAATAACACTTCTGAATTTCAATACTTACCAAGTCAAAATAGTATTGAAGACAGCATGGTACTCTAGTAAGATAGGAATATGGATAAATAGAATTGAATTGAGAGTCTAAAAAATAAACTCTGTCATATTTTTCAATTGTTTTGGACAGGGTAAAAAATAACTCAATAAAGGAAAGAAAAATCTTTTCAACATAAGTGCTTTTCAACAAAAACCAGGACATTCACATTCAAAAGAATGAAAGTGGAACCCTACTTCATACCATATATAAAAATTAGCCCAAAATGGATCCAAGACCTAAATAAATGTAAGACCTAAAACTATAATACTCTTCAAAGAAAACATAAAAGTAAATTTCCATAAACTTAGGCAATGGTTTCTTAGCTCAACACCACAACATAAACAACAAAAGAAAAAAAAAGTTAAAATGAATTTTTTTTAAAGATTTTATTTATTTATTCATGAGAGACACAGAGAGAGAGAGAGACAGGTAGAGACACAGGCAGAGGGAGAAGCAGGCTCCATGCAGGGAGCCCAATGTGGGACTCGATCCCAAGTCTCCAGAATCATACCCCGGGCGGAAAGCAGCGCCAAACCGCTGAGCCACCTGGGCTGCCCAGTTAAAATGAATTTAATAAAAATTTTAGAATTCTGTGCTTGAAAGGATGCTATGACAAAAATGAAAGAACAATCAACAGAATAAGAGAAAATACTTGTAAATAATATATTTGATAACAGACTAGTATCCAGAATATATTAACATCAATTAAAATTCAAAGAAAGTAACTCAATTGAAAAATGGGCAAAGAATATAAACAAATCTTTTCTCAAAGAAGATACACAAATGTTCTATAACCATATGAAAAGAAGTTCACCATTATTAGCCACCAGAGAACTGCAAATTCAAACCAAAATGAGATACAGCTTTAAAACTGCTACTATAGCAATAATCAAGACAGGCAATAACAAGTGTTGGAGAGGATGTGGAAAATTAAGCCCTTATAAATTGCTGATAGAAATGTAAAGATATTAATCTACTGTGGAAAATAACTTAGTAATTTTTCCAATAGGTAAACATAGAATTACCATATGATCCAAGAATTCTACCACTAGGTATATACCCAAGAAAGTTGAAAACATTTGTCCACATAAATATATAAACACACAAATGTTCATAGCAGCATTATTAAGAATAGCCAAAAGGTGAAAACAATGCAAATGTCCATCAACTGATGAATGGATAAACAAAAACAAAATGTACAGCTATACAATGGAATATTATTTGGTTACTAAAATAAATAAAAACTCAGAAGCTGAAAGAAGTAGAGAAGATTTATCCCTTTAAATCCAATTCTTCTACCAAGGTTCTGTGAAATTGAAATGAATCTTAGTCTATAAAGAACTTATTAAACTCAACACCAAAGAAACAAACAATCCAATCATGAAATGGGCAAAAGACATGAACAGAAATCTCACAGAGGAAGACATAGACATGGCCAACATGCATATGAGAAAATGCTCTGCATCACTTGCCATCAGGGAAATACAAATCAAAACTACAATGAGATACCACCTCACACCAGTGAGAATGGGGAAAATTAACAAGGCAGGAAACAACAAATGTTGGAGAGGATGTGGAGAAAAGGGAACCCTCTTACACTGTTGGTGGGAATGTGAACTGGTGCAGCCACTCTGGAAAACTGTGTGGAGGTTCCTCAAACAGTTAAAAATATACCTGCCCTACGACCCAGCAATTGCACTGTTGGGGATTTACCCCAAAGATACAAATGCAATGAAACGCCGGGACACCTGCACCCCGATGTTTCTAGCAGCAATGGCCACGATAGCCAAACTGTGGAAGGAGCCTCGGTGTCCAACGAAAGATGAATGGATAAAGAAGATGTGTTTTATGTATACAATGGAATATTACTCAGCTATTAGAAATGACAAATACCCACCATTTGCTTCAACGTGGATGGAACTGGAGGGTATTATGCTGAGTGAAGTAAGTCAGTCGGAGAAGGACAAACATTATATGTTCTCATTCATTTGGGGAATATAAATAATAGTGAAAGGGAAAATAAGGGAAGGGAGAAGAAATGTGTGGGAAATATCAGAAAGGGAGACAGAACGTAAAGACTGCTAACTCTGGGAAACGAACTAGGGGTGGAAGAAGGGGAGGAGGGCGGGGGGTGGGAGTGAATGGGTGACGGGCACTGGGTGTTATTCTGTATGTTAGTAAATTGAACACCAATAAAAAAAAGAATAAAAAAAAAAAAGAAATGAATCTTAGGAAAGAAAATGATCCTATAGTTTTTAGGGGTTTGTGATAGCCAAAGAAATAGTGGCTAAATAACAAATTACATATGACTCCATGATCAGAGAGTCTAAGAGAGAATATATCTCAGTGATTTCTTCTATCAGAGAAGAAATCAACAGTACATTGAAAAAAAGTATAAGACACAAAGAAAACTGTTAATTGCCTAATATGGTATGGCTTACTACATTTTAAAGGATGTATACAAAAAGAAAAGGAGAAAAAAACACTCAGAACAATTCCTTGTTTGTGTACAGTATTTAATAGCTGGTTTTGTTCTTCATTAATTGATTGATTCATTGGTTGTTTCAGCAAACATTTATATGCAAGAAACACTGGGCCAGAATTACAAAAAAGAAAATGAATCCAATTTTTCTCAAGGAACTCAAAGCCTAGGAGTGGAGTTGGAGTTTGGAGAGGGATGACAGATAACAGGCATCAAGAGAAACAATGATAATACAATGAAATAATGTCATTTATAACTTTTATTTATGTAAGTAATCAAAATATGTACCAAGTAATAACAGCACAGAGGAAAAGAAATAACTGCTCCTTGAAGTAAGTTAGGGGATGAAACACATGAAGATGATTGCCAAAATTTCAAAGAGATGGCATTTTCTTGAATGATAAATCAAAACCAATGAGACTGACATGAAGGACTAGTTCAATGAAACATTTGAAAATCATTTCACCGAGAGGATACTCCATGCTCTAACATAAAACTTACAAAACATTTGCACATATATTATCCCATTTGATCATTTTCATAAGCATAAGGAATAAGTAAGCAATTATTATGAATGACATTTTACAGCAAAGAAAACACAGGCTCAGGTTAGGAGAGAAAGCAACTTCCATACAAATGGCAAAATTAATTCTCAGCCCAGGTCTTCTTTCTACTTCAATAGAAAAAAAAAGTTATATGAATGTATAAAAGTACAGTCAGAAAGATAAAGATGAGAGTAAATTTAGGCTGAGAAAAAAGAGGGTTTTCATTTTTCTTTTTTAAAGATTTTAGTTATGTATTTGAAAGAGAAAAAGATAGTGAGAGAGAGCATAACTGGGGCAGAGAGGGAGAAGCAAGCTCTCCACTGAGCAGGGATCCTGATGTGGGGCTCATCCCAAGACTCTAGGATTATGACCTGAGCCAAAGGCAGAAGCTTAACCATCCAGGTGGCCTGTTTTGTTTTGTTTTTCTTGTTTTGAACAAGATGAAGAAATAAGATAGACTCTCTGCCTGGATTATATTAGTAAGAACTGTACCACTTCTGTCTTACCCATCAAAGACAATGATTTTTTTAAATATTTAATCATTTATTCGAGAGAGATTGTGCATGTGCACAGTGGGGAGTAGCAGAAGGAAAGGGAGAGAGAATCTCAGGCAGACTCCTCATTGAGCACAGAGCCCTACATGGGGGACCCTGAGATCATGACCAGAGCCAATATCAAGAGTCAGATACTAAAAAAAAAAGAGTCAGATACTTAACTGACTGAGCCACCCAGGTACCCAAAAGATAATGATTTTCTAACAGAAATAGGTAAAATAAAACTTATTAAGAGAAAATTGAAGTCCATAGTAAGTGAGAAAATAAAAAACCTACTTACTGTAAAGGAATTTAAATCCCTTGGCCCAAGACAGTTCTATCTGAGGGTCCTAAGCAACCATGAAACTTCTAAATAATTAAAAAATTACTGCTGTTAATTTTGAGAAATCATGGCAACCTGGATAGATATGTGCTGAAAGTCTGGAGATAGACTAACTTTCAGGACATACAAGAAAGCATATGTCAAACATGACAAATGCTTAATGTTTATTCCTGGCAAGACTCTAAAGTGGGTTATTAGATAAACATATTATGAGCATCTGGAAAAGGAGGCTGTGATTATTTGGAGTCAACATGAATTCAGAAAGAACATGTTATGGCAACTCAACACATCTTTTCCTTCATATAAGCTTTTTCAGACTATAAAAACAGTACTCATATGCAGTTCAGGAAAAACAAAATTACAAATAAGAATAATAAAGTGAGTAACAGTTTACTCTTACCCACAACTAAAGATAACTATTAATATTTTGGTGTACTCAATGTACTTTAGACTTTTAAAATTTTTTCTCATATTGTTGATACATTATAAATTTGCATTCAGAATCTTGCCTTTTTAGGGGTGCCTGGGTGACTCAGTTGGTTAAGTATCTGACTCTTATTTTAGGCTCAGGTCATGATCTCAGCGTTATGAGATTTGCACTCAGCATGGAGTCTGCTTGTCCCTCTCCCTTTGCTCCTCCCCCCACTTGTTCTCTCTTGTTCACTCTCTCTTTATGAAATAAATAAATCTAAAAGAATACTGTCTTTATATTTAACTTTATTTCACTCAGTATACATCTGATGAAAATAAGTATTTGATTCCTATTAAGTTCATGGTAATGTGCTCACTCTGAACACAAAATGATTAATTATAAGCTACTCCTCCAATTAATGAAAAATTAATCAAAATCAGAAATTAATAACATATATTGTTATATGTGTCATTATCCAAGTCTTCGTTTATTGACTATTTTTTAAAAAATCATTTCCTATGTTTTTTTTACTGTCATAACCAATGTATAATAAATATACTAGTAAAGGGGCAGTAATGGTAAAGAAATCTCTAACTTATAAGGGAAGACAAATAAGGTTAGCTGAGATATCTCCACAGAAACTAGGCAGGCCAGAAGAGAGTGGTGTGATATATTCAACATAGTGAATGAGAAAAATATCCAGCCAAGAATACTTTATCCAGCAAGGCTGTCATTCAGAAGAGAAGGGGAGATAAAGAGTTTCTCAAACAAAAACTAAAGAACTTTATGACCATCTAACCAGCCCTGCAGGAAATATTGAAGGAGAGTTATTGAGTGGTAAGAAAAGACCAAAAATGACAAAGACTAGACTAGACTAGGTAATACAATGGCACTAAATTCATACTTATAAATTATCACATTGAGTAAATGGACTAAATGCTCTAATGAAAAGACATAAGGTATCAGTATGGATTTCTTTTTAAAAAGACCCAGAAATATACTGCCTACAACAGACTCACTTTAAGCCTAAAGATGCCCACAGATTGAAATTGAGGAGGATAAAGAAACATTTACCAATGCTAATGGATGTCAAAAGAAAGCCAGAGGAGCAACACTTACATCAGACAAACTAGATTTTAAATCTAAGATCGTAACAGAAGATGAAGAAAGGCACTGTATTCATAATAAAGGAGTTTATCCAAAAGGAAGATCTTACAAATGTAAATATTTACAATGCAAACTTGAGAGCACACAAACATATACAACAATTAATAACAAACATAAAGAGACTAATTGATAATAATACAATAATTGTAGGGAACTTTAACACTTCACTCACAGCAATGGACAGATAACCTCAGCAGAAAATCAAAGAGGAAACAATGGCTTTGAATGACACTCTGGGCCATCTGGCCTTAAAAATATGTTCAGAACATTTCATCCTAAAGCAGCAGAATACATATTCTTTTCAAGTGCATATGGGGCATTCATCAGAATAAATCACATACTTGGTCACAAATCAGGTATCAACAAATACAAAAAGATTGAGATCATACCAAGCAAATTTTCTGACCACAATGCTATGAAATATTAAGTCAACTCCAAGAAAAAAATTTGGAAAGACCACAAATACATAGAAGTAAAAGAGCATCTTACTAAAGAATGAATGGGTCAACCAGAAAATTAAAGAAGAAATAAAAATTACAAGGAAACAAATGAAAATGAAAACATGATTGTCCAAAACATTTAGGATGTGGCAAAAGTGGTCATAAGAGGGAAGTGTATAGCAATAGAGGCCTACTTAAAGAAGCAAGAAATATATCAAGTACATAAACCGAAGGAACTAGAAAAAGAACAAATGAAGCCTAAAGCCAAAAGAAGATGGGAAATAATAAAGAATAATAAAGAAATAAGTGATATGGAAACAAAAAAGTAGAATAGATCTGCAGAAATACAAATAATTATAGGAGAATATTATGAAAAATCATATGCCAACAAATTGGACAATCTGAAAGAAATAGATAAAGTGCTAGAAACATAAAAGCTACTAAAAGTGAAGCAGGAAGAAATAGAAAATTTGAACAGACCAATAACCACCAAAGACATTGAATCAGTAATCAAAAATCTCCCAAAAAACAAAAGTCCAGAGGGAGATGGCTTCATAGCAGAATTCTACTAAACACTTACGGAACAGTTAATACATATTCTTCTCAAAATGTTCCAAAAAAATAGAAATAGAACTCATTCTATGAGGTCAGCATTACTTTCAATCCAAAACCAGAGAAAGATCTCACCAGAAAAGAGAATTACAGGCCAATATCCTGAAGAACATGGATACAAAAATTCTCAACAAAATACTAGCAAATTGAATCTGAGTACATTAAAGGAATAATTAACCACAATCAAGCAGGATTTATTCCGGGTTTCAAGAATGGTTCAATATTCCCCAATCAACCAACTAATACATGACATTAATAAAATAAAGGGTAAGAAACATAACTTCTTCTCAATAGATGCAGAAAAACCACTTGACACACTATAGCACCTATTCTTTTTGTTTCGTTTTGTTATATTTTTTTATTGGAGTTCAGTTTGCCAACATATAACATGCTCATCCCACCAAGTGCCCCCCTCAGTGCCAATCACCCAGTCACCCCCAAACCCTCGCCCACCTCCCCATCCACCACCCCTTGTTCGGTTTCGAGAGTTAGGTGTCTCTCATGTTCTGTCACCCTCACTGATATTTCCCACTCATTTTCTCTCCTTTCCCTTTATTCCCTTTGACTAATTCTTATATTCCCTAAATGAATGAGACCATATAATGTTTGTCCTTCTCCGATTGACTTACTTCACTCAGCATAATACCCTCCAGTTCCATCCACGTTGAAACAAATGGTGGGTATTTGTCGTTTCTAATGACTAATATTCCATTGCATGCATAGACCACATCTTCTTTATCCATTCATCTTTCAGTGGACACCGAGGCTCCTTCCACAGTTTGGCTATTGTGGACATTGCTGCTATAAACATTGGGTGCAGGTGTCCCAGCGTTTCACTGCATCTGTATCTTTGGGGTAAAGCCCCAGCAGTACAATTGCTGGGTCATGGGGCAGTTCTATTTTTAACTCTTGGAGGAAGCTCCGCACAGTTTTCCAGATTGGCTGTACCAGTGCAACAGTCCCACCAACAGTGCAAGAGGGTTCCCCTTTCTCCACATCCTCTCCAACATTTGTTGTTTCCTGTCTTGTTAATTTTCAACATTCTCACTGGTGTAAGGTGATATCTCATTGAGCTTTTGATTTGTATTTCCCTGGTGGTAAGTGATGTGGAGCATTTTCTCATGTGCTTGTTGGCCATGCGTATGTCTTCTTTGGTGAAATTTCTGCTCATGACTTTTGCCAATTTCATGATTGGATTGTTTGTTTCTTTGCTGTTGAGTTTCATAAGTTCTTTATACATCTTGGATATTACCCCTTTATCTGATATGTCATTTGCAAATATCTTCTGCCATTCTGTGGGTTGTCCTTTAGTTTTTTTGACTATTTCTTTTGCTGTGCAGAAACTTTTTATCTTGATTAAACCCCAATAATTCATTTTTGCTTTTGTTTCCCTTGTCTTCATAGATGTATCTTGCAAGAAGCTGCTGTGGCCAAGTTAAAAAAGGCTGTTGCCTGTGTTCTCCCCTAGGATTTTGATGGATTCCTGTCTCACATTTAGATATTTCATCCATTTTGAGTTTATCTTTGTGTATGGTGAAAGAGAGTGGTCTAGTTTCATTCTTCTGCACGTGGTTGACCAATTTTCCCAGTACCATTGATTGAAGAGAATGTCCTTTTTCCAGTGTATACTCATTCCTGCTGTGTCCAATATTAGCTGACCCTAGAGTTTAGGGCCTATTTCTGGGTTATCTACTCTGTTCCATTGATATATGTGTCTGTTTTTGTGCCAGCAACACACTATCTTGATGATCTAGTACAACATGAAATCTGGCCTTGTGATGCCCCCGGCTCTGGTTTTCTTTTTCAATATTCCCCTGGCTATTTGGGGTCTTTTCTGATTCCACACAAATCTTTTTTTTTAAAGATTGATTGATTGATTTATGATAGAGAGAGAGAGAGAGAGAGAAGGGCAGAGACACAGGAGGAGGGAGAAGCAGGCTCCATGCCGGGAGCCTGACATGGGACTGGATCCCGGGACTCCAGGATCGTGCCCTGGGCCAAAGACAGGCGCTAAACCACTGAACCACCCAGGGATCCCCGATTCCACATAAATCTTAAGATTATTTGTTCCAACTCTTTGACGAAAGTCTATGTTATTTTGATAGGGGTTGCATTAAATTGTAAATTGCCCTGGGTAGCATTGACATTTTCACAATATTAGTTCTTCCAATCCATGAGCATGGAATACTTTTCCATATCTTTGTGTCTTCCTCAATTTCGTTCAGAAGTGTTCTTTTTTTTTTATGATAGTCACAGAGAGAGAGAGAGAGAGGCAGAGACACAGGCAGAGGGAGAAGCAGGCTCCATGCACCGGGAACCCGACGTGGGATTCGATCCCGGGTCTCCGGGATCGCGCCCTGGGCCAAAGGCAGGCGCCAAACCGCTGCGCCACCCAGGGATCCCCAGAAGTGTTCTGGGGTTTTTAGGGTATAGATCCTTTACCTCTTTCGTTAGTTTTATTCCTAGCTATCCTACGCTCTTGGGTGCATTGTAAATGGGATTGACTCCTTAATTTCTCTTTCTTCAGTCTCATTGTTAGTGTATAAAAATGCCACTGATTTCTGGGCATTGATTTTTTTTATCCTGCCACACTGCCGAATTCCTGTATGAGTTCTAACAAACTTGGGGTGGTGTCTTTCTGGTTTTCTACGTATAGTATCATGTCATCTGCAAAGAGGGAGAATTTGACTTCCTCTTTGCCAATTTGATTGCCTTTTATTTCTTTTTGTTGCTTGATTGCTGAGACTAGGACTTCTAGTACTATGTTGAATAGCAATGGTGAGAGTGGACATCCCTGTCATGTTTCTGATCTTAGAGGAAACGCTCCCAATGTTTCCCCTTTGAGAATGATATTTGCTATGGGCTTTTCGTAGATAGCTTTTAAGATGCTGAGGAATGTTCCCTCTATCCCTACACTCTGAAGAGTTTTGATCAGGAATGGATGCTATATTTTGTCAAATGCTTTCTCTGCATCTATTGAGAGGATCATATGGTTCTTGTTTTTTCTCTTGTTGATATGATCTATCATGTTGATTGCTTAAGAGTGTTTAATCACTCTTGCATTCCAGGGATAAATCCCACTTGGTCATGGTGAATAATCTTCTTAATGTAGTATTGGGTCCTGTTGGCTAGTATCCTGTTTAGAATTCTTGCATCTGTGTTCATCAGGGATATTGGTTTACAATTCTCTTTTTTTGGTGGGGTCTTTGTCTAGTTTTGGAATTAAGGTGATGCTGGCCTCATAGAAGAAGTATGGAAGTATTCCATCCCTTTCTATCTTTCCAAACAGCTTTAGTAGAATAGATATTATTTCTTCTTTAAACATTTGATAGAATTCCCCAGGTTCGCCATCTGGCCCTGGACTTTTGTGTCTTGGGAGGTTTTTGATGACTTCTTCAATTTCCTCCCTGGTTATTGGCCTGTTCAGGTTTTCTATTTCTTCGGGTTCCAGTTTTGGTAGTTTGTGGTTTTCCAGAAATGGGTCCATTTCTTCTATATTGTCTAATTTATTGGCGTATAGCTGCTCATAATATGTTTTTTCTTTTTTAAAGATTTATTCATTTATTCATGAGAGACACAGACTAAGAGAGAGAGAGAGACAGAGAGAAAGGTAGAGACACAGGAAGAGACATAGGCAGAGGGAGGGCCTGATTAAAGACTCGATCCTTGATCCCGTGATCATGACCTGAGCCGAATACAGGCGCCCAACCACTGAGCCACACGGGCATCCCTCATGTTTTAAAAATCCTTTGTATTTCCTTGGTATTGGTTGTGATCTCTCCTTTTCATTCATAATTTTATTAATTTGAGCCTTTTTTATTTTTAATAAGGCTAGCTAATGGTTCATCTATCTTATTAATTCTTTCAAAGAACCAATTGTGTTGTGTTGATCTGTTCTACAGTTCTTATGGTCTCTATTTCATTGAGTTCTACTTGAATCTTTATTAACTCTCTTCTTCTGATTGTAGGTTTTATTTTCTGTTCTTTCTCCTTTTCCTTTAGGTGCAAGGTTAGCTTGTGTATTTGAGTTTTTTCCAATTTTTTCAGGGATGCTTCTGTTGCAATGTATTTCCCTCTTAGGACTGCTTTTGCTGTATCCCAAAGATTTTGAATGGTTGTATCTTCATTCTCATTAGTTTCCATGAATCTTTTTAATTCTTCTCTAATTTCCTGGTTGTCCCTTTCATGTTTTAGCAGGATGGGCTTTAACCTGCACGTGTTTGAATTTCTTTCAAATTTCTTCTTCTGATTCAGTTCAAGTTTCAAAGTATTATGGTCTGAATATATGGAGGGGACAATCCCTATCTTTTGTTATCGGTTAAGACCTGATTTGTGACCCAGTATGTGGTCTATTCTGGAGAAAATTCCATCTGCACTTGAGAAGAATATGTATTCAGTCGCGTTTGGATATAAAATTCTGTAAATATCTGTGAAATCCATCTCTTCCAGTGTATCATTTAAAGCTCTTGTTTCTTTGGAGATGTGGTGCTTCTAAAATCTGTCATTTGCAGAAAGCGCCGTGTTGAAGTCTCCCAGTATTAGTGTATTATTATCTAAGTATGTCTTTACTTTGGTTATTAATTGATATACTTGGCAGCTCCCACATTAAAGGCATAAATATTCATGAATTTAAGTCCTCTTGTTGGATAGATCCCTTTAAGTATAATATAGTGTTGTTTTTCATCTCAGTACAGACTTTGGGATAAACTTTAATTTATTTGCTATGAGGATGGCTACCCCTGCTTTCTTTGGGGGACCATTTGAATGGTAAATTGTTCTCCAACCTTTCATTTTCAAGCTGGAGGTGTCCTTAGGTCTAAAATGAGTCTCTTGTAGGCAGCAAATACATGGGTGTTGCTTTTTTATCCAATCCAATGCCTTGCATCTTTTGATGGGATCATTTAGCCCATTCATGATCAAAGTTACTATTGAAAGATACGAATTTAGTGTCATCATAATACCTATTCAGTCCCTGTTTTTGTGGCTTATTTCTTTGGGCTTCATCTTCCTTTTACAGGGTCCTCCTTAATATTGCTTGCAGAGCTGGTTTGGTGGTTGCATATCCTTTCAGTTTCTGCCCTATCTTGGAAACTATTTATCTCTCCTATTCTGAATGAAAGCCTTGCTGGATAAACTATTCTTGGCTGCATATTCTTCTCATTTAGGACCCTGAATATATCCTGCCTGCCCTTTCTGGCCTGCCAGGTCTCTGTGGAGAGGTCTGCTATTTATCTAATATTTCTCCCCATATGATTTAGGGATCTCTTGTGTCTTGTTGCTTTAACGATTTTCTCTTTATCTTTGGAATTTGCAAGTTTCACAATTAAATGTTGAGGTGTTGAACAGTTTTTATTGAGTTTAGGGTGGGGTCTATCTCCTGAATCTGAATGCCTGTTTCCCTCCCCAAGGTAGGGAAGTTCTCAGCTATGATTTGTTCAAATATTCCTTCTGGTCCTCTGTCCCTTTGGCGCCTTATGGAACCCCAATTAAAAGTAGATTTTTAATTCTGAGGCTGTCATTTATTTCTCTTAACCTTTCCTCATGATATTTTATTTGTTTTTCTCTTTTGTCCTCAGCTTGCTTCCTTGCCACCATCTTGTTTTCTTTTTTTAATTTTTTTTGTTTATAAATTTATTTTTTATTGGTGTTAAATTTGCCAACATATAGAATAACACCCAGTACTCAGCCCATCAAGTGCCCCCCTCAGTGCCCATCACCCAGTTGCCCCCACCCCCTGCCCACCTCCCCTTCCACCACCTTTAGTTCGTCTCACCAACTTGTCTTCTATGTCACTCACTCACTCTTTCTTTTACCTCAGGAACCCTCATCATTGGGACCTCCAATTTGGATTGCATCTCATTTAATTGACTTTTAATTTCTGCCTGATTAGATCTAAATTCTATAGTCATGAAGTCTCCTGAATCCTTTATGCCTTTTTCCAGAGCCACGAAGAGCTTTATAATTGTGCTTCTGATTTGGCTTTCTGACATTGAATTGTAATCCAAATTCTGTAACTCTGTGGCAGAGAATACTGTTTCTGATTCTTTCTTTTATGGTGAGTTCTTTCTTTTGAATAATTTCCATTGTATATATACCACAACTTCTTTTAAGATTTTATTTAGTCATGAGACACAGAGAGAGAGAGAGAGAGAGAGAGAGAGAGGCAGAGACACAGGCAGAAAGAGACGTAGTACTCCATGCAGGATGCCTGAGTGGGACTCGATCCCATTTTCTGAGCCAAAGGCAGATACTCAACCTCTGAGTCAATCAGGCGTTCCTACCACAGCTTTTTTATCCATTAATCAGTTGATGGACATTTGAGCTCTTCCCAAAATTTGGCTTTTGTTGAAAATGCAGCCATAATAATCATGGTTCATGTATCTTGTTGCATCAGTATTTTTGTATCTTTTGGATAAACATGTAGTAGTGGAATTGCTGGATCATAGAGTCATTCTATTTTTAACTTTTTGAGGAAACTCCATACTCTATTTTCCAGAGTGGATGCACCAGTTTGTATTCCCACCAACAGTGTAAGAGTGTTCCCCTTTCTCCAAGTCTTCAGCAATATCTATTGTTTCCTGTGTTGTTAATTTTAGCCATTCTGACAGGTATGAGGTGATATCTCACTGTAGTTTTGATTTGTATTTACCTGATGATGAGGGATGTTGAGCATATTTTTATGTGTCTATTGACCCTTTGGATGTCTTCTTTGAAAAAATTTCTATTCATGTTTTCTGCCTATTTCTTAACTGGATTGTTTTCTGGGGGGTTGAATTTGATATGTTCTTCATAGATATTTCTTATTAACCCTTTATCAGATATGTCAGTTGCAAATATCTTCTCTTATTCTTAAGGTTGTCTTAGTTTTGTTGATCTTTTTCCCTCACTGTGCAGAAGCTCTTTATCTTGGTGAAGTCCCAGTAGTTCATTTTGTGTTTGTTTTTTTTGTTTGTTTGCCTTGCCTCAGGACACATGTCTACTAAGAATTTGCTATGGACAATGTGAAAGAGGTTTCTGCTTGTGTTCTCCTCTAGGATGTTGAAGGTTTCTTGTTTCACATTTAGATCTTTCATCCACTTTGAATTTATGTTTGTGAGGATGTAAGAAAATGGTGCAGTTCTGATCTTCTGCATTTTGCTGTCCAGTTTTCCTAGCACCATTTCTTGAAGAAATTCTTTTTTCCATTGGATATTCTTTCATGCTTTGTTGAGTATTAGTTGACCATATAGTTGTGGTAACATTTCTGGATTTTCTACTCTGTTCCATTGATCTATGTATCTGTTTTTGTGCCAGTATCATACTGTCTTGATCACTACAGCTTTGTAATATAGCTACAAGTCCAGATTGTGACATTTCTGGGCCTGCTGTTTCATTCAGATTTCAGAATTTATTAAAGCTACAGTAATTAAAACAGTACAGTACTGGCATAAAGACAGACAAATGGAATAAAAGATATTAGAAATAAGCCTACTCATGTATACTCAACTGCTCTTTAATAAGAGGCCAAGAATACACAATGGGAAATGCATAGTCCCTTCATCAAATGGTTTTGGCGAAACTGGACAACCACAAGCAAAAAGTTAAATTGGTCTTCTTCCATACTCTGTACAAAAAATCAACTCAAATGGAGTATAGAGTTAAATGTAAGACTTGAAACTGTAAAACTCCTAGAAAAAAAAATACATAAAATGCCTCTTATCATTGTTCTGGGCAATGATTACTAGGATAGATACCAAAAGCACAGACAGCAAAGAAAAAGAGATAACTGGAGAGAAAAGGAGTGGAAAAAATCAGAGTGGGTGATAAAACAGGAGAGACACCTAACTCTGGGAAAGGAACAAGGCGTAGTGGAAGGGCAGGTGGGCAGGGAGATGGAGTGACTGGGTGACAGGCACTGAGGAGGGCACTTGATTGGATGAGCACTGGGTGTTATACTATATGTTAGCAAATCAAGCTCCAATAAAAAAGTAAACACATTAAAAAAAAACAAAAAACAAAAAAAGGAACTGCATTGAACCAAAAAGCTTGTGCAAAGTAAAAGAAACGTCCAACAGAATAAAAAGGCAACCTACGAAACAGAGAAATATTTGCAAACCATGTATCTGATAAAGAGATTAATATCCATAATATATAATGATCTCCTATAACTCAGCATTAACAAAATAAAACAAAATCAAACGACCCAAGCAAATATATGGGCAAAGAACTTAAATAAGCATATTTCCAATGAAAACATACAAATGACCAACAGACATGAGATAAGATGCTCAACATCATTAATTATGGGGGAAATACAAGGCAAAACTACAATGAGATATCACCTCATACATGTTAGGATGGTTATTTAAAAAAATAAAGATAAGTGCTGTCAAGGATGTGGAAAAATTAGAACTTTTGTACACTGTTAATGGGAATGTGAAATAGCACATCAGCTGTGGAAATTCCTCAAAAAAATAAAAAATAAAAACAGAACTATATTATCCAGTAATCCCACTTATGGGTATATATCCAAAAGAATTGAAATCAGGATCTTGAAGAGATACCTCCCTATATTATGTTTATCTCAGCATTATTCACAGTAGACAAAATGTGGAACTAACTCATGTGTTCTTCAACAGATAAATGAATAAAGAAAATGTGGTATTTTGTGTATAGAATAGTGGAATATTATTTAGCCTTTAAGAATAAGCAAATCCTGCTATTTGCAACAACACAAATGAAGCATGAACAAATACAAAGTGAAGTAAGCCACTCATAAGACAAATGCTACATTATTTCACTTATATGAGTTAACTAAAATAGTCAAATTCATAGAAGCAGAGAATACAATTATGGTTGCCAGAGGCTAGGGAGTAGGGGGAATGGACAGTTTTTCAATAAGTATAAAGTTTTATTTATGTTAGATGAATAAGGTCTTGAGATCTGCTATTCCACATGGTGCCCATGATTAACAATATGGCATTGAACCCTTCAAAATTTGTTAAGATATCAGATCTCATGTTAAGTGTTCTTGTCATCATAATACCCTCCAGTTCCATCCACGTTGAAGCAAATGGTGGGTATTTGTCATTTCTAATAGCTGAGTAATATTCCATTGTATACATAAACCACATCTCAGAAAGGGAGACAGAACGTAAAGACTGCTAACTCTGGGAAACGAACTAGGGGTGTTGGAAGGGGAGGAGGGCGGGGGGTGGGAGTGAATGGGTGACGGGCACTGGGGGTTATTCTGTATGTTAGTAAATTGAACACCAATAAAAAAAAAAGTGTTCTTGTCATCAAACAAAAGGGGACAAAAAAACCAAAAACTACTTGAGAGGTGTTCAATAAAGCTATTACTTTCATTGTGATGACGCTATCACAAGTTTTTTACATATCTCCAAATTAATCAAATTTTACAAATTAAATGTTTGTAGTTCTTTGTATGTCAATTTTACCTCACTAGTGTTATTAAAAATAAAATAAAAGGACATGTGCATTTTAATACCCTTGATATATATTGCTGAATAGCTTCCCACAAAAGTACTACCAATTCCTACTCCCATCAGTGTGAATGAGTTTCCATTTCACTGCACCCTTGCAATATTGAGCATTTAATTCTTGGATAAATTGATTGGTTAAAACAAATATGCCCATTTTATTTTTTAACCTTTTTTAAATTTTTTTAATTTATGATAGAGAGAGAGAGAGAGAGGCAGAGATACAGGCAGAGGGAGAAGCAGGCTCCATGCACTGGGAGCCTGACGTGGGATTCGATTCCGGGACTCCAGGATCGTGCCCTGGGCCAAACCGCTGCACCACCCAGGGATCCCCCATTTTATTTTTTTAATGTTGTATTTCTTTATTTGTGAGAGACATAGACAGAGGGAGGAGCAGGCTGCCCCCAGGGAGCCCGATGTGGGACTCGATCCCACAATTCCAGGATCACACCCTGAGATGAAGGCAGACACTCAACTGCTGAGCCACCCAGGAGTCCCAAATATACCCATTTTAAACTTGCAATTCTTTGAACAGCAGTGAGATTTACATCTTTTTAAAATTTAATCATTTATGTAATTCCCCTTCTTTGATCTGTTTTTATTGGTCTTGATATTTTCTTATTGACTGGTACAAGATAATAAAATAAAAATAAAATTAATACTTTTATTTGTCATATTTGTGTAAATGTGTTCTCATTTATTCTTTTTATTGTTTCTATATTTTTAGTATACGGAAGCTTTAAAACTTTGTGGTCAAATCTATTGATCCTTTCACTTATTCTTTTCTCCATTGCTTTTATGCTTTAAAAGTTCTTCCTCATTCAAAGATCAGGTTTAACCTCTTTTTATACTTTTGTTACTTTATTTTTATACTTCGTATCCTTTTAAAATAGAGTTACTAGGCTGGTAGCTAATAGATATGCTTTAGACATGGTGTATCTGAATTACCAGAAAGCGTTTGCGAAAGTCATCAGCATTCAACACCTCACAAGCCTCTTCCCTGAGCCAACAATTACGTTCGATTTGTCAAAACTTTTTTTAAAAATAATTTTCTTAAAATATCCTCCTTTGACTTTTTTTTGTATATGTTTTTTATTGGTGTTTGATATGCCAACATACAGCATAACACTCGGTGGTCATCCCGTCAAGTGCCCCCCTCAGTGCCGATCACCCAGTCACCCCAAACCCCACCCACCTCCCTTTCCACCACCCCTTGTTCGTTTCCCAGAGTTAGGTGTTTCTCATGTTCTGTCACCCTCACTGATATCTCCCACTCATTTTCTTTCCTTTCCCTTTTATTCCCTTTCACTATTTTTTATATTCCCCAAATGAATGAGACCATAAAATGTTTGTCCCTCTCCAATTGACTTACTTCACTCATCATAATACCCTCCAGTTCTATCCACGCTGAAGCAAATGGTAGGTATTTGTCATTTCTAATGGCTGAGTAATATTCCATTGTATACATATACCACATCTTCTTTATCCATTCATCTTTCAATGGACACAGAGGCTCCTTCCACAGTTTGGCTATTGTGGACATTGCTGCTATAAACATTGGGGTGCAGGTGTCCAGCCATTTCACTGCATCTGTATCTTTGGGGTCAATCCCCAGCAGTGCAATTGCTGGGTCTTAGGGCAGTTCTATTTTTAACTCTTTGAAGAACCTCCACACAGTTTCCCAGAGTAGCTGTACCAGTTCACATTCCCACCAACAGTGCAATAATTTCTCCACATCCTTTCAAACATTTGTTGTTTCCTGTCGTGCTAATTTTCACCATTCTCACTGGTGTGAGGTGGTATCTCATTGTGGTTTTGATTTGTATTTCCCTGATGGCAAGTGATGTGGAGCATCTTCTCATGTGCTTGTTGGCCATGCTCTCCTTTGACTTTCATGGCAACATCATTCTATCTTGATTTTTCTCATTCCTCTTTTATTCATTCCTTTTATGTTTGTATTTGACTCCTTTTTTGCCCTTTAAATGTTGGTGTTCTTTTAAATCGCCCTTAGTTGTCTACACAACTTCCCTGGAGGAGATGATATCAACTATATCCCAATGATGCCCAAATTAATGTTTACAGCTCAGTTTTTCCTCTTTAGCTCTAAATCTTTATATATTCATCTGATTGTCATTTTTAGAAACTTGTATAGATGACTTTTCACATTCTGTCATCAACTTTTCTTTCCAAAATTATCACCTTTTTTTTGCAACTCTGTTTACCTTTCAGAACTTACACACTTTACATCTTTCTCACTTTCTCGCCATCAGTATTTACTGGATATAACCAGTTTATTCTAGTAACATACTTTGGATAACTGTTCTCCTTGCCTGAGATGTTTTACTTTTTACAAACAACTACTTATACTTTCAAGATCCAGCTCAAACACCAGTCCCTCAATTTTCTTCTCCACTTTTGTAAAACATGGTTATTCTAATCTCTGTATCACCTTGTGATCCAGTAACTCCACTACTCAGTATTTACCTAATGTATATATAAACATTAATTCAAAGGGACACATGCACCCCTATCTTTATTGCACCATTATGTGTAATAGACAAACTATGGAAGTAGTCCAAGTGTCCATCTATATAGATCCATATCTATATCTATATATATCTATATCCATTTATTTAGAGAGAGATAGAGATGGAGAGATAGAGATGTTATTCATCCATAAATAATAATGAAATCTTGCCATTTGCAATAACATGGATAGGTCTAGAGAGTATAAACTCAAGCAAAATAAGCCAGTCAGAATAAAATAAATATCATATGATTTCACTCATATGTGGAATTTAAGAAACAAAACAAATGAATAGAGCAAAAAAAAAAAAAGGAGACAAACCAAAAAGCAGACTTTTATCTATAGAGAGCAACATGTTACCAGAGGGGAGGTGGGTGGGGGGATGAGTGAAATAGGTGAAGAGGATTAAGAGTATCCTTATCTTGATGAGCTCTGAGTAACATATGGAAATGCTGAATCACTTTATTATACACCCAAAACTAACATAACTCTGTATGTTAACTACACTGGAATTAAAATAAAAATTTAAAAACCACTACTAGAAGTAATATATGATTTTAGCAAGGTCACAAGTCACAGGAAACAAAATCAAATACATAAATCAATTTTATTTCTATATACTAGCAGCAAACAATTTGAATATGAAATTTAAAAAAAAACCCACAAATAACAGCATCATCAAAAAGAACAAAACACCTAGGACTATGAAAAGGTAAACTATACAGGGATGAAGTATCTGCAAATCACACATCTGATAAAGGACTTGTGCATAAAATACATAAATAAATCTTATTATTCTAAACAGACAAAAATCCAATTTAAAAATTGGTTAAATATTTAAGTAGTCATTTCACCAAAGAAGATATACAAATGATTGATATGCATATAAAAAGATGCTCAACATCATTAATCATTATGAAAATGCAAATTAAACTTATAATGTGATATCACTTCACATCACTAAAATAGCTATTATCCAAAAGATTGGCAATATTAAGTGTTGACAATGATGTGAAGATACTGACATACTAATGAATTGCTGATAGGAATGTAAAATGGTATAGCACTTTAGAAAACAATATGAAGTTTACTAAAAAGTAAAAAAAGGACTTAACATATAAATCAGCAATTCTGTAGTTAGGTATTTACCCAAGAGAAATAGAATATATACCCATGTCCACACAAAGACTTGCATGTGAATGTTCATAGCAGCATTATTCACAATAGTCAAAAAGTTGAAGTCAGGCATCCATCAACTGATGAATAGATATAAACAAAAGTAGTATATCCATATAATGGAATACTATTTGGCAATGAAAAATAATGAAGGACTTTGGGAAGATGGCAGAAGAGATGGACACTGAGCTTACCCAGTTCCATGTTTAAAACTAGATATCGAGCATCCTGGGTGGCTCAGCGGTTTAGCACCATCTTCAGCCCAGGGCCTGATCCTGGAGACCCAAGATCGAGTCCCACATCAGGCTCCCTGCATGGAGCCTGCTTCTCCCTCTGCCTCTGTTTGCCTCTCTTTCTCTCTCTCTCTCTCTCTCTCATGAATAAATAAATAAAATCTTTTAAAAATAAATAAATAAATAAATAAAACTAGATATCATTTACACCTAAGTAAATAAACCAGAGAAGGATCCAAAAACTGGTAGAACAAACTCTATGACTAAATATAGAGAAGAAGCTGTAGCTGAAAGTTAGGAGCATCAGAAACATAAAGGGAGGCTATCCTCAGGAGAGAGATAGCTGTGTGCTCAGAGAAAGTAAGGAAATGGGCCCTCACACCAGGGAGCTCATGCAGGGAAGACTAACATCCATAACACTTGGCTTTAATACCAGAGGCCTAAATTCCATGGGTTTGTGAAACCAGTGGGACTTGGAGCCTAGAATTTTAGAAGTCCACTGATTCAGCACTAGGTGAGCCAGGAATGCCATTGATAGTTGGAACAATGACCTTAGACAGTATCCTGCATGGAAACACAACATAAAAATGGCAGTTTAAACAACGCTAGGGACAAATGGGAGACAGATCTGTTTATTGTAATTTAAAACTTTGTGTTGAGTGACTTACTAAAAACTGAGGGATCTGGAAGGTACTATGTTCCTTCCCATCCCCTCAGCATAAACATGGGGCCATCTGTGGGAGGAAGGGCTGCACAGACACTTGCAATCTCATCCTCTAGCACTGTACCATGCATGCAAGTTCTCCTGAGGATCTTTCTTGCTCCAAGTCTCTGAGGCTTAGCCCTGGACTTGGGGCAAATTTTGTTAAGAGCTTATATGTATCACATTTAGCTACCAAGTGCATAGCAGCCACCATACACTATGCACTCTTGCACCCCAAACACCCTAATGCATAGCTGCCAGCCACTGAAGCACATTGGGATATTGTCATAGGACTAGTGGCCCAGCACAAATTTCGCTAACACCACTGTCCCAATCCCAAGTTCCCTACCAGGCACACCCTCTCATAGCTGAACTGCTTGGGTACCAATAATACCACAGACAGCAAGCACAGCCCACAACAGGCAGAAATACATTGCAGATGACTGTACTGAAACAAAACGTGACTCAAACACAGCACTAGGCAAAAACAACACAAATAGGATACTCTCCTGAATTGCCAGGTTCTAGTTAACAGAGGACACTGCACTACACAGCACTCAAGGAACTCTTCTTCATAAAGTTACTATAGTCACAAGCAGAAGACATAGCTGACTCTCTTAAAAACAGATACAGAGAGGAACAAAAAATAAGACAGAAATATATCCCAAATGAAAGACCAGGACAAGGTCATGGACAGAGATGGAAGTGAAACAGATATAAGTAACATGCTTGATAGAGAATTTAAAGCAATGATCAAAAAGACACTAACTAGACTTTAGGAAAGAGTGGGAGACATGATTGAGACCCTTAACACAAAGATAAGGAAAAAACATAACAGGGATAAAGTATTCAATACATTAAATTAGTAACATGCTTGATGGAATGAATGGAAGCAGGGAAGAAGTAGAGGAATGAACTAGAGACCTAGCAGACAGTAACAGAAACTAATCAAGGTAAACAAAAGAGAGAAAAAAAATCTATCCAAAATCTTAATGGACTTGGGGAACTCAGTGACTATCAAATGTAATATCATTCATATTATAGGAGTTCCAGAAGAAGAAGAGAGAAAGTGGGTGGAAAATTTATTTGAAGAAATAATAGTTGGAAACTTCCCTAATCTGGGGAAGGAAATTGATATTCAGAACCAGGAGGGACAGAGAACTCCCATCAAAATCAACAAAAGGAAACCCACGCCAAGATATATTATAATTAAAATGGCAAAATAGTGATAAAGAAAAAAAACTTTAAGTGGCAAGACAGAAGAAGAAGTAACTTAAGTGAAAACTCATAAGGCTAGCAGGAGATTTTTCAATAGAAACATGCCAAGACAGAAGGGAGTAACATCATATATTCAGTGCTGGATTGGGAAAAATCTGCAGCCAAGAATACTCTACCCAGCAAGATTATCATTCAGAATAAAAGGAGAGATAAATACTTTTCCAGATGAACAAAACAAAAGGAGTTCATTTTAGTTCCAAACTAAACTAGCCTTACAAAAAATATTAAAGTTAACTCTTTGCATGGAAAGCAGAGAACAAAAGTGGCAATATAAAGGTAGGAAACACAAAAGCAGCAAAATTATATTTTTCTATATAAAGTCAGTCAAGGAACTCACAATAAAAGCATAGAAAATATAACAACATATACCCAAAACATGCGGATAAGAGGAGGAAAAACGATTTCAAACTTAAACCATCGATTTAATATACACTGATATATGGTGAAAAGGTTATAGACAAATTTAGTTGTAACCATATATAAAAACCACTAATAAATATGCAAATAAAGAGAAAGGAAACCAAATATATCACTAAAGAAAATCAGCAAAACATAAAATAGAGAAGGACAAGAAAGGATCAGAGAAAATCTTCAGAGACAACCACAAAACAAATAAAAATAAAATAACAATAAAAAATAACAATAAATATATATCTATCAATAATTACTCTGAATATAAATGGACTAAATGTTCCAGTCAAAAGCCATATGGTGACATAGAAGATGAAAAAATTAGACTTATCTATGTGCTGCCTACAAGAGACTCATTTCAGACCTAAAGACACCTGCAGATTGAAAGTAAAGGGATGGAGAAACATTATTAAGCAAGTAGTTGTCAAAAGAAAGGCAGAGTATTGAGACATATCAGACAAACTAGACCTAAAAACAAAGACTCTGAAAAGAGACAAAGAGGGGAATTATACAATAATAAAGGGGGAAAATCCAAAAGAAGATATAACAATTGTGTCCTGAAGCAGACATTCTACCTCTTACATTTTCCCATGAAGGGTAAGTTGAGCAAAATAAGGTAGTTATTGAAAGTTAACAGTCCATTCCTAGCAGTGCAGGAAAGAAAGGGAACTCAAAGTTTTTTCCCTCACCAATTGAGCAGTTGGCTAAATGAAGACAAATCTTGACCTTATGGATTCAGTCAGTTTGAGGCTTTATGCCAATTAGGGGGATTGGAGGCAAGATGGTGGAAGACTAGGGGTTCACGTTTCATCTGGTCCCCCAAACTTACCTAGATAATTTTCAAACAATCTTGAACTCATAGGAATTCAATCTGAGATGTAAAGAGAGACAGTTGGAATGATACACAGAGAAAAGTGATTACTTCTGACAAACCATTCTGCACTGGACAAAAGACTAGAGGGAAGAATACATCACAAAAGAAAGAACCAGAAGTAATATTCTCTGCCACAGACCTACTGGATATGTATTTAACTACCAAGTAAGAGATATAATTCAGAGGTACAATTATAAAATTACTGGTGGCTCTTTAAAAAAATCATTAAGAACTCCACAGATTCTCTTACTGCAGAATTGAGATCTAATCAGGATGAAATAAAAAATACATTAACAGACATGCAGTTTAAACTGGGTGCTCTAACTGCTAGCTAGGGATAATGAGGTAAAAGAGAGTGACTGACATAGAATACAAGTTGATGGAAAGTAAGGAAGCTAGGAAAAAAGAACAATTAAGAACCCACGAGGAGAGACTTAAGGAAATAAATGATAGTTTGAGAAGGAATAATATTCATCTTATTGGGATTCCAGAAGAAGAAGAAAAAGAGAGTACCACAAAGTATATTTGAAAAATCATAACTGAGAACTTTCATAATCTGGGGAAGGAAACAGGCATTCAGAACTAAGATATAGAGAGGACTACCCCCAAAATCAACAAAAACCAATTAACACCACAACATATAATAGTGAAGCTTGAAAATTTCAAAGATAAAGAGAAAATTTTAAGAGCAGCTTAAGACAAGAAATTCTTAAATTATATTGGGGGGAAATATCAGATTAATAGCAGACCTTTCCACAGAGACCTGGCAGGCCAGAAAGGGCTGTCAAGATATATACAGGGTACTAAATGAGAAAAACATGCAGCCAAGAATACTTTATCCAGCAAGGCTGTCATTCAGAACAGAAGAAGAGAAAAAGAGCTTCCAGGATAGACAGAAACTGAAAGAATATGTGACCACAAAACCACCTCGGCAAGAAATATTAAGGGGGACACTGTAGGAGCCCAAAGAAACAATCCTCAAAACAGGAACTGAATAAGTAATATGATGACACTAAATTCATATCTTTCAATAGTTACTCTGAACATAAATGAGCTAAATGATCCCATGAAAAGACACAGGGTATCAAACTGGATAAAAAAGCAAGATCCATCTATATGCTATCTACAAGAGACTCATTTTAGACCTAAGGACACCTCCAGCCTGAAAATGAGGGGATGGAGAACAATTTACCATTCAAATGGTCCTCGAAATAAAACTGGGGTAGTAATCCTCATGTTAGATAAATTAAATTTTATCCCAAAGACTGTAGTAAGAGATGAAGAGGGATTCTATATCATACTTAAAGGGTCTATCCAAGAAGAAGACCTAACAAGCATGAATATGTATGCCTCTAATGTGGAGGCTGCCAAGTATACCAATTAATAACCAAAGTGATACTTCAATAATAATACACTAATTGTCAGAGACTTCAACAAGGCACTTTCAGCAAAAGACAGATATTCTTCTATGCAGAACATCACCAAAGAAACAAGAGCCTTGAAATACCACGAATATTTCACAGATATATACAGAACATTCTATCCAAATGCAACTGAATGCACATTCTTCTCAAGTGCACATGGAACTTTCTCCAGAATAGATCACATACCGGGTCACAAATCAGGTCTTAACTGATATCAAAAGATTGTAATTATCCCCTGCATATTTCAGATCACAATGCCTTGAAACTAGAACTCAGTAACAAGAAATTTAGAAGAAACTCAAACACTTGGAAGTTAAAGAACATCCTACTAAAAGATGAATGGGTCAACCATGAAATTATAGAAGAATTAAAAAGATTCATGGAAACTAATGAAAATGAAAGTACAACCATTCAAAATCTTTCGGATACAGCAATAGCCATTCTAAGAGGGAAATACATCACAATACAAACCTCCCTCAAAAAAACATTGGAAAAATCTAAAACACACAAGCTAACCTTACACCTGAAGGAACTAGAGAATGAACAATGAATAAAGCCTAAACCAAGCAGCAGAAGAAAGATAATAAAGTTTAGCAGAACTCAATAAAATAGAGACCAGAGGAACTGTAGAACAGATCAACAAAACCAGAAGCTGGTTCTTTGAAAGAATTAATAAGATAGATAAACCCCTAGCCAGACTTATTAAAAATAAAAAAGACTCAAAAAAAAAATAAAAAAAAATAAAATAAATAAAATAAAAAAGACTCAAATTAATAAAATCATGAATGAAAGAGGAGAGATCACAACCAACACCAAAGAAATACAAACGATTTTAAAAACATATTATGAGCAGTTATATGCCAACAAATTAAGCAATCTGGAAGAAATGGATGCATTCCTGGAAACCTACAAATTACCAAAAGTGAAAGAAGAAGAAATAGGAAACCTGAACAGACCTATAACCAGCAAGGAAATTGAAGAAGTCATCAGAAACCTCCCAAGAGTGGCGGGCACTGAGGTGGGCACTTGACGGGATGAGCACTGGGTGTTATTCTGTATGTTGACAAATTGAACACCAATAAAAAATAAATTTATTTAAAAAAATGAAACCAAGACACAAAAGTCCAGGGCCAGATGGCTTCCCAGGGAAACTCTACCAAAAATTTAAAGAAAAATAATACCACTATGGAAGCTATTGCAAAGGACAGAAATGGAGGGAATACTTCCAACTCATTCTATGAGGTCAGCATTTCATCGGTTCCAAAACCAGACAAAGAACCCATGAAAAAGAAGAATTAGAGACCAATAACCCTGATGAACATGGATGCAAAAATCCACACCAAGGTATTAGCTAATAGGATCCAACAGTACATTAAGAAGATTATTCACCACAACCAATTGGGATTTATCCCTGAGATGCAAGTGTTATTCAACATTCATAAAGCAATCAATGTGATAGATCACATCAATAAAAGAAAAGACAAGAACCATATGATCCTCTCAATAGATGCAGAGAAAGCATTTGACAAAACACAGCATCCATTCCCAATTAAAATTCTTGAAATTGTAGGAATAGAGGGAACACTTCTCAAAATCATAAAAGCCATTTATGAAAGCCCACAGCGAATATCATCCTCAATGGGGAAAAACTGAAAGCTTTTCTCCTAAGACCAGAAACATGACAGGGATCACCACTCTCACCACTGCTATTCAACATAGTATTAGAAGTCCTAGCCTCAGCAATAAGACAACAAAAAGAAATAAAGGCTTTCATATTGGCAAAGTCAAGCTTTCCCTCTTCACAGAAGACATGATCCTGCATATAGAAAACCCAAAAGACTCCACCCCAAGATTACTAGAACTCATAAAGCAATTCAGCAATGTGTCAGGATACAAAATTAATGCACAGAAACCACTTCCATTTCTGCACACTAACAATGAGACTGAAGAAAGAGAAATTAAGGAGTCAATCCCATTTACAATTGCACCCAAAGCATAAGGTCCCTAGGAATAACCCTAATCATAGAGATAAAGGATCTATACCCTCAAAACTTCATTACACTTTGAAAGAATTTGAGGAAGACACAAAGAGATGGAGAAAACGTTCCATGCTCATGGATGGGAAGAACTAATATTGTGAAAATATCTATGCTACCCAGAGCAATTTACACATTCAATGCAATCATTATCAAAATATCATGGACTTTCTTCACAGAGTTGGAACAAATAATCTTAAGATTTCTATGGAACCAGAAAAGACCCCGAATAGCCAGGGGAATATTGAAAAAGAAAACCAAAGCTGGGGGCATCACAATGCCTGACTTCAAGCTGTAGTACAAAGCTGTGATCATCAAGACAGTGTGGTATTGGCACAAAAACAGACACATAGATCAATGGAATAGAATACAGAACCCAGAAATGTGCCCTCGACTTTATGGTCAACCAGTATTCAACAAAGCAGGAAAAACTATCTACTGGAAAAAGGACAATATCTTCAATAAATGGTGCTGGGAAAATTGGACAGCCACGTGCAGAAGAATAAACTCAAAATGGTTGAAAGATCTAAATGTGAGACAAGAATCCATCAATAGCCAAACTGTGGAAGGAGCCTCGGTGTCCATCGAAAGATGAGTGGATAAAGAAGATGTGGTTTATGTATACAATGGAATATTATTCAGCTATTAGAAATGACAAATACCCACCATTTGCTTCAATGTGGATGGAACTGGAGGGTATTATGCTGAGTGAAGTAAGTCAGTCGGAGAAGGACAAACATTATATGTTCTCATTCATTTGGGGAATATAAATAACAGTGAAAGGGAATATAAGGGAAGGGAGAAGAAATGTGTGGGAAATATCAGAAAGGGAGACAGAACGTAAAGACTGCTAACTCTGGGAAACGAACTAGGGGTGATAGAAGGGGAGGAGGGCAGGGGGTGGGAATGAATGGGTGACGGGCACTGGGGTTATTCTGTATGTTGGTAAATTGAACACCAATAAAAAAAATAAAATAAAATAAAATGGTAAAAAAAAAAAGAATCCATCAAAATCCTAGAGGACAACACAGACAACACCCTTTTTGAACTTGGCCACAGCAACTTCTTACAAGACACATCTATGAAGGCAAGGGGGAAAAAAGTAGAAATGAACTATGAAGAAGACAAACCATGTGAAACTCCTAACTCTGGGAGAGAAACAAAGGGTTGCAGAAGGGGTGGAGAATGAGCAAATGGGATGACTTGGAGATGGGGACTTAGGAGGGCACATGATGGGATGAGCACTGGGTGTTATAGTATATGTTGTTAAATTTAATTTAAATAAAATAAAAAAGTAAGATATAACATTTGTAATTCTTAAGCCACCCAATAAAAGAGCACTCAAATATATAAATCCCAATGGAAAACAAAAAAAGGAATTAATTATTAATACATAATAGTAGGGGACTTTAACACCCTACTTACATCAGTGAACAGATAATCTAACCAGACAATCAATATTAAATCGATGTCTTTGAATGACACACTGGAACACATAGATTTGATGATATATTCAGAATATTTCATCCTAAAATCGCAAGATACAAAGTCTTTTTCAAGTGCATAAGGAACATTCTCCAGAACAGATCATATATTAGGCCACAAAAGAAGCCTCAACATATTCAAGAACATTGAAGTCATACCATGAATCTTTTCTGACCACAACACTATGAAACTAGAAGTCAACAACAAGAAAAAATCTGGAAAGATCATAAACAAATGGCAGTTAAATACCATTCTACAAAACAATGAATGAGTCAACCAGGAAAAAAGAAAAAAATAAAAATAAATGGAAAAAAATAAAATGAAAACACAATGGTCTAAAACTTTTGGGATACAGAACAAGCTGTACTGAGAGGGAAGTTTAGAGCAAGACAGGCCTACCTCAAGAAACTGAAAAATCTCAAATAAACAACCCATCCTTACACTAAAAAGCTATAAAGAGAACAAAAATACTAAAACCAACAGAAGGAAGTAAATAATAAATATTAGGACAAAAATAAATAAATAGAAACTAAAAAAATAATAGAATAGATCAATGAAATCAGGAGATGATTCTTTAACCTGATAAAAATTTCAATACAGTTGATAAACCTTTCAAGAAAGAAAGAGAAAGTCTCAAGTAATTATAATCACAAAATAGAGAAGGGAAGATGACCACAACAGAAATACAAACAACTATAAGAGAATAGAGAATAACAGTAATAACAAAATAACAAAATAGAGAAGGGAAGATGACCACAACAGAAATACAAACAACTATAAGAGAATGTTATGAAAGACTATATGCAAATAAATTAGAAAACTGAGAAAGAATGGATAAATTCCTAGAAACATATAAACCTCCAAAACTGAAATGGAAAGAAATAAAAAATTTGAACATACTCATAGCAAGCAAAGAAATTGAATCAGTAATCAAAATTTCCCAACAAACAAAAATCCAGGACTAGACAGCTTCACAGACGAATTCTTTCAAACATTTAAAAAGGAATTAATAACTATTCATTTCAAAGTATTCCAAAAAATAAGAGGAAGGAAAACTTCCAAATTCATTCCATGAGACCAACATTACTCTAATAACATGATTAAAGAAACAGATAACTGCAAGCCAATATTCCTGATAAACATAACTATAAAATCCTCAACAAAACACCAACAAATTGGATTCAATATTACATTAAAAAATTATTCACCACTATTAAGTGGGATTTATTCTTGGATTGCAATATTTGCAGTATGTCTGGATTCAAGATTTGTAAATCAAACACATGATACATCAAATCAATAGGAGAAAGAAAAGAACCATATGACCATTTTGACAGTCGTAGAAAAAGCATTTGACCAAGTACAACATCCATCAGGATAAAAATCCTAAACAAAGTAAGTTTAGAAGGATCATACCTCAACATAATAAAGGACATATATAAGTAACCCACAGCTAACATCATATTCAAAGGGGAAAAACTGAGAGCTTTTTCCCTAAGGCCAGGAACAAGACAAGGATATCCACTCATCACTTTTATTCAATGTAATACTGAAAGTAATAGCCACAACAATTAGAAAACAAAAAGAAATAAAAGCATCTGAATTGATAAGGAAGAAATAAACTTTTGCTATTTGCAGATGGCATGACATTATATAGAGAAAACTCAAGACTCCACCTGCTAGAACAGATGAACAAATTCACTAAACTTGCAGGAACAATATCAATGTGGAAGAATTTATTGCATTGCTACACTAATAATAAAGCAGCAGAAAGAGAAATTAAGAAAGCAATCTCATTTACAATTGTGCCAAAAATAATAGGATACCTAGAAGTAAATTTAAACAAAGAGGTGAAAGACCTCTACTCTGAAAACCATAAAACACTGATGAAATAAATTGAAGTTGACAGAAATAAATGGAAAAATATTATATGCTATGGATTAGAAGAACAAATACTGTTAAAATGTCTATACTATCTAAAGCAATTAATGCTTTGAATGCAATCCCAAACAAAATACCACCAGCATTTTTCACAGAGCTAAAACATTCAATCCTAATTAGTATGGGATCACAAAATACCCCAAAAAGCCAAAGCAATCTTGAAAAAAAAAAAAGAAACTCAAAGCTAGAAGTATCACAATTTTCGACTTCAAGTTATATTACAAAGCGTTAGTAATCAAAAGAGTATGGTACTGGCACACAAAAAAAGACACACATGGTTCAATAGAACAGAGAAGAAAACACAGTTATAAACCTACAACTATATGATCAATTAATCTTCAGCAAAGCAGTAACGAATATCCAATGGGAAAATGACAGTCTCTACAAGTGGTGTTGGAGAAACTGGAAAACAACCTGCAAAAACTGGACCACTTTCTTACACCATACACAAACATAAATTCATAATTTATGAAAGACCTAAATGTAAGAGCTTAAACCATAAAAATCCTAGAAGAGAGTACAGAAAATAATCTTTTTGACATGAGTGGTAGCAACTTTTTTCTAAATATATATCCTGAAACAAGGGAAACAAGCAGAAATAAACTATTGGGTCTTCATCAAAATAAAAAGCTTCTGTACAGCTAAGAAAACAAACTAAAAGGCAACCTCGGAATGGGAGAAGATATTTGCAAATGACATATACAATAAAAGATTAGTATCAAAAATATATAAAGAACTTATACAATCAACACAGAAAAAGACAACTAATTCAATTATAAAAATTGGCAGAAGACATGAAAAGACATTTCTCCAAAGAAAACATGCAGATGGTCAACAGACACATGAAAATGTGTTCATCATCACTTACCATCAGGGAAATACAAATCAAATTTCAATATCATATCAGCTCACACCTGTCAGAATGGCTAAAATCAACAACACAAGAAACAACAGGTATTTGTGAGGATGTGAAGAAAGGGAACCCTCTTACGCTGTTGGTGGGGATGCAAACTGGTACAGCCACTGTGGAAAACTGTATGGAGATTGCTCAGAAAATTAAAAATAGAACTACCCTACCATCCAATAATCTTATTCCTGGGTATTTACCTAAAATATGGAAAAATATTAATTCAAAGTGATACATGCACCTCAATGTTTATAGCAGCATTATTTACATAGCCAAATTATGGAAGCAGCCTAAGTGTCCATTGATAGAGGAATGCATAAATAAGATGCAATATATACATATATATACATATATATATATATATTCAGCCATAAAAAATAATGAAATATTACCATTAGCAATGACATGGATGGAGCTAGAGAGTACAATGCTAAGTGAGATAAGTCAGTCAGAGAAAAACAAATATACTATGATTTCACTCATATGTGGAATTTAAGAAACAAAACAAACAAGCAAAGAGGAAAAAGAGAGAGAGAAACAAACAAACCAAGCAACAGACTCTTAATTATAGAGAACAAACTGGTAGTTACCAGCAGGTAGCTAGGTACTATGGGGAGATGGTTTAAAAAGTGATGTAGTTTAAGAATTGCACTTGTCATTATGAGCACCAGGCAATGTATGGAATTGTTGTATCACTATATTGTACATCTGAAACTAATATAACACTGTAAGTTAACTACACTGGAATTAAAAGAAAAGCTTTAAAAATGCATTTAAAAAATAAAGACACAAACATTAAAAGGAATTGAACTGATGATATATACTCCTTGAAGAATCCCAAAAACATTACTGTAAATGAAAGCAGCCAGATACAAAGGACTAAATATTATATGATTCCACTTATATGAAATTTCCAGAAAAGACAACTATATATAGGAAATCAGCGTTTGCCTGAGATTGGAGAGGGACTGAAGATTGACTGAAAATTGGTATGAGGGAACTTTTGGGGATGATGGAAACACTCAAAAACTGAATTGTGGTGATGGTTGTACAACTTTAAATTTATCATTGAATTGTACCCTTTCAGTAAATTTTATGGCACATAAGTTATACCTCAGTAACTTTATTAAAGAATTATGTACGTTTAAAAAAAAAAACTACAGGGGATCCCTAGGTGGCTCAGCGGTTTAGTGTCTGCCTTCGGCCCAGGGCGTGATCCTGAAGTCCCAGGATTGAGTCCCGTATCGGGCTCCCTTCATGGGACCTGCTTCTCCCTCTGCCTGTGTCTCTGCCTCTCTCTGTCTCTCTGTCTCTCTGTCTCTCTCTGTGTCTCTCATGAATGAATAAATAAAATCTTTAAAAAAGAAAACTACAAAATATTATTTTTTAAGATCTTTATTTATTCATGAGAGACACACAGGGAGAGGCAGAGACAGGCAGAGGGAGAAGCAGGCTTCCCTCAGGGAGACTGATGCAGGACTCAGTCCCACAACCCAGTGATCATGACCTGAGCCAAAGGAAGACAGTCAAACACTGAGCCACACAGGTGCCCTTAGAGATTTAAATGTTCTTTCAATATTGTTTAAATAATTTTGAAATGAAAATATTAAAAAACAGATATACATTGAAATTAAGCAAAACAACAAAACTAAAAGAGCATAGCTTAATTCTAGCTAAAGTATAAATAAGAAAAAACTAAAATCTGTCTCACTACTTTAAAAAATCTGAATTTTTTTGTATACCACATATTTTGGGTAAAGTGTTATATCTGTGTGTTGTCCATCTGAAAAAGCATTTCTTTGTGTCCTCACCTTTTCCTCACTCACACTTTAAAGGCATTCCATAAGTTCACAAATTTTATCTCACTTTTCTACCTTATTTAAATTTGTCATCTCCCCTCTTAGACTTTGACATTTCAGGAAGAGTGTTTTATAAAGCTTTTGTGACAGCTTGCTTTTGTCTTCTTCCACTATTTGACTTTAGATGTTCAGTTTGCCAAACAAAACCCTCCACACTATCTTTTTTCACAACTTATGATACAAGTTTCAAATGTAGGGTACTAAGAGAATCTTGTTTAATCAGTTGTTTCTTCAATCTTCCATTTTAATGCTCTAGGGCAAACTGCACAATTATTTTAATCATTCCAAAACACTTTAGCATTAACTTTCACCTACAAATCTAATACCTTACTACAGTCTTGCTAACAGAAACCATGGGATCATTTCACTATTAAAAATCATATTCCTGTGGTCAATTAATTTTTGACAAAGCAGGAAAGAATATCCAATAGGAAAAAAGACAGTCTCTTCAATAAATGGTGTTGGGAAAATTGGACAGCCAAACGTAGAAGAATGAAATTGACCACTTTCTTACACCATACATAAAACAAACCCAAAATAGATGAAATACCTAACCTATGAGACAGGAATCCATCAAAATCCTAGAGGAGAACACAGGCAGCAACCTCTTTGACCTTGGCTGCAGGAACTTCTTCCTAGACATGTCTTCAAAAGCAAGGGAAACAAAAACAGAAATATTGTGACTACATCAAAGTAAAAAGCTTCTGCACTGTAAAGGAAACAAAAAAAAACCTAAAAGGCAACCTATAGAATAGAAGAAGATATTTCCAAATGGGATATCTGATAAAGGGTAGTATACAAAAATCTATAAAGAACTTATCAGGGATCCCTGGGTGGCGTAGCAGTTTGGCGCCTGCCTTTGGCCCAGGGCGCGATCTTGGAGACCCGGGATCGAATCCCACGTCAGGCTCCCGGTGCATGGAGCCTGCTTCTCCCTCTGCCTGTGTCTCTGCGCCTCTCTCTCTCTCTTTGTGACTATCATAAATAAATAAAAATTAAAAAAAATTTAAAAAAAAAAGAACTTATCAAACTCAACACCCATAAGACAAATAATCAATCAAGAAATGAATAGGGGATCCCTGGGTGGCGCAGCGCTTTGGCGCCTGCCTTTGGCCCAGGGCGCGATACTGGAGACCCGGGATCGAATCCCACGTCGGGCTCCCGGTGCATGGAGCCTGCTTCTCCCTCTGCCTGTGTCTCTGCCTCTCTCTCTCTCTCTCTGTGACTATCATAAATAAATAAAAAAATTAAAAAAAAAGAAATGAATAGAAGACATGAACAGATATTTCTCAAAGAAGACATCCAAAGGGCCAACTGACACATGAAAAAATGCTCCACATCACTTGGCATCAGGGAAATGCAAATCAAAACCACAATGAGATGCCACCTCAACACTAGTCAGAATGGCTAAAATTAACAAGACAGAAAACAACAAATGTTGGTGAGGATGCAGAGAAAGGGGAATCCTCTTATGCTGTTGGTTGGAATGCAAGCTGGTGCTGCCACTCTGGAAAACAGTATGGATGTTTCTCAAGAAATTAAAAATAGAGCTACCCTACGACTTAGCAATTGCACTGCTAGGTATTTATCCAAAGGATACAAACCAAGTGATTTGAAAGAGTACATGCACCCCAATGTTTATGATAGCAATATCAACAATAGCCAAAATATGGAAAGAACCCAGATGTCCATTGACAGATGAATGAATAAAAAATAGGTCATATATATGTATATCTATATATGTATGTGTGTATATATGTATATGTATATATAGTGGAATATTACTCGGCCATCAAAAAGAATGAAATCTTGCCATTTGCAATAATGTGGATGGAACTAGAGGGTATTACGCTAAGTGAAATAAGCTAGTCAGAGAAAGATAATTATCATATTATTTCACTCATGTGTGGAATTTAAGAAACAAAACAGATGAACATAGGGGAAGGGAGAGAAAAATAAAATGAAATCAAAGAGGGAGACAAACCAAAGAGATTGTTAACTCTAGGGAACAAATTGAGGATTACTGGAAGGGAGGTGGATGGGGGATGGGGTAGCCTTTATACTAGTGTTCAATTGCTTCCCCTTTCCATCCAGATTGAAAAGCGGAGGCACGTGATTTTTTTCCTATTTAAAAAAACAGGGATGCCTGGGTGGCTCAGCGGTTGAGCATCAGGGCGTGATCCCAAGGTTCTGGGATCGAGTCCCACATCGGGCTCCCTGCATGGAGCCTGTTTCTCTCTCTGCCTATGTCTCTGCCTCTCTCTCTGAGTCTCTCATGAATAAATAAATAAAATCTTAAATATAGATATAGGATAGATAGATAGATAGATAGATAGATAGATGATTGATAGATAGATAGATAGATAGATAGATAGATAGATAGATAGATGATAGCAATTTGTCTACATATCTGGTTCTTGATTCCTGGGTCACCAGTTCTACTGTGCTTGAATTATAACATACAACTACAATCTTGGCTCTACTGCTCCATACTTGGCTCCTATCTTTCTTCTAGGAACTCTAATGAATTTTGGAGGCAGGTACAGTGACATGATGGAGGTTAGTAAGAATCTAGTGGGCCCATGATCTTCTTTCAGGTCTCAACTCAAATATTTCTTCTTCTGTGAAGCTTCCCTTGCCTCTCTGACAGGCCAGGTGCCACCTGCCACATACTCTTATAATACCCTATACCTTCCCTTTACACTATTTTAATTTTACATATATTTGTGTGATTCATTGTTTTAATGTCTACTTCCTCCACTAAATTTACATTTCTATGAAGGAAAGTCTCATATATGTTTTTGTATGCTACTGAATACCAGCACTTAACATAGTACCTAGAACATAGTATGTGCTTAATAAACATTTTTAAAAACATTTTATTTATTTATTCATGACACACACACACACACACACACACACACACACATACACACAGAGGCAGAGACACAGGCAGAGGGAGAAGCAAGCTCCATGCAGGGGTCCCCATGTGGGATTCCATCCCAGGTCTCTGGGATCATGCCCTGAGCCAAAGGCAGATGCTCAACCACTGAGCCACGTAGGTGTCCCATTGATAAATATTTTTGAATAAATGCCAAATAAATCAGTGAATAAATAACCTTATACTTCTTATATAAAAGATTCAGAGAAACAGAATATTGGTTCTTCATAAATGCTCTTCATCTCCAGAATGGCATCTGATCACAGCAGCAGGCTTACCTCAAAATTTGCTAAGACTGGAAACCAAGCTCAAGCTATGAAGTAGCTGTATTATCCAAGGCAGCATGCTACAAGAAGCATAGTGCCATATACATTGTTTAGAGTTTTAAAATCTTTGTTGAATCACCAACTTGGCAGACAGTAAAGAGTTATTTGAATATTGTCCAAAATAATATAAATTAAGAAAATATGTAGTACAAATTCTTCTGAAGGAGTTTAAAAAACTGGAAAGAAAAAATAGCCTATATCCAGACTTGACATTGAGGAGTACTAAAGCAAGAACTGGTATTGGCAGAAACTATTTTCTTCTCCATATAATTGGATTTCAGCAGTTTGGGGCTGGTCTAGATGGTAAAATGCTTTGGGGATTGAGATTTTGAGATGGAATTCCTTCCCACCCACACCATCTCAGGGTACTGTGTCCAAAGTTGGAATACACATTTATTTATTTATTTTTATACTTTCAGGGATCATTTCTATAGTTTGTTACTAGAATACACATTTAAAAGAGATATAGAAAATTTTAATAGCATCTGAAAAAGAGTGACATATGTGACTAAAATATAGTGAAATAAGGCATACATAAGAGTTTAAATTCTTCTAGACCAGACAAGATAGGGCTAAGGTGATTTCATAATTGTTTTCAGAGTTTTTATTTTATTTTTCCCAGAAAAGTAACAATTGCCCATATTTATTATGGCAGATTAAAAGGACCTGCTCTAACCAGAAACATGAAAACCCTGTTCATCATAAAGATAAATTCTCTGACAATAAGGATTACTAGTTACAGAAATGAGTAAATTATGGGATTCAAGAATCTTGTTTACCAAGGATCTTTTAAAAAACAGATCAGCTCCTCATAAGTTGAGAGCCTTTGTGGTGCTACTTAAAAGCAGGAATAGGGCTGATGTGTTTGCTAGGTAGACTGTATGACCTATCAAGTCCTTTCTAGCTTTGGATATCTTTAAATAATGAAAAGTTAACCAAAGAACAGAGCAGATTAAAATGCCTAACAGATACTGCCCTCCATACAAAAACATCATGCTGGTTTTATGAAATGCTCAGATATTGCTTCTCAGCATCAGTCAATAGCAAATACTTATTGCATCCTGATAAGAGATAGAAGTCATATTTCACTATACATTGCTATAAAATATGGAGGTATTGTAGTCAAGCCTTAAAGAAATTGTATAGAACATGAACTCAACAGGTTGAACCTAAGATGTATGGCCCATTTTCACAACCTGGTCACAGTGCAAACATGAAAGAGAATATGTGATATTACATTTGCCAAATATATTACATTCAACCAGATGAGGTAACTGGATTGATACATTTCCAAAAAAAAGTAAATACGGGATCCCTGGGTGGCGCAGTGGTTTGGCGCCTGCCTTTGGCCCAGGGCACGATCCTGGAGACCCGGGATCGAATCCCACGTCGGGCTCCCAGTGCATGGAGCCTGCTTCTCCCTCTGCCTGTGTCTCTGCCTCTCTCTCTCTCTCTCTCTCTCTCTCTCTCTTTCTGTGACTATCATAAATAAATAAAAATTTTTAAAAAAAGTAAATAGCCATAGGACTACTGTACAACAGTGAGATTCAGCCCAGACTCAGTGGCTGCTTACACAAACCATCACCAAAAAAAAGAAAATAATTTTCAAATGATCTCTTTAATGTATCATCAATAGGTTTTGATTTTTTACATAAAGATTTTATTTATTTATTCATGAGAGACACAGGAAGAAGCAGAGACATAGGCAGAGGGAGAAGTAGGCTCCCTGCAGAGAGCCTCATATGGAACTCGATCCCAGGACATCAGCATCATGACCTGAGCCAAAGGCAGATGCTCAACCACTGAGCCACCCAGGTGCCCCTAATAGGTTTTTCATGTTACCCTCAATTCACATTCATAACTTGTTTCAGTGTACACTAAGTTTCTGCCCATGTGGGCTGTATACAACATATAATCCTTATTATTCATAGCAAGGATGTCACATTGTAGTAAGTGCACTATATAAAAACCTACAGTTCTGAGTTAAATTGCCAAAGAAAATTTATTTCGGGGATCCCTGGGTGGCTCAGCGGTTTAGCGCCTGCCTTTGGCCCAGGGCATAATCCTGGAGTCCTGGGACCGAGTCCCACATCAGGCTCTCTGCATGGAGCCTGCTTCTCCCTCTGCCTGTGTCTCTGCCTCTCTCTCTCTCTCTCTCTCTCTCTGTCTTTCATGAATAAATAAATAAAATCTGGGATCCCTGGGTGGCGCAGCGGTTTGGGGCCTGCCTTTGGCCCAGGGCGCGATCCTGGAGACTCGGGATCGAATCCCACATCGGGCTCCCGGTGCATAGAGCCTGCTTCTCCCTCTGCCTGTGTCTCTGCCTCTCTCTCTCTCTCTCTTTCTCTCTCTCTGTGTGACTATCATAAATAAAAATAAATAAATAAATAAATAAATAAATAAATAAATAAAATCTTAAAAAAAAGAAAATTTATTTCAGTACATAAAGGATATATGTGTATACATTTATATATATGTATATATATAAGTAATCATTTTCTCATAATTTTACACACAGTAAATGATTAATATGTATAATAAAATAAAGAAAAATATGAAATGGACAATCTTAGGGGACTCATATAATATTGCCAAACTAAAAATATCAGCTCAGGGGAACCATATAGCTAATCAGCTCTAATTTTAGGGTATTTTGCCAGTCATATCGTTATTTGGAAAGCCTCTTACAAACCTCTGCAATACTGTGTTTGAAAAATTTCCATGTGTTTATCTTTGGCCATTTGACTCTAAAACATCTCATTTTGATGAGGCCAAAGAGATCAAACAGACTAGTGAGTGAAAATGAAAAAAAAGTTTTCAAAAGCTCTAAATCTTATTTTAAGCTCCAGTAGCAATTCACCAGATCCATCTGTAATACAGAATTCCCTCTAAAGGACAGTAATATTCAGGAACATGTTGGTGTACCTTACTGGCTAATGATTTCCAGATATCTGGTTCTGAAAGATAAATTTCAATGAGGGTGATCTATGAGTGAAAATTATATAGGGGAGTTTAGGGGTTAAGTGTACATTTTCTAGATTTAACTTTTACTTTAACAGAAAAACCCATTCCCCCACACCCTTGACTTCTTAATCTGGTGATTTATTATTTAACAGGAACTTCCGTAACTGTATTAGGAATTTGTATCCACGGTTCCAATGACCTGGATCCCTTACAAATTCTAACTGTAGCCAATTAGACCCAAGTCAAAGAGGTATCAAACAGTGAGAGTACATCTGTGACCACTTCTCACCAGAATAACCCTAAGACAGGTCCATGGTATTCTAAAACACTGGGGCCTTCTCCAGGAATAAGAAGCAGCCCTATGAAGTCCTTATCTTAGTGTATAGTTTCCTGAAGGCTCAAAGGAATTAATGCTGCTTCCAACATCATTTATCTTCCACACACTGAGTAATTAATACATTTGGAGAAACCATTAGCAATATGAAAGCAAGCAATGCAAATCTATAGAACTGCCTCATCTATACTTTTGGATAAATCTTTTTAAACAAGGAGAGACACAAAGATTGGTTTAATTTAAAGACTGCAGTATTCAGTCTCTGCCATCCTTTGTTGGCAGGAGAGAAACTCAAATTAAACCAAGTTTTCTCTAAAATCCCTGCATTATAGAAGAGACACATGTACACAATTATCACAAAGACAACTTTAGCTCATCATAATCTGGAAATGTGGCTCAGTATATCAAAGAAAAATTGCTCTAGTAAACTAATGTTGTAGATCAAAATATATGAAAGAGAAGGAAGTAGAGGGAAGAATGTCAGGGTACTAAACATATAGCTCAGTGATATTTTCCCAATTCTCTAGATGTTCTAAGTTGGTATCAAATGTACCTGGAAGCTCTGATTGCCCTTCTACTGATTGTGTTTAGCTGTCTTCCAATATTTTAACGCTAAGGTCTTGGTCTCATGCTGTGCCAGCCTCCCACATATTCTGTATACCAAGAGTAATGTATGAATCTATCTATAAAGGCAATCACAGTGCATGCAAGAAAGTTTTATGTAAATCTCTAAGACTGCAATAAGTAGCTTCAATAAACTCAGTGAATGGGGATGCTGGGTAGACTCTATGACCTATAACTATTATATTTGAGCTGATTTACAAATCTCACAGATCTTTGTCTGGTAATCCATAACCTTTGTGAAGTTGGAAGACAGAACAAAAACTTTATTGGAGTAATCTCTACATAAATTTCTAGCTGCTGCAATTCCTTTACCTACTGCCTCATATTCATTAAACAGCCTTAGAGGGTGAGAACGGGCACTGGGGGTTATTTTGTATGTTGGTAAATTGAACACCAATAAAAAATAAAGTAAAAAAAAATTTTTACCCAAATTCTATTTCCTTTTGAAAAATATTCAGATCGTCATCCCAAATTTTAAAAAATAAAGTATTTTCTCCTTAAAAAAAAAAGACAGAATCTGAAACAGCAGTAAAAATGATGGCCACTATGGAATTAAGCCAGTGCCAACCAGGTGAAGCATAAGATGAAACCTCCAAAATGCCTTTGCAATTTTTCTCAATTTTACATCTGAAAAATTTACCTCAAAACTCATCCTAAAGTCCCACTCAAAAAAAAAAATGGTTACAATTTTAAGAAGTGTCCCTAAAATGGCTCAGAATGCCCTTTTAGGACTGTTACCAGTTTTTTGTTACCTGGGCCTTTTCTCACTCAGTTCCATCTTCATCCTCTTGCCATCAATGGCAGCTTAGCTCTTTCCTCCAATATGTGATCCTGCTTTTAACAGAGAAAAATTTCACCTCGAGTTACTTTGGCTCTCTCTTCTGTCTGTTCGCATCTTGTATTTAATTTTCTCTTCCATTCCTACTTTAAACTCTTTCCATTATCACCACTTACAAGTCTCTTAATGCATGTCCTGCTGCTCATGTTCTGAATACACTCTAGCAATGCACTATAGGAAAGTCCCTGTGTTTACTCTGATTTTAAAACTTTCAATACCAAAAACCTGGGAACTATTTCCACTTGGGTAAATTGCCATCAGTTAATACATACTGTGAACAAGTGCAGTACCTTGACTGGGAATTTGGTCTGAAAAACCTCCATGAGGTTAAAGATCATGATGCAAAAAGATGAATGGGTCAACCAGGAAATTAGAGAAGAATTTAAAAGATTCATGGAAACTAATGAGAAGGAAGATACAACCATTGAAAATCTTTGGGATACAGCAAAAACAGTCCTAAGAGGAAATAAATCACAATACAAGCATCCCTCAAAAAATTGGAAAAAAAACTCAAATACACAGCTAACCTCACACCTAAAGAAATGGGAGAAAGAACAGCAAATAAAACATACACCAAGCAGAAGAAGAGAGTTAACAAAGATTCGATTAGAACTCAATGAAATAGAAACCAGAAGAACAGTAGAAGAGATCAACAAAACCAGGAGTTGGTTCTTTGAAAGAATTAATAAGATAGATAAACCAGTATTCAGGCTTATTAAAAAGAAAGGAGAAAAGACTCAAATTAATAAAATCACAAACAAAAAAGGAGAGATCACAACCAATACCAAGGAAATACAGACGATTTTAAAAATGTATAATGAGCAGCTTTACGCCAATAAATTAGGCAACCTAGAAGAAATGGACACATTTCTGGAAAACCACAAACTACAAAACTGGAACAGGAGGAAATAGAAAACCTGAACAAGCCAATGACCAGGGAGGAAATTGAAGCAGTCATCAAAAATCTCCCAAGACACAAAAGTCCAGGGCCAGATGGCTTCCCAGGGGAATTCTATCAAACATTTAAAGAACAAATAATGCCTATTCTACTAAAGCTGTTTCAAAGGATAGAAAGGGATGGAATACTTCCAAACTCGTTCTATGAGGCCAGCATCACATTAATCCCCAAAACAGACAAAGACCTCACCAATAAGGAGAATTATAGACCAATATCCCTGATGAACACAGACGCACACATTCTTGACAAGATACTAGCCAATAGGATCCAACAATACATTAAGAATATTATTCACCATGACCTAGTGGGATTTATCCCCGGACACAAGGCTGGTTCAACACTCACAAAGCAATAAATGTGATTGATCATATCAACAAGAGAAAAAACAAGAACCATATGATCCACTCAATAGATGCAGAGAAAGCATTTGACAAAATACAGCATCCATTCCTGATCAAAACTCTTCAGAGTGCAGGGAGAGAGGGAACATTCCTCAGCATCTTAAAAGCCATCTATGAAAAGCCCACAGCAAATATCATTCTCAATGGAGAAACATTGAGGGCCTTTCCCCTAAGATCAGGAACACGACAGAGATGTCCACTGTCACCACTGTTATTCAACATAGTACTAGAAGTCCTAGCCTCAGCAATCAGACAACAAAAAGAAATAAAAGGCACTCAAATGGGCAAAGAAGAAAACAAGTTCTCCCTCTTCACAGAGGACATGATACTGTATCTAGAAAACCCAAAAAACTCCACCCCAAGATTCATGGAACTCATACAGTAATTCAGCAATGTGGCAGGATACACAATCAATGCACAGAAACCACTGCTATTTCTGCACACTAACAATGAGACTGAAGAGAAATTAAGGAATCAATCCATTTACAGTTGCACCCAAAAGCAGAAGATACCTAGGAATATACCTAACCAAAGAGGTAAAGGACAAATCCAAACCACAATGAGATACCACCTCACACCAGTGAGAATGGGGAAAATTAACAAGACAGGATACAACAAATGTTGGAGAGGATGTGGAGAAAGGGGAACCCTCTTGCACTGTTGGTGAGAATGTGAACTGGTGCAGCCACTCTGGAATACTGTGTGGAGCTTCCTCCAATAGTTAAAAATAGAGCCACCCTATGACCCAGCAATTGCTCTACTGGGGATTTACCCCAGATACATATACAGTGAAAGCCTGAGACACATGCACCCCAATGTTTATAGCAGCAATGTCTACAATGGCCAAACTGTGGAAGGAGCCAGAAGGAGCCTCAGTGTCCATCTAAAGATGGGTAAAGACGATGTGGTCAATATATACAATGGAATATTACTCAGCCATCAGAAGACATGAATACCCACCATTTGCTTCAATCTGGACGGAACTGGAGGGTATTATGCTTAGTGATGTAAGTGAATCGGAGAAGGACAATAATTATATGGTTTCATTCATATGGGGAATATAAAAAATAGTGAAAGGGAGTTTAGGGGAAAGGAGAGAAAATGAGTGGGGAATATCAGAGAGGGTGACAGAACATGAGAGACACATAACTCTGGAAAACGAACAAGGGGTAGTGGAAGCAGAGGTGGGTGGGTTGGGGTGACTGGGTGACAGGCACTAAGGGGGGCACTTGATGGGATGAGCACTGGGTGTTATGCTATATGTTGGCAAATCAAACTCCAAGAAAAAGTATACCAAGAAAATGAAAAACCTCCATGGGTGAATTAAGGATGATATAATAGGCTTATGTTACTCAATTGACTTTTTTTCAAAAGAAAAAATAGAGCTATTCGTACAATCAGCTTAGCACAGAAATAAACTGCTTTTAAAATACTCTTTACAAAATGACAGACAGGGCAGCCTGGGTGGCTCAGCGGTTTAGCGCCGCCTTCAACCCAGGATCGAGTCCCACTTCAGGTTCCCTGCATGAAGCCTGCTTTTCCCTCTGCCTGTCTCTCTGCCTCTCTCCCTCTCTCTCTCTCTCGTGTGTGTGTGTGTGTGTGTGTGTGTGTGTCTGTCTCTCATGAATAAATAAATTTCTTTTTTAAAAAAAGGATGATAGACAATTCAGGGCAAGTTACTGAACTCACCAATCTATTTTGTCATGGCATAATTATTGAGAAATATCACATTGTTTGTAGGGAGTTAGTTCTACTTTGGATTTAACCATGGTTGTAGTAGCAATGTAGCATCAAAAGTTGAGGCAGAATCCTCTCTTATTTTATCAATTTTAGGTAAAACATGTTGTTTCAGCAGACATTATTCTGCTACCCACTACCTTTTTGATACCTTTCTGTGCTACTAGAGAATTTTGTGTACTTAAGGCTATTCTTTTTGTCAAAGGTCATACAAAGTGTTACCCCGCATTCTTCTCCTATTCCCCATATTGGAAAGCTGGCTTATAAGCAGGCTTGTTATTCTTTTTATTCATGCTTAAACACATAATATTGTCCATAATTTTCATAATCCCAACTTCAAGAGAGAAGTCTAACTCCCCTGACGTCTACTCTCTCTTTTACTTTTACTCCTTAATCCAAATGCTCTGCCAGTATCTTATATATAGCACCATTTCAATCACAGGTTTTCCTACACTCTTTCACTGTTAAACAAAGCCAAGAGACCTATATACCGAGATTTTACTAAAATGATGTTCCAACAATTTTGATTCTCCCTCTTAAATTGCCACAGATCTAAATTTCTAAATTTTCGTTAATCTTCTCCAGATCTGGTAACTAGACTATATATATATTTGTTTTTGGAATACCACCACAAAGGTGAAATGCCATTTTTATCTTATTATATGTAAAGTATATATACACACACACACACACACACACACACACACACACACATTAAGATCATTCACAAGATGTCAGTCATTTCCACTCTTGGTAAATATGTAATCATTTGTCTAAAACTCTGACATAGCACTCTTTAGTTAATTGGCTTTTTACTGTAGCTTAATTAGACAATCATCCCCTTCCTTCAGTCTGGAACAAAATTAAACTATCAGTTTTCCTTTTCTCCCAAATCTCACCTGCGTATGTGCCTTTTTTTTTTTTTTTATGATAGTCACAGAGAGAGAGAGAGAGGCAGAGACAGAGGCAGAGGGAGAAGCAGGCTCCATGCACCGGGAGCCTGATGTGGGATTCGATCCCGGGTCTCCAGGATCGCGCCCCAGGCCGAAGGCAGGCGCCAAACCGCTGCGCCACCTAGGGATCCCCGTATGTGCCTTTTTAAATTGTGTTCCCTTTCCCAATCTCCTCTCTGTAACTATTGGCCCTGACTCTAGCTTTTTCTGTCTTCTATTTATTACAAACATATCACATTGCCAATATTATTCCAAAAGGAGACCATTTTCATTATCTTTCACTCCCTTCCTTCTTACCTCTTTCTACCCCTATTTCCTCCCTTCTCCTTTCTCTCCTTCTTTCCCTCTGTCTCCAACAGATCCTATCCTTGAATTTAAGTCTATAGTCATCAAGTTTATCCAGGGCCTCATTCCATTTGAGACTCTTTTTTTCCTTCCACATACTACAAGTCCTAGAAATGCTCATCATCTCAACAACATCAATTAACTAGAAATTTCATCATCCTCTCTAAGTATTTGCTTAACAGTATTTACCATTAATCAATATTCTGTTACATTTTAAAAAAGACTCAAAATTGGCTCAAAATGACAACTATGACATGTATAAAATTTATGTCTATCCTGTATTCGTTTTGGAAGACCTCATTACCAGTTACTTTTTTAAACAAAATTTTTTTGAAATAACCTTAGATTTATAGAAAAGTTGCAAAATATTGCAGATAAGTACCATTTACTCTTTACTCAGTTTCCTCTGTTGTCAGTGTCTTATATAACCATGCTTGATTTGTCACAATTAAGAAAAATCACATTGGTACATTACTACTAACCAAATTTGAGACCTTATTGAGATTTTACTAGTTTTTCAATAATGTTCTTTTTCCATTTGAGTATCCCATATAACATTTAGTAATCATGTCTTTGGTTTCAATTGGTCAATGACAGTTTTTACTCTTTGCTTGCTTTTCTTCATGATCTTGACAGTTTTGAGGAATACGTGTCTAGTATTTTGCAGTATGACCATCAATTTGCATTTATCTAACGTTTTTTCATGGTTATTTGTTTGGGGAATAACACCACAAAGGTGAAATGCCACTTTTATCTTATTATATGAAAAGTATATATGATCAAATATCTGGCTTAAATAGTAATGTGTGCCATATTTCTCCATTACATACCTTTTAACCCTTTTTTCCGTATACTACATTTTGGAAGTGAGTAATTAAGCTAAGCCTTCACTCAAGGAGGTGGAATTAAGTTTTACTTTCTGGAAGGAAAGTTATCTCCATAAATTATTCAGGGGAGATTTGTCTAGTCTTTATTGATTCATCTGTGTTTTTATTTATTCAATACTTTATTTATGTCCATTTGTTCTCATCTATACTTATTCTATGCTTCATTTTTAATTCAACACTACACTATTTTGTTGAACAGAGTTCTCTGGCTTCGGCCACTGGGAACCCTTTTAAGTTGGTTCGTGTGTTCCTTTCACATAGCTCTATTTTTTTAGCACTTCCTTAATTTATGGCATTACAAATTTGTACTGGGCTCACCTTGTATATCCTATGCCTCAGCCCTAAACTTTGCCATTTCTCCAAGAAACCATATCTATTTTTATTAAAGAACAGTATTGAAAACCAAGATCTTGCCTACCATTATTTTTTTCATTTCCTCTAATAAGCCCTGTCCTAGACCTATTCAATCTTCATAAGCCCAGTACCTTCATGTTCCTTCCATCTTACCCCCATGTCTGTCAACTCCTTTGAAAAGGTGTGCTACTCCCAGTCGTACCCTTAACATAACCAACTGGAGCACTACTTTGCCTGAAAGTAGTAAGAAAAGACCTTTAAGGGAAAGCAAGAAACACAAAATAACACATTTTTGTCCTAAAGCACAATTATAAGCAAAGAAAAGGATCAGAGGTAAATTAAACAAAAATCCTTATGGGAGAATTTTGATTACTTCATAAAACATCATCTCTCACAAGACAAATGCAACATAAACAAGTTTAACCCAAGCAGGCAACTAACACAGACTCAAATAAGCTGAAGTATTCAAATGACAAATAAGTGTGAAAACTGATAAGCAGAAGAATCTTAGATTTTCACGTATCGATAGCAATATTTTCAGAATGTCTTTGCCAAACTTTTTTTTTATCTTGTGAAAGTACAGACATTGTTGAAAGACCAGATGATCAGTAATTTGTGGTTTTTAAAAAAGGCATAGCTAAGGTTTTATTGCCATTAACACAAAGTCATGGATTACTAGTTATCCTGACTTTCATCAAGCGGCATGCCTATTGAACAAGCCTATCAAAGTATAATCACGATAGATTAATAGAAGAGAACCAAAACTCATCAGGATACTTTCTTAAAAATAGCTTTCTTTGCCAGTCCAGGTACCTCAGCGGCTTAGAGCTGCCTTCAGCCCAGGGCATGACCCTGGAGACCTGACATCTAGTCCCACATTAGGCTTCCTGCATGTAGCCTGCTTCTCCCTCTGCCTGTGTCTCTGTCTCTCTCTCTGTCTCTCTCTCTGTCTCTTATGAATAAATAAAATCTTTAAAAAATAGCTTTCTTAAAAAAAGACTTTCTTACTGTGAAAGTTCCATCTCTTTATGGAAATTTCAAGCTTTCTTTGTTCAATTTAACACCCATGGTTATGAAACAAAGGAAGATTTTTTTTTAGGGGACACAATGTTCTTCATTTTAAAAATACTCCTCTTAGACAATTACCATATGGATGTTAACAAATATTTACTAAATCCACGTTGTATAAAAGCCAAAATGAGCTTTCATTTATGCCAAGGATCTTGATCAATCCTATGAATCTAATTTTACTTGTCTTAATCATAAAAATTAAAAACAAAAAGGAAGTCAAGCCTGTTAGAATTTTTTAATAATAAATTTATTTTTTATTGGTGTTCAACTTGCCAACATACAGAATAACACCCAGTGCTCATCACGTCAAGTGACCCCTCAGTGCCTGTCACCATTCACCCCCATCACCCGCCCTCCTCCCCTTCCACCACCCCTAGTTCGTTTCCCAGAGTTAGGAGTCTTCGTGTTCTGTCTCCCTTTCTGATATTTCCTACCCATTTCTTCTCCCGTCCCTTTTAATCCCTTTCACTATTATTTATATTCCTCAAATGAATGAGGGATAGAGGGAATATTCCTCAACATCTTAAAAGATATCTCAGAAAAACCCACAGCAAATATCATTCTCAATGGGGAAGCACTGGGAGCCTTTCCCCTAAGATCAGAAACACGACAGGGATGTCCACTCTCACCACTGCTATTCAGCATACTACTAGAAGTCCTAGCCTCAGCAATCAGGCAACAAAAAGACATTAAAGGCATTCAAATTGGCAAAGAAGAAGTCAAACTTTCCCTCTTTGCAGATGACACGATACTCTACATAGAAAACCCAAAAGCCTCCACCCCAAGATTGCTAGAACACATACAGCAATTTGGCACGGTGGCAGGATACAAAATCAATGGCCAGAATGCAGTGGCATTTGTATACACTAACAGTAAGACTGAAGAAAGAGAAATTAAGGAGTCAGTCCCATTTACAATTGCACCCAGGAGGAGGGGCAAGATGGTGGAAGACTAGGGTCCCCAAATCCCCTGTCTCCACCAAATTACCTAGATAACCTTCAAATCATCCTGAAAATCTACGAATTTGGCCTGAGATTTAAAGAGAAAACAGCTGAAACGCTACAGTGAGAAGAGTTCGTGCTTCTATCAAGGTAGGAAGACGGGGGAGTGGGGGGCGGGCGGAAAAGAAATAAAGAAACAAAAGGCATCCAAGGGGGAGGTGCCCCGCGAGGAGCCGGGGTAAGGCCGGGGCGAGTGTCCCCTGAACAGGAGACCCCGGCCCTGAGAAGCAGGAGCTGCACCAACCTTCCCGGGCGGAAAGGAACCCGCAGGGAGTTGGAGCAGAGCCCAGGAGGGCGGGGATGCCCTCGGGCTCCCTGGGACACTAACAGACACCTGCGCCCCGGGGAGAGTGCGCCGAGCTCCCTAAAGGGCTGCAGCGCACGGCAGGACCCGGAGCAGCTCGGAGGAGCTCGGGGGCGGCTCCGCGGAGGGGGCTGCGGGCTCCGGGAGCAACTCAGCAACAGCGGCTCCGGCAGACGAAGAGGCTACGTGCGGAGGCGGCTGCGCGGCCGGGAGCGCGAATCCAACAGCACAGGCCCCGGCGCACAGGGCGCCGGGACACAGCCCAGGATCCGGCCTCCCCCCGGGATAGGCAGAGGCCGTGGGGGGGGGGGGGAGGGCAGGACAGCAAGGACGCTCCTGCCCCGAGCTGAGCAGATCAGCGGCCCCGCCCCGGAGCATCTAGGCCCTGCAGACGGAGAGCTCTGGAGTTCCTGCGGGGGCTGAATCCAGGTTTCCAGAGCTGCCGCTGCCACTGGGGTTGTTCCTCCTGGGGCCTCACGGGGTAAACAACCCCCACTGAGCCCTGCACCAGGCAGGGGGCAGAGCAGCTCCTCCAAGTGCTAACACCTGAAAATCAGCACAACACGCCTCTCCCCCAGAAGACCAACTAGACAGACAAGTTCCAGGGGAAGTCAAGGGACTTAAATATACAGAATCAGAAGATACTCCCCCCTTGTGTTTTTTTTTTCTTTTTGATTTCTGATTGCTTCCCCGACCCTTTTTTTTTCATCTTTCTTTCTTTTTCTTTCTCTTTTTCTTCTCTTTTTCCTTTCTTTCTTCCTTTTTTCTTTTTCTCTTTTCTTTCCTTCTCTCTCTCTCTTTTTCTCCTTTTCCCAATACAACTTGTTTTTGGCCACTCTGCACTGAGAAAAATGACTAGAAGGAAAACCTCACCTCAAAAGAAAGAATCAGAAACAGTCTTATCTCCCACAGAGTTACAAAAACTGGATTACAATTCAATGTCAGAAAGCCAATTCAGAAGCACTATTATACAGCTACTGGTGGCCCTAGAAAAAAGCACAAAGGACTCCAGAGACTTCATGACAGCAGAATTTAGATCCAATCACGCAGAAATTAAAAATCAATTGAATGAGATGCAATCCAAACTAGAATTCCTAACGACGAGGGTTAACGAAGTGGAAGAACGAGTGAGTAACACAGAAGACAAGTTGATGGCATGACGGAAACTGAGGAAAAAAGAGACAGACAATTAAAAGACCATGAAGACAGATTAAGGGAAATAAAAGACAGCCTGAGGAAGAAAAACCTACGTTTAATTGGTGTACCCGAGGGCGCCGAAAGGGACAGAGGGCCAGAATATGTATTTGAACAAATCCTAGCTGAAAACTTTCATAATCTGGGAAGGGAAACAGGCATTCAGACCCAGGAAATAGAGAGATCCCCCCTAAAATCAATAAAAACCTCTCAACACCTCGACATTTAATAGTGAAGTTTGCAAATTCCAAAGATAAAGAGAAGATCCTTAAAGCAGCAAGAGACAAGAAAGCCCTGACTCTAATGGGGAGGAATATTAGGGGAACAGCAGACCTCTCCACAGAGACCTGGCAGGCCAGAAAGGGCTGGCAGGATATATTCAGGGTCCTAAATGAGAAGAACATGCAAACGAGAATACTTTATCCAGCAAGGCTCTCATTCAAAATGGAAGGAGAGATAAAGAGCTTCCTAGACAGGCAGGAACTGAAATAATAGGTGAACTCCAAACCAGCTCTGCAAGAAATTTTAAGGGGGACTCTTAAAATTCCCCTTTAGGAAGAAGTTCAGTAGAACAATCCACAAAAACAAGGACTGAATAGACATCATGATGACACTAAACTCATATCTGTCAATTGTAACTCTGAACGTGAACAGGCTTAATGACCATCAAAAGGCACAGGGTTTCAGACTGGATAAAAAAATTATAATAATTAATAAATAAATATAAATAATTATATAATTATATAATAATTAATAAATTAATATCAATGCCCAGAATGCAGTGGCATTTGTATACACTAACAGTAAGACTGTTAATGTCTGTTAATGGGTCCTAAAAAAGCAGGACCCATCTATTTGTTTTCTACAAGAGACTCATCTTAGACAGAAGAACACCTACAACCTGAAAATAAAAGGTTGGAGAACCAATTACCATTCAAATGGTCCTCAAAAGAAAGCAGGCATAGCCATCCTTATATCAGATAAACTAAAATTTACCCCGAAGACTGTAGTGAGAGACGAAGAGGGACGCTATCTCATACTTAAAGGATCTATCCAACAAGAGGACTTAACAATCCTCAATAGATATGCCCCGAATGTGGGAGCTGCCAAATATTTAAACCAATTAATAACCAAAGTGAAGAAATACTTAGATAATAATACACTTATACTTGGTGACTTCAATCTAGCTCTTGCTACCCTCGATAGGTCTTCTAAGCACAACATCTCCAAAGAAACGAGAGCTTTAAATGATACACTGGAACAGATGGATTTCACAGATATCTACAGAACTTTACATCCAAACTCAACTGAATACACATTCTTCTCAAGTACACATGGAACTTTCTCCAGATTAAACCACATACTGGGTCACAAATCTGGTCTGAACCGATACCAAAAGATTGGGATCGTCCCCTGCATATTCTCAGATCGTAATGCCTTTAAATTAGAACTAAATCACAACAAAAAGTTTGGAAGGACCTCAAAAACGTGGAGGTTAGGGACCATCCTGCTAAAACATGAAAGGCTCAACCAGGAAATTAAGGAAGAATTAAAAAGATTCATGGAAACTAATGAGAATGAAGATACAACTGTTCAAAGTCTTTGGGATACAGGAAAAGCAGTCCTAAGGGGGAAATACATCACAATACAAGCATCCATTCAAAAACTGGAAAGAACTCAATTACAAAAGCTAACCTTACACTTAAAGGAGCTAAAGAAAAAACAGCAGATGGACCCCACACCCAGCAGAAGAAGAGAGTTAATTAAAATTTGAGCAGAACTCAACGAAGTCGAGACCAGAAGAACTGTGGAACAGATCAACAGAACCAGGAGTTGGTTCTTTGAAAGAATTAATAAGATACATAAACCATTAGCCAGCCTTATTAAAAAGAAGAGAGAGAAGACTCAAATTAATAACATCATGAATGAGAAAGAAGAGATCACTACCAACACCAAGGAAATACAAACGAATTTTAAAACATATTATGAACAGCTATACGCCAATAAATTAGGCAATCTAGAAGAAATGAACACATTCCTGGAAAACCACAAACTACCAAAACTGGAACAGGAGGACAGAGAAAACCTGAACAGGCCAATAACCAGTGAGGAAATGGAATCAGTCATCAAAAACCTCCCAAGACACAAGAGTCCAGGGCCAGATGGCTTCCCAGGGGAATTCTATCAAACGTTTAAAGAAGAAATCATACCTATTCTACTAAAGCTGTTTGGAAAGATAGAAAGAGATGGAGTACTTCCAAATTCGTTATATGAGGCCAGCATCACCTTAATTCCAAAACCAGACAAAGACCCCACCAAAAAGTAGAATTACAGACCAATATCCCTGATGAACATGGATGCAAAAATTCTCAACAAGATACTGGCCAATAGGATCCAACAGCACATTAAGAAAATTATTCACCATGACAAAGTAGGACTTATCCCCGGAACACAAGGCTGATTCAACACTTGTAAAACAATCAGTGTGATTCATCATATCAGCAAGAGAAAAACCAAGAACCATATGATCCTCTCATTAGATGCAGAGAAAGCATTTGACAAAATACAGCATCCATTCCTGATCAAAACTCTTCAGAGTGTAGGGATAGAGGGAACCTTCCTCAACACCTTAAAAGCCATCTATGAAAGGCCCACAGGAAATATCATTCTCAATGGGGAAGAACTGGGAGCCTTTCCCCAAAGATCAGGAACAAGACAGGGATGTCCACTCTCACCACTGCTATTCAACATAGTACTGGAAGTCCTAGCCTCAGCAATCAGACAACAAAAAGACATTAAAGGCATTCCAGTTGGCAAAGAAGAAGTCAAACTCTCCCTCGTCGCCGATGACATGACACTCTACATAGGAAACCCAAAACCCTCCACTCCAAGATTACAAGAACTTATACAGCAGTTTGGCAGAGTGGCAGGATACAAAATCAATGCCCAGAAATCAGTGGCATTTCTATACACTAACAATGAGACTGAAGAAAGAGAAATAAAGGAGTCAGTCCCATTTACAATTGCACCCAAAAGCATAAGATACCTAGGAATAAACCTAACCAAAGAGGTAAAGGATATATACCCTAATAACTATAGAACACTTCTGTAATAAATTTAGGAAGATACAAAGAGATGGAAAAATATTCCATGCTCATGGATTGGCAGAATTAATATTGTGAAAATGTCAATGTTACCCAGGGCAATTTACACGTTTAATGCAACCCCTATCAAAATACCATGGACTTTCTTCAGAGAATTAGAACTAATTATTTTAAGATTTGTGTGGAATCAGAAAAGACCCTGAATAGCCAGGGGAATTTTAAAAAAGAAAACCATATCTGGGGGCATCACAATGTCAGATTTCAGGTTGTACTACAAAGCTGTGGTCATCAAGACAGTGTGGTACTGGCACAAAAATAGACACATAGATCAATGCAACAGAATAGAGAACCCAGAAGTGGACCCTGAACTTTATGGTCAACTAATATTTGATAAAGGAGGAAAGACTATCCATTGGAAGAAAGACAGTCTCTTCAATAAATGGTGCTGGGAAAATTGGACATCCACATGCAGAAGAATGAAACTAGACCACCCACTCTCTTTCACCATACACAAAGATAAACTCAAAAAGGATGAAAGTTCTAAATGTGAGACAAGATTCCATCAAAATCCTAGAGAAGAACACAGGCAACACCCTTTTTGAACTCGGCCACAGTAACTTCTTGCAAGATACATCCACGAAGGCAAAAGAAACAAAAGCAAAAATGAACTATTGGGACTTCATCAAGATAAGAAGCTTTTGCACAGCAAAGGATACAGTCAACAAAACTAAAAGACAACCTACAGAAGGGGAGAAGATATTTGCAAATGACCTATCAGATAAAGGGCTAGTTTCCAAGATCTATAAAGAACTTATTAAACTCAACACCAAAGAAATAAACAATCCAATCATGAAATGGGCAAAAGACATGAACAGAAATCTCACAGAGGAAGATATAGACATGGCCAACAAGCACATGAGAAAATGCTCTGCATCACTTGCAATTAGGGAAATACAAATCAAAACCACCATGAAATACCACCTCACACCAGTGAGAATGGGGAAAATTAGCAAGGCAGGAAACAACAAATGTTGGAGAGGATGCGGAGAAAAGGGAACCCTCTTACATTGTTGGTGGTAATGTGACCTGGTGCAGCCACTCTGGAAAACTGTGTGGAGGTTCCTCAAAGAATTAAAAATAAGTTGCCCTATGACCCAGCAATTGTACTGTTGGGGATTTACCCCAAAGATTCAGATGCAATGAAACGCCAGGACACCTATACCCCGATGTTTCTAGCAGCAATGTCCACAATAGCCAAACTGTGGAAGGAGCCTCGGTGTCCATCGAAGGATGAATGGATAAAGAAGATGTGGTTTATGTATTCAATGGAATATTACTCAGCCATTAGAAACGACAAATACCCACCATTTGCTTCAACGTGGATGGAACTGGAGGGTATTATGCTGAGTGAAGTAAGTCAATCGGAGAAGGACAAACAGTGTATGTTCTCATTCATTTGGGGAATATAAATAATAGTGAAAGGTAATGTAAGGGTAGGGAGAAGAAATGTGTGGGAAATATCAGAAAGGGAGACAGAACATAAAGACTCCTAACTCTGGGAAACGAACTAGTGGTGGTGGAAGGGGAGGAGGGCGGAGGGTGGTGGTGAGTGTGTGACAAGCACTGAGCAGGACACTGGACGGGATAAGCACTGGGTGTTATTCTGTATGTTGGTAAATTGAACAGCAATAAAAAATTAATTTCTTAAAAAAAATAAAATGTACTTGACGTTTTAAGTTCAAAAAAAAAAAAAACAATTGCACCCAAAATAACTTTTGTTATTAATCGATTGGTGTATTTGGCAGCTCCCACATTCTAGACATATATATTGAGGATTTGTAAGTCGTCTTGTTGGATAAATCCTTTAAGTATGATATAATGTCCTTCTTCATCTCTCACTACAGTCTTTGGGGTAAATTTTAGTTTATCTGATATAAGGATGGCTACCCCTGCTTTCTTTTGAGGACCATTCAAATGGTAAATGGTTGTCCAACCTTTTATTTTCAGGCTGTAGGTGTCCTTATGTCTAAAGTGAGTCTCTTGTAGACAGCAAATAGATGGGTCCTGCTTTTTTATCCAGTCTGACAACCTGCAACTTTTGATGGGGTCATTAAGCCCATTCACGTTCAGAGTTACTATTGAAAGATATGAGTTTGGTGTCATCATGGTACCTATTCAGTCCCTGTTTTTGTGGATTGATCCACTGGACTTCTTCTTAAAGGGGAACTTTAAGAGTCCCCCTTAAAATTTCTTGCAGAGCTGGTTTGGAGGTCACCTATTCTTTCAGTTCCTGCCTGTCTAGGAAGCTCTTTATCTCTCCTTCTGTTTTGAATGAGAGTCTTGCTGGATAAAGTATTCTCGTTTGCATGTTCTTCTCATTTAAGACCCTGAATATATCCTGCCAGCCCTTTCTGACCTGCCAGGTCTCTGTGGAGAGGTCTGCTGTTACCCTAATACTCCTCCCCATAAAAGTCAGGGATTTCTTGTCTCTTGCTACTTTAAGGATCTTCTCTTTATCTTTGGAATTTGCAAGTTTAACTATTAAATGTCGACGGTTTGAACAGTTTTTATTGATTTTAGGGGGGATCTCTCTATCTCCTGGATCTGAATTCTTGTTTCCCTTCCCAGATTAGGAAAGTTTTCAGCTATGATTTGTTCAAATACATATTCTGGCCCTCTGTCCCTTTCGGCGCCCTCGGGAACCCCAATTAAATGTAGGTTTTTCTTCCTCAGACTGTCACTTATTTCTTTAATCTATACTCATGATCAATTGTTTGTCAGTTTTTTCCTCAGTTTCCCTCTTTGCCATCAACTTGTCTTCTATGTCACTCACTTGTTCTTCCACCTCGTTCACCCTCGTCGTTAAGACTTCTAGTTTGGAATGCATCTCATTCCATTGATTTTTAATTTCTGCCTGATTAGCTTTAAATTCTGCAGTCATGAAGTCTCTTGAGTCCTTTATGCTTTTTTCTAGGGCCACCAGTAGCTGTATAATAGTGCTTCTGAATTGGCTTTCTGACATTGAATTGTAATCCACATTCTGTAACTCTGTGGGAGAGAGGACTGTTTCTGATTCTTTCTTTTGAGGTGAGGTTTTCCTTCTACTCATTTTGCTCAGTGCAGAGTGGCCAAAAACAAGTTGTATTGGGAAAAAGAGAAAAAGAGAGGAGAGAAAGAAGGAAAGAAAAGAGAAAAAGAAAAAGGAAAAAAGGAAGAAAAAAGAAAAAAAGGAAAGAAAAAGAGAAAGTAAGAGAAAGAAAGGAAAAAAAGGGTGGGGGAAGCAAACAGAAATCAAAAATCAAAAAGAAAAAAAAAGAACAAAAACACAGGGGAGAGTATCTTCTGATTTTGTATACTTTAAGTCCCTTGACTTCCCCTGGAACTTGTCCGTCTAGTTGGTCTTCTGGGGGAGGGGCCTGTTGTGCTGATGTTCCGGTGTTAGCACTTGGGGAAGCTGCTCTGCCCCCTGCCTGGTGAAGGGCTCATTGGGTGTTGTTCACCCTGTGAGGCCCCAGGAGGAACAACCCCAGTGGCGGCAGCCAGCTCTGGAGCCCTGGAGTCAGCTCCCGCAGTCACTACAGAGCTCTCTGTCTGCATGGGCCTGGAGGCTGTGGGGGCACGACCACTGATCTGCTCAGCTTGGGGCAGGAGCGTCCTTGCTGTTCTGGGACCTCCTGGCCTCTGCCTGTCCCGGGGGGAGTCCGGTTCCTGGGCTGTGTCCCCCGCGCCCTGTGCTCCCGGGGCCTGGCTGTTGGATTCGTGCTCCCCGCAGGGCAGCCCCCTCTCTGCGGAGCCGCTGCCCAAGCCCCTCCGAGCTGCTCCCCGGTCAATGTTTGCTCCCTTCAACCCTTAGGGAGCTCTGCGGACTCTCCTGTGTGCGCCGCAAGAGCTCTGTTAGTGTCCCAGGGAGCCTGAGGGCATCCCCGCCCTTCTGGGGTCCTGCTCTAACTCCCTGCGGGCGCCTTCCCCCCCTCCCCAGGAAGATTGGTGAAGCTTCTGCTTCTCCAGGACGGGGCTCTCCTGTCCTGGGGACACTCGCCCCGGCCTTAGCCCGGCTCCTCACATGGCCCCTCCCCCTTGGATGCCTTTTGTTTCTTTATGTCTTTTTTCCCCGTCTTCCTACCTTGATAGAAGCACGAACTCTTCTCACTGTAGCATTCCCCTGCTCTCTCTTTAAATCTCAGGCCGAATTCGTCGATTTTCAGGATGATTTGAAGGTTATCTAGGTAATTTGGTGAGGACAGGTGATTTAGGGACCCTACTCTTCCACCATCTTGCCCCTCCTCTCTCAAACCTGTTATTAATTCAGTTTCCGATTGACTCAATTAATATTTCTGGTTAAAGAAGCCATGAAGGCACATTTTATCTTATTTTATTTTTTATTTTTTAAAAGATTTTATTTATTTATTCATGAGAGACACAGAGAGAGAGAGGCAGAGACACAGGCAGAGGGAGAAGTAGGCTCCATTCAGGGTGCCTGATGTGGACTCCATCCTGGGACTCCAGAATCACACCCTGGGATGAAGGCAGGCACTAAACTGCTGAGCCACCCAGAAATCCCACAAAGGCACTTTTTTTTTAATTTATTATAGGCATACAGTGAGAGAGAGAGGCAGAGACATAGGCAGAGGGAGAAGCAGGCTCCATGCACTGGGAGCCCGACGTGGGATTCGATCCCGGGTCTCCAGGATCGCGCCCTGGGCCAAAGGCAGGCGCCAAACCGCTGTGCCACCCAGGGATCCCCACAAAGGCACATTTTAAAGTTATTTAAAAGAAAATAGATTTGTCCCCCTTCAGTCTTCCTGTAGATGAAACAGATGAGTCAGTAAGGGATTTTTACTTGACACCTTGTGTTCTAGGCTAAGAAATAAAGTTTCCAAGGTATTCCCCTGCTAAGAACCATAGAAAAACCTAGAGACTTTTATAAGGACAAAGGGAAGGAAACTTCTGAAAAATTGTATCTCTCTTTTTTAATATGCTTTTCTTAAACAAAAAATGGTTAAATTCAAGATGAGTTTCCCATTTCCTCTTTGAAACTACATGATGACAAGAGATGCATAAAATACAGCTTGAGTTTCAGATGGCATGCTGTAAACTAATCCAAGCCAGAAAGATTAAGATGAAAAGAATAATCATGCTTTCATTGAAACCTTCTTTCTGGAAGACTGACCAAAATTATGAATAGTGTTTTGTCTTAAGGAAAAAATGATTTTCATGCTTAGATACTAATAGTGACAACTGAAATTGCAAAGGAGGGTGTAACATGAAGAAAATAGCTATATTGGAGGGAAAAGAATTGAACCTACTGAGGCAGGAAAGCAAACAAAAAGAGAGTAACAGGGCAGCCCTGGTGAAGCAGTGGTTTAGCGCTGCCTGCAGCCCAGGGTGTGATCCCAAAGACCCTGGATCGAGTCCCGCATCAGGGTCTCTGCACGGAGCCTGCTTCTCCCTCTGCCTGTGTCTCTGCCTCTCTCTCTGTGTGTGTCTCTATGAATAAATAAATAAAATCTTAAAAAAAAGAGAGTAACAAACTCAACCTCAGGGAAGATATCTTCTGCCAAAAGATGAAGGATTAATCCAAAAAATAATGGTTTTAGGAATAAGAGAAATGACAGTGAAAAGCAAAGATACTTGCAACTAAGTTTACATTGACAGATAACCTGGGAAGAGGATCCAAGTAATAGGAATAAGGCTTATCCTTAATTTTAGTAGCTGGACATCTTTGTTATGGATATAAAATCTAAAAAGAAAAACATCTGACAATTTCAAGGACAAAATTAATCTCTATACATAACTGCTCACATTATTCACATCAAGATAAATATCCAATAATGTGTTGCATATTATAAATGCCACTGGTATTGATATTCCAATTGTACACTTATATTTTTTAATTTTGTTGGTGTCATTTAGAATTCTTAATATAGCTTTAAAAAGTGCTTCTTAAAAAAATAAGCCTTTGAGGAAAATAATAAATATAGAAAGAACATGTCACTTCCCCAGAATTAACATCCACACAGTTCAAATATTCTAAGACCTCCTTAAAAGAATGGGAAAACTAAGTTAAATAATACATTATATTCAGAAAGTGTCATCATGGGCAATGTTTATTCATTTCAGGAGCACCTCCACAAATGTCTCAATCTTCTTCTATTGCTTTACCCAATTCCTTCCCTTACACATACCATAAATGTTTAGGACTTTTTTCTTTACTCATTGAATACAAAAGGTCTTTCTCCAAATTATTATTATTTTTTAAATTGATTTATTTATTCATGAGAGACACACACACACACACACAGAGGCAGAGACATAGGCAGAGGGAGAAGCAGGCTCCATGCAGGGAGCCCGGTGTGGGACTCGATCCCAGGTCTCCAGGATCATACCCTGGGCTGAAGGTGGCACTAAACCGCTGAGCTACCTGGGATGCCCCAAATTATTATTTTTGAATAGACAAATCATATACATTATGTCCAATTACAAAAATGTGTTCAGTTTTAGACACATACCCATCCAAAAATAACTATTCCAAACTAAGTCTTTCTAATTGGATTTACATGTCCATATGAGGTAGACAAAAAATTTTAGATGTTTAAATTGAGAGACACATATAATCAGAAAACTTCAAATGTTCTACAATGTTTATAAATTTATCTATGTAATGAACATGCAACAACATGTACTTTATTACAGCCAATGTTCAACAATTGAACATTGAACATTGTTCAACATGGTTAATGTTACCCAGATACTGGTTATTATTCATTGTAATCTGTAACCCATTTAATAAATATTTCCCTTTGATGTAAAAATTTATTGTATCAATCATGAAAAGGATACTCATAAAAATACTCTAGAGAGGGATTTTCTCCCCATTGTTCAGTTTCTATTAAATGTAAGAGAGCCATCCAGCTATTTTTAACATTTAACCTCAGCTAAATATTTCCTATGATGTTTTCCATATAGAATTGTGTATTTGTATGTATATGTGCATATCTTTTGATACACAGTCACATACACATAGACACAAACACACAAAGACTCCTTAAAAGTAGGGTGATATAGAAGGCTTGGAAGAAGGCAGAGTAAAAGGACCCTGAAGCTCATCTTGTTCCATGTTTACAACTAGATATCACTCATATCCCAGTAAATAAACTAGAGAACAATCTGTAGACTGGCAGAACAAACTCCATAACTAAGTGTAGAAAAGAAGCCACATCTGAGAGGCTAGAAAAGGCAGAAACAGTATTCAGGAGCTTCCTACAAGAGGAAGGGAGCTACCTACAACAATGGTAATGGAGAGGGGAGAACACCAGGGTGCCCACATGAAGAAAACAAATCCCCATAACATCTAGCCTTGAAAATGAGAGTGGCTAAATTCCATGAGTTTGTTTAACTAGAAAGACATGGAGCCTAGAGTTTTAAAATACAGGTGACTCAGCACTGGGCTAGTTGGGAGGGCAAGTGAGAGCCCGGTCCCCACTTTTAAAGAGACAATAGCCTGAGAAGAAGCAACAGAAGCAACAGCTTGTCCAACAGGAGGTAAATCTGTTATTACTGACTTTGGAACATGTTGGGGGACTTCTTCAGGAACAAAGGAGCTGGCAATCATCATCTTCCTCCCCTAACCCCAACCATAAACAAAGAGCCACCAGCAGGAAGTGGCTCCACACAGATACTTACTACCTAACCTGCTAGCAATGTACCCCACCCATGAGTTCCCCTGAGGACACACCCACTCCAAGCCCACTGGCCTCTGCACGGGCTCAACAAAACTTTTGTGAATGCCCATATATTCTGCCCAGCTGCTGTCCTACATACCCTGTCCCTCAGTGTCTACCACACTTTGGGGAATCAGGCCTAGAACTAGTGGCTCAGTGCAAATTTTGATAAAACCATACACACACACACACACACACACACACACACACACACTGCCCAGCCACCATGCACACAAATGCTATGCACCCCCAGATGCTACCACCACAGCCTCATGCCCACCATTTGAGACCACTGGGCTATGGGAAATCTTGCCTAGGACTAGCAGCTCAGTGCAAATTTTGCTAATACTACCACCCCATGCCCGAGCCCTTCTGTGGTCGTGCCCCCTCAGAGCCATCCTGCTGGGTTTCACTAACATCATAGAGAGGAAGCACTGCCAAAAACAGGCAAATAATTAGTGCAGACATCTGGAATGGAAGGAAAAGTGACTCAGACAAAATAGCAGGACACAGGCAACACACATAGGAGACTCCCTTGAAGTGCCAGGTTCTGGTGAACAGGGGACACTGCACTACAGGGTACTACAGGACCTCTTCTTCATAGAGCCAACACTTTTAAAAGCAACAGATGTCCAAATACACAGAAACAAACATAGAGAGGTAGACAAAATGAGGAGACACAGAAATATGTCTCAAATGAAAGAACAGGAAAAAAATCACAACAGGAAACAAAAGCAAAAGAAAAATGAATAACACGACCAATACAGAATTGATTTAAAGTCATGATCATAAAGATACTCAGTAGACTTCAGAAAGGGGTGGAGGACATTAGTGAGACTTTTGACAAAGAGATAAAAAATAACATACAAGAGATGAAGAACTCAAAAAAATGAAATGAAAAATAAAATAAGCGGGAAAAATACAGGAAGCAGAGAAATGTATCACTGACCTGGAATATAGAATAATAGAAAACAATCAAGCTGAAAAGGTGAGAAACAAATAAATATTGTATAATGAGAATAGACATAGAGAATTCGGTGATTTTGTTAAGCATGATAACATTCACATTATAGGGATTCAGGAAGGAGAAGAGAGAGGAAAGAGGGTAGAAAATATATTTGAAGAACAATAGCAAAAAACTTACAAAATCTTGAAGGAAAACAGAGATCTATATTCAGAAGGTACAAGGATCCCTCAACAAATTCAAACCAAGGAGGTCCATACCAAGAATCATAGCAATTAAAAAATGGCAAAAAATAGTCATAAAGAATTTTAAAGATTGCAAGAGAAAAGAAGAGCATTACATACAAAGGAAACCCCATAAGGTTATCAGCTGATTCTCAGCAGAAACTTTGTAGGCCAGAAGAGAGTGGCATGATGTGATCAAAGCGCTAAAAGGAAAGAATATGGAGCCAAGAATACTTTATCCAGCAAGTCAATCATTCAGAATAGAAGGAGAGATAAAGAGTTCCCCAGATAAGCAAAAGTTAAAAGAGTTTATGGCCATTAAACCAGCCTTACAATAAATGCTAATAGGGACTCATGGAAAACAAAATCATAAGTGAAAGTAAGAAAAATAAGAAGCACAAAAGCAAAAAATAAATATATCTGTAAAATCAGTCACAAAAAGTACAGAATAAAAGGATGTGAAATATGATACCAAATATCTGAAATATGGAGGGGAGAAAAGTAAAGAATGAGTTCAAAATTAAGCAATCATCATCTTAATATAGATTGCTATATGTAGAAAATGTTATACATGACTGAATGGTAACAACAAATAAAAAAGAAGTAATAAATATGCAAAAAATAAGAATAGAGAATTCCAGTATATGACTAAAAAAAAACAGTGAAACATGAAAAAAAGAAGAAAGGATCAGAGAAAATTACAAAAATCACCATGAAACAAAGTAACAAAATGACAAAAAATACATATCTATCAATAATTGCCTTGAATGTAAATGAACTAAATGCTACAATCAAAAGACATAGGGTGACAGAGGGGATTTAAAAAAAAGCCTAGATCCACCTGTATACTGCTTAACAAGAGATTCAATTCAGACCTAAAGACACCTGTAGATTGAAACGGGAAAGAGGAATATTTATAATGCAAATGAATGTCAAAAGAAATTCAAAGTAGAAATACTTCTATTAGACAAAATAGACTTCCAAACAAAGTCTCTAAAAAAGAGATAAAGGGGGAAGCCTGGGTGGCTCAGCGGTTTAGCTCCGCCTTCAGCCCAGGGCCTGATCCAGAAGACCCGGGATCAAGTCCCACATTGGGCTCCCTGCATGAAGCCTGCTTCTCCCTCTGCCTGTGTCTCTGACTCTCTCTCTGTGTCTCTCATGAATAAATAAATAAAATCTTTTAAAAAAAGAGATAAAGAAGTTACTGTATAATAATAAAGGAGGAAATTCAACAAGTAGATATAACAATTGCAAATGTATATGCACCCAACATGGGAAAACCCAAATAAGTAAAGCTGTTAATAACAAACATATAGGAACTAATTGATAGTATACAATTGTCGTACAAACAAAATCAACAAGAAAACAGTGACTGTGAATGACACACAGGAACAGATGTATTCAGAACATTCCATTCTAAAACAGCAGTATATATAATCTTTTCAAGTGCACATGGAACATTCTCTAAAATAGATCACTTAGTAGACCAGAAAACAAGTCTGAACAAATTAAAGATCAAAGTCATACCATGCATCTTTTCTGGCAACAATGCTATGAAATTAGACATCAACCACAAGAAAAAATATCTAGGAAGACCACAAATACATGGAGGTTAATAACATGCTATTAAACAATGAACAGGCCAACCAAGAATTTAAAGAAGAAATTAAAAATTATGTGAAAAGCAAATGAAAACAAAACACAATAGTCCAAATCCAAACTGCAAAGCACTTCTAAGAGGGAAGTTTAAGGCAATACAAGTCTACTTCAAGAAGCAAGAACATTTCAAATAAACAACCTAACCCTGCATCTAAAGGAGGCAGAAAAATAACAAACATTAAAACATAAAGTAGTAAATAATAAAGATAAGGGTAGAAATAAGTTATGTAGATATATTTTTAAAAATATCAATGAAACCAGGAGCTCCTTCTTTGAAAAGGTCAACAAAATTGATGAGCCTGTACCCAGACTTATTAGACACACACACACACACACACACACAGATGGAGAGAGAGAGAGAGAGAGAGAGAGAGAGAGGAATCAAATAAACAAAATCACCAATTAAAGGGGAGAAATAATAACCAAGACTATAGAAATACAATTAGAAAAGAATTTTATGAAAAACTATATGTGAACAAATTAGAACTTAGAAGAAATGGATAAATTCCTAGAAACATGTAATATCAAAACTAAAGCAAGAATAGAGAATTTGAACAAACCAATTAACACCAAGGAGATTGAATCAGTAATAGTAATTTTTAAAAAAAGCCACAAAAAAACAAAAATCTAGGACCAGGTGGCTTCAACAGTAAACTCTACCAAATAGCTAAAGAAGAGTTAATACCTATCCCACTTGAAGTATTAAAAAAAAAAAGATAGAAAAGGAAGGGAAAGTTTCAAATTCATTGTATGAGATATCACCCTGATAACAAAACCAGATAAAAAGAGCACAAAAACAAGAAATACAGACCAATACCTCTGATAAACATAGATGCAATAATCCTCAACAAAATACTAGTAAACTGAATCCAACAATACATTTAAAAAGTCATTTACCACAATCAAGTGGGATTTATTCCTGCGAGGCAAGTGTGGTTCAATAGTCTGAAATCAATGTGATGCATATCAATAAGAGAAAGGATTGGGACTCCTGGGTGGCTCAGCAGTTGAGTGTCCGCCTTTGGCTCAGGGAATGATCCTTGTCCCGGGATAAAGTCCCACATTGGGATCCCTGAGAGGAGCCTGCCTCTCCTTCTGTCTATGTCTCTGCCTCTCTCTGTGTGTCTCTCATGAATAAATAAATAAAATATTTTAAAAAGGAGATAGGATAAAAACTGCATGATCCTCTCAATAGATGGAGAAAAAACATAGACAAAATCCAGATCAATTCATGATAAAAACCCTCAACAAAATACGTTTAAAGGCAATATACCTCAATGTAATAAGAGCCATATACGAAAACCTCACAGCTGACATATTACTAAATAGGTAAAAATTAAAAGCTTTTCCCCCAAGGTCAGGAACAAGACAAGTATGTCCATTCTCACCACTTTTATTCAACATACTACTGGAATTCTTGGCCATATTCATCAGACAACAGAAAGAAATAAAAAGGATCCAAATTGGTAAGGAAGAAGTAAAAGTTTCACTACTTGAAGGTGACATGATACTACATGTAGAAAACCCTAAAGACTCCACCAAAATACTAGTATAACTAATAAATAAATTTGTGAAACTACAGGATACAAAATCAATGTGAAGAGTTATGTTGCATTTCTATATACTATTAATGAAGCAGCAGAAAAAAATTAGGATAACAATCATATTTACAATTGTACAAAAAATAATAGGATACATAGGAATAAACTTAACCAAAGAGGTGAAAGACCTCCACTCTGAAAACTATAAAACAATGATGAAAGAAATTGAAGATGACATAAAGAAATGGAAAAACATTCCATGTTCATGGGTTGGAAGAAAAATACTATTAAAATGTCTATACTACCCAAAGTAATCTACATATGTAATGCAATCCCAATGAAGATTTCAACAGCATTTTTCACAGTACTAGAAGAAAGAACTTTAAAACTTATATGGAACCACAAATGGCTCTGAATACCAAAAGCAATCCTGAAAAAGAAACTCAAAGCTGGAGGAATCAACAATTCTGAAATTCAAGTTATATTGCAAAGCTATAGCAATCAAAACAGTATGTTACTGGAAGAAAAATAGACACATAGATCAATAGAAAAGAGTAAAATACCCAAGAAAAAATGCTCAACTATATGCTCAATTAATGTTTGACAAAGCGGGAAAGAATATCCACTGTGAAAAAGAATAGTCTCTTCAACAAATGGTGCTGGGAAAACTGGACATTAACATGCAAAAGAATGAAACTGGACCACTTTCTTACACCATACATAAACATCAATTCAAAATGGATTTAATGACATAAAGGTGAGAACTGAAAAAAAATAAATGTGAGACATGAAACCATAAAAATCCTAGAATAGAGCACAGAAAGTTGTGTATTTAACAGGAACAGGAGCAACTTCTTTTTAAATATGTCTCCTGAGGCTAGGGAAATAAAACAGAAATAAACAGTTCAGACTACATCAGAATAAAAAGCTTCTGCACAACAAAGGAAACAATGAAACTAAAAGCCCACCTCAAAAATGGGGAAAGATATTTGCAAATGACAAATCCAATAAAGGGCTAGTATCCAAAATATATAAGGAGCTTATACAACTCAACGTTCAAAGAACAAATAATTCCATTTTTAAAATGGGCATAACTCATGAACAGACATTGCTTGAAAGAAAATATGCTGATGGCAAACAAACATATTAAAATATGTTCATCATCACTTACCATCAGAGAAATGCAAATCAAATTTCAATGAGACTGTTTCTTTTGCTGTGCAGAAGCTTTTTATCTTGATGAATTCCCAATAGGTCATTTTTGCTTTTGTTTCTTTTGCCTTCGTGGATGTATCTTGCAAGAAGTTACTGTGGCCGCGTTCAAAAAGGGTGTTGCCTGTGTTCTCCTGTAGGATTTTGATGGAATCTTGTCTCACATTTTGATCTTTCATCCATTTTGAGTTTATCTTTGTGTGTGGTGCAAGAGAGTGGTCTAGTTTCATTCTTCTGGACGTTTTCCCAGCACCATTTTTTGAAGAGACTGTCTTTTTTCCAGTGGATAGTCTTTCCTGCTTTGTCGAATATTAGTTGAACATAGAGTTGAGGGCCCATTTCTGTATTCTCTATTCTGTTCCATTGATCTATGTGTCTGTTTTTGTGCCAGGACCACACTGTCTTGATGATCACAGCTTTGTAATACAGCTTGAAATCCAGCATTGTGATGACTCCAGCTTTGGTTTTCCTTTTCAATGTTCCCCTGGCTATTCGGAGTCTTTTCTGATTCTACACAAATTTTAAGATTATTTGTTCCAACTGTGTGAAGAAAGTCCGTGATATTTTGATAGGGATTGCATTAAACGTGTAAATTGCCCTGGGTAGCATAGACATTTTCACAATATTAATTCTTCCAATCACAGAGAATGAGATGTTTTTCCATCTCTTTGTGTCTTCCTCAATTTCTCTCAGAAGTGTTCTATAGTTTTTAGGGTATAGACCTTTACCTCTTTGGTTAGGTTTATTCCTATGTATCTTATGATTTTCGGTCCATTGTAAATGATATTGATTCCTTAATTTCTCATTCTTCAGTCTCATTGTTAGTGTATAGAAAAGCCACATATTTCTGGGCATTGATTTTGTATCCTGCCACACTGCCAAATTGCTGTATGAGTTCTAGCCATCTTGGGGTGGAGCCTTTTGGGTTTTCTATATACAGTATCATGTCATCTGTGAAGAGAGAGAGTTTGACTACTTCTTTGCCAATTTGAATGCCTTTTATTTTCTTTGTTGTCTGATTGCTGAGGCTAGGACTTCTAGTACTATGATGAATAGCAGTGGTGAGAGTGGACATCCCTGTCGTGTTCCTGATCAGAGGAGAAAGGCTATCAGTTCTTCCCTATTGAGAATGATATTTGCTGTGGGCTCTTCATAAATGGGTTTTAATATTCTGAGGAATGTTCCCCCTACCCCTACACTTTGAAGAGTTTTAATCAGGAATGGATGCTGTATTTTGTCAAATGCTTTCTCTGCGTCTATTGAGGGATCATACAGTTCTTGTTTATTCTCTTGATGTGATCTATCACGTTGTTTTATGACTATTGAACCACCCTTGCATCCTAGGGATAAATCCCACTTAGTCATGGTGACTAATCTTCTTAATGTATTGTTGGATCCCATGGGGTAGTATCTTGAGAATTTTTGCATCCATGTTCATCCTTTTTGGTGGGGTGTTTGATTTTGGAGTCAAGGTAATGTTGGCCTCACAGTCACCCCTTTCTATCCTTTGGAACCGCTTTAGTAGAATAGGTATTATTTCTTCTTTAAATGTTTGATAGAATTTCCCTGGGAAGCCATCTGGCCCTGAACTTTATTGTCTTGGGAGGATTTTGCTGATTGCTTCAATTTCCTCTCTGATTATCCGGCTGTTCAGATTTTTTATTTCCTCCTGTTCAGTTTTGGTAATTTGTGGGTTTCAAGAAACGCATCGATTTTTTTCTAGATTGCCAATTTATTGGCATATAGCTGCTCATAATATGTTCTTTTTAAAGGATTTTATTTAATTATTTATTTATTCATGAGAGACACACAGAGACAGAGAGGCAGAGACACAGGCAGAGGGAGAAACAGGCTCCATGCAGGGAGCTCCATGTGGAACTTGATCCTGGGACTCCAGGATCACGCCCTGGGTCAAAGGTGGCGCTAAACCACTGAGCCACCTGGGCTGCCCTCATAATACATTTTTTAAATAGTTTGTATTTCCTTGATATTGGTTGTGATCTCTCCTCTTTCATTTGTAACTTTATTCATTTGAGTCTTTTTTCTTTTTAATAAGGCTGACTAGGGGTTTATCTATCTTATTATTCTTTCAAAGAAACAACTTCTGATTTTGTTGATATGTTCTACAATTCTTCTGGTGTCTATTTCATTGAGTTCTGCTCAAACTTTATTATCTCTCTTCTTCTGCTTGGTTTAGTCTTTATTTTGTGTTTTTTCTCCAACTCCTTTAGGTGCGAGGAAGGATTGTGTATTTGAGTTTTTTCCAATTTTTTGAAGGAGGATTGTATTGCGATGTATTTCCCTCTTAAGACTGCTTTTGCTGTATCCCAAAGATTTTCAATGGTTGTATATTTATTTTCATTAGTTTCCATGAATGTTTCTAATTCTTCCTGATTTCCCGGTTGACCCATTCAGCTTTTAGTAGGATGCTCTTTAACCTGTCTGTGTTTGAGTTTCTTCCAAATTTATTCTTGTGATTGAGTCCCAAAACACTGTGGTCTGAAAATGTGCAGCATACAATCCCAGTCCTTTGGTATCAGATGAAATCTGATTTGTGACCCAGTATGTGGTCAATTCTGGAGAAAGTTCCATGTGCATTTGAGAAGAAAGTGCATTCGGTTGGATTAGGATGGAATGTTCTGTACATATCTGTGAAATATATTTGGTCCAGTGTATCATATAAGGCCCTTGTTTCTTTAGTGATGTTCTGCTTAGATGATCTGTCATTTACAGCAATTGCCTGGTTGAAGTCTCCTACTCTTAGTGTATAATTATCTAAGTATCTTTTTACTTTGGTTGTTAATTAGTTAATATACTTGGAAGCTCACACATTAGGGGCATAAATATTCATGGTTGTTAGGTATCTTCTGTATAGACCCTTTGAGTATAATATAGTGTCCCTCTTCATCTCCTACTATAGTCTTTGGGATAAACTTTAATTTATCTGATATGAGGATTGTTACCCCAGCTTTCATTTGAGGACCATTTGAATGGTAAATGGTTCTCCACCCACTCATTTTCAGACTGGAGGTGTCGTTAGCTCCAAAAGGAGTCTCTTATAGACAGCATGTAGATGAGTCTTGTGTTTTTATCCAGCCCAATACCCTGCATCTTTGATGGGATCATTTAGCTCATTCACATTCAAAGTAACTATTGAAAGATATGAATTTAGTGTCATCATAACACCTATTCACTCCTTGTTTTTGTGGATTGTTTCATTGGGCTCCCTTTTTATTTTATAGGGTCCCCCTTAATATTTCTTGCAGAGCTGGTTTGGTGGTCACATATTCTTTCCGTTTCTGCCTGTCTTAGAAGCTCTTTATCTCTCCTATTCTGAATGAGAGCCTTGCTGGATAAATTATTCTTGGCTGCATGTTCTTCTCATTTAGTGTCCTGTACATATCATACAAGCATTTTCTGGCCTGCCAGGTCACTGTGGAAAGGTCTGCTGTTAATCTGATAGTTCTCCCCATAAAAGTTAAGAATCCCTTGTCTCACGTTGCTTTATGGATTTTCTCCTCAAAGAGTTAAAAATAGATCTGCCCTATGACCCAGAAATTGCACTGCTGGGGATTTACCCCAAAGATACAGATGCAAGGAAACGCCAGGACAACAGCACCTTGATGTTTATAGCAGCAATGTCGACAATAGCCAAACTGTGGAAGGAGCCTCAGTGTCCATCGAAAGATGAATGGATAAACAAGATGTGGTTTATGTATACAATGGAATATTACTCAGCCATTAGAAATGACAAATACCCACCATTTGCTTCAACGTGGATGGAACTGGAGGGTATTATGCTGAGTGAAATGAATCAATCTGAGAAGGACAAACATTTTATGTTCTCATTCATTTGGGGAATATAAATAATAGTGAAAGGGAGTAGAAGGGAAGGGAGAAGAAGTGGGTAGGGAATATCAGAAAGGGAGACAGAACATGGAAGACTCCTAACTCTGGGAAACGAACTAGGGGTGGTGGAAGGGGAAGAGGGCGGAGGGTGGGGGTGACTGTGTGGCGGGCACTGAGGGGGGCACTTGACGGGATGAGCACTGGGTGTTGTTCTGTATGTTGGCAAATTGAACACCAATAAAAAATAAATTTATTATTAAAAAATGAATTTTCTCCTTATCTTTGGAATTTGCAAGTTTCAGTATTAAATGTTGAGGTTTTGAATGGTTTGTATTGATTTTTTGAGGGTGTCCTCTATCTCTTGGATTTGATGCCTGTTTCCTTCCCCAGATTAGGGAAATTCTCAGCTATGATTTATTCAAATATACTTTGTGGTGATCTCTCTCTCAGTCTCTTCTGGAATCCCAATTAGACATAAATTCTTCCTTCTCAAGCTATGTCACTCACTCTCTCTTCCATCTCATTAACCCTGGCAGTTAAGACATCCATTTGGATTGCATCTCATTTAATCTATTTGTAATTTGGCCATGATTAGATCTCATTTCTGCAGTAACAACGTGTCTAGAGTCCTTTACGCTTTTTTTTCCCAGGGCCACCAGTAGCGTTGTAATTGTATCTCTAAATTGACTTTCTGACATCGCACTGAAATCCAAATTATGTGGCAGAGAGTACTGTTTCTGGTTCTTTCTTTCGTGGTGAATTCTTCCTTATAGACCTTTTGTCCAGGGCAGAGTGGCTGAATATCAAAAATATCAACCATGACTAAAGTAAAATACACACCAGATGATTCCAAAGAGGTCAGAGATCAGAAAATAAAAGAAAACAAAGATCAGAACAAAATAAAACATAAGGACCACTAACGTGAAAAGCAAATTTTATTTTTTTTTAATTTTTATTTATCTATGATAGAGAGAGAGAGAGAGAGAGAGAGAGAGAGAGAGGCAGAGACACAGGCAGAGGGAGAAGCAGGCTCCATGCACCGGAAGCCCGACGTGGGATTCGATCCCGGGTCTCCAGGATCACACCCTGGGCCAAAGGCAGGCGCTAAACCGCTGCGCCACCCAGGGATCCCTGAAAAGCAAATTTTAAAACAAAGTAGTAAAGATAAAAAGCCATAAACCAAAGCAGAGTAGACAAAAAAAAAAAAGAAAGAAAGAAAGAAAAAGGGAAAAAAGTTAAGAAAAAAAGAAAAAGAGAAAAAAAGGGAGGGATGGTGATGGTGAAGAAGTGGTAATGGAGAGACAATGTAGTATACCTGAGTGGTCCTAGAAGGTGATGATCTTGGTTCCAAGTGTATTTTGTTCTGTATGTTAGAAGATGCTCAATGCCAAATTTATATAAACCAGCAATATTTGAAGTAAGCCCCAACATTAACCTCCAAAACATAAACAATAAGAAGGGGGGGGAGAATGGGAAGGAAGAGAGAATACAATCTCCCAGAATGAACCAGCACAGTATTCAACTTGTTTCTGGGTGTTTGTTGGTCGTGCTTTAGAAGGTATTAACTTCCACCATTATAAACAAAACAAGGCAGAAAAAAAAAAAAAACAGAAAACAAAAACTCATATCTCATATATCTACCAAAATTAAATTGAATACACTGAAGCAAATCCAGAAATGAGAAATATATTTAAGACATGTAATTGTAGAAATATGAAAGTTAAAAAGGAAAAAAAAATTAAAAATGAAGGGCTGGTAAAATATCATAGGTAAGGTGGGAAAAGAGAAAAAATATTGGAAATTTTTAGTGTGATATAAAAACAAGTCATAATGGAAATAGGTAAAAAAAAGAAGAAAAGAAAAAAAGGACCCGCTAGTTCTTTTTTTTTTAATAAATTTATTTTTATTGGAGTTCAGTTTACCAACATACAGAAAAACACCCAGTGCTCAACCCATCAAGTGCCCACCTCAGCGCCGGCCACCCAGTCACCCCCACCCCCGCCCACCTCCCCTTCTACCACCCCTAGTTTGTTTCCCAGAGTTGGGAGTCTTCCATGTTCTGTCTCCCTTTCAGATATTTCCAACTCATTTTTTCTCCTTTCCCCTTTATTCCCTTTCACTATTTTTTATATTCCCCAAATGGATGAGACCATATAATGGTTGTCCTTCTCCGATTGACTTATTTCACTCAGCATAATACCCTCCAGGTCCATTCACGTCGAAGCAAATGGGGGGTATTTGTCGTTTCTAATGGCTGAGTAATATTCCATTGTATACATAGACCACATCTTCTTTATCCATTCACCTTTCGATGGACACCAAGTCTCCTTCCACAGTTTGGCTATTGTGGACATTGCTGCTAGAAACATTGGAGTGCAGGTGGCCCGGTGTTTCATTGCATCTGTATCTTTGGGGTAAATCCCCAACAGTGCAATTGCTGGGTCGTAGGGCAGGTCTATTTTTACCTCTTTGAGGAACCTCCACACAGTTTTCCAGAGTGGCTGTGCCAGTTCACATTCCCACCAACAGTGCAAGAGAGTTCCCTTTTCTCCGCATCCTCTCCAACATTTGTTGTTTCCTGCCTTGTTAATTTTCCCCATTCTCACTGGTGTGAGGTGCTCTCTCATGGTGGTTTTGATTTGTATTTCCCTGATGGTAAGTGATGTGGAGCATTTTCTCATGTGCATGTTGGCCATGTCTATGTCTTCCTCTGTGAGATTTCTCTTCATGTCTTTTGCCCATTTTATGATTGGATTGTTTGTTTCTTTGCTGTTGAGTTTAAGAAGTTCTTTACAGATCTTAGAAACTAGCCCTTTATCTGATACTTCATTTGCAAATATCTTCTCCCATTCTGTAGGTTGTCTTTTAGTTTTGTTGACTGTATCTTTTGCTGTGCAAAAGCTTCTTATCTTGATGAATTCCCAATAAGTCATTTTTGCTTTTGTTTCTTTTGCCTTCGTGGATGTATCTTGCAAGAAGTTACTGTGGCCGAGTTCAAAAAGGGTGTTGCCTGTGTTCTCCTCTAGGATTTTGATGGAATCTTGTATCACGTTTAGATCTTTCATCCATTTTGAGTTTATCTTTGTGAATGGTGAAAGAGAGTGGTCTAGTTTCATTCTTCTGCATGTGGATGTCCAATTTTCCCAGCACCATTTACTGAAGATTTTTTCTTTCTTTCTTCTGATGGATAGTCTTTCCCCCTTTATCGAATATTAGTTGACCATAAAGTTCAGGGTCCACTTCTGGGATCTGTATTCTGTTCCATTGATCTATGTGTCTGTTTTTGTGTCAATACTACACTGTCTTGATGACCACAGCTTTGTAGTACAACCTGAAATCTGGCATTGGGATGCCCCCAGCTATGGTTTTCTTTTTTAAAATTCCCCTGGCAATTCGGGGTCTTCTCTGATTCCACACAAATCTTAAGATGATTTGTTCCAACTCTCTGAAGAAAGTCCATGGTATTTTGATAGGGATTGCATTAAACGTGTAAATTACCCTGGGTAACATTGACATTTTCACAATATTAATTCTGCCAATCCATGAGCATGGAATATTTTTCCATCTCTTTGTGTCTTCCTCAATTTCTTTCAGAAGTGTTCTATAGTTTTTAGGATATAAATCTTTGACCTCTTTGGTTAGGTTTATTCCTAGGTATCTTATGCTTTTGGGTGGAATAGTAAATGGGATTAACTCCTTAATTTCTCTTTCTTCAGTCTCATTGTTAGTGTATAGAAATGCCACTGACTTCTGGGCATTGATTTTGTATCCTGCCACACTGCCAAATTGCTGTATGAGTTCTAGCAATCCTGGGGTGGAGTTTTTTGGGTTTTCTATGTAGAGTATTGGCCAGTTCAGGTTTTCTGTTTCTTCCAGTTCCAGTTTTGGTAGTTTGTAGTTTTCCAGAAATGCATCCATTTCTTCTAGATTGCCTAATTTATTGGTGTATAGCTATTCATAATATGTTTTTAAAATCGTTTGTATTTCCTTGGTGTTGGTAGTGATCTCTCCTTTCTCATTCATGATTTTATTAATTTGAGTCTTCTCTCTCTTTTTTTAATAAGGCTGGCTAATGGTTTATCTATCTTATTAATTCTTTCAAAGAACCAACTCCTGGATTTGTTGATCTGTTCCACAGTTCTTCTGGTCTCGATTTCATTGAGTTCTGCTTGAATCTTTATTAACTCTCTTCTTCTGCTGGGTGTAGGATCTATTTGTTGTTTTTTCTCTAGCTCCTTTATGTGTAGGGTTAGCTTTTGTATTTGAGTTCTTTCCAGTTTTTGGATGGATGCTTGTATTATGATGTATTTCCCCCTTAGGACTGCTTTCGCTGCATCTCAAAGACTGAACGGTTGTATCTTCATTCTCATTAGTTTCCATGAATCTTTTTAATTCTTCTTTAATTTCCTGGGTGACCCTTTCATCTTTTAGCAGGATTGTCCTTAACCTCCACGTGTTTGAAATCCTTCCAAACTTCTTGTTGTGATTTAGTTCTAATTTCAAGGCATTATGGTCTGAGAATATGCAGGGGACGATCCCAATCTTTTGGTATCAGTTCAGACCAGATTTGTGACCCAGTATGTGGTCTATTCTGGAGAAAGTTCAATGTGCACTTGAGAAGAAGGTGTATTCAGGTGCGTTTGGATGTAAAGTTCTGTAGATATCTGTGAAATCCATCTGGTCCAGTGTATCATTTAAAGCTCTCATTTCTTTGGATATGTTGTGTTTAGAAGACCTATCGAGTGTAGAAAGCACTAGATTGAAGTCACAAACTATAAGTGTATTATTATGTAAGAATGTCTTGACTTTGGTTATTAATTGTTTGATATATTTGGCAGCTCCCACATTCGGGGCATATATATTGATAATTGTTAAGTCGCCTTGTTGGATAGATCCTTTAAGTATGATATACTGTCCCTCTTCATCTCTCACTACAGTCTTTGGGGTAAATTTTAGTTTATCTGATATAAGGATGGCTATCCCTGCTTTCTTTTGAGGACCATTTGAATGGTAAATGGTTCTCCAACCTTTTATTTTCAGGCTGTAGGTGTCCTTCTGTCTAAAATGAGTCTCTTGTAGAGAGCAAATAGATTGGTCTTGGTTTTCTATCCATTCTGACACCCTGGGCCTTTTGAAGGGGGCATTAAGCCCGTTCACGTTCAGAGTTACTATTGACAGATATGAGTTTAGTGTCATCATGATATCTATTCAGTCCTTGTTTTTGTGGATTGATCCACTGAACTTCTTCTTAAAGGGGAATTTTAAGAGTCCCCCTCAAAATTTCTTGCAGAGCTGGTTTGGAGGTCACATATTCTTTCAGTTCCTGCCTGTCTTGGAAGCTCTTTATCTCTCCTTCCATTCTGAATGAGAACCTTGATGGGTAGAGTATTCTTGGCTGCATGTTTTTCTCATTTTGGATCCTGAATATATGCTGCCAGCCTTTTCTGGCCTGCCGGGTCCTTGTGGAGAAGTCTGCTGGTACCCTAATACTCCTCCCCATAAAAGTCAGGGATTTCTTGTCTCTTGCTGCTTTAAGGATCTTCTCTTTATCTTTGGAATTTGCAACCTTCACTATTAAATGTCGAGGTGTTGAATAGTTTTTATTGATTTTCGGGGGGGATCTCTCTATTTCCTGTATCTGAATGCTTGTTTCCCTTCCCAGATTAGGAGAGTTTTCAGCTAGGATTTGTTCAAGTACATATTCTGGCCCTCTGTCCCTTTCGGCGCCCTCGGGAACCCCAATTAAACGGAGGTTTTTCTTCCTCAGGCTGTCGTTTATTTCCCTTAATCTGTCTTCATGGTCTTTTAATTATCTGTCTCTTTTTCCTCAGTTTCCCTCATGCCATCAACTTGTCTTCTATGTCACTCACTCGTTCTTCCACCTCGTTCACCCTCGTCGTTAGGACTTCTAGTTTGGATTGTACCTCATTCAATTGATTTTTAATTTTTGCCTGATTAGTTCTATATTCTGCAGTCATGAAGTCTCTGGAGTCCTTTGTGCTTTTTTCTAGAACCACCAGTAGCTTTATAATAGGCTTCTGAATTTGCTTTCTGACATTGAATTGTAATCCAAATTCTGTAACTCTGTGGGAGAGAGTACTGTATCTGATTTTTTTTTTTTTTGAGGTAAGGGTTCCTTCTAGTCATTTTGCTCAGTGCAGAGTGGCCAAAACCAAGTTGTATTGGGAAAAGGAGAAAAAGAGAAAAGAGAAAGAAGGAAAGAAAAAGAAAAAAGAAAAAAAGGAAGAAAAAAAAGGAAGAAAAGAAAAAAAGAAAAAAAAGGGGTGGAGCAACAAATCAAAAAACAAGGGGGAGTATCCTCTGATTCTGTATACTGTAAGCCCTCGACTTCCCCTGGAACTTTCCAGTTCTGCTTGGTTAATAATTTGTTTTTCCCCTGTCCTTCTAGCTGGTCTTCTGGGGGAGGGGCCTGCTGTCCTGATTTTCAGGTGTTAGCACTTGGGGGAGCTGCTCAAGCCTCTGCCTGGTGCAGGGCTCAGTGAGTGATGTTTAAACTGCTTATCTGGTGAGGTCACTGTGAGGTTCAGTGGGGTTGTTTATCCTTTGAGGCCCCAGTAGAAACAATCACAGTGGCGGCAGCCAGCTCTGGAGCCCTGGATTCAGCTCCTACAGTAACTAAGGAGCTCTCCGTCTGCAGGGTCCTGGAGGCTCTGGGGGCGGGGCCGCTGATCTGCTCAGCCTGGGGCAGGAGTGTCCTTGCTTCCCTGGGCCCTCCTGGCTTCTGCCTGTCCCGGGGGGAGGCCGGATCCTGGGCTGTGTCCCTGGCGCCCTGTGCTCTCGGGCCTGTGCTGCTGGATTCGTGCTCCCAGCGGTGCAGCCGCTTCCCCGCGGAGCCTCTGCCCCGAGCTGCTCGCGGGGTGCGCAGCCCCCTCCGACCGGAGCCTCCACCCGAGCCCCTTCCAGCTGCTCCCGGGTCCAGCCGTGCGTCTGCAGCCCTTTAGGGAGCTCGGTGCACTCTCCCCAGGGTGCCTAAGGGCATCCCCGCCCTCCTGGGGTCCTGCTCCAACTCCCTGCGAGCCCCTTTCCGCCCGGGAAGGTCGGTGCAGCTCCTGCTCCTCCGGGACGGGGCTCTCCTGTCCTGGGGACACTCGCCCCGGCCTTAGCCGGGCTCCTCGCGGGGCCCCTCCCCCTTGGAGGCCTTTTGTTTCTTTATTTCTTTTTTTCCCCTCTTCCTACCTTGATAGAAGCGCGAACTCTTCTCACTGTAGCATTCCAGCTGTTCTTCTTTAAATCTCAGGCCGAATTCGTAGATTTTCAGGATGATTTGAAGGTTATCTAGGTAATTTGGTGGGGACAGTTGACTTGGGGACCCTACTCTTCCGCCATCTTGCCCTGCCTCCGGACCTTCTAGTTCTATATACTATTTTCCCTCTGTCTTGGAGCTCTTCAGTGCTGCTTGTTCAGGAACTTGCTCTTCGGGATCCCTGGGTGGCGCAGCGGTTTGGAGCCTGCCTTTGGCCCAGGGCGCGATCCTGGAGACCCGGGATCGAATCCCACGTCAGGCTCCCGGTGCATGGAGCCTGCTTCTCCCTCTGCCTATGTCTCTGCCTCTCTTTCTCTCTGTGTGACTATCATAAATAAATTAAAAAAAAAAAAAAAAAAGAACTTGCTCTTCCCCTGTTCTTCCAGCTGGCCTCAGGGAAGGGCCTGCTGTCTGATTCTCTCGTGTCTATGCCTGGGTGGAGTTGCCCCACCCCTTGCCAGGTGACGGGCTCAGTGTAAGCTGTTTATTCTGTGAGGTCTTTGTTTCCTAGAGGCCCCACCTCTCCCAGGCACAACGTTGAGCAAAGAGGAAAAACAACAATGGTGGCGGCCAGATTTCTAGCTCTGGAGTCAAGCTCCCTATGAGTAACTAACTGCAGTCTCCCAGTCCGCACTGCCCTAGATACTCCTTGGAGAGGCACACGTGCACTGATCTGCACAGCTTGCAGGGTGCCCAATGGCAGGAGAATTCTTGCTTTCCTGTGCCCTCCCTGCTTCCACCTATTGCAGGGGTAATACATGATCACCGGCTTTGTCCGCTTGGGTACCCTGGGATCTGAGGCCTGTGCCACTGGACCTGTTCTCTCGGTGACTACGTCTCCTAAAGGGAACGAGGTACAGCCACCTCTATCTGACGTTGGCCCGCCTATCCAACTGGCTTCTCCGAAATGCCCTAGAGGGCTGGGGTGTTCCAGCCGTTTTACCGAGATCTGTCTGCAGATTGTGGTAAGCTTTCCCCTGGGTGCACTTCCTCTAATAGTGACTCTGGTAAACTGGAGTCTTCTCTGCGATTCTGCCCGATTTACCTGCTACCTACTTTTTTGTCCGGGGAAAATCTGGTGCGGATTCTTAAAGTTCCTGCTTCTACAGGCCTGGGCTTTCCTGTCCCGGAGGCTCTTGCTGCTCCTCTTTAGCCCAGTTTCTCATGGTGCCCCTTCCCTACTTTTTCTTTTTATATTTTATTTTATTTTATTTTATTTTATTTTACTTTATTTTATTTTATTATTTTATTATTTTATTATTTTATTTTTTCTGCCTTCCTACCTTGCTAGAAGCAAAAACTTTTCTCTCTGTAGCATTCCAGCTGTTGTCTCTTTAAATCTCAGGTTGAATTCGTAGGTGTTCAGGGTGTTTTGAAAGTTATCTAGGTAAATTGGAGGGACCAGGTGAGTTGAGGACACCCACTCTTCTGCCATCTTGCCCCACTCCTTCACCATATAGTTTTGGCTGGAATTGTGATGGCTCCAGCTCTGTTTTTCTTTCTCAAGATTGCTTTAGCTATTCAGGGTCTTTGTGGTTCTAAAGAAATTTTAGGATTATCTTTTCTAGTTCTGTGAAAAATTCTGTTGGTATTTTGATAGGTATTATATTGACTTTGTAGATTGTTTTGGGTAATATGGGCATTTTAGCAATATTAATTCTTCCAATCCATAAGCATAGTATACTTTTCAATTTGATTGTGTCATTTTCAATTTCTTTCATCAAGGTTTATAGTTTTGAGAGTACAGGTCTTTCACCTCTTTAGTTTAATTTATTCATTAGTACTTTATTATTTTTGGTACAATTATAATTAGTGTTATTTTTTAAATTATTTATTTATTTATTCATGAGAGACACAGAGTCAAAGTCAGAGGTACAGGTAGAGGGAGAGGCAGGCTCTCTGTGGTTATCCCATTCAGGACTCCATCCCAAGATCCCTGGATCTTGAACTGAGCCAAAGGCAGACACTCAACCATTGAGCCAACCAGGTGCCCCAGTGTTACTTTTTCTTAATTTCCCTTTCTGCTACTTTGTTATTAGTATATAAAAATGCTACTGACTCTTGGGTATTAATTTTGTATTTTACAACTATGCTGAATTCATTTATTACTTCTAGTAATTTTCTGGTCATGTCTTCAGGATTTTCTATGTGTAACTATCATGTCTTCTGTAAATAGTGATAGTTTAACTTCTTCTTTACCAGTATGGATGCCTCTTATTTCTTTTTCTTGCCTAATTATTGTAGCTAGGACTTCCAATTCTATGTTGAATACAAGTCATGAGAGTGAACATCCTTGTCTTGTTCCTGATCTTCAGGGAAAAGCTCTCAGGTTTTCATCATTTCACCATGATGTTATCTGTGGGTTTTTTCACAAATGGCCTTTATTATTTTGAAGTATGTTCCCTCTACCCCACTTCTTTTTATGTCATACTTAATAGAATTCTCCACAGAGTGATAAAGGGAGGTCAGTGAAGAGATAGGTTAAATAGTGGATGTAGATTGAGGAGTGCACTTGTGATAAGCATCAGGTGTTGTATGAAAGTGATGAATCTAAAAAAAAAAAAAAAAAAGAAAGTGATGAATCTGTATATTGTACGCTTGAAATTAATATTACACTGTATGCTAACTAACTAGAATCTCAATAAAAATGTAAAAATAATTAATTGATTTACAATTAAAAGAATGGAAAAAGGAATGGTGGAGAAATCATTTATAATATTACAATATATGCATCAAAACATTCTGAGTTAAGCACACCAAAGCATATAAATTTGTTGAATAACTATGGTGTATACCTGAAACTAATGAAACTGTGTATCAACTATACTTCAAGGAAAAAATATAAACAAAAGTTTCTGAGGTTCTGAGAAAGAATAGAGAAGAATTGGAAAACAGGAACAGATAATAGGGTCAATCTGGACATTGGATGCATGACTTATAGGAATTTATAATGGAAAAAAGTCATTAAAAAAGAAAGAAATGAAATGCTTCTAATTTGTCTGAAAGAATGAACCAAAGTGAGGTTAAGAAATAGGAACAAGCCTTTCTTTGCCACTCATAAAACTTTTCTTAACAAAGACTTTGCCCTCTAACCAGAGATGTGTAAGTTTTTTATCATATCATATCTACACCTCTGCTCCTCACTCATATTCATAGTATCTGCTCCTTTTGTTCTACCAGAAAATAATAATTCAGGGTACATTCCTTAACAGAGTCTTCATTGCTTTTTGCTGCTATTACAAATCTTTTAAATGTGACACTATCTTTGCAAAGTATTTGGCAACCATTAATTAAATTTCATAATGCTCTTGTACTTAGCTTTCTAATAAAAAGAAATATTCATAGAGGCCTGGCCCCAGGCAAAATTTAAAAATGGACAAAGATTGTGCCCCTCCTCTGCTAGGCACAAATAGCCTATAAGCTACTCAAATATAAACCAGGGATTCTTACCACAGATCCTCTTCCTAGACCTAGAAGGTAACCATCCTTTGTTCTCAAATATCTTCTCCTCACATCTCAAAATCTAACCACTGAGGGGTTAGATTAGTGGTATTCATTTACAAAAATAAACACATTTTGTCTAACTTGTTACCAGATGCTACAGAATCTTAAGCTTAAGCTGTTACAGTAAATGACAGGAGATTTCTCATGCACTGTGATAGAAAAGTGAACAAAATCTTTTTCGGGAAAGAAGTTTGTTTCATTTTATTTTTTCCCAAGTCCATAGTATTGGTGATGAGTCTTGGGTATACAGTCTTCAAACATATAGCATAGTTATAATAGTCAATAATTCAAATGCAGGGCTCTGAACAATATGGATAACGCTATCCAGATTAAGCAGTTTGACTATAAATTCCTAACTAGAAAAGAGCTGGAAAACTGACCCATGTGTGCCCACCAACGACGGTTATCCTGAATTATCCATCCTTTGGACAGGAAGGGAAAAGCTAGTGTATTATTGCCTCACTCCTCAAACCTACACCTTCTCCTATAATTTTTATCTTACTAATAGCACTGTCATTCATACAGATGCCTAAGCCAGAAACCTGGGATTTGTCTCAGGCTCTTCCTTTTTCTTATACTTCATACACAAAAAACAAAAAACAAAAACAAAAACAAAAATAAATCCTACCAATTTTTACTGATTCTATCTATAAAATTGAAAATTAAAATTGTCAACTCTCCTTTGTTTCCTTTTCATTGTCTTAGTTTATACTATTATCACCTCTTTCCTGAAACACTGAAATGGTCCATAGGTCTTTGCCTCTACCAATTGCTCCTCTGTTGTCAGAGTAATTTTAAAACTCGAATCTGCAAGTTACTAATAACTTTTTATAACAGTTCAGACTTCACTTCCCTTATGAACTTAATCCCAATTCTTCAGGCAATTAGCCTTCTTCTTCTATGCCCATTTCTCCATTTTACTAATTAACATATCACACTGTTACACATCTACTTATATATCTGTTTCTTTTTGCTTTGAACATTTATTTGAGTATAGTTGACACATAATGTTATGTTAGTTTTAGGTGTAAAACATAGTGATTCAATATCTCTATACATTATGCTATAAGTGTATCTCTGTCACCATATAACACTATTACAATATCATTAGCTATATTACCTAGTCTGTACTTTTTATTTCTTGATTTATTCATTCCATAATTGGAAGCCTGTATCTCCCACTCCCTTTCACCCATTTTGCAACCCCCCCACACACACTTACCCTCCCTCTGGCAACCATCATTTTATTCTCTGTATTTATAGGTCTGATTCTGTTCTTTGTTTGTATATTCATTTATTTTGTTTTTTAGATTTCACATGAGTAAAATCATATGATACTTGCTTTCCCAGTCTGACTTATTTCACTTAGCATAATACCCTCTAGATCCATCAATGTTATTGAAAATCTCATCCTTTTTATGGCTGCATAATATTAATATATGAATTCATATTCATATTTATATCATATCTTCTTTATCCACTTATCTATCAATGGACAGTTAGGTTGCTCCTATATCTTGGTTATTGTACATAATGATGTAAGAGACATAGGGGTTCATATATCTTTTTGAATTAACATCTTTTTCCAAAACTTAATCAGGAGGAAATAGAATAACTAAACAGACCAATTACTAGAACAAAATTGAATCTGTAATTTAAAAAAAAAACAAAATAAAAGTCCAAGAACAGATGGATTCACAAGTGAACTCTACCAAACATTCAAAGAAGAGTTGATGCCTATTCTCCTAAAACTATTCCAAAAAAATCAAAGAGGACGGAAAGGTTCCAAATACACTCTATGAAGCCAACATTACCGTAATACCAAAACCAGACAGACTTTACAAAAAAAGAAACTACTGGCCAGTATTCCTGATAAACATACATATAAAAATCTTCAACAAAATATTAGCAATCCATAGTCACCAATACATTTAAAAGACTATTCACCATGTTCAAATAAGATTTATTCTGGAGATGCAAGAATGGTTCAATATTCAGAAGCCAAACAATGTGATATGCTATATCTCTTCATTATACTTGGAGTGTAGGGACCATGTCTTCTGCATCTCTTTATATCCAGAGTTTTGGCAAAACTCAGAAATTTATTACACATTTGTTGAATATTTGCCATTACAATCACTCCTTAAGGTTAAGGCTTGGAAGATCTCCTTTAATTTCAAATATTACTTAAGTAATCAGCTGTAATTTGGTCAAAGCATCCCAGTAGCCCCATCACAGAACAGGACTCCAAAAAGTTGAATCCTGGGGCATGTAGGTAATAAAAAGTGATCTGGAAATATCTAGCTCATTGAATTGATGTGTGCTAGAGAAAGTCAGTACACATAACTTTCAAGGAACCAGAATCCTTCGCAAGGACAGACACAAAAGAAATAGAAAAATATGGAAATAGTGTATAAAAATGTTTCTTTTGCCTTCGTGGATGTATCTTGCAAGAAGTTACTGTGGCCTAGTTCAAAAAGGGTGTTGCCTGTGTTCTCCTCTAGGATTTTGATGGAATCTTGTCTCACATTTAGATCTTCCATCCATTTTGAGTTTATCTTTGTGTATGGTGAAAGAGAGTGGTCTAGTTTCATTCTTCTGCATGTGGATGTCCAATTTTCCCAGCACCATTTATTGAAGAGACTGTCTTTCTTCCAATGGATAGTCTTTCCTCCTTTATCGAATATTAGTTGACCATAAAGTTCAGGGTCCACTTCTGGGTTCTCTATTCTGTTCCATTGATCTATGTGTCTGTTTTTGTGCCAGTACCACACTGTCTTGATGACCACAGCTTTGTAGTACAACCTGAAATCTGGCATTGTGATGCCCCCAGATATGGTTTTCTTTTTTAAAATTCCCCTGAGATACACAGAGGAAGACATAGACATGGCCAACATGCACATGAGAAAATGTTCTGCATCACTTGCCATCAGGGAAATACAAATCAAAACCACAATGAGATACCACCTCACACCAGTGAGAATGGGGAAAATTAACAAGGCAGGAAACCACAAATGTTGAGAGGATGCGGAGAAAAGGGAACCCTCTTACAGTGTTGGTGGGAATGTGAACTGGTGCAGCCACTCTGGAAAACTGTGTGGAGGTTCCTCAAAGAGGTAAAAATAGACCTGCCTACGACCCAGCAATTGCACTGTTGGGGATTTACCCCAAAGATTCAGATGCAATGAAACGCCAGGACACCTGCACCCCGATGTTCTAGCAGCAATGTCCACAATAGCCAAACTGTGGAAGGAGCCTCGATGTCCATCAAAAGATGAATGGATAAAGAAGATGTGGTTTATGTATACAATGGAATATTACTCAGCCGTTAGAAATGACAAATACCCACCATTTGCTTCAACGTGGATGGAACTGGAGGGTATTATGCTGAGTGAAGTAAGTCAATCGGAGAAGGACAAACAGTGTATGTTCTCATTCATTTGGGGAATATAAATAATAGTGAAAGGGAATATAAGGGAAGGGAGAAGAAATGTGTGGGAAATATCAGAAAGGGAGACAGAACATAAAGACTCCTAACTCTGGGAAACGAACTAGGGGTGGTGGGAGGATAGGAGGGCGGGGGGTGGGGGTGAATGGGTGACGGGCACTGAGGGGGACACTTGACGGGATGAGCCCTGGGTGTTATTCTGTATGTTGGTAAATTGAACACCAATAAAAAATTAATTTATTACAAAAAAGGAAATAAATAAAATAAAATTCCCCTGAGATAGCCAGACATTTAATTTAATAAATATTGAGGATCCATTTTTTTTAGTTGAGCACTGTCATTCTGGTTAATATAACCTTTATGTTCATTTTAGAAAATGTTGATCAATTATACTTTTGAATATGTTGCATAAGAGGGAGAAGATAATGAATTTGTTTGGGAAGCACATTTAAAGGTAAACCCACAACAGAAAACTGTCCGTGTGACATACTGCTTCTTAATAAAGTAAATATATAAGCATTAGAGCTGCCTTTTCAGTCTTTAGTATGTAAACTTTATATCACCATCAGAAGCAAATATAGTTAGTCAAAATGTAAAAAATTTTAGTATGTTAACACTAAAAGCCTCCGTACATTGTTTTTCTTCCACATAATTGACAGTCTTGTTTATTCATACCATGAACTGAAAAGAAAACTAATGCAACAGAGTGATTTTCTATACTATTAGCTAAACAAAATATTTAAGAACTTATGCTTGAGTATTTTTGTTTGTATTTTTGTCTGAAAGTTTACATGCCTGAAAAGTTGGTAAGTATTGATAATGTGGGGCCATTGTCTCTGGGCAGAATTTTTTGTCTGTGCCACTACTGCCTATGCTTTTCTATTTCCTTCCTCACCTAGTCCATTTTTTTAAACATCATTTGCTTTTTGAGTTCTGATAATTGCAAGAAAGAACTGTGTGGCTCATGCTTCTTTTAATGCTGATCATATATATATATATATATATATATATATATATATATATATATATGGTTTGGGCATCATTCATCATGAACCTAAGGATCTTACCTCTATATGTCACAAAAGTTGCTTCATTTCCAGAGGGTTCTTAGGGTTCTCTGTAGGAAAATCAGAAAGGGGTTGATGTATTCAGTTTATAGCCAAAAGCACATCAATTAGGGGTCAGATCACCCATTAAGCAAGTTTGTCCTCTATAGTTTAAAAGTAATGCATGATTCCAAGAATAACTATTAGCCACTTAATTAAACTTCTTGGTGCAGTTTTAATTTTTGGTGTGGATTCCAGCTACCAACATTTGATGATGCTGTCCCTGGGAATTCATGTATATCCTCAAGATGTAAAAAATGAAAGATAAATGTATCTTAATTAAATCATATATCTTTATTTTTTTTAATTTTTATTTAAATTCAATTTGCCAACATATAATATAACACCCAGTCCTCATCCTATCAAGTGCCTCCTTAGTGCCCTCATAAATTTGTGAATTTTATATGCCCAGGGGTATATACAACCCATTGGGTATATACAACCCATTCAGCATTGTGCTTTTGGTGTTTTATCAAACCATAGCTTGGAGCAATTTGAGAACAGATTAGGGAATAGCTCTAAGGTATGGTATAAATAAGAAAGTTTTATTTTTTTAAAAGATTTTATCTATTTATGAAAGGCACAAACAGGCAGAGACAAAGACAAAGGAAGAAGCAGGCTCCTCGCACAGAGCCCGATGCAGGATTCAGTCCCTGGATCAGGATCACACCCTGAGCTGAAGGAAGATACTCAACCACTGAGCTACCCAGGTGTCCCAATAAGAAAGTTTTAATTCCTCTAATTCCACAAGCCTAGTTCTGGTTGTTTGAGTGGCTAAAGGGAGTTTCACTGGTCTTTTTTTTTTCTAGAAATAAGTGACCTTAGAAGTGAAATAATGAATGGATGAACAAATGAATTAATAGATTATGGTAATGATAAAACTTTTATCCAGTGCCAGAGAGATAGTATAGCACAGAATGTGGGGCTATTTAGCATTAAAGAGGATAAAGAATCTAGCAATGAGATCCTTTTGGGGGAAAGAAAAGTAGCACCTAGCTGTATTAGAGACAAGCCCTGAGCATGATAGGAAAGGTGGTACAGTTTGACTTGAATCCTCTTTGACAAGATAAGAAGCTTTTGCACAGCAAAGGATACAGTCCACAAAACTCAAAGACAACCTACAGAAGGGGAGAAGATATTTGCAAATGGCGTATCAGATAAAGGGCTAGTTTCCAAGATCTATAAGAACTTCTTAAACTCAACACCAAAGAAACAAACAATCCAATCATGAAATGGGCAAAAGACATGAACAGAAATCTCACAGAGGAAGACATAGACATGGCCAACAGGCACATGAGAAAATGCTCTGCATCACTTGCCATCAGGGAAATACAAATCAAAACCACCATGAGATACCACCTCACACCAGTGAGAATGGGGAAAATTAACAAGGCAGGAAACCACAAATGTTAGAGAGGATTGGAGAAAAGGGAACCTTCTTACACTGTTGGTGGGAATGTGAACTGGTGCAGCCACTCTGGAAAACTGTGTGGAGATTCCTCAAAGAGGTAAAAATAGACCTGCCCTACGACCCAGCAATTGCACTGTTGGGGATTTACCCCAAAGATTCAGATGCAATGAAATGCCGGGACACCTGCACCCCGATGTTCTAGCAGCAATGTCCACAACAACCAAACTGTGGAAGGAGCCTCGGTGTCCATCGAAAGATGAATGGATAAAGAAGATGTGGTTTATGTATACAATGGAATATTACTCAGCCATTAGAAATGACAAATACCCACCATTTGCTTCAACGTGGATGGACCTGGAGGCTATCATGCTGAGTGAAGTAAGTCAATCGGAGAAGGACAAACAGTGTATGTTCTCATTCATTTGGGGAATATAAATAACAGTGAAAGGGAATATAAGGGAAGGGAGAAGAAAAAGACTCCTAACTCTGGGAAACGAACTAGGGGTGGTGGAAGGGGAGGAGGGCGGGGGGTGGGGGTGAATGGGTGACGGGCACTGAGGGGGGCACTTGACGGGATGAGCCCTGGGTGTTATTCTGTATGTTGGTAAATTGAACACCAATAAAAAATTAATTTATTTAAAAAAATAAATAAATGTCTGGCTATCTCTGTGACCTATAAAATATATTTGGCATGGCCACCTCAAGTGCTTATTTATTGAGCCCCACATTCAGGTGTTGTGTAAAGAAAGAAGGGATGTGGAAATTAGACAAGGTTCTTTCCTTCAAGAAGTTTACAATACAGGAGATACATACAAATGTTTATCACACAGTGTTATAATAAATGTATGTAAATGCTACAGTGTTGTCACAAAAAAAGCACAATTCATTCTACTGGAGTGACAGACACTTCATCAAAAGGAAACACTTTACCTCAATCTTGAAGCATGAGCATTTTACTAGGTAAAGAGAAGGGATTACTCCGGGAAATATTATATGCAAAATATGAGAAACAAGAACCAGCATAAGTTCTTAGGGACACTGAGTACTCTTTTAAAGCTATGTCATACAACAAAAAGAATTGATGATGGTTGAGAAAAGCAATAAAGATGAAGCTAGAAAAGTATTTAAGAATTAGAGCATGATAAGGCCTGTTTAGACTTCATGCTGTAGTAAGTGAAATAAGTAATAGTAAGCCCTTGAATGATTTTAATAAGACCAGAATTAAATCTTTACAAACCTGCACCCACTCTAATAGAAATGTGGATACTGTAGTAGAAGAGGATTAAAGTCAGAAAGACATATTGTGAGACCAACCCAAGAGGTTATACAAGGGATGATGACAGCTTGAACTGAAGCAGTGGCATTAAAGATGCAGAAAAGGTAATTGGACATAGAAGAAAGTCAGAGCAGAGAATATCCAGCTTTATCCATACCAGGGAGAAAATGAAGAGATAAAATCAACAGAACTAACTTCCCAGTGACTACTATAGAGCAATTAAGTATTGCCTTAAACTTCACCTTGAGGGCCACTTTTGCTGAATGCCAATGTTTTAGAGCATTTTCTTTTTATTTTCATTTGTTTCCATGTATTTTTATTTCTTCTTTGATCTCCTCGTTGATCCATTCATTGTTTAGTAAAATTTTATTTAACCTTCGTGTATTTGTGGTCTTTTCAGATTTGTTGTTGTTATTGATGTACAATATTGTACATTATTGTATAATGCAGCACATTATTATCTTATCAATAACTTCCTCTATGTTCGTTATTAACTGTTTTAGTATTTGAGTCCTCCTATGCTGGACACATAAATATCTACTATTGTTATATCTTCTTGTTGAATTGTCTCTTTTATTTATTTTTTTAAAGATTTTATTTATTTATTCATGAGAGACACAGAGAGAGAGGCAGAGACACAAGCAGAGGGAGAAGAAACAGGCTCCATGCAGGGAGCCCGACGTGGGACCCCATCCCGAGTCTCCAGGATCACGCCCTGGGCTGAAGGCGGCGCTAAACCACTGAGCCACCCGGGGTTAACCGAATTGACCCCTTTATTATTATGGTGTCCTTTTTTATCTCCTGTTATAATTCTTGTTTTAAAATCTACTTTGTGCAATATAAATATTACTACTTAGGTTTTCTTTTGACGTCCATTTGCATGAGAGATGTTTCTCCATCCTCTCAGTTTCACTCTGCAGCTGTCTTAAGGTCTGAAATAAATCTCTAATAGGCAGCATAGAGATGGGTCTTGTTTTTTTTATCCATTCTGTCACCCCATGTCATTTGATTGGTGCATTTAGTCCATTTATGTTGAAAGTCATTATTGACAGATATGTATTTATTGTCACTTCATTACCTATCTTATGTTTGTTTCCAATGATTTTCTCTGATCTTTCCTTCTCTTTTTCACTTCATGATTTGCTGATTTTCTTTAGTGATATATGTGTATTTCTTTATCTTTACTCTTTGCACATTTATTAGCAGTTTTTGATATATGATTACCATTAGATTTTATATAATCTCTTCTGCATTCTATATAGCAGTCTATATTAGGTTGATGATTGCTTAAGTCTGAACCCATATTTGAGGTATATCTTGTCATATTTTACATTCTTTTTTTAAAGATTGTATTTATTTATTCATGAGAGACACACACAGAGAGAGTGAGAGGCAGAGATACAGGCAGAGGGAGAAGCAGGCTCCATACAGGGAGCCTGATGTGGGACTCCATCCCGGGACTCCAGAATCATGCCCTGAGCCAAATGCAGGTGCAAAACCACTGAGCCACCCAGGGATCCCATTTTACATCCTGTCATTTTATTTTGTGAGCTCTTTGACTGATTTTTTTTTACAGAAATCTTCATTTTTACTGCTTTGGTGTTTCCTACCTTTATACTGTTACTTTTAGTCTCCCCTTTGCATTTAAAGAGTCCTCTTTAATATTTTTTGCAGGGCTGGTTTAATGATCATGAACTCTAACTTTTTTTGTTTGTTTGTTTGTTTGGGAAACTCTTTATTTATCCTTATATTCTGAATAATAGCCTTGCTAGATAGAGTATTCTTGGATGAAGATTTTTCCCATTCAGCACTTTGAATATATCATGCCACTTCTTCTGGCTTGGAAAGTTTCTTCTGAAATATACCCTGCCAGCCTTATGGGTTTCTCTTGTAAGTTACATGCTGACCTTTAGAAATCCAGGCTTTAAGCCCCTCTGGCTGCAAGAACTCAGAAAATTTGGCCCCTCTTGATTTCTAAGCCAAGGGATTTTTTCCCTTTGTGGGCTTTTCTGTGTGCTAGTCTGTCTCTCACGCTTCTTAAAGACCATGGCTTCCTCCCCACTACAGCAGCCATGATCCACTTTTCTCCCAAACTGTATCTCGGCACTCCCTACTTTCTTCAATATGGCCTTTTCTCTACCTTTAGTTGTGGAGTTTGTTCTGCCAGTCTTCATGTCAGTTTCTGAAGTATTTAGTATGATTTGATATCTAGTTGTATCTGTGGGAGGAAGCAAGCTTAGAGCCCTCTTACTCTACTGCCATCTTCCCAAGATCTACTTATGATGTTTTAAAGAATTTCTGCTTCTCAGTACTAGTTTCACAGATCATGTGACCATTTTTTATTTCTAAAAACTTATTATAAAATACAAGAATTGAGAATATTAGCAATATAGGAAATTTATTGGTTTTTGGATGAGGTGAGGTAGGGTAAAGTCCCAAACTGAGGAATATAAAGGGTAAAATATATTCATGATTACTTCCTTTCATTTGAATATCTTATTTTCTTAACCCTCTCAGATTCCTGCAGCAAAACTCTGTAAGGATAGAAATGAAATCCCTTAGAAAATGACCATAAGGGAGAATTAACTGGGTCAGGGGATTTTAGCTCTAGCCAGATAATTTTAATCTGACCCAAGTCCATAATGAAAGTTGTTTGGTGTACTATGGGAAATTTGATGGTAGTCTTGGGCTAAACTTAATGGGCAAGTGTATCTATCAGCACAACATATCACCACTGAGCAATCACCATTGTGATCTCTAAAGAGTTAAGAGGGCAACAAAGGCAAAATGTTTATTAGAAAAACAGGTGGATTCTTCTCTGTCAAGGCTGAGATTAAAACCTCTTAGCCAAGATTCTATTTGCTATCTTTAGTGCTAGTGCTGCAAAAGTAAAGTCATGGACTTTTAATTTGATTAAAAACTTAAGTGCCCTGAATTCTAATGCTTTAAGTTTCCATCATGCATCATTGAGTCATAAAATGGGAAACATCTGTTTGAATTTGCAAGAAAGTTTCAAGCAATGGCTTCTTAACACAGTTCATCAAGACCCAGCAAAAGCAGAACAACCAGCAGGTCAAAGGAGTAATAATATTATGACCATCTCCAGATTAAGAAGTTGCTAGGAGTGTCTTGTAATCAAGAAAGTCATGACGCTGCTTGTCACTATAATGCAGGTAATAAGGTCGTAGGAGGGAGACTGAAGTATATATCAAACAAAGGTCTCTTTCAGATGTAATTTGGATTGGGTATTAATTATAAATAAGGCAAAATAAAGTTGGTGGGCAAAATATATTGGTGAGGATACCATAGGACTCTTCATTCTCAAATCAATATGTGAGCAAATATTATAAAGTTTCCATTATGGAATGCAGTATGGCAGGCAAGGAGGGATTGATCCGTCTTTCCAAAAATTATAATAAAAGAAGCTCTGAGTTTTCCATTTCTACTTTATTAATCAGTAAGAGTGTGTAAGGAGTGTCTGCTTGCCCAAACTCTCAAATGCTCTAACACAGTAGTTCTCAATCTTGACTGCATATTAAAATTACTTGGTGAGTTTTAAAAACAGAGTCCACTGCCTGGGCTACCTCAACCCCAACAATTGTGATTTAAAGGCTCTAGAATGAGGTCAAAGTACTCATAAATTTTTAAAAAATCCTCAGGTGTTTTTCAAAGCCAGCTATTTGAGAGTGAGATGTAATACTCTCAGGCCCAAATATTAGCTCTATTTACAGGCCAACTAGGGAACGCTCAAATAGTGAGAATTCAAGTGTCCTCAAATCTCCTCCGTTTTTTTATATAATTCTGGCATCAGTGCTGCTACATTGCCTAAAATAACTATATTAGGATTTGTATAACTAGCTAAGATGCAGATGTTATCTGGGAAAGCTGACAAATTTATACCTTAGTTTGAATTTGTCATCAGATTAACTAGCAAAGGGAGCATACATTTTAATAGGGGAGCAGAAGCTCTAAAACATGAAATGCTATCTGATGAGGCAAGCTATGCCTAGGGTGACCAAACTTCCCTGTTTGTCTAGGACTGAGAAATCTTCTAGGATGTAGGAATTTCAGTTTCAAAAGCATAATTGTTCTGGGCAAACCTGTGTGAGTTAGTAACCATAGGCATGGGTTGGTGGGGGATCAAGAACTATGAGGGCTTGGAGTACCTGGGTAGAAGTAAGGAACTCTCGGGCACCTGGGTGGGTCAGTCTGTTAAGCATCTGCCTTTGGCTCAGATCATAGTCCTGGGGTCTTAGGATCAATCCCTTGTTGGGCTCCCTGCTAAGCAGGAAGCCTGCTTCTCCCTCTCCCTCTGTGAGCTGCTCCCCCTGCTTGTGCTCTGTCAAACAAATAAATAAAATCTTTAAAAAAATAAAAAAGTTTTTTTTAAAAAAGAAGGGACTCTATGGAGCAGAAAGCTCAATGAAGGACCCATTTCATTTACTTTACCATTTTGCCTGAAGATACAAAAATAGTGGCACAAGATCATTTATTGGATTATTAAATATTATAGATTATATATTTTTCTGAATTACTAGAAGAAACAAATAAGTTTTACCTGTGTTCTCTCCTGTTTATAGAAGGTAGTTAGGTCATTTTATGCCTGGAGTGGAGTGTAGTTCATGTTGCCAGTTACCACAAACAAAAAACTTCTGACTTTTGAAAAACCTCAACTCTTACTAAAGAGTTTAATTGGAATGAGAGGTCCTGAAGTAAGATCTTTGAAAATGAATAAGATGAAGCAGCAAGATTACAAGAGAATAAATCCTTAAACTAAGTAGTGGATGGTGGATTGGAATACCAAGAAAACTGTCATGCTTGGGTTGTGTGTTTGTGGTGTGTGTGTGTGCGCGTGCGCACGTGCACATGTGTATGTGTAGAAGGATGGGTGGTGTACCTAGAGATGACAAATCTGAGGCCCATTATTTGCTCAGATTTTTATGACCAGTATTGTATAGAAGCTATGAGCTTCCCAACTTCAAAGGACCAATATGAACTTTTCAGTGGTTACTGGTGTAAACCTACAATCAGAGTCTTTCTCCAATGCTATGTACTGTTGGGATGTCCAATTATGGAGCAGATTTAATTTACTGTTGGCCCAGTAGGATGGGAGCTCAGAAAATTTAGTTAAATTTAAACAAAAGGTGACATTTCTAATACACACAAAAGTGTAGAGAAAAATTCATACCCACTACAATATTTGCTATTGAAAACCTACATGTCAGATATTTTATCATGTATATTATTAATGTTTACAGCTGTGAGGCCTGTGTGTATATATATTTATATACATACATCTCATAAGTTGTACATAACATACATAAATATAAGTATATGTGTATAAGTATATAAACATACTTTATAATATATTTGTATATAGTATACACATTTTAAAAATGAAGATCATAGTAGGGTACCATGGTGGCTCAGTCGGTTAAGCATCTGACTCTTGGTTTTGGGTCAGGTCATGATCCAGGTCCTAAGATTGAGCCCCTCATCAGACTCCACTCTCAGTGTGGAGTCTGCTTGAGATTCTTTCCCCTCCTCCCTCTCCTTCCCCATCTGCTCCTTTCCCTGCTCATGCTTTCTCTCTAAAATACATAAAATCTTAAAAAAAATAAGGATCATACAGGTAAAGTTGACTTATCATACAACTTGTAAAAAGTGGCAGAGTTAGGAATTTTTATCCATGCCTTTCCAATTCCAAACCCTGTCCTTTCAACACTCATCATGTTACTTTGGTATTAGACAGAATAAAAGGAAAACAAAATCTTGAAATACTTCTGTGGATACTCATTTCCTCTCTCTAATGGAAAATGTGTACTTACAGATTGAAGAACCAAATGTGTTGCATGTTCTGTGGGGTTGGCCTCACCTCCATGGATGTCATTTTGACAGCTTTTAAACCTAAGGATTGAACTTAGCCTCTGGAATAGGCGGTTCTGTAATGGAATCTTTGGCACAGCTGTTTCGGGGTATGTCTGTGTATCTACCTGGAATAAGCTCTACTTTATTTCTAGACACTTTTAAATGTGTTTCTTATTACTTTTGACCACAATTAATTACCAAGTGATTTTTCTCTTTGCCAGTTTTTATTTATCATTCATCTTCTTCAGCAGGAAAAAAAAGAGAGCAAATCTAGAAAGTGGCATATAGACTAGTAATTATTTTGGTTTCATAGCAACTAGGAGCAATTTTTAGATAAGTGGTGCCTATTTTGGCTTCCCAAGGTTATTGCATATAATTCTGACATGGTCTTAGCAGAGTAAAATTCATGGAGACAATCCAGCTTTAGGCAAAGTTGAAACCATTAAAGATTTACACATCAAAACAAGGATTAAAGTGGATCTGGTCAGGAGTCATGTTCTTAAAGATTCTTGCTATGGTATTATGTTTACTTTACAGGAAAATGTGTTGACAGTCATGTCCTCAAAGGTATCATTAACACAAGTTAAGGGTCAGATAGACCTGGGTTTGATTCCAGCTCCAATATTTGCTCTGAGATTTTAGGTAAGTTACATAAGCTCTTTAAGCTATATTTTCTTTTTCTTAAATGAAGATGACAATATGTAACTCATAAAGCATAAATTAATTAATGTATGTAAAAACTTAGCACAGTATCTGACAAGTAGCAGTCAATAAATGTAAGCTATCATCATCATCATCAACATTTGCTATTGCTATTGCTATCATCATCATCATCATCATCATATTTATTCTGTATTGAACTCCTCACATTTGTTTTTTAAAGGAATTGTACTATTTCCACTTAGGTTTTAGAAAAGCTGTGTCTATACAGCTCTACAATTCAGTAAAAGAATTTAGTCCAACTAGTTTTGAGGCACTGTGTAAACATAAAGTGAAAATCATGTGAAAGGCTGATATTATTATAATTAAAATATTTACCTTAATTTGCAAATAGGTTGGAGGAAAGAGGAAACCTTTCCTTCTAGGTTCTTGGTTTAGCTAATCTTGCATTATTCTCAAAACATGTCTTTGACCTTCAATTCTACCTTTTTTGGTTCAACTAGAATTATTTGTTCCTCATCTGATATATGCTAGGGACACAATGATGAGACAGTCTTTGCATAAAGGGAGTTTTAAGTCTAATAACCATGTTCTTACAGTAGTACAGGGTAGCTTTCATGTGGACTTGACTGTTTATCATTGGAACAATTTGTGAATGGTCAAGCATTGACTGATCTCTCTTGATATATATCTCTATCTCACTCTCCTCTCCATTTTACAATTTTTTTCTCTATGTAAGGCCAATGTAAGAGATATTTGAGTCTCTACCAACTGGAAAGACAATGACAGTGGTCTTTCCTGAATTTTTAAATCATCAACGACTATTAAATGGTGGAAGGATTAGACTTCTCTTTAGTAGCTCCAAAGAGCCAAACTAGGATAGATAAATGTGTATCAGGGAGGCAGATTTTGGTTAGAATACAAAGAATTGCATGGGCTCCTCAGCTTGGAAATATTTGAATAAACACTGAATTACCAGAGATCTGGACGACTATGGAATTCATTCCTGTATTTAGCATGACATTGTCCTAGAAGGTCTTTCTGGTTCCTTTTAGTTCTGAAGTTCTGTGCAACATGGAGAACTCTCTAATGGGTTAGATTTCCATGCTACTAACAAAAATTATTCTTTCAAAATTTTTCTGTTGACATTGTTGAGCAGTTTAATCCCTTAAACTTATCATTTTAATATTGTTAACTATAACTTGGATAGTTTCTTATATAAAGAGTACAAGTGAGACTTTGAGAATTTACTATTTTATTATCAAAAGGAAATGTGTACAATGAGACTTCACCCATAGTAAAAAGCAGGATAGAGGGATACCTGGGTGGCTCAGTGGTTGTGTCTAGCTTTGGCTCAGGGTGTCATCCTGGGGTCCTGGGATCAAGTCTCACATCAGGCTCCTCTTGGGGAGCCTGCTTCTCCTTCTGCCTATGTCTCTGCCTCTTTCTCGGTAGCTCTCATGAATAAATAAATAAAATCTTTTTTTAAAAAAGCAGGATAGAAATCCTCTGCTATGTGCAAAGCACTTTCTCTTACCAGGGAACATATCCTCATTTTAGTTATTGCCAAGGAAAGATATTAGCTCCCACCTCATTTCTCCTGCTTCTGCTTTCTTGAATTCTCCATTTGGCCTAGTGGATTACCCATCTGCAGGCTCAGCTTTGTTCCAGTTCTTAGACCAATCCCGTTTGAAGTTTATTATCTTGTGGCCTTCCTGCTGGTCTGACTCAATACACATCCTAGAATCTCTGGTGTCCTACATTGTTCTTAAGTACTCTGTATTAATTTGTATCATGTAGACTAGAGGCATATATAACCAATGATTTGCCACTGTAGTCCTGACATCTGGTTTTCTGTATTGACTCTTGGGTTCCAGCTCTTCCTTTCTGGGTACCCCAATTTGTAGATTTAAACTTTTGCTTTGGATTATACTCTGACATTATGTTCCAATAAATAATGCAGTATATCTTCTTTTTTACTTATGATATAATAATAGTAATAATGGCTGCATATCTTTGTGCTTACTATGGGGCAGCCTTACCATAGTTTAAAAATTAAGATGGAAAGCTCTAATTTTCAAAGAAAAGTAGTATAAAAGTTTAGAGTGGGTTTTTCTTTCATATGAGAACAAACTCCTGTAATGGAGTTTTTTTTAAGACAAGAAGTAATTGGAATCCCATCTTCAAAGAGTGTTGTGGGGAGAAATATTTAATGGTTTTTTTATCATTCAGAGATTAGAAAAATAGAAAAGTGATTAAAACAGAAGCAGTAGGAATTTCAATTGAACATAATGAAAACCTTTATGGTTAGCAGGGTGTAGCAAACCCACTAAGGGGAACCAGACACTGCTAATTAGTTTGTACATGGTTTAAAAATTACTTTAAAGATGTATATAGAAGCCTGTTCAATCAAAAAATAATAATCTTATACAACTGGTTTTCAGGGTCTATGTACACAGAAAATGAAAATTGTGTGAAAGATATTTTTAGAACTAAAATGCTTTCCTGATTAACTCCAAGAAGAGACTAAATAACTGGTCCTGAAATGTTTTGCTATTCAGCTGCCTGAAGGCTGGCAAATAGAACCTCTAAAGTGCATTATAATTTTCAGATTCTCATCATTTTCTGAGTCGCAATTGAGAATAAAACAGTTTTAGATCAGGTAGGAAACATTTAGTTGTTTCTCTTTCCACCAGAATCTTAAAATGCACATTTTTCATGATTTTTGTAATGAACAGGTAATTATATATTTTGATTTATCTCTTTCAATGATCATAATTAAATATGATTCATCACTGTAATTTCATCAATAAATCAAAGTAGTTCACAAGGCAAAGTTATCTGTCATATACAACCATTCATGCATTGTTTTTAATGAGAAAAAAATTATTTAAGAGGAGAAAGACTGCACTTACATTCCAGTGTCACAACATCTTACTCTTTAAGACTATTGTAGTTATTTTCTCAATATCCACCCTGTATTAAACAGACATGAATTCAAACAGCCTACCACCTCAGAATAAATACTTTCTGAGATACTTTCTGTTAATACTCTAACCCTATCAATGCAATGTTGTTTGTTCTTAGTAAAGACTGGTGGATCAAATATCATGAAGGTTGCACAAGTACCTGAATGAGCAGACCCAGTTGCAGGAAGTTAGAGTTCAGCCAGGAGGATAAAGCATTATGACCAAGGGGTGAGTCAATCTGCACGCATAGTAAAATGAACTGGGAATGTGATAGGAGAATGATCAGTAGTCCATAATGAAGCTGCATGATATTTCAATGGGTAGATAGAGTGAAAAACCAGGAAATATGAAAGAATATAGTTTATGAAAGAGTTGAGGAAGTCTGAGATCTCTGTTTTCTCATCTACAAAATGGAGCTAAATATTATCTGTAGGATTGAATATTGGGAGGATTGAATGAGATGTGTATAAAACATTTAACACGTTGCCTGACACCTAAAAAGACTCCATAAATGTTAGTTCTTATAAGACTATGACTAGTAAGGGGTGTGAATCTCTTGCCTGATGTATATTTTTTTCTGCACATTTCTGGGTTGTCTTTGCAATAGTATTGCAATATCGACTCTTAAATAGCTTGTAGTCAGTTATGAATTCCAAGGCTGTAAGCCATACTTAATTTTAGTGAGGTCTCCTTTGTATTTCTGGGTATCTTTTTGTTTTTCATTTTTAAGCTTGTTTCTAATACTATGTGCTTTCTCTTGGTGAAAATATTCCTGCTTCATAGGACAATTTATAGTATATCAATGTTCATTTTGCAGGTTATTTCTGTTCCATAACCATGCCAGTTTTAACATAATGTGGACATCTGATTAACACATCTTAAGTTTTTTTAGTACAAAAGCCCTGTCCCCTTGTCTTTGTCCAACAAAGGTGCTGGCTCTGTTTAAAGGTCCACAGACACCAAATAAAAGACTGTCAAAGAAGATGGAACATAATAGACTTAAATTTAAAACTTAAATTTTTATCTGAACTACTTTTGGGTTCTGGGGCTCCCAGTTCCAGTCTTACCTCTATAGCTGAATTACATTGTTTATAGATGGTATCTGTTTCCCAGACTCCCAAGATTTATTAATGGAAATTTTACTCCCACACCAAGGAGACAACAGCATTCCTTGGAATGTGACTGTTATCACAACTCAGTGAAACCCTTTCATTAACATATAATAAAAAACAAATTCAAATGGGATGAAATTTAGTGATTCAGTTTTATTATTTATTATTTTTTATTTTTTTATTTATTCATGAGAGACAAACAGAGAAAGAGAGAGAGGCAGAGACACAGGCAGGGAAAAGCAGGCTCCATGTAGGGAGCCTGACGTGGGACTCGATCCCTGGTCTTCAGGATCAGGCCCTGGGCTGAAGGCAGCACCAAACCGCTAAGCCACCTGGGCTGCCCTGGTTCAGTTTTAATATCTTGGTTGAAGAATTCAAGGAAATTAATTTGTGATGTTTTCTAGGTTCTGTGAAAGGTAAATATTTTTAAATAAATATTTTTCATTGTAGATAGCTTGTGTTTAACATATCTTCTGAAATACAAATTGTTTTTATAGAGACAATAGAAAGAAATTAAGAAAAAATAATTGAATTTAGCTATAGCATGAAGCTGTCCAAAAGTTTCTCAATTCATATTACATGAAGAAATTGGGAAACTAAATGGGTATCAATTGGTTTAGCCTTCAGAGTAATTATTCTTCAGTTGATTTACCATGCTAGATAAAAATGAAAGTTAATGCCTATGCTAATTAGGAAAAAAATGTGTTCGCTTTTTTATTGAGTTTTGAAATGCACATAGATTGATTCTAAATTTTATTATATTGCATTCAGATCACTATCACACATAAGTTACCTAGATCAGAACATGTCAAAATTTAGCTATAATATGAATTAATGCAAGACACATTTGATCTATGTTAGAGAAAATAATCTCACTGGAGAATAATAAATAATGAGGGAGATTGCTTCTGAAATATTATTTAGGATTATTAGGGGCCACAGGCAAAGAAGGTGACAGTCCCACTTCTCCCTTGTGAGAAATGAGAAAATAATTGTTGGAGGGTCTTTAATTCCAAGCAAAATCCCATTTGGGAGGGCTTTGAAGATCTGCTCTTCATACCCTTTGAGAGAAGAGAGCACTAAAAAGACCCTAGAAAGATGTTAATCAAAATTGTTAAATTTCCAGCATTCTAAATCTCCTTCACTAGGGTAAAAAAAATCAAATAAACTTCCTTCTCCATACAGAATCTTATGTTGCTTGTTGAATTTGTCACTGTGGGTGCTTTGTAATGTATTTAATGTAGATCCATCTTGAATTTCCTAAGAACCTGGATTTTACTTTATCAGACAGCAGTTGACTTCTGCCTCAGCATACCAGTGTGGCTCTAGTGTTGTCCTCACAACACAACCCCTTCTACCCTAGTCCTCTCCATAGTAGAGTTGATGCCTATGAAGATGTTTCAAGAATCTAGACAACTCTGTAATTTTCTTCTCCAGAATAAGTGAAAACTTCATCTAATTCCTCCAAGATCTTTATAGAAGATTCCAACAAATGGGAGTAATTTTCATTTGACCTATAATTTTTAAATATTTTACATTTTGTTCATTCTGATGACTATTGGCTTTGTGTTGAGATGTGTTGAAAGGGAGAGCAACTTACACTAAAGGATATTTATATATTGCAGTAAAGATTCAATTCAAGATCTCTAACAGATTTGTTTTCTTTAACTTGAATTCAGGGAAAAGAAACAAATAAGACAATAAGTTCTCATCAGTGCATTATTCTTTTTTTTAATAATAAATTTATTTCGTATTGGTGTTCAATTTGCCAACATACAGAATAACACCCAGTGCTCATCCCGTCAAGTGCCCACCTCAGTGCCCACCACCCAGCCACCACCCCCCCCCCCCGCCCTCCTCCCCTTCCTCAACCCCTAGTTAGTTTCCCAGAGTTCGGCGTCTTCCATATTCTGTCTCCCTATCTGATATTTCCTACCCATTTCTTCTCCCTTCCCTTCGACTCCCTTTCACTACTATTTATATTCCCCAAAGGGATGAGACCATATAATGTTTGTCCTTCTCTGATTGACTTATTTCACTCAGCATAATACCCTCCAGTTCCATCCACGTCGAAGCAAATGGTGGGTATTTGTCATTTCTAATGGCAGAGTAATATTCCATTGTACACATAAACCACATCTTCTTTATCCATTCATCTTTCGATTGACCCCAAGGCTCCTTCCACAGTTTGGCTATTGTGGACATTGCTGCTAGAAACATCGGAGTGCAGGTGTCCCGGAGTTTCATTTCATCTGGATCTTTGGGGTAAATCCCCAACAGTGCAATTGCTGGTTCGTAGGGCAGGTCTATTTTTAACTCTTGGAGGAACCACCACACAGTTTTCCAGAGTGGCTGCACCGGTTCAGATTCCCACCAACAGTGTAAGAGGGTTTCCTTTTCTCCGCATCCTCTCCAACATTTGTTGTTTCCTGCCTTGTTAATTTGCCCCATTCTCACTGGTGTGAGATAGTATTTCATTCTGGTTTTGATTTGTATATCCCTGATGGCAAGTGATGCAGAGCATTTTCTCATGTGTGTGTTGGCCATGTCTATGTCTTCCTCTGTGAGATTTCTCTTCATGTCTTTTGCCCATTTCATGACTGGATTGTTTGTTTCTTTGGTGTTGAGTTAAATAAGTTCTTTTTTTTTATGATAGCCACACACACACACAGAGAGAGAGAGAGAGAGAGAGAGGCAGAGACACAGGCAGAGGGAGAAGCAGGCTCCATGCACCGGAAGCCCGACGTGGGATTCGATCCCGGGTCTCCAGGATCACGCCCTGGGCCAAAGGCAGGCGCCAAACTGCTGCGCCACCCAGGGATCCCTAAGTTCTTTATAGATCTTGGAAACTAGCCCTTTATCTGATAGGTCATTTGCAAATATCTTCTCCCATTCTGTAGGTTGTCTTTTAGTTTTGTTGACTGTATCCTTTGCTGTGCAAAAGCTGCTTATCTTGATGAAGTCCCAATAGTTCATTTTTGCTTTTGTTTCTCTTGCCTTCATGGATGTATCTTGCAAGAAGTTACTGTGGCCAAGTTCAAAAAGGGTGTTGCTTGTGTTCTCCTCTAGGATTTTGATGGAATCTTGTCTCACATTTAGATCTTTCATCCATTTTGAGTTTATCTTTGTGTATGGTGAAAGAGAGTGGTCTAGTTTCATTCTTCTGCATGTGGATGTCCAATTTTCCCAGTACCATTTATTGAAGAGACTGTCTTTCTTCCAGTGGATAGTCTTTCCTCCTTTATCGAATATTAGTTGATCATAAAGTTCAGGGTCCACTTCTGGGTTCTCTATTCTGTTCCATTGATCTAGGTGTCTGTTTTTGTGCCGGTACTACACTGTCTTGATGACCACAGCTTTGTAGTACAACCTGAAATCTGGCATTGGGATGCCCCCAGCTATGGTTTTCTTTTTAAAAATTCTCCCGGCTATTTGGGGTCTTTTCTGATTCCACACAAATCTTAAAATAATTAGTTCTAACTCTCTGAAGAAAGTCCATGGTATTTTGATAGGGATTGCATTAAACGTGTAAATTGCCCTGGGTAACATTGACATTTTCACAATATTAATTCTTCCAATCCATGAACATGGAATATTTTTCCATCTCTTTGTGTCTTCCTCAATTTCTTTCAGAAGTGTACTATAGTTTTTAGGGTATAGATCCTTTACCTCTTTGGTTAGGTTTATTCCTAGGTATCTTATGCTTTTGGGTGGAATAGTAAATGGGATTGACTCCTTAATTTCTCTTTCTTCAGTCTCATTGTTAGTGTATAGAAATGCCACTGATTTCTGGGCTTTGATTTTGTATCCTGCCACGCTACCAAATTGCTGTATGAGTTCTAGCAATCTTGGGGTGGAATCTTTTGGGTTTTCTATGTAGAGTATCATGTCATTGGCAAAGAGGGAGAGTTTGACTTCTTCTTTGCCAACTGGAATGCCTTTAATGTCTTTTTGTTGTCTGATTGCTGAGGCTAGGACTTCTAGTACTATGTTGAATAGCAGTGGTGAGAGTGGACATCCCTGTCTTGTTCCTGATCTTAGGGGAAAGGCTCTCAGTGCTTCCCCATTGAGAATGATATTTGCTGTGGGCTTTTCGTAGATGGCTTTTAAGATGTCGAGGAATGTTCCCTCCATCCCTAGACTCTGAAGAGTTTTGATCAGGAATGGATGCTGTATTTTGTCAAATGCTTTCTCTGCATCTACTGAGAGGATCATATGGTTCTTGGTTTTTCTCTTGCTGATATGATGAATCACATTGATTTTTTTTCGAGTGTTGAACCAGCCTTGTGTCCCGGGAATAAATCCTACTTGGTCAAGGTGAATAATTTTCTTAATGTACTGTTGTATCCTATTGGCTAGTATCTTGTTAAGGATTTTTGCATCCATGTTCATCAGGGATATTGGTCTATAATTCTCCTTTTTGGTGGGGTCTTTGTCTGATTTTGGAATTAAGGTGATGCTGGCCTCAAAGAACGAATTTGGAAGTACTCCATCGCTTTCTATCTTTCCAAACAGCTTTAGTAGAATAGGTATGGTTTCTTCTTTAAACGTTTGATAGAATTCCCCAGGAAAGCCATCTGGCCCTGGACTTTTGTGTCTTGGGAGGTGTTTGATGACTGCTTCAATATCCTCCCTGGTTATTGGCCTGCTCAGGTTTTCTTTTTCTTCCAGTTCCAGTTTTGGTAGTTTGTGGCTTTCCAGAAATGCGTCCATTTCTTCTAGATTGCCTAATTTATTGGCGTATAGCTGTTCATAATATGTTTTTAAAATCGTTTGTATTTCCTTGGTGTTGGTAGTGATCTCTCCTTTCTCATTCATGATTTTATTAATTTGAGTCTTCTATCTCTTCTTTTTAATAAGGCTGGCTAATGGTTTATCTATCTTATTAATTCTTTCAAAGAACCAACTCCTGGTTTTGTTGACCTGTTCCACAGTTCTTCTGGTCTCCATTTCGTTGAGTTCTGCTCGAATCTTTATTAACTCTCTTCTTCTGCTGGGTGTAGGATCTATTTGCTGTTTTTTCTCTAGCTCCTTTAGGTGTAAGGTTACCTTTTGTATTTGAGTTCTTTCCAGTTTTTGGATGGATGCTTGTATTGCGATGTACTTCCCCCACCCCCAGGACTGCTTTTGCTGTATCCCAAAGATATTGAACGGTTGTGTCTTCATTCTCATTAGTTTCCATGAATCTTTTTAATTCTACCTTAATTTCCTGGTTGACCCTTTCATCTTTTAGCAAGACGGTCCTTAACCTCCATGTGTTTGAAGTCCTTCCAAATTCTTGTTGTGATTTAGTTCTAATTTCAAGGCATTATGGTCTGAAAATATGCAGGGGACGATCCCAATCTTTTGGTATCGGTTACGACCAGATTTGTGACGCAGTATGTGGTCTATTCTGGAGAAAGTTCCATGTGCCCTTGAGAAAAATGTGTATTCAGTTGAGTTTCGATGTAAAGTTCTGTAGATATCTGTGAAATCCATCTGGTCCAGTGTATCATTTAAAGCTCTCGTTTCTTTGGAGATGTTGTGTTTAGAAGACCTATCAAGTGTAGAAAGGGCTAGATTGAATTCACCAAGTATAAGTGTATTATTATCTAAGTGTATCTTGACTTTGGTTATTAATTCATTGATATATTTGGCAGCTCCCACATTCGGGGCATATATATTGAGGATTGTTAAGTCCTCTTGTTGGATAGATCCTTTAATATGATATAGTGTCCCTCTTCATTTCTCACTACAGTCTTCGGGGTAAATTTTAGTTCATCTGATATAACGATGGCTACCCCTGCTTTCTTTTGAGTACCATTTAAATGGTAAATGGTTCTCCAACCTTTTATATTCAGGCTGTAGGTGTCCTTCTGTCTAAAATGTGTCTCTTGTAGACAACAAATAGATAGGTCCTGCTATTTTATCCATTCTGACACCCTGGGCCTTTTGATGGGGTCATTAATCCCATTCACATTCAGAGTTACTATTGACAGATATGAGTTTAGTGTCCTCATGATATCTGTTCAGTCCCTGTTTTTGTGGATTGTTCCATTGGACTTCTTCTTAAAGGGGGATTTTAAGAGTCCCCCTTAAAATTTCTTGCAGAGCTGGTTTGGAGGTCACATATTCTTTCAGTTCCTGCCTGTCTTGGAAGCTCTTTATCTCTCCTTCCATTCCTAATCAGAGCCTTTCTGGATAAAGTATTCTTGGTTGCATGTTTTTTCTCATTTAGGACCCTGAATATATCCTGCCAGCCTTTTCTGGCCTGCCAGGTCTCTGTGGAGAAGTCTGTTGTTAATCTAATACTTCTCCCCATAAAAGTGAGGGATCTCTTGTCTCTTGCTGCTTTAAGGATCTTCTCTTTATCTTTGGAAGTTGCAAGCTTAACTATTAAATGTCGAAGCGTTCAACGGTTTTTATTGATTTTAGTAGGGGATCTCTCTATCGCCTGGATCTGAATGCCTGTTTCCCTTCCCAGATTAGGAAAGTTTTCAGCTAGGATTTGTTCAAATACATATTCTGGCCCTCTGTCCCTTTCGTCGCCCTCGGGAACCCCAATTAAACGTACGTTTTTCTTCCTCAGGCTGGCATTTATTTCCCTTTATCTATCCTCATGGTCTTTTAATTGTTTGTCTTTTTCCTCAGTTTCCCACTTGACATCAACTTGTCTTCTATGTCACTCACTCCTTCTTCCACCTCATTAACCCTTGTCATTAGGACTTCTGGTTTGGAATGCATCTCATTCAATTGATTTTTAATTTCTGCCTGATTAGATCTAAATTCTGCAGTCATGAAATATCTTGAGTCCTTTATGCTTTTTTCTAGAGCCACCAGTACCTATATAATAGTGCTTCTGAATTGGCTTCCTGACATTGAATTGTAATCCAGATTTTGTAACTCTGTGGGAGAGAGGACTGTTTCTGATTCTTTCTTTTGAGGTGAGGTTTTCCTTCTAGTCATTTTGCTCAGTGCAGAGTGGCCAAAAACAAGTTGTATTGGGAAAAGGAGAAAAAGGGAGGAGAGAAAGAAGGGAAGAAAAGAAAAAAAGAAAAGAAAAAAGGAAGAAAAAGAAAAAAGAGAGAAGAAAAAGAAAGAAAGGAAAAAGAAGGGGGTGGGGAAGCAAACGGAAATCAAAAAGAAAAGTAAAACAAGGGGGAGTATCCTCTGATTGTTTACACTGTAAATCCCTTGACTTCCCCTGGAACTTTCCAGGGCTGCTTGGTCAATAATTTGTTTTTCCCCTGTCTGTCTAGCTGGTCTTCTGGGTTAGGGGCCTGTTGTGCTGATTTTCAGGTGTTAGCACTTGGGGGCGCTGCTCTGCCCCCTGCCTGGTGCAGGGCTCAGTGGGGGTTGTTTACCCTGTGAGGCCCCTGGAGGAACAACCACGGTGGCGGCGGCCAGCTCTGGAAACCTGGATTCAGCTCCCGCTGTAACTTCAGAGCTCTGTCTGCAGGGGCTGTGCCCTCCTGGCCTCTGCCTGTCCTGGGGGGAGGCCAGTTCCTGGGCTGTGTTCCCTGGGCCCTGTGCTCCCTGGTCTGCGCTGTTGGAATTGCGCTCTGGGCCGGGCAGCCCCCTCTCCGCGGAGCCGCCCCCCGAGCCCCTCTGAGCTGCTGCCGGGTCCAGCCGTGTGCGCGCTGCAGCCCTTTAGGGAGCTCCGTGCACTCTCCCCGGTGCGCTGGTGTCTGTTAGTGTCCCAGGGAGCCTGAGGACATCCCCGCCCTCCTGGGGTCCTGCTCTAACTCCCTGGGAGCGCCTTTGTGTCTGGGAAGATTGGTGAAGCTCCTGCTTCTCTGGGACGGGGCTCTCCTGTCCTGGGGACACTCGCCCCGGCCTCAGCCCGGCTCCTCGCGGGGCCCCTCCCCCTTGGATGCCTTTTGTTTCTTTCTTTCTTTTCCCCGTCTTCCTACCTTGATAGAAGCGCGAACTCTTCTCACTGTAGCATTCCAGCTGTTCTCTCTTTAAATCTCAGGCCGAATTCGTAGATTTTCAGGATGATTTGAAGGTTATCTAGGTAATTTGGTGGGGACAGGTGACTTGGGGACCCTACTCTTCCGCCATCTTGCCCCTCCTCCTCAGTGCATTATTCTAATAAGTTCCTTGGTATGTCTTGAAGTCCGTATAAATTTGGTTTAGAATCCTATACTTTTACTTATACTCCTAGACAACTAATTATAACCAGAATACTGGTTTTGAGACTCTGCAGGTTGTCAATCAACAAATACTTGTTTCACTTACTATGTATACCACTAAGATTCAAATATTTTTCCATATCCTTTATTTACTATGCTATAAAAATAGTTGAATATACATCATAATGTTATTCAACAAAACATATTGAAACAAAACAATTTCTATAACCAGAAGACTCAATTTCCTGAGCATTTCAGTCAAGTATCCTTAAATCTAGAATTCTCACCAGTCCAATTATCCAGCTTGCTGCTCCATAACTAGTTTAGATGAAGACTAATTTTTTCTGAACAAAAATTTATGATCAACATGGTAGCTGAGGTATAGGAACTGGATCTGGCACCATAAGAATTAAGTTCAAGTACAAATTTTGCTATTAATCAGTTGTGTGGTCTGGTTAATAAGTGTCCTCAAGCCTCAGTTTTCTCCTCTGTAAAATGAAGTTGAAGTACACAAGGTATGAGGCCACTAAAAAGGTTAAATGACATAATACTTTGTAAACTATAAAATGTCAGATATCATCTTATTATTCATACAACTGGTAGTTTAAAGGTTGGGGAGTTGTCATATTGTTTTATACTCTCTAGAATATCAAATCACTCTGGTGCTTAATCATCATTTTTTAAGCATATGAGCACTCTCCTTCTCAATCTGCCTTTAACTATTATACCAATTTCCATGTGATTGATAAAGATAAGGGGTAAAGAAAGATACAAACATACTTTGGCATTTGGTTCCAATTAACAAAACGCCCAAAAGATAATGTATTTGTATGTGGCAAAGCCTCATACTCCATAAAACTGCACTTTTGACTAGATATCCAGATACCACATGTGTTGGTTTAGTTCCCAAATGCAGATTTCCTACATAATTTCCTTTCTTGCTTACTCCAGAGTGCCAGCTCAGACTCCCAATAATTTATATTTCTTAAATAAATTATATGGGCAAATGACATATAGACATTCTGTTTCTTTTTATTTGGGCTCTTTATTTGTTCATTTAGGTTTTCTTAAGGGAAATTGATTAGTTTCCTGAGGAGCACAGAAACTTCCATTGCTCCTACCTACTCCCTCTGCACAATAGCTAAGCATTCCATCTGAGCATTACTAGCCCATTGCACTGTATTCCAAAATAAATAGTTAAGACAATCATAGTCCAAATAATTTTAAGCTGGAGAATGTTTTGTAGGGAACAATGCTATACCATTATTTTCACACAAAGAAATAAAATTGATCTTTATTATGATTTTTAAACATTTATTTGAGACAGAGAGAGGGGTGCCTGGTTGGCTCAGTCAGTTAAGTGTCTGCCTTTGCCTAAGGTCAAGATCCCAGGGTTCTGGGTTGGAGCCCCAGGAATGACTCCCTGCTCAGTGGGGAGTCTGCTTCTCCCTATCCTTCTTCCCCATGTGCGTGGTCACATGTACACACGCACACACTCTTTCATCTTTCTCTCTCAAATAAATTCTTCAGCTTGTCCCAGGGAGAGTGAAATTTTTTTAAAAGAGAGAGAGAGAGAGAGAGAACACATGGGTGCTGAGGGGCAGAGGGAGAGAATCTCAAGCAGACTCCCTGCTGAATAGGGAGACCACATGGTGCTTGATCCCATGACCCAAGGGATCAGGACCTGAGCTGAAATCAAGAGTTGGAGGCTTAAATTACTGAGCCACCCAGGTGTCACAGTAAAATTGATCTTTAAATGAGCTTTTATGTTGTTTTCTATCTGCTACAATTTTTATTTTTTTATTTTTTTCAGGTTTTGGATCCTCAATTTTATTTTATTTTTTTATAAATTTATTTTTTATTGGTGTTCAATTTGCCAACATATAGAATAACACCCAGCGCTCATCCCGTCCAGTGCCCACCTCAGTGCCCGCCACCCAGTCACCCCCACCCCCCGCCTACCTCCCCTTCCACCACCCCTAGTTCGTTTCCCAGAGTTAGGAGTCTCTCATGTTCTGTCTCCCTTTCTGATACTTCCCACTCATTTTTTTCCTTTCCCCTTTATTCCCTTTCACTATTTTTTATATTCCCCAAATGAATGAGACCATATAATGTTTGTCCTTCTCCGATTGACTTATTTCACGCAGCATACAAGTTTTAAAGTTCACTTTCACACTGTTTTAATTCCTTACAAGTAAGTTATGATATTAAATTGTAAGTAATCTGCTGGAATAGTACTAACCTGTGTAATTAAAATCCACTGATAATCACAAAGTATTGTTTTCAGTTTATATCTCCAATATTTTTCCTTTTAAATCCACTTGAAATAAGAAGACAAAATTGCCAATAAGCAGCAAAATGAAGTGCTTGTGCTTTCCTCTTTCCCTTCTCACTCTACATTGGAGATGTTAATAAACAAAGACATGCCTAAAAGCCAGGCAATCAAGAAAAGGAGAAGTAGAGGTCACAAATAATCTGGAAAATAAATAGTCAGTGCTTGATAATAAGGGGTGACTACACTCCTGTTTATGTGTGATTCTTCTTTTTTTAAGATTTTATTTATTTATTTGACATAAAGAGTTCAAGAGTACGAGTGCACATGAGTGAGAGTGAGGGGAGGGGGAGGGGCAGAGAGAGAGGGAGAAGCAGGCTCCTTGCTGAGTGGGGAACCTGACATGGGGCTTGATTCCAGGTCCATGAGATCATGACCTGAGCTGAAGGCAGATGCTTAACTGAACCACCCAGGTGCCCCTCTATGATTCTTTTTACGTAACACATGTCTTCCATTTCACCTGCTACTACAGGGATTTGATTTCTTCTTTTCCTTAGGTAAGGGAGTTATCTATGGAAGTAGGGTGTTATCTAAGTTAGAAAATGCCTCCCTTCTTGTCTCAAAATCATTCATAGAGCCAGAGAATGACAGAGATAGAAAGGATGTCACAGGTCATCAAGCAACTCCTTACATTTTGCAGATGAGGAATTAGGATCCAGAGAGAGAAAAATAACTCCTTCAAGGTAACATAAGTGGTTAATAGCAGAGCTGTGACTAAAAGCCAGGATTTCTGACTCTTAATTGTAGAGTTAATTCCATCACATCACACCTGTCACAGGCCTACCTCAAGAAGAAGAAAAATCTCAAAAAACAATCAAATGTTACACCTAAAGAAGCTAGACAGAGAATAACAAAATGTACAACCAGGAGAAGGAAGAAACTAATAAAGATTAGTGCAGAAATAAATGCTATAGAACTTAAAAAAAAAAAAACAATAAAGCAGATCATTGAAACCAGTAGCTGGTTCTTTGAAAAAATCAATACAATTGATAAACCTTCAGCCAGATTTATTTTAAAAAAAAAAAAGGAGAAAGGGCTCAAATAAATAAAATCACAAATGAGAGAGGAGAAATAAAAAACCAATACCACAGACATACAATTATAAGAGAATATTATGCGGCAGCCCAGGTGGCTCAGTGGTTTAGTGCTGCCTTCAGCCCAGGGCATAATCTGGAGACCCAGCATCGAGTCCCACATCAGGCTCCCTGCATGGAGCCTGCTTCTCCCTCTGCCTGTGTCTCTGCCTCTCTGTGTGTGTGTGTGTGTGTGTCTCATGAGTAAATAAATAAAATCTTTTTAAAAAAAGAGAATATTGAAGGAGGGGCAAGACGGCTGAAGAGTAGGGTCCCCAAATCACCTGTCCCCACCAAATTACCTAGATAACCTTCAAATCATCCTGAAAATCTACGAATTCGGCCTGAGATCTAAAGAGAGAACAGCTGGAATGCTACAGTAAGAAGAGTTCGCGCTTCTATCAAGGTAGGAAGACGGGAAAAAAGAAATAAAGAAACAAAAGGCATCCGAGGGGGAGGGGCCCCTCGAGGAGCCGGGCTGAGTCCGGGGCGAGTGTCCCCAGGACAGGAGAGCCCCGTCCCGGAGACGCAGGAGCTGCACCAACCTTTCCGGGCGGAAAGGAACCCGCAGGGAGTTAGAGCAGGACCCCAGGAGGGCGGGAATGCCCTCAAGTGCTTGGAAAATTCTCTTTAAGGAGTTGCCAGAGCTTGGTATGTAAAGAGGCCAATGGCAATGCTAATCTGTGGGTGTGGCTAAAAAGATAATAGGGAGATTAACAATCCCTTTTACGTTGAGTTAGCTGAAAAACTGTTTATTCATTGACTAGTGGCAGCAACCACTAAATTGAGAACTAGAATTATTTGTCACTCTTTGTCTTGGATTCCTAGCCAGTTCAAATCCTTGACTGAGCTGCTTTCCTAGCTCTCATTCAAAAGGTTTGACCTGGAGGATAGAATACTTGGCAGCTTTTAATTAGTGCTCTGTGAGTGCTAGTGACAGGCAACCCTAATCACCACTTTCCAGGACATTCACCTGTTCCCCTTTTTGGACATTTACCTTGTTGAATAGACTTGGAACCCTTGCCTCGTTTAGCTATTGTGTGATCTAATTCTGGCCTTTGAACCTATAGTATCCACCTAAAAACCATGTTCCTTTATGATGAGTCACAAATACCTATTTAATTGATGGATTCGCCCATTCTCATTCTGAGCCTTTGCCCTGTTTCTTTAAGTTTTGAACCTTGCTTTAACCTGCCTTTGTTCTCTAAATTTAGCTTTTGTCATTATAATACTTGATACTTTTGTCATTATAACCTCAGTTTTCCCTTCAGTTCCTTGTTCCTATGCTATCTTCAACTGATGCCCCCTCTAAAGATTTAATCCTAAAAACCCCGAAAATAATTCTCATCTTTTGATTAGCACCATAACCATTAGTTCCTCAGATAGTTCAGTTCCCTGGAAAAGCAGAAGTTATGGATACATCTGTCACTGTATTCTCCCTCCATGTCTAAATTTATTCCATCACTTACTTCCTTGAAAAGAACTCAGGTCTTGGAGTAAAGTTACCTGAAAGTTTAAATAGTAATTCCACCTTTGCATAACTACATGGTCTTAGACAAGATACTTCACCTCTATGAGGCTGTGGTTCTGTAAAATGAGGAGGTGATTCTGTCTTATCAAGATCAAATGACAGTTTGAAATATTTTCAAAGCATCTGGTATGTTGTAGGCAATGAATAAATGTTAGTGCTCTTCTCTGAGCTAATACTATAGTATCTGCCCCACCTCTGGAATGCATGCAGACTTTAAAATTCATCCTTCTGGTGCTCGACCCCTCCACCCCACCCACAGATAAAAAAGGTATAATTCTAACACCATCAGAAACCTGGAATTTTGTAGATACTGAAGGATCAAAGAAAAGGATTCCTAACAGAAGTACACAGAAAAAAAATTGACAACCTAAGTAATGAGTTTTTATACACTGCCTGTTTGAATAGTAGCCAGCCCCAAGCATAAATAATCTGGGGAGTGTAAATAAAGGTAAGTGGGAGCAAATGGATGAAATGAAGACCTAAGAGAAAAGGACAATGATAGTGATAGTAGGAAATTAAAAGGATCTTGATACCAACTGTGTCTGGATGAGCTGAGGAGGCCCCTCTCATTAAGTTTACTTACATAAATATATCAACAGGTTAAAATTTAAAATCTTAAGTAGTAAGATAAAGTGATGATTGCAAATCCATGAAATGCTCAGTGTTAAGCAAGAATGATTATTGCACATGCTTCAAAGTCAATATATAGGAACCCTAGTCACATTACTGTTAAACCAGGGATTTTCCATTGTAAATCAAGTGACATAATTTTAGAGAGTTAGGGAGTTTTATAAGTTATGTAAAGTTAAATTAATTGCAACTCTTAGGTTATATTAAGCTGGATGCTGCAGGAAGGCATATCTGTTGTTTGCATAACATGTATTTGCTGAACATCATAAATAAAAAAAACTTGAAATAAATAAATAAATACCTCATTATAAGCCAGATCATTCCCAACCATTCACTGGACATTTATTCAATAGATATTTCTCACAAAATTTTGGAATCTTGTATATTTTAAGCATTTAGAATGTGGCTACTTAAGAATAAATTATGACTTCTGCTCCTAACCAAAACAGAGTTGCATGTAATAAACTAACTTCCCCATTAAATATAATATAGTCAGGATATGAGGGGGGCAAAGATCCCAGAAAGAAAGGAAACTCACTGAGGTGGGACCAGTATTTTGTATGCCTCAGATTATTTGCTGATTCTTATGTTGAATAGAGCTAGAAACTAAACTGATCTGAGAGCAGTTAAGGCACTCAGTAAATTGTCATCTATTTCATGGATCTGGGTAGACAAATTTGAAATCCAATGCCTTCAAAAGAGGAGCTCTAAGAAACTCACCAGACTCAATTAGGACACCTTGAGAGAAAGACCATAGGAATGACAGCAAACCAGAAGTAGACCAAACCTATAATATTTGAAATCCAGTCTTGATTCAACTCAGTTCATGACCAGATTAAGTAATCAGGTCCTACTCTGGCTACTAGTCAAAAGATAAAGTTTATCCTCTCTTGAAGAATATCAGCTTATACAGAACTTCTATAGTTTTTCACAAATAATGTCTAGCATTAAATCAAAAATGGATTTAATGAAAGCATGGAAGCAGCTGAATAGATTAGTGCACCAGGAGATAAATCAGTAAGAAATATCCAGGCTGAATTATGGTAAGAATAAAGAATGAAAAATACAGAAATTTATAAGAAACATGGAATATGACAAAAAGACTGAATATATACCTAATTGTCATCTCAGAGAGAGAGGAGAAAAAGAATTGGGCAGAAGCAATACTCAAAGAAGTAATGATCAGGAATTTTATAAAGATTTGGCTGAAAATATCAAACCAAAGAGTTAAGAAGTACTTCAAATTAAGCAGAAATAATACAAGGGAATGCCCAACTAGGCATACTGGAGTAAAACTGTTTAAAATTAGGGCCCGTGGGTGGCTCAGTGGTTGAGCATCTGCCTTTGGCTTAGGTCATGATCCTGGCCGGGGTCCTGGGATCAGATCCCACATTGGGCTTCCTGCAGGGATCCTGCTTCTCCCTCTGTCTATGTCTCTGCCTCTCTCTTTGTGTCTCTCATGAATAAATAAATAAAATCTTAAAACAAACTATCTAAAATTAAAGGAAAAGAATATACTAAAAGCATCTAGAGAAGAAAAGCAGAGTCATTGTTTTCAAATAAACAGTAAGCCTGACTGCCAATTTCTCTGTAGAATGATGGAAGCCAGAAGATAATGGAATGTTATCTTTACAGTACTAAATGAAAATTCCCATTTTAAGATGCTATGAGCCAACCTAGAATTCTATATCCAGAAAAAAGTAGCCTTCAGAACTGGAAACAAAATTAAGAAATTTGAAGACAGGGCAGCCCCGGTGGTGCAGCGGTTTAGCGCCGCCTGCAGCCTAGGGCATGATCCTGGAGACCCTGGATCGAGTCCCACGTTGGGCTCTCTGCATGGAGCCTGCTCCTCCCTCTGCCTGTGTCTCTGCCTCTCTCTCTCTCTGCATCTCTATAAATAAATAAATAAATAATCTTTAAAAAAAAAGAAATTTGAAGACAAATAAAACAGGCTTTGTAACCAATATACTCACACCAAAAATTCCCAAAAGGGTTTCAGATGGCTACTCAGAAATTAAAAAAAAAGAATAAAAAGCAATTGAAAGGTTAAATGTGTGGATAATTATAAATCATATTGGATATATGAAACAATAATAGTACATTGTTGAGTTTTAAACCTACATAGAATTAAAATAAATGACAATAATTCAAATGTAAGAGGCAATTGGAATTATATTAGTATAAATATTAAAAGTACTATAAGATCCTATGATTGCTGAGAATTAGGCAATTGGTAAATTATATTAGAGTCTATATGATGAATGATGTAATCATAGTGTATGTACTAAAAGAACAGTAAAAGGCTATATAAATGGCAGGAATTAGAGGGTGAAATGTAGTAATAAAAATATTTAATTGATTCAAAATAAGGCAAAGAGGAATGAAAATATTATAGGCAATACTGAATAAATAAAAATATTAACAAATTACAAGATTAATATTTAAACCCAAATATATCAGTAATTACATTAATTGTTATAGGACTAGATACTCCAATAAAAGAATAGTGGAGAAATATAGGTGCTCGATATGGAAAACTATTAGTATTTCTAAAATGGTCCACTGCAGTTGTAGGTGGCCTCAGAGATGGGTCTAGGGTTTATGAAACAGCATTGACATTTGATACATTAGCAAGTCTTTCTTTCTTATATATACGCATATGTGCACCAAAGAAATGCATATATGCAGCAGAGTTGAACAAGAATGCTCATGAGACAAAATCTGGAAACAACCCAAATATCCATAAATATCCCAATACACATTTATCTATAAATTCACTAGGGTGAATAAGTGAATTGTGGTAAATGTTAGTTACACCCAACAATATAGTTAAATCTCTCAGATAATATTTGGCTTTAAAAAGCCTGATACAAAAGAGTATATAATATATGATTTATTTCAATGAATTGCAAAAAACAGACAGAACTAATCAATTGGAATATGTCAGAATAGTGATTTGAGCAGAAAGAGTAGTGACTGTGAGGGGACATCAGCTAGTAATGAACTATTTTTATTTCAGTAGTGGTTTTGTGTTTTAATTTTGCTAGGAATTCACACCCTAGCTGTACATTAATGATTCATAATTTGTCAATATGTATATTACATTTAATATGAAGCTTACTAAAACAAGAATCATTCATCATATATGGTAGGGCATTTCAACCAATCTTTTATCCTTTCAATAATTATTTATGGAGCACTTATTATAGCCAATTAGTACAATGGCATTAAGAAACAAGTATAAATACTGGTTCAGGCAATTTTATTTTTGTGATTTTTCCAAGTAAGTTCTCTAAACTTATCTTCTGTAAAAAGAAGTAGATTATGCCTAATGAGTTCTAGAGTCTTTTCCCATTTTAAGGTGCTAAACATAAGTAATATGATCAAAATTCTGGGGGTGACTGGGTGGTTCAGTTAGTTAAACATCAACTCTTGATTTCGACTCAGGTTATGCTCTCAGCATCATGAGATGGAGCCCTGCATTGGTCTCCATGCTGGATGTGTAGCCTGCTTAACATTCTCTCTCCCTCTTCCTTTACCATCCCCCTTCTTGTGTGCATACACATTCTCTCTCTCTCTCTCTCTCTCTCTCAAAAAAAAAAAAAAGAATCTGTAATGGTAGTTTTATTATATCATTAGCAACAGGCTGAAGTTTTCTATGTCCACCACTACAAAAACACTCTGCTCCTTGCCTTTCTTCAAGAGAATAGAAGGAAAAGCCACTTCCAGGGTCTTTGCTCTTCTTTCTGAAAAATTATTGAAATATCTGTGCTTCTTTTCATCCTGATAATCACCACCTCAGGCTTGTCACTGTTTCCATACAGCAGACAGTCAGTGGGTCTTCAAAGATATATATGCTCACTGGAAAGAATGCACTCAAAATATGTTATTCTTTCTCTTTTGTGTAACTAAGAAACAAGCTAATTGATTTAATTTTAACTTTCAATGGGTTTTAATCTCTGGGTTAAGACTAAGAGCTATTAAGTTTAGTCCAAATTTAAACAATGTGTTATTGGTGTGTGAATTAAACTGGTAAGCTAAATGAAACTGCCTTTATAAATGGCATTCTCATTTGTGATCCTATATCTCATGATATGCATTTGCAGCCAGACCAAACACAGCAGCATGTGTTATATACATTCAAAGCAATGGTTCCGTTAAAGAGGAGACTTCTATAGGTCTGTGGTGCCAGACTTACTTTTAGAGAAAATAGGGAACTGCAAATATAGGACAGCCCTCTATGAGAAGGTATGGGAGTAGAAGGCAGTCATTGATGTTGTAGTCTATGGGGAGGTACCTGATATGCCTAGGTTGGCCCCACTAAGAGTGGAAAATTGCCATAGCATCATCAGGGTGAAGCTAAACGAGTAGTACTGAGTCTGTATCTCTGACCATTAGCAATTCCCAGCTGTTCCACACAGACCCCACATGCAAGATGGGAAGGTCAATCTTCCCTTGGGACAATACCAGGTCAATGTCAGGCCATATATGATTTGAGGTCCCCTAAAAAAACCTTTAAATCAACTCAAAATACAGCAGTTTGAAAATAAACCCATTAACCAATCTAGAGAAAAATCTGAGGTCAAATTCAAGGTAATGGCTTACACTGGAAAAAGAGACCAAATGCAGAAGCCAAGTAATGAAGCTAGAGTAGATGTTCATGGAGCTAGACTGGGAAAGCAGAAACTAAAAGTCTCAGCATACAGGCAAGATTTGCATCAGTACAGAGTGTTTCTCTTCTAGAATACATTCCAGAGTGAGAGGTCAGACTATCATCTTTATAATCTAGTGAGATCTACTTAACAAAATAAGTAGACTTTAAAGGAAATTCAAGGGAGAACATAATGACTTAGGAAATGCCTGCCTTTGTGGCTTTTTTTCCCTAATGAAGTCATCTTTCTAGGTGGAACTGATAAGATTGGGCAAATATATGCTACTTTCTGCTGTACACAATTCTTCGTAGATATCTTGTATTTCTGCACATCTAGCAAGCAAAAGCATGAGCTGCCATTGTTCAATACTGTTTTAACATGCATGCTTGTATAGTTAACAGTGTTAAAAGACAGACTAGTGTCTCCTGCTGAAACAAAGTTAATTTATACTTACTTCCAATTTTAAAATATTTGGGTTCCCTAAGCTCAGGATTCCTCTTCTGTCACCTATCGACTATATGTGCAGATATTACCTAACTCTTTTTATATTGCCCTATGGGAATTGGGACTTAGGAAAATGGTGTAAGGAAATGTTAGTACTCTGACCACCACTATTGCTGTGAGTAATAAAATCCCTTGTCTCTGACCTAGGAATTTTGTGTCTTTTAACAGCATATATGAAACTGTAGCACCTTGCAAGTAGGATAAAATCTCAGACACACAATTCTTGATAATTCCTAAGAGAAGTCTCTATCAGTGCTGTAGTCGGGATCCATTTTATCCACCTAGGCAATAATAATAATAACAACAACAACGACAACAATAATAAAAGAAGCTACTACATTTTAAACATTTATTATATGACAGATTGGTGGCTGTGGTTCTGGCTGTGGTGGTTACTGCATGGATGTTCTTGGTAAGGTGATTTATCTGATTAATTTTACCAGTGAACAAAACAAGATTGAATCTTATAAACAATAGAAGATAGATCAAATTAACTATTTGGGGGAGTTTTGATAAAATAAAAATCCCCTAGAGGTACCTGGATGGCTCAGTTGTGTCTGCCTTTGGCTCAGATCACAATCCCAGGGTCCTGGGATGGAGCCCCACACTGGGCTCCCTGCTCAGCATGGAGTCTACTTCTCTCTCTCCATTGCTTGTGCTCTCTTGTGCTCTCTTCTCTCTCTCAAATAAATAAAATCTTAAAAAATAACAATCACCTAGAGTTGAATAACTACGAAGTGCCAGGTCCTACACTGATCATATTATATGTTATATATTATGTAATTTTATATTAGATCTTGTTTGATCTTCACAGAAACCTCGTGAGGTAGGTACTATCATTGTTCCCATTTTAAGCTTGTGGAAACTGATACTTAGTTAAATAGATAGACAAAGATCATGTAGATTCTAAGTGACAAGGATCTGACAAATGTCAATTTTGTCAAGGTCGGTATTACCTATTACTTATTAGCCGTTAATAATAAGTCAGGTGTTCAAATAATAGACTACTCTCATTTTGACTCCACTTGTTTACTGCTACATTTAAATTTTGTATCCAAGGCAAATCTCTCACTTGCCTTGCTGTGGTCTCATCATTTGATATAATTACCATTTAATAAATATTTGTTTCCTGAACAGATAAATGTATGAACAGCCTTGACACATTGGATGCATTGTCTGGCTCAATAAATAATTGTTACTGAATGAATGGATGAATGAACATTTGCTGAATGTCATGCATCAATATTGAAATTTTATATACTTTGTCCAGTCTCTTAGCCACATTCCTAAGCAACCCACTATACAGGTACATTTGTAAAAAGATCTGATCAGGATTAATGTGAGTGGTAAGTTGATATCATTTATAACCTGATATCATGTGAATAAAAAACAGCACATCACCTCTGTAGTATTCTTCTCCAAAATCCATAACTGCAATTCAATTATGGAAATCATCAGGGACCCCTGGGTGGCTCAGCGGTTGGGCTTCTGCCTTTGGCTAAGGTCATGATCCCAGGATCCTGGGTCAAGTCCCGAGTCCCACACTGGGCTCCCTGCAAGGAGCCTGCTACTCCCTCTGCCTGTGTCTCTGCCTCTCTTTCTCTCTCAGTCTGAGTCTCTCATGAATAAATGAATAAATCTTTTTTAAAAAAAAATCATGGAAATCATCAGCCAAATTTCAAATTGGCCATTTTACAAATTACCCTATTCAGTCAGTACTCTTCAAAAGTGTCTATCATTAAAAAAAAGAAAAGAAAAGATAGAAAAGGCCACAGATCGTAGGAAACTAAGGAGACATGATGACTAAAATAGGAAACCTTGGATACCATCCTGAAAGGAAAAAATATTGGATATCATTCTGAATGGAAAAAAGACATTGGCAGGAATACAAGTAAAGTCCAAATAAAGTCTACAGTTTGGCTAATAATAATGTACCAATGTTAATTTTTTAGTCTTGATAAATTCACCATGGTTATATAAGGTGTTAATGTGAGGGGAACCTGGATGAAGGCTATACAAAAACATTCTTTACTATTTTTACTATTCTCTTATAAATGTGAAATTATTTCAAAATAAAAAGTTTAAGGAAGGAAATAGGCAAAAAAAGGACCACTTTACTAGCAGTTAGAGATTCAGGTGGGAAACATAAAGATCTCTAAGAGAGATAGAAGAGTGTATAAATCAACACACAGTGCATCAGTCTGTCTGGAGTTACTATGTTTCTGATCTACAAACTTCTGAAATCGATTTTTAGAGGGTGTTAGGCTTCCTAAACTCTCTTTTCCCAGTTCTATAACTATGGTCATCGTGGTTCTTCCTGTAGTGATTTAGTCAAAGACAAAATCAATGAAAAAGCAGACAACAAAGTGCAATCCCAACAACACCCTCCTCCCAACACATTCCTGATAATTATCAAGTTGCTCCACATTTTTTTAGACTTTGAATGTGCATACTGGCTTTCTGAGTTCTGAGAGGTATTAGATCTTCCTGAGAATCCTAAAGGCAGTTGTAAGAAAAAGAAGCATGTTATAGAATCTCCCAATGAAGTGTGTTTTGCTTCATTTATGATACTTTGTGAATTTGAGTTGTTGTAAGACGTAATGCTCTGAAGAAAAATAAAAGGTTGGCCTGTAGCTGATTTTCCACAGTAGCTGTGTGGCCATCTGGTTTGGTTTTGAATCATCCTTATTAATTCGCGGAAAATGATATACTGAAATCACTATGTAGCAGGTAAATTCCAAATCCATGTCAGCTTTGCCAAGTGTTGTCCCATCTGTAAAAGGGAACAGCATGCAAGCAGCCTGGCTCCAGCCTGACTCAAGCTGTAGCATATTTGCCTGTGCCTGTTGACAGTTCCATTACCAAGCTTATTTTGTTAAGTCAGATTGCAACCTTTAATGTAACCCATGTCTTTCACGGCACACGTCTTTAGAAAAAGAAATTCTTACAGAAGTAACAACCAAGACAACATTAATTATTCTTGTCTCAGGAAGTTATTAACTAGAGACCAAACCTTCTATAAACCATTCCCAAAGCCTCAGCTTGCCTGTAGCTTTATGGGTGACTGAAATGTTTTCCCATTGGCTTCCTCTTAACCTCTGATCTCCCTAGCACGAATACCAAATATAAGCTCTTCATTTCCACAGTAATGGATTTTCAGTCTCCTCCATCTTTAAAAGGGAAGAGATCAGCCCAACTTTTAGAATTTCTGCCTTTTGCATGGAGAGGCATTGCTGTGCCTACTTAAAGAAAAGCAACTTAAGAAGATGGCGGAAGAGTAGGGTCCCTAAGTCACCCGTCCCCACCAAATTACCTAGATAACCTTCAAATCATTCTGAAAATCTACGAATTTGGCCTGAGATTTAAAGAAAGAACAGCTGAAACGCTACAGTGAGAAGAGTTCATGCTTCTATCAAGGTAGGAAGACGGGGAAAAAGAAATAAAGAAACAAAAGGCCTCCAAGGGGGAGGGGCCCCGCGAGGAGCCGGGCTAAGGCCGGAGCCAGTGCCCCAGGACAGGAAAGACCCGTCCTGGAGAAGCAGGAGCTGCACCAACCTTCCCGGGCGGAAAGGGGCTCCCAGGGAGTTGGAGCAGGACCCAGGAGGGCGGGGATGCCCTCGGGCTCCCTGGGACAGTAACAGGCACCTGCGCCCGGGGGAGAGTGCGCCGAGCTCCCTAAGGGCTGCAGCGCGCACGGCGGGACCTGGAGCAGCTCGGAGGGGCTCGGGCGGTGGCTCCGCGGAGGGGGATGCGGGGCGAGAGCGCGAAGCCAACAGCGCATACCGGGAGCACAGGGCGCCGGGACACAGCCCAGGATCCGGCCTCCCCCGGGACAGGCAGAGGCCGGGAGGGCCCAGGACAGCAAGGACGCTCCTGCCCCGAGCTGAGCAGATCAGCGGCCCCGCCCCGGAGCCTCCAGACCCTGCAGACCAAGAGCTCCGGAGTTCCTGCAGGGGCTGAACCCAGGTTTCCAGAGCTGCCACCGCCACTGAGGTTGTTCCTCCAGGGGCCTCACGGGGTAAACAACCCCCACTGAGCCCTGCACCAGGCAGGGGCAGAGCAGCTCCCCCAAGTGCTAACACCTGAAAATCAAAACAACAGGCCCCTCGCCCAGAAGACCAGCTAGAAGGACAAGTTCCAGGGGAAGTCAAGGGACTTAAAGTATACAGAATCAGAAGATACTCCCCCGTGTTTTTTGTTTTTGTTTTTGTTTTCTTTTTGATTTCTGATTGCTTCCCCACCCCTTTTTTTCACCTTTCTTTCTTTTTCTTTCTCTTTTTCTTCTTTTTCCTTTTTTTCTTCCTTTTTTCTTTTTTCTTTTTCTCTTTTCTTTCCTTCTCCCTCTCTCTTTTTCTCCTTTACCCAATACAACTTGTTTTTGGCCACTCTGCACTGAGCAAAATGACTAGAAGGAAAACCTCACCTCAAAAGAAAGAATCAGAAACAGTCCTCTCTCCCACAGAGTTACAAAATCTGGATTACAATTCAATGTCAGAAAGCCAATTCAGAAGCACTATTATAGAGCTACTGGTGCTCTAGAAAAAAGCATAAAGGACTCCAGAGACTTCATGACTGCAGAATTTAGATCTAATCAGGCAGAAATTAAAAATCAATTGAATGAGATGCAATCTAAACTAGAAGTCCTAACGATGAGGGTTATAGAGGTGGAAGAACGAGTGAGAGACATAGAAGACAAGTTGATGGCAAAGAGGGAAACTGAGGAAAAAACAGACAGACAATTTAAAGATCATGAACACAGATTAAGGGAAATAAACAACAGCCTGAGGAAGAAAAACCTACGTTTAAATGGGGTTCCCGAGGGTGCCGAAAGGGCCATAGGGCCAGAATATGTATTTGAACAAATCCTAGCTGAAAACTTTCCTCTGGGAAGGGAAACAGGCATTCAGATCCAGGAAATAGAGAGATTCCCCCCCCCCCCAAAATCAATAAAAACCGTTCAACACCTCGACATTTAATAGGGAAGTTTGCAAATTCCAAAGATAAAGAGAAGATCCTTAAAGCAGCAAGAGACAAGAAAGCCCTGACTCTAATAGGGAGGAATATTAGGGTAACAGCAGACCTCTCCACAGAGACCTGGCAGGCCAGAAAGAGCTGGCAGGTTATATTCAGGGTCCTAAATGAGAAGAACATGCAAACGAGAATACTTTATCCAGCAAGGCTCTCATTCAAAATGGAAGGAGAGATAAAAGCTTCCAAGACAGGCAGGAACTGAAAGAATATTTGACCTCCAAACCAGCTCTGCAAGAAATTTTAAGGGGGACTCTTAAAATCCCCCTTTAAGAAGAAGTTCAGTGGAAAAATCCACAAAAACAAGGACTGAATAGATATCATGATGACACTAAACTCATATCTGTCAATTGTAACTCTGAACGTGAACGGGCTTAATGACCCCATAAAAAGGCACAGGGTTTCAGACTGGATAAAATAGCAGGACCCATCTATTTGCTGTCTACAAGAGACTCATTTTAGACAGAAGCACACCTACAACCTGAAAATAAAAGGTTGGAGAACCATTTACCATTCAAATGGTCCTCAACAGAAAGCAGGGGTAGTCATCCTTATATCAGATAAACTAAAATTTACCCCAAAGACTGTAGTGAGAGACGAAGAGGGACACTATCTCATACTTAAAGGATCTATCCAACAAGAGGACTTAACAATCCTCAATAGATATGCCCCGAATGTGGGAGCTGCCAAATATTTAAACCAATTAATAACCAAAGTGAAGAAATACTTAGATAATAACACACTTATACTTGGTGACTTCAATCTAGCTCTTTCTACCCTCAATAGGTCTTCTAAGCACAACATCTCCAAAGACGAGAGCTTTAAATGATACACTGGACCAGATGGATTTCACAGATATCTACAGAACTTTACATCCAAACTCAACTGAATACACATTCTTCTCAAGTGCACATGGAACTTTCTCCAGAATAGACCACATACTGGGTCACAAATCTGGTCTGAACTGATACCAAAAGATTGGGATGCTATTGGATTGCTATTCTCAGACCATAATGCCTTGAAATTAGAACTAAATCACAACAAGAAGTTTGGAAGGACCTCAAACACGTGGAGGTTAAGGACTATCCTGCTAAAAGATGAAAGGGTCACACAGGAAATTAAGGAAGAATTAAAAAGATTCATGGAAACTAATGAGAATGAAGATACAACCATTCAAAATCTTTGGGATGCAGCAAAAGCAGTCCTGAGGGGGAAATACATCGCAATACAAGCATCCATACAAAAACTGGAAAGAACTCAAATACAAAAGCTAACCTTACACATAAAGGAGCTAGAGAAAAAACAGCAGATGAACCCCACGAGAGCAGAAGAAGAGAGTTAATTAAGATTCGAGCAGAACTCAACGAAATCGAGACCAGAAGAACTGTGGAACAGATCAACAGAACCAGGAGTTGGTTCTTTGAAAGAATTAATAAGATAGATAAACCATTAGCCAACTTTATTAAAAAGAAGAGAGAGGAGACTCAAATTAATAAAATCATGAATGAGAAAGGAGAGATCACTACCAACACCAAGGAAATACAAACGATATTTAAAACATATTATGAACAGCTATGCGCCAAAAAATTAGGCAATCTAGAAGAATGGACGCATTCCTGGAAAGCCACAAACTACCAAAACTGGAACAGGAAGAAATCGAAAACCTGAACAGGCCAATAACCAGGGAGGAAATGGAATCAGTCATCAAAAACCTCCCAAGACACAAGAGTCCAGGGCCAGATGGCTTCCCAGGGGAATTCTATCAAACGTTTAAAGAAGAAATCATACCTATTCTACTAAAGCTGTTTGGAAAGACAGAAAGAGTTGGAGTACTTCCAAATTCGTTCTATGAGGTCAGCATCACCTTAATTCCAAAATCAGACAAAGACCCCACCAAAAAGGAGAATTACAGACCAATATCCCTGATGAACATGGATGCAAAAATTCTCAACAACATACTAGCCAAAAGGATCCAACAACACATTAAGAAAATTATTCACCATGATCAAGTTGGATTTATCCCCGGGACACAAGGCTGGTTCAACACTCGTAAAACAATCAATGTGATTCATCATATCAGCATGAGAAAAACCAAGAACCATATGATCCTCTCATTAGATGCAGAGAAAGCATTTGACAAAATACAGCATCCATTCCTGATCAAAACTCTTCAGAGTGTAGGGAGAGAGGGAACTTTCCTCGACATCTTAAAAGCCATCTATGAAAAGTCCACAGCAAATATCATTCTCAATGGGGAAGCACTGGGAGCTTTTCCTCTAAGATCAGGAACAAGACAGGGATGTCCACTCTCACCACCGCTATTCAACATAGTACTGGAAGTCCTAGCCTCAGCAATCAGACAACAAAAAGACATTAAAGGCATTCAAGTTGGCAAAGAAGAAGTCAAACTCTCCCTCTTCGCCAATGACATGATACTCTACATAGAAAACCCAAAAGCCTCCACCCCAAGATTGCTAGAAATCATACAGCAATTTGGTAGCGTAGCAGGATACAAAATCAATGCCCAGAAATCAATGGCATTTCTATACATTAACAATGAGACTGAAGACAGAACACTTCTGAAAGAAATTGAGGAAGACACAAAGAGATGGAAAAATATTCCATGCTCATGGATTGGCAGAATTAATATTGTGAAAATGTCAATGTTACCCAGGGCAATTTACACGGACTTTGTTCAGAGAGTTACAACGAATTATTTTAAGATTTGTGTGGAATCAGAAAAGTCCCGAATAGCCAGGGGAATTTTAAAAAAGAAAACCATAGCTGGGGGCATCACAATGCCAGATTTCAGGTTGTACTACAAAGCTGTGGTCATCAAGACAGTGTGGTACTGGCACAAAAACAGACACATAGATCAATGGAACAGAATAGAGAACCCAGAAATGGACCCTCAACTTTATGGTCAACTAATATTTGATAAAGGAGGAAAGACTATCCATTAGAGGAAAGACAGTCTCTTCAATAAATGGTGCTGGGAAAATTGGACATCCACATGCAGAAGAATGAAACTAGACCACTCTCTTTCACCATACACAAAGATAAACTCAAAATGGATGAAAGGTCTAAATGTGAGACAAGATTCCATAAAAATCCTAGAGGAGAACACAGGCAACACCCTTTTTGAACTTGGCCACAGTAACTTCTTGCAAGATACATCCACGAAGGCAAAAGAAACAAAAACAAAAATGAACTATTGGGACTTCATCAAGATAAGAAGCTTTTGCACAGCAAAGGATACAGTCAACAAAACTCAAAGACAACCTACAGAATGGGAGAAGATATTTGCAAATGACATATCAGATAAAGGGTAGTTTCCAAGATGTATAACGAACTTCTTAAACTCAACACCAAAGAAACAAACAATCCAATCATGAAATGAGCAAAAGACATGAACAGAAATCTCACAGAGGAAGACATAGACATGGCCAACAGGCACATGAGAAAATGCTCTGTATCACTTGCCATCAGGGAAATACAAATCAAAACCACCATGAGATACCACCTCACACCAGTGAGAATGAGGAAAATTAACAAGGCAGGAAACCACAAATGTTGGAGAGGATTGGAGAAAAGGGAACCTTCTTACACTGTTGGTGGGAATGTGAACTGGTGCAGCCACTCTGGAAAAATGTGTGGAGGTTCCTCAAAGAATTAAAAATAGACCTGTCCTACGACCCAGCAATTGCACTGTTGGGATTTACCCCAAAGATTCAGATGCAATGAAACGCCGGGACACCTGCACCCCGATGTTTTTAGCAGCAATGTCCACAATAGCCAAACTGTGGAAGGAGCCTCGGTGTCCATCGAAAGATGAATGGATAAAGAAGATGTGGTCTATGTATACAATGGAATATTACTCAGCCATTAGAAACGACAAATACCCACCATTTGCTTCAACGTGGATGGAACTGGAGGGTATTATGCTGAGTGAAGTAAGTCAATCGGAGAAGGACAAACAGTGTATGTTCTCATTCATTTGGGGAATATAAATAATAGTGAAAGGGAATATTAGGGAAGGGAGAAGAAACGTGTGGGAAATATCAGAAAGGGAGACAGAACATAAAGACTCCTAACTCTGGGAAATGAACTAGGGGTGGTGGAAGGGGAGTTGGGCAGGGGGTGAGGGTGAATGTGTGTCGGGCACTGAGGGGGACACTTGACGGGATGAGCACTGGGTGTTATTCTGTATGTTGGTAAATTGACCACCAATAAAAAATTAATTCATTAAAAAAAAAGAAAAGCAACTTGAATTGCCACAAGGAACAGGAACCTTTAAACTTTATTTATTCAAGACAGGAAGAAGAAGCTTTGTGGATTTTAATAAGGCGCTTTTTCCACTAATTTTAATAAACTTGTGACAAACTCCTCTTGCTGCTTCTGTTCTACTTCAGAGCCCCTTATTAATTTTTTCCACTTTCCACACTAAGAATTATAAAAAAGAAAAAAAGTCATTATGACCACCACCCATCTCAATTCAATTCCTGGATGCGCCAGTCTAAAGCTCACACAACCAGCAAATAGGCATCAAGTGACCCAAATGTGTAAGACACTGAGCTCAGTGCTAGGGATACCAAAACTTTAAAGTAGAAGTGAGCCATACTTAAGGATTAAGAAAGAAAAACAACTACCCACTTGGCTCATAGTGCTTAATTATGGATCCTTAAACGGGCTAAACTTACAGGCTGAGGCATCATTTCTCATTCTAGTATTGTACAGGTTAAAAGCCCTCAAAGAAGACAGTGCTGATAGAAATACTTGAAGCCCAGACTTTAACTTACTATGAAGTTAATTCCAAAATAATTTAGAAGAGCCTGAAGAGGTAGTAGCAAAGAACTTGAGCTCTATAGTGAGACAGATCTGAATATTTTTCTCCTGGCTTTAAGATTCTGCTGCTGTGTATAATAACAGACAAGTCAGTTAGCCTTTATGATTTGGTTACCTCAATAGGGATAATGACTGTTACCTATCTCATGTTTGTTGTAAAGAAAAAGTGAAAAAATCCATGTAAAGTATGTGGCATGATGCTGGGCATCTACCATAGCTCACTAAATGTTGGTTTTTTTACTACTAACATTTTAATTATTAACATTGGAATCATCATTTTCATTAACAAGCCTCAAAAGTAGACTCTAGCTATTGTAGCACAAATCAAATAAAATAAGCAACATCCAAGTGAGTTGTGAGTTTCAGTTGAGACTAGGTCATAGAAAAGAAAATGAATCTGACAAACTATCATAGCATTACACTTTACAGTCAACTGATTTGAATTCACATCCTGGCGTGACCAGTTAATAACCAGTAGTATGACCTTGAGCAAATGATTTAAGTTTTCTGAGCCTCAGTTTTCTCACTTACACAGTGATATTAATAATATTCCTTCACACTGTTTGTAAGGTAATACTCTGTATGTAAGCCGTTTGGCATAAAACCCAGTGTAGAGTAGGCATGCAGTAAATGTAATTTCCCTACACTGTATCACCAGCACCGTCAAATCTTTTCCACTCTCATTTTCTCTGCTCACCTCCAGATACTGTAATAATATTAGAAATTTCATCACTCGAGATTTCACTTTATATATTCAATTAAGAAGTTTATAGACTATTTATACATAGTCTTACTGTAAGACTATGTATATACACATTTATACATAGTCTTACATAAGACTATGTATATACATATATGTCCTTCATTCCAAGGAGTTGACTATTTTTAGAAGGTTCAAACTGATAAATTATATTGCAGGTACATCATACAAATCTAGCCCAATCATCAAGAATGCTCAAAGAGAAAGGTAATTTTTAAAAAAACTATATATATAATTCTCCCAGGCAAATTTGGCTTGTGATCTTACCTGGTCTCATTAGCTAAAGAGAATTAGGATTATCCAGTACTTGAAGATCACAGTAAACATTAAGATTCATTGAGTTAGAAGGCAGCAAATTTCTTTTTTTTATTTTTATAAATTTATTTTTTATTGGTGTTCAATTTGCCAACATATAGAATAACACCCAGTGCTCATCCCATCAAGTGCCCACCTCAGTGCCCGTCACCCCCACCCCCCACCTACCTCCCCTTCCACCACCCCTAGTTCGTTTCCCAGAGTTAGGTCTCTCATGTTCTGTCTCCCTCCCTGATATTTCCCACTCATTTTTTCTCCTTTCCCCTTTATTCCCTTTCACTATTTTTTATATTCCCCAAATGAAGGAGACCATATAATGTTTGTCCTCAAATTGACTTATTTCACTCAGCATAATACCCTCCAGTTCCATCCACGTCGAAGCAAATGGTGGGTATTTGTCGTTTCTAATTCCATTTGAAAATGTGAACTAAGCTAACATTCCAGCATGATTCTATGGATGATATTATAGGTGAGGGCTCACCTACAAGTTTTACAACCATTTGACTCAATGAATATGATAACACTGGAAGACAGTAAAATAACAAATACTAGTGCCAATATTCTAATAGGAGGTGGTTAGGCTTCCACTTCTGCTTCTCTGCTTTTTTGCTTTCGTGGTTCCTCATAGCTAAGTTCAGTAGTGACTGAAATTGCAAATCCAAGCTGTTCCAAGCTTCTGAGACAATTCAAACTGAAGAGAAAATCAGCAGATTCAGTCTCACCATTCAGTTTAGTTTAGTTTTACATCAGCCTCCCTGAGATTTAATGGGTCAAGAAACATCACCCAAAGCTTCTACATTTTCTCCTAAGTCTTTTTGCTACCAACCAAAAATAAAAAGTCAGTAGTATATAGAGGTTATATGCATGAATTCTTAAGTTAGACTGCCTGAGTTCAAATGCTAGCTCTGTCCATTACTGGCTGTGTAGCTTTGGGCAAATTATTTCACTTTTAGCTTTGTTTCATCATCTATAAAATGGGAGTAATGATAGTATCTAACTAATTAACTTCTTAAGAGAATTAAAGGTGAGAAAGATTACAAGGTTCTTAGTGGTTGGCACATAATGAGCACTTTAGGTTCATGTTCATGTTTTTAAAAATCCCAAGACCCATTTCACCAAGAAAATGTTTCCCCTTATTTTTTTGACATGAAGTTCTTTAAATCTTTCCCTTCAAACCCCACACCCATGTTGATCTGGTTCACTAGGCTTCTGTCTAAACTACTACCTCAGTCACTAATCTGAATCTCTATTCTGTTACCCAATCTAGTACCTCATTTCTATTTCAGGTTTGGGCATATCTGGACAGAAATATAAAATGATGACCACTGAGCTACCTAACATCTGACCCTTCCATAGGTATGATCCACCAGACTAACCACATCTCCCAGTACCTACAGGTTTTCCAAATTGTGACTAAGATAGAATATCTATCTCTGGAACCCAATGTCCAATCCACCTAGCTGAACTTCAGGAACCCACTATGTCTTCCTCCCTTAACTGCCCCTAGATGACAGAAAGAGACAAGTTGCCAAATTTCGGGATACAAAGCAATGTCTAGATAAAAAAGAAATCCTGCCCTCCTTATGGTAGCCTTCCTTTTCAAAAATATTTATTTATTTATTTATTTATTTTAGAGAGAGAGCATGCATGCCAAGTTGGGGGAGGGACAGAGGGAGAGAATCTTCAAGCAGACTCCCCCCAATGGTGGAACTTCACACGGGGCTCAATCCCATGACCCATGAGACCTGAGCCAAAACCAAGAGTCAGAGGCTCGACTGACTGAGTCACCCAGGCACCCCATTATGGTAGCCTTTCTAAAACCAAACAGGAAAAAATCTTATTTGGGTATGATTCCTGCATGATTGAACACCAAAAGGCAAATAGTGATTTTATCCTATATGGACTACAAAAGTAGAGAGTACCACTCAAAGACTTGAAAAGATTAAACGAATATGAAAAATAAATAAAATGTTCTTATTTGATGAAGAGAAATTAAGAATAGGGAATTAAGAAAGGGTTTTAACTACTGAGTCTTCAGTATGAATAGGCCTATTGTAATAAATTAAAATGTCTCATGTACATTGTGCATTTTTTAGAGCCATTTCTTTCCCAGGATCTCAAAGCACTTTGCAAATATTAATTATCCATCAGTATCTATTTATGGTATGACCATTATCAATGCCTCCTATATGATGAAAAAAAAAAAAGAAAGAAATTTGCCCAGAGCCACATGGGGCAAACTGTGAACAAGAACCATTTGTTGTTCCTGTGTTTATAATAATGAGCAAATTAAAAGTGCAATGATTTTCTCTGTAATTCAGGAAAAAAATCACTCTGTTAACAGTTGTCCCTAACCATAAGAAAAAAAGTCCTTTTACAATCCATGGACAAGACCTCAAGGCAGCTTCTCATTTTTCCATGGCCAGAGGTTGCTGCTATGAATAAATGATTCTCTGAAGCCCCACTTTAGTGGAAAGATGTATGGATGGTTAGAGAAATATCTGCAAATAAATCTTGTTGATTAATATTTGAAAAAGAAAAGAAAAAAGTCCTTTTAACTTTCTTTAATGTGGATGGATATTTTTTATTTTTCAGATAGTACCTAATTATGGTAAATTGCTTCATTCTCTAATTGTTACTGAAAGGAAACTAAACATTGTTATGTTGACTACTCAAAAGTGGATTGTTAATGGCGCTAATCATCAGATAATCTGGCAATATAATCAACATTACTGGGAGATGCCTTGTGGAAACAACAGGCAAAACAAGTATGAAAGATAGACTTATAAGTGCTCAATGCTATTGTTTTATGCTTAGTATGAGAGGTAAAAATTCCCACTTCACAAAGAAACAGAAGGTGATGTTAACCCTGTTTTATATGCTGAACAACCAGAACCCCAAATGCCTTGGTGTATAACGTTGGACTCTCATCACACCAACTTTAAACATCCTCTCCACAGGATATGAAACATAAACATTTTCCGAAGAGATATTTTACCAGAGGAGAACTTTTTTACCTGCATCTGCTCCTAACCTAAATACCTTAAAATGGGGGATAGCTTTTCCACACCTCACCAGCTCTTGAGTTAAAAGGATAAGAGTAAAAGCGAGTTTTATTTGTTCTTGCCATTCTTCGTATTTTGAAAAATTAATTCACATTAATAAAGATAATAGTGGGAGATGGTGGAATCTAGGAAAAGAATAACTAGAACAAAGATCATCAAACTTTTATTTTCTTGAAAAAAATCGGATATGATTGCAAGGTTTTCAGTAGCTCATGCTGGGAATTAATTCAACTATAATTAATTGAATTGAAGATAAATATCTACTTGATATATTAAAAACAGGACCACCTGGGTGGCTCAGTTGGTTTAAATTTTTATTCTCTTCCTTTTTTTAGTTTTGAAAAATATAAAACATATGACACCACAAAAGGACTCAAAGATCCAAAGCAACTTGAAAAAGAAAAACAAAAGTGGAGATATCACAATTCCAGACTACAAGTTATATTACAAAGTGATAGTAAATAAAACAGTATGGTACTAGCAAAGGAATAAGCATACAGATCAATGGAACAGAATAACAGAATAGAAAACCCAGAAATATACCCACAATTATATGGCCAACTAAAATTGACAAAAGAGGAATGACTATACAGTGGAAAAAAGTCTCTTCAACAAATGGTGTTGAGAAAACTGGACAGCAACTTGGAAAGGAATGAAACTGGACTGCTTTATTTCACCATACACTAAAATAAATTCAAATTGGAGAAAAGAGCTAAATGTGAGACCTGACATTTAAAAAATCCTTAAAAAGAACACAGGCAGTAATTTCTCTGACATCAGCTATAGCAATATTTTTTCTAGATATGTCTTCTGAGGCAAGGGAAACAAAAGTAAAAATGAATTATTCAGACTACATCAAAATAAAAAGATTCTGCACACGAAGAGAAAAATAAAAAAACTAAAAGGCAAACTTCAGAATGGGAGAAGATATCTGCAAATGACATACCAGAAAAAGGGCTAGTATTAAAAATCTATAAAGAACTTATACAACTCAACATCCAATAAACAAATAGTCCAATTTAAAAATATGCAAAAGAGATGAACATTTTTCCAAAGAAGACATCCAGATGGTCAACAGATACATGCAAAGATGTTCAATATCACTCTTCATAAGGGAAATGCTGTCAAACCTACAATGAGATATCACCTCACACCTGTCAAAATGCCTAAAATTGAAAACACAAGAAATAGCAAGTGTTGGCAAGGATGTGGAGAAAAAGGAACTCTTACACTATTGGTGAGAATGCAAACTGATTCAGCTACTGTGCAAAACAGTGTGAGGATTCCTCAAAAATTTTTTTTAAAAAACTACCCTACCATCCCGCAATTGAACTAATGGGATATATCCAAAGAATACAAAAACACATTCAAAAGGATACACGTATGCTAATGCTTATTGCAGCATTATACAGTAGCCAAATTACAGAAGTAGCCCAAGTGTCCATTATAGATGAATAGATAAAGAAGATGTGTTTTTTATATATATATATAATGGAATATTATTCATCCATTAAAAAAATGAAATCTTGTCATTTGCAATGACATGGATGGAGCTAGAGAGTTTAATGCTAAGTGAAGTAAGTCAGTCAGAAAAAGACAAATACTATATGATTTCACTCATATGGAATTTAAGAAACAAAATAAATGAGCAAAGGAAAAAATAGAGATAAAGAAACCAAGAAACAGACTCTTAACTATAGGGAACAAATTGTTGGTTACCAGATGGGAGGTGGGATGGGGGATGGGTGAAATAGGTGGTGGGGATTAAGGAGTGCACTTATCATGATGAAAAAAATTGTGGTTGTCAAGAGCATTTGACAGACATTTTCTCAAAAATGAACAAAGTAAAACAGTTACTTCAAGGGAAAATTAGAATTTTATCAAACTTGATGTATCTCCTTGAGCCTGATAGCTTCCCAACACTTAAAGGCCATTCTGATAAAATTGGTAGTGGTATTAATATGATTGTTCCATTGTGTAATAAAATCGGTCAATATTTAGAAAATCTGAATAACTTAATAAACCAACATTTTCCAATTTAAAAAAAGAAAAACATAAACTATAACTGGAAATATATTTTTCTATAATCTGTATTTAAAATAATGTAACATTTCATGTGGTGCATTCTATATTATTTCATAACATGAAAATGTTTGTTGGTTCTGATATAATCAATGGCTTTTAATCAATTCATCCCCTCAAACTACTTTGAATATATTAGGGTGGCTGTCAAGCTCTTCTCTATTTTGTTGTCAAGAAAACTAAGTCTGATTTGCAAAGCAAGAAAATTTTGTTCTATCGTAAACTTATAATTATTCAAATTATAAGAACTGACTTAATTCTTAAATTATGACATATTTAATCTCATTCAGTTATATCTATATCAAGAAGATTTTAGTGTGTTATTTTAGTGTGTTTATTTTAGTGTGTTATTTCATAAATTATATAATCATAAAATATTTAATTTGCTAAATAGATTGGTATTAGATGCACATTGTTCAAATAATAAAAAGAAAAAATGTCTTTCTCCTAACCCTTTCTCTCTCTTTTTTCAAGTATAAAATTCCAAGTTATTATTATATTTGTAGAGTTATATAACCATAATCACAATCATTTGTTTGTTTCTTGGTTTTGGGGGGGGTTTGAGAGCTTTGTTTGTTTCAAGTTTTTATTTGAATTCCAGTTAGTTAACATATAGTGTAGTATTGGTTTGGGGAGTAGAATTTAGTAATTCATCACTTACATATAACACCTAGTGCTCATCACAACTGCCCTCCTTAATACCCATCATCCATTTAACCCATCCCCCTACCTACCTCCCCTCCAGCAACCCACAGTTTCCCCTTTATCATTAAGTCTGTTTTATGGTTTGCCTCTATTTCCCCCCTATGTTCATCTGCTTTGTTTCTTAAATTCCACTATGAGTGAAATGATGTAGTATCTGTCTTATTCTAACTGACCTATTTCACTTAGCATGAAACACTCTAATTCCTTACAAGTCATTGTAAATGCCAAGATTTCATTATTTTATGACTAATATTCATATATATATGAATATATATGCATGCATACATACATAGTGCCACATCGTCTTTATCCATTCATTAGTCAATGGACATTTGGGCTATTTCCATAATTTGGCTATTGATGATAATGCTACTATAAACATAAGGGTGCACATAACCCTTCGAATCAGTATTTTTGGGTAAATACTCAGTAGTACAATTGCTGGATCATAGAGTAGTTCTATTTTTAACCTTTCCAGAATCCTTATACTATTATCCAGAGTAGATGAGCCATTTTGCATCCCCATCAATAGTGAAAGAGGGTTCCACTTCCACTATATCCTCACCAGAAGCTGTTGTTTCCTCTGTTATTAATTTTAGCCATTCTGACAGGTGATATATGAGGTGATATGTCATTGTAGTTGTGATTTATATTTCCTTGATAATGAATGATGTTGAGAATTTTTTCATGTGTCTGTTAGCCAGCTGTATGTCTTCTTTGGAAAAAATGTCTATTAACAGCTTCTGCCCATTCCCTAATAGGACTTTTTTTGGGGGGTGTTGAGTTTGACAAGTTCTTTATAGATTTTTGATACTAACCTTTTATCAGATATTTCATTTACAAATATCTTCTTCCATTCCAAAGGTTATTTTTTAGTTTTGTTGATTATTTCTTTCACCATGCAGAAGCTTTTTTATCTTGATGAAGTCCCAATAGTTAATTTCTACTTTGGTTTCACTTGCCTCCAGAAATATGCCTAGTAAAAAGCTGCTACAGCCGAGGTCAAAAAGGTTGCTGCCTGTGTTCTACTCTAGGACTTTCATGGTTTCCTGTCTTCCCATTTAGATATTTCATCCATCTTAAATTGATTTTTGTATATGGTATAAGAAAACGGTCCAGTATCATCCTTTTTCATGTTGCTGTCCAATTTTCTCAACACCATTTTTGAAGAGACTGTCTTTTTTCCCACGAGATATTCTTTTCTGCTTTGCCAAAGATTAGTTGAACATATATTTGTGGATACATCTCTGGGTTTTCTCTTCTGTCCCACTGATCTATGTGCCTGTTTTTGTGCCAGTAGTGTACTGTCTTGATCACTACAGCTTTGTAATATAACTTGAAGTCCAAAATTGTGATGTCTGCAGCTTTGCTTGGTCTATTTCAAGATTGCTTTGACTATTCAGGGTCTTTTGTGGTCCTACGGAAATTTTAGCATAGTTTGTTCTAGTTCTGTGAAAAATATTGGTGGTATTTTGATAGGGATTACATTAAATGTGTAGATTGCTTTGGGTAATATAGACATTTGAACAGTATTTTTTGTTCAATTCTATAGGCATGGAATGTATTTCCATTTTTTTGTGTAATCTTCAATCTCTTTCATAAGCCTTCTATAGTCCTCAGAGTACAGTGCTTTACCTCTTTGGTTAGGTTTATTTCTAGGTATCTTATGGTTTTCAGTACAATTATAAATGAAATTAATTCCTTGATTTCTCTTTCTGGTGCTTCGTTATTGGTGAATAAAAATGCAACAGATTTCTGGACATTGATTTTGTATCCTGTGACTTTACTGAATTCATGTATCAGTTCTAGCACTTTTTTGGTGAAGTCCTTTGAGTTTTCTACATTAAGTATCATGTTGTACGTAAAGATTGAAAGTTTTATTTCTTCCTTAACATTTTTTTCTTTTTTTTTGTCAGATTGCTGAGGCAAGGTCTTCCAGTACTATGTTAAATAACAATGGTGACAATGGACATCCATGTCTTGTTCTTGACCCTAGAAGAAAAGTTTTGTTTTGCCCATTGAGGATGATATTAGCTGTGGGTCTTTCATATATGGCCTTTATGATGTGGAGTTATGTTCCCTCTATTCCTACTTTGTTGAGGGTTTTTATCAAGAATGGATGCTGTGCTTTGTCAAATGATTTTCTGTGTCTATTGACAAGATATTATGGTTCTTATCCTTTCTTTTATTAATGTGGTGTGTCACATTGATTGATTTGGTAATACTGAATCGCTGTTGCAGTCTAGGAGTAAATCCCACTTGATCATGGCGAATGATTCAATGTACTGTTAAATTCAATTTGCTGTTAACTTGTGGAGAATTTTTGCATTCATGCTTATCAAGGATATTGGTATGTAATTGTCTTTCTTAGTTAAGTCTTTGTCTGGTTTTGGAATCAAGGTAATGTTTTACTAGACAGTACCAAATGACCTTTTCTTAACAATAGCTAGCCCCTCAAGGCTCTAGAAACCTTGCTTCCAAATTCCTTAGAGACTTTTGGTATACCTAGCCCCCTCCCAACTTCGAAGTATATAATCAGCCACTCCTCACAATCCCAGTACTCTGCCCAGGGGTCCTATGCCCATGCCTTAATAAAGATGCCTCAAGGGCAGCCCACGTGGCTCAGCACCACCTTCGGCTCAGGGTGTGATCCTGGAGTCCCAGAATCAAGTCCCATGTCAGGCTCCCTGCAGGGAGCCTGCTTCTCCCTCTGCCTGTGTCTCTGCCTCTCTCTCTCTCTCTGTGTGTGTCTCATGAATAAATAAATAAAATCTTTTAAAAATAATAAAAAATAAAGAAGCTTCAAGAATTCTTTCTTGACTACTCACTCCCAAACCCCAACATTTTCACATCATTGGAACTCATCAGTCTCTGTAACATATATTCCTCAAAACCACATGTAGAAATTGCAGTACTATAGATTAAATACACCCTAGGTCCAACAGTTGGTCCTAGGAAGGAAACAGCTGTAAAGTGTCACCAGAGGTCCCTCTGAATTTACATGGGCAAGAAACACATGTTTTTGTTCAGCTGTCTAGAGGAGAGGAAGATGGCAGTGGAGTAGGAGCATCCTAAGCTAGTTTCATCCCATAAACACAACTAGGTAACTGTCAAATCATCCTAAATACCACAGAAATTGGCCAAAAGACTGAAGACTGACAGAACAAATTCCCCAACTAAAGGAAGAGAAGAGGCCATATCAAAGAAAATAGGAAGTATGGAAATAGAGTTTAGGAAAAAATGGATTGTGAGTGCTGCAAAGAAGAGGAAGCCATGGACACAGAGAATGGCAAAAGAGATAAGAGTATACCGGGGAATGCACAAGGAGAGTTTCCCAAAGCCATTGGCTTGGAAAATGAGAGGCCTGAATTATATGAGTTCTTTTAACCAACAGGGCTTAAAGCCTAGAGTTTTAAAGGTCAGCAAGCTTTGCTGGGATAGAGCCCAGAGGGCACTGCACTGCTCCTGGAGAGAGGGAAAGCAAACAAACCAGGAGGTTAATACTGCAGAAATGGCAATCTTGGAAAAAGTTGGGACACACAAGAGGAAATTGTTTTCTCTTCTTGAATTGTGTCCTCGAGAGGCATCATTCACAGAGATGCCTCTCCAGGAGCATAAGAGTTGGCTGGGTCCATTTCCCTCCACCACCCAACAGCATGAACACAGAGCCACCAGCAGGAAGCAGCACAACACTGGCACTGGCTGCCTAACTTGCTTACACCAAGCCACACACACATGGGCTCTGGTGGGACTGCATTTTTCAGACTGACCTAAACAACAGAGCAGCCAAAACACAACAGTAGAGCACACACAGCACACACCAGAGATATCCCTTAAAGCACCAGGCTTTTGGCAACACTTGGCCTCTTCTTCATAAGACCATTACTTTCACGAGCAGGAGACATAACTGGTTTTCTAACACAGAGAAGAAGGTAGAGACCTAGACATAATGCAAAGATGGAAGAATTTATCCCAAATGAAAGAACAAGAAAAGGCTGTGTCCAGATATTGAAGCAATACAGATATAAGTAACATACCTGATGGAGAAATTAAAGCAACAATTATAAGGATACTCATTAGGATTGAGAAAAAGTAGAAAACATCAGTGAGACCCTTACTGTAATGATAAAAGAGTTAATAAAGAATCAGAGATGAAGAATGCAATAAATGAGATCAGAAATAGGCATGATGCAATGAACAGCAGGATGGAAGAAGGAAAGGAAAAAATTAGTGATATAGAAAACAAAATAATTGGGGTGCCTGGGTGGGTCAATCAGTTGAGTATCTGCTTTTGGTTCAGGTCATCCCAGAGTCCAGGTATCAAGCCCCACATTGGGGCTGAGTGGGAAGCCCACTTCTCCCTCTCCCTCTGCTGTTCTTCCTGCTTGTGCTCTCTGGCTCTCTCTCTCTCACTCTCCTTCTTCAAATAAATAAATAAATAAATAAATAAATAAACAAATAAATAAATAAATAAAATCTTTTAAAAACCCAAAATAGTGGAAAGTAATGAAGCTAAACAAAAGAAAGAGGAATTATGCAACACGAGAATAGATTTAAGAAACTTATGACTTCACTAAATGCAATACATTCATATCATAGAAGTCCCAGAAAAGAAGAGAGAGGAAAGAGGGCAGAAAATTTATTTCAAGAAACAATAGCAGAGAGTTTCTCTAATCAGGGGAAGGAAACAGATTCAAGAGGCACAAAGGGCTCACATCAAAATTAACAAAAGCAAGTCAACACTAAGACACGTCGTAGTTAAATTCACAAAATACAGTGGTAAAGAAAACTCTTAAAAGCAGCAAGACAAAAGAAGTCCTTAACTTTCAGGGGAAGACCCATAACTTGCTAGAGAATTCTCAACAGAAACATAGCAAACCAGAAGGGAGGGGCATGATACATTCAACGTGCTGGGCAGCTCAGGTGGCGCAGCGGTTTAGCAACGCCTGTGGCCCAGAGTGTGATCCTGGAGTCCCCGGATCGAGTCCCACGTCAGGCTCCCTGCGTGGAACCTGCTTCTCCCTCTGCCTGTGTCTCTGCTTCTCGCTCTCTCTGTCTCTCATGAATAAATAAAATCTTTAAAAAAAACAAAGTGCTGAATGAGGAGATTATGCAGCCAAGAATATTCTATCCAGCGAGGCTATCATTCAGGATAGGAGAGATAAACAGTTTCCAGAAAAAGAAAACTAATGGAGTCCATGACTGCCAAAATAGCCCTGCAAGAAATACTAAAGAGAAATCTTTGAGTGCTAAGGAGAGACCAAAATGACAAAGATAAAAAATATGAGAGAAAATCCCCAGAAACAACAACAAAACAAGTAACAAAATGGCAATAAATATATATCTTTCAATAATGACTCTGAATTTAAATGAACTAAATGCTCCAATCAAAAGGCAGAGGGTGTCAGAATGGATTAAAAAAAAATAAGACCCATCTATATGCTACCTATGAGAGAGTTAGAGTCACTTTAGACCTAAAGACATCTGCAGATTGAAGGTGAGGGGGTAGAGAAATATTTATCATAGAAAGAGATGTCAAAAAGAAAATCAAAGTATCAATACTTGTATCAGAAAAACTAGATTTCAAAACTAAGACTGTAAAAGGAGACAAAGAAAAGCATCATCATATCCCCATCATAAAGGGGATAATCCAACAATTGCATATACTTATGCATCCAACATGGGAGCACCCAAATATATAAAACAGTAACAAACACATAGGAATTCATTGAAAACACAGAGACAGCAGAGTGGTTAATACTTTACTTATATTGATGGACAGATCATTTAAACAAAAAGTAAAAAATGAAACAGTGGCTTTGAATGACATACTGGGCCAGATGGACCTAACAGAAATATTCAGAACATTCCATCCCAAAACAGCTAAATACCCATTCTTTTCAGTGCACATGGAGCATTCTCCAGAATACGTTACATGTTAGTCCACAAAAGAAGTTCAACGAATACAAAAACATTGAAACATACCATGCACCTTTTTTTTACCACAATTCTGTGAAACTAGAAGTCAACTATAAGAAAAAATTTGGAAAGACCTCAAATATATGGAGGTTAAACAACATGTACTATACAGTAAATGAGTCAACCAGTAAATCAAAGAAGAAATAAATAAACACAGGGAAACAAATAAAAATGAAAACGCTATTGTCTAAAACCTTTGGGATGCAACAAAAGTGGTCATAAGAGGGAAGTAAACAGTATACAGGCCTAAATCAAAAGCAAGAAAAACCTCAAATAAACAACCTAACCTTATACCTAAAGGAGCTAGAAAAGGAACAAGAAACAAAGGCTAAAACCAGCAGAAGGAAGAAAATAATGAAGACTAGAGCAAAAATAAATGATATGGAAATATTTAAAAAAAAAAAAACAATAGAAGAGATAAGTGAAACCAGGAGCTAGTTCTTGGAAAGAATACAATTGATAAACCTCTAGCCAGGCTGATCAAGAAAAAAAGAAAAAAAAACACAAATAAGAGAAAAGAAATAACAGCCAATACCAAAGAAAGACAAGTATAGGGGAATATTACAAAAAACTATATGCCAACAAATTGGACAACCTGGATAAATTCCTGAAAACATATAAATTACCACAACTGAAAACAGAAAGAAATACAAAACTGGAACAGACAACAACCAGCAAAGAAATTGAATCAGTAGGGGATCCCTGGGTGGCGCAGCGGTTTGGCGCCTGCCTTTGGCCCAGGGCGCGATCCTGGAGACCCGGGATCGAATCCCACATCGGGCTCCCGGTGCGTGGAGCCTGCTTCTCCCTCTGCCTATGTCTCTGCCTCTCTCTCTCTCTGTGTGTGTGACTATCATAAATAAATAATAAAAAAAAGAAAAAAGAAATTGAATCAGTAATCAAAAATCTCCCAACAAACAAAATTCCAGGGCCAGATGGCTTCAGAGGCAAATTCTACCACACATTTAATGAAACGCCGGGACACCTGCACCCCGATGTTTATAGCAGCAATGTCCACAATAGCCAAACTGTGGAAGGAGCCTCGGTGTCCATCGAAAGATGAATGGATAAAGATGTGGTCTATGTATACAATGGAATATTACTCAGTCCTTTGAAACGACAAATACCCACCATTTGCTTCGACGTGGATGGAACTGGAGGGTACTATGCTGAGTGAAATAAGTCAATCGGAGAAGGACAAAAATTATATGGTCTCATTCATTTGGGGAATATAAATAATAGTGAAAGGGAATAAAGGGGAAAGGAGAAAAATGAGTGGGAAATATCAGAAAGGGAGACAGAACATGAGAGACTCCTAACTCTGGGAACTGAACAAGGGGTGGTGGAAAGGGAGGTGGGTGGGTGGTGGGGGTGACTGGGTGATGGGCACTGAGGGGGCACTTGATGGGATGAACACTGGGTGTTATGCTATATGTTGGCAAATTGAACTCCAATTAAAAAATATGTAAAAAAATAAATAAATAGAATAAAATATTTAACAATTTAAAAAAATAAAGAAGAGTTAATACCTCTTCTTCTCACCCTTGTCTAAAAAATAGAAAAGGAAGGAAAACTTCCAAATTCATTCTATGAGGCAAGCATTACCCTGAAATCAAAACTAGATAAAGACTCCACTAAAAAAGAGAACTGCAGGCCAATATCCCTAATGAACATAGATGTGAAAATTCTCAACAAAATACTAGCAAATGAAATTCAACAATACATTAAAAGAATCATTCACCATGATTAAGTAGGATTTATTCCTGTGTTACAAGGGTTTTTCAATATTCTCAAATTACTCAACATGATACATTACATCAATAGGAGAAAGGATAAGAAACATTTGATCTGGGCAGCCCAGATGGTTCAGGGGTTTAGCGCCACCTTCTGCCCAGGGCGTGATTCTGGAGTCCCAGGATAGAGTCCCACATCAGGCTCCCTGCGTAGAGCCTGCTTCTCTGCCTGTGTCTCTGCCTCTGTGTGTGTGTGTGTGTGTCTCTCATGAATAAATAAATAAAATCTTAAAAAAAGAAACGTATGATCCTCTCAATAGATAAAGGAAAAGCTTTTGGCAAAATACAGCATCCACTCATGTTTAAAACCCTCAACAAAATATAGAGGGAACATACCTCAACATAATAAAATCCATATACAAAAAGCCCACAGCTAATATCATCTTCAATGGGAAAAGCCTGAGAGGTTTTCCCCAATCAGGAACGAGACAGGGATGTCCACTCTCACCACTGTTACTTAACATAGTACTGGAAGTCCTAGCCACAGCAATCAAACAAAACAAAACAAGAAATAAAACCTATCCAAATCAGTAAGCAAAAAAGTCAAACTTTCACTATTTGCAGATGACATGATACTCTATATAGAAAACCCAGAAGATTATACCAAATAACTGTTAGAAGGGATACAGGAAATTCAGTAAAGTTGCAGGATACAAACTCAACACACAGAAATCTGTTGCATTTCTATACACTGATAGTGAAGCAGCAGAAATAGAAATTAAGGGATCTATCCTATTTAAAATTGCACCAAAAATAATAAGATACCTGGGAATAAACCTAACCAAAGAGGTAAAGATCTGTGGTCTGAGGACTATAGAACACTTATGAAAGAAATTGAAGAGGACACAAAGAAACAGAAAGAGATTCTATGCTTATGGGTTAGAAGACACATATTGGTAAAATGTCTGTACTACCCAAAGCAATCTACACATTTAATGCAATCCCTATCAAAATACCACTAGCTTTTTATACAGAACTAGAACAATCCTAAAATTTGTATAGAACCACAAAAGACCCAAAGAAATGTTGAATCAGAAAAGCAATATTGGAGGTATCATAATTCTGGACTTCATATTACAAAGCGATAGTGATCAAGACAGTATGGTACTGGCACAAAAATTGACATAGATCAATGAACAGAATAGAAAGCTCAGAAATGAGCCCACAATTATATTGTCAATTAAACTTTGACAAAACAGGAAAGAATATGCAATGGAAAAAGACAGTCTCTTCAGCAAATTGTGTTTGAAAACTGGACAACAACATGCAAAAGAATGTAAGAAACCACTTTCTTATACCATACAAAAAATAAATCCAAAATGTATTAAAGACCTAAATGTGAGATCTGAAACCATAAAAATCCTCAAGGACAACACAGGCAATGATGTCTTTAACATTAGCTGTAGCAACTTTTTTGCTGGATATATCTCCTGAGGTAAGGGAAACAAAATAAAAATGATCTATTTGGACTTCATGAAAATAAAAATATTCTGCAGAGCAAAACAATCAACAATATTAAAAGGGAACCTTTGAAATGGGAGAAGATATTTGCAAATGACATACATGATAAAGGTTAATATGCAAAATATATAATCAACTTATTAAACTCAACACCCAAAAAAACAAATAATCCAGTTAAAAAATGGGCAAAAGACATGAGTAGACATTTTTTCAATGAAGACAACCAGAAAGCCAACAGACACATGCAAAAGTGCACATCACTCATGACCAGGGAAATGCATATCAAAACCACAGTATCATATCACATCTGTCAGAACGGCTCAAATCAATGGCACAAAAAAATCAACAGGTATTGATAAGGATGTGAGAAAGTGGAATCGTCTTACACTGTTGGTGGGAATGCAAACTGCCACAGTCACTCCGGAAAAAAGTATAGAGGTTCCTGAAAAAGTTAAAAATAGAACCACCCTACTATCCAGCAATTGAATTACTGGGTATTCACCCAATGAATACAAAAATACTAATTCAAAGGGATAGACGCACCCAATGTTTATAGCAGCTTTATTTACAATGTCAAAAATGTGGAAACAGGCCTAAGTATCCACAGATAGATGAATGGATAAAGATGTTGCTTTACATTTATACAATGGAATATTACTTAGCCATAAAAAATAATGAAATTTTGTTATTTGCAATAACATGGATGAAGTTAGAGAGTATTATGGTAAGCAAAACAAGTCAGTCAAAGAAAGAGAATACTATGTGATTTCACTTATATGTGGAATTTAAGGAACAAACAAACAAAGGGGGAAATGATAGAGGCAAACCAAGAAACAGATTCTTAACTATAAAGAACAAATTGATGGTTACCAGAGAGAGGTGGGTGGTGGGATGGGTTAAATAGATGATGGTCATTAAGGAGTGCACTTGTAATGAGCACAGGGTGATATATGGAAGTATAGATTACTATATTGTACACCTGAAACTACTAACACTGTATGTTAATTAAGTGAAATTAAAAACTTAAGAAAAAAGAAAGGTTGAAAATTTCTCAACTCTAGGGAGACAAATATCTAGATTTAAGAAGCCCAAAATATTTCAAGTAGTATGAATGTAAAGGGGTCTTTTTTTAAAGATTTATTTATTTATTCATGAGAGACACAGACTGAGAGAGAGAGACAGAGACAGAGACAGAGACATAGGCAGAGAAAGAAGTAGGCTCCTTGCAGGGAGCCTGATGCGGGACTCGATCCTGGATCCTGGGATCATGACCTGAGCCAAAGGCAGGCACCCAACAGTTGAGCTGCCCAAGAATCCCTCTAAAGGGATCTACACTGAAATATATTATAATTAACCTGGCACATCTCAAAGATAAAAGGTAATTTTTAAAGCAACAACAGAAGGGTGACTTGTTATATACAAGAAAATGACCATAAGAGTATTAGTGGATTTCCTAGCCAAAATCTTGCAAGCCAGAAGAGACTAGTATGATATACCCAGACTGCTGAAAGAAAAAGGAAAACTGCAAACCAGGAATTCTATACTAGGCAGAAATTTAAAGATGAAAGATACTTTCCCAAACATTAAAAAAAAATAACCTACAGAAGTTTAAACCACTAATCTTGCCTTACAAAAGCGCTGAAACATTTTTAAGTTGAAAATGAAAGGATGACAAATGGAAACACAAAAATAAAGAAAATATAAATCTCAGAGGAATTAAGATGGCAGAGAAGTAGGGAAGCCCTGGCCTTTTCTTGTCCCTCGAACATGGCCGTCTTAAGGTCAGATCAGGTGGAACACCCAGGAGATCAAGCTGAGGATTGGAAGAAAGATCTCCACAGTTGAAGGGAGATAGCATAACAAGTGTCATGTGTGTGTAAGTGAATTGGGGGAGAGAAAACCTGCCAATGCTGCAGAGAGGAGGAAGCCCTTTCCACAGGCCAAGAAATGGAAGAGAAAGAGAGAGGGGTTGACAGAGTGTGGCATTGAGTCTGCACAAGAAAATCTATCCAGATCACAGACTGGGATGCTGGGTGGGGGGCGGGGAATAGAACTGAGCATGGCAGGTTTTTTGCAGGGTATGGAGCTCCAACAGGTTTTGGAAGTGCACAGACTTTATGTTCTCTGAAGCAGTGCTCTTGCACTCCCTCCTGGGAAGAAGGAAGGCACTAACTAGAGAGTGTACAAAGTGGTATAGGGATCTTCTGAGTCATAGTAGGAGAGAAAATTCCTTCCTAGAGTACATTTGGAAGAGGACATATTGCCTCTCCAAGGACAAAAGATGGTCTTTCATTGACAGGGGACAGAAGCACGTGCATAGGGTGGATAACCTGGTTGCTGCTTTTCTGGGTGTTACACCATAGATTCCATGCACCACTCAGGTATGGGATTATTTTCCTGGAACAAAGGACACTAGACACAGCTCATCAGGAAAGCTCTACTCCAGAGGAGGGAGTGGATCCACCTAGATCAGGGTCCTTTATGATTGGGAGTTTTGAATCCCAGCTACATGCCGAAGATAAAATTCAGAAGAACTGTGGTGCTGGGTGCACTGATGGCCCTCACTTTTCTGTGAGGGCTTCCTGAAGAGTGGGGGTGGTGTTAGATCACCTATGTAAGGAGGAGAGAGTGTGATCATGACATTTTCCCCTTGACAACAACATATTTAGACTTCAGAGAGCAACACTGTGGCCCCCAGTGGAGATGGGTACCACTCATACCAAACCCTGTTCCCCTGTACCTAAGAAGTGCATATTTACTGGGGCAGGACTGACTCTGAGCCAACTCAGTAGGCCTCTCTCCCAGAAGACCAAAACAAGCAGCACCCCACATACACCAATCTACTGATCATACAGTGTTTCAAGGTGTCACCTTCAGTTCTGGTGGAAATAGGACCAGGTTGTATTTTTTTTCCTTCTTTTCTTCCCTTTGAAATCAGGCTTATAGGGGCACCTGGGTGGCTCAGTGGTTGAGCAACTGCCTTTGGCTTGGTTTGTAATCCTGGGGTCCTGGGATTGAGTCCCATATCAGGGTCCTACAGGGAGCCTGCTTCTCCGTCTGCCTATGTCTCTGTCTCTCTCTCTGTCTCTCATAAATCAATCAATCAACCAATCAATCTTTCAGAAAAATCAGGCTTATAGTTTTATGTATGTTTGTTAGTTTTTTCATCTCTTTTTCTCTTTTTTTTTTTTTTTGGATCAGGCTTCTTTTGTACTTTTATTTTTTTTCCTCCTTTTTCTTTAGAATCAGGCTTATAATTTTTTGATTATCCATTTGTTTTTTTTTTTTCCTTTTTCTTTTCTTTCTTTTTTTATCAGTCTTTCTTTGTTTTCTTTTTTCTCTTTCTTTTTTTTCCAGGCTTATTTAAACAAACAAACAAAAAAAATCAAAGCACATCTAGTTAAATTCTAAACACCCCCACCGCAAGCAAGGAGGAACTCTGCAAAAACTGACCAGTGGGAAAGAGAGCCCAAAACACAATAGCAGAATGCACACAGCACACACCAGAAACACTTCCTGAATGCCAGGCCCTGAATAGTGTGTGACTCTTTTCAGATAGCATTACTCTCAAGCATAGGAAACATAACAAGCATTCATAACACACAAAAGACAGAAACTTAGCCAAAGTGACAAGACAGAGGAACTCTCCCCAAAAGAAAGGTCCAGAAGAAATCACAGTCAGGGACTTGCTGAAAACAGTTATAAGCAATATATCTGAACAAGAATTTAGAACAACAGTCATAAGACTACTAGCTAGGCTTGAAAAGGCATAGGGGCTCCTGGGTGGCTAGTCAGTTGAGCGTCTGACTCTTAGTTTTGGCTCGGGTCATACTCTCAGGATTATGAGATCAAGCCCCATGTCAGGCTCTGTGCTCAGCCAGGACTCTGCTTAAGATTATCTCTCTCCATCTCCCTCTGCCTTTCCCCCTACTTTCTCTCTCTCTCTCAAATAAATAAAGACATATTTTTTAAAAAGAAAAAACATTGAAGACACCAGAGAAACCCTTGCTGCAGAGATAAAGTACTTAAAAACTAGTCAGGCTGAAATAAAAGATGCTATAACTGAGATGCAAAACAGACTGGATATAATCACAATGAGAATTGAAGCAGAAGAGAGAATAGGTGATATAGAAGATAAAATCATGGAAAATAATGAAGCTAAAAGAAAGATGGAAATAAAACTATTAGATCATGAAGGTAGGCTCAGGAAACTCATTGATTCCATAAAGCAAAATAATATCTGCATCATAGGAGTCCCAGAAGAAAAAGAGCAGGAGATGGGGCAGAAGGTTTATTTGAACAAATTATAGTTGAGAACTTCCCTAACTTGGAGTAGGAAACAGACATTCAAATCCAAGAGGCACAGAGAACTCCCCTCAAAATCAATAAAAACATGTCAACACCATGACATACCATAGTGAACTTTGCAAAATACAAAAATAAAGCAAAAATTCTGAAAAAAGCTAGGGAAAAAAGGTCCTTAACCCACAGGGTAGATACATATGGTTAGCAGCAGATCTGTCCACTGAAACTTGGCAGGCCAGAAAAGAGCAGAAGGAAATATTTGATGTGCTAAATAGAAAAATATGCAGCAAAAAATACTTCATCAGGCAAGGCTGTCATTCAGAGTAATAGGAGAGAGAGAGTTTACAAGACGAGAAAAAACTGAAGGAGTTTGTGAACACGAAACCAGCTCTACAAGATGTATTAAAGGATAACCTTTGAGCAGGAAAGAGAGACCAAAAGCAACAAAGACTAGAAAGGAACAGAGATGATCTAAAGGAACAGTGACTTTACAGGTAATACAATGACATGAAATTCATATCTATCATGATATGATAGAGACATAAAAAACAGTAGAATAGATCAAAAAAATTAGGAGCTAATTCTTTGAAAAAAATATTAAGGTTGATAAACTCCTAAGCCAGACTTATCAAAAAGAAAATAGAAAGGACTCAAATAAAATCATGAATGAAAGGGAAAGATCACAATCAAGACCACAGAAATACAATTATAAGAGAATATTATGAATAATTATATGCTAACAAACTAAGCAATCTGGAAGAAATGGATATATTCCTAAAAACACATAAACTACCAAAAGCAAAGAAGGAAGAAATAGAGAATCTGAACAGATGCATAACCAGCAGAGAAATTGAATCGCTAATCAAAAATCTCCCAAGAAACAAAAGTCCAGGGCTATAAGGCTTCCCAGGAGAATTCTACCAAACATTTAAAGAGGTTATACCTATTCTTTTCAAACTGTTCCAAAAAATAGAAATGTAATGAAAACCTCCAAATGCATTCTATGAGGCCAGAATTATGTTGATTCCAAAACCAGACAACGACCCCACTAAAAAGAATTACAAACCAATATCCATGATGAATACTGTTGTAAAAATTCTCAACAAGACACTAGCAAATTGAATCAACAGCATATAAAGAAGGATTATTCAGTACAATGAAGTGGGATTTATTCCTGAGTTGCAGGGGTGGTTCATACTTGTAAATCAAAGTGATGTATCATATCAATAGGAGGAAGGATAAGAACCATATGATCCTCTCAATAGATGCAGAAAAATCATTTAACAAAATACAGCATCCTTTCTTAATAAAAATCCTCAACAAAGTAAGGATAGAAGGAACATATCTCAATGTCATAAAGGCCATATACAAAAGAGCCACAACTAATATCTTCAATGAGGAAAAATTGTGAGCTTTTCCCCTAAGATAAGGAACACCATAGGGATATCAGCTCTCACCACTGTTGTTCCACTCCCACCACTGTTGTTCAACATAGTATTGGAAGTCCTAGTCTCAGAAATCAGACAAAGAAATAAAAGAAAAGGCATCTGAATCAACAAGGAAGAAGTCAAAGTTTCACTCTTCACAGACAATGTGATATTCTAGAAAACCCAATAGATTCCACCAAAAAATTGCTAAAACTGATAAAAGAATTCAGCAAAGTCATAGGATATGAAATCAATGCAACAGAAGTCAGTTGCATTTCTATACACCAATAATTTAGCGGCAGAAAAAGAAATCAAGCTATTGACCCATTTATAATTGCATCAAAAATATAAGATACCTAGGAATAAACCTAACCAAACAGGTAAAAGCACTCTGAGAACTATAGAACACTTATGAAAGAAATTGAGGAAGACACAAATAAATGGAAAAATATTCCATGCTCACGGATTGGAAGAACAGATATTGTTAAATGTCTAAACTTCCCAAAGCAATCTACACATTTATACAATGCTTGTCAAAATACAACCAGCATTCCTCACAGAGCTAGAACAAACAATTCTAAAATTTGCATGGAAACAGAAGAAACCAAATAAGCAAAGTAATCTTGAAACACAAGAGCAAAACAACAGGCATCACAATTCCAGACTTCAAGTTGTATTACAAAGCTATAGTCATCAAGATAGTATGGTACTGGCACCAAAACCAACATACATATCAATGGAACAGAATAGAGAACCCAGAAATGGACAAACAACTGTATGGTAAATTAATCTTCAACAAAGTAAGAAAGAATATCCAATATAAAAAAGACAGTCTCTTCAACAAATGACATTGGGAAAATTGGACAGCAACTTGCAAAAGGATGAAACTGGACAACTTTCTTACACCATACACAAAAAGAAATTCAAAATGGATAAAAGACATAAATGTGATACAGGAATCCATCAAAATCCTGGAGAACACAGGTAGCAACCTCTTTGACCTTAGCTGCCACAGCAGCTTCTTGCTTGACACATCTCTGGTGGCAAAGGAAACAAAAGCAAAAATGAACTATTGGTACTTCATCAAGATAAAAAGCTTCTGCACAGCAAAGGAAACACTCAACAAAACTAAAAGTTAACACAGAGAATGGGAGAAGATATTTGCAAATGATATATCTGATAAAGGGCAGGTATCAAAACTCTACAAGAACTTCTCAAACTCAACCCCCCAAAAATAAAAAATCCACTTAAGTGAGCAGAAGACATGAACAGACATCTCTCCTAAAAAGACATCCAAATGGCCAAGAAACACATGAAAAGATGCTCACCATCACTCAGCATCTGGGAAATACAAATCAAAACTACAATAAGATTCCCCCTCACACTAATCAGAATGGCTAAAATTAACAACTTAGGAAACAACAGATGTTGGCAAGAATGCAGAGAAAGGGGAAACTTCTTACAGTTTGGTGGGAATGCAAACTGGTGCAGCCACTCTGGAAAACAGTATGGAAATTCCTCAAAAAGTTAAAAATAGAGCCACCCTATATCCCAGTAATTGCACTACTAGGTATTATCCAAAGGATACAAACCTAGTGATTCAAAGGGGCATATGCACCCAATGTTTATAGCAGCACAATCCACAATAGGCAAAACCTGGAAAGAGCCCATGTATCTATCAACTGAGGAATGGATAAAGAGGCGGTATGTATATGCAATAGAATATTGGGATCCCTGGGTGGCGCAGCAGTTTGGCGCCTGCCTTTGGCCCAGGGCGTGATCCTGGAGACCCGGGATCGAATCCCACATCAGGCTCCCGGTGCATGGAGCCTGCTTCTCCCTCTGCCTATGTCTCTGCCTCTCTCTCTCTCTCTCTCTCTCTCTCTCTCTCTCTGTGACTATCATAAATAAAAAAAAAAAAAGAATATTAAATATTACTCAGCCACCAAAAAGAATGAAATCTTGCCATTTGCAACAATGTGGATAAAACTAGAGGGTATTATGTTAATCGAAATAAGTCAGAAAAATAGACAAATACCATATGATTTCACTCATATGTGGAATTTAAGGAAAAAAACAGATGAACATAAGTAAAGGGAAGGAAAAACATAAAATAAGACAGGGAAGCAAACCATAAGAGAGTCTTAACTATAGGGAATGAACTGAGGGTTGCTGGAGGAGAGATGGATAGGAGGATGAGGTAACTGGATGATGGGGATTAAAGACAGCACTTGATGTAATGAGCACTGGATATTATACGCAACTGATGAATCACTACATTCTACCCCTGGAACTACTACTGCACTATATGTGAACTAACTTGAACTTAAATAAAATCTTTAATGAAAGCAAAAAATGAAAAATAATGAGAAATAAAAAACAAAAAGTACAAAAACTATGGTAAAGTTAAATATACGGAAAAATGCATAAGAATTCAATAATGTTATGATGGTACATAAGTCAATTATAGCCCTAGCAAAAAAGAGACAAACTTATTAAGAAAAACTATAACCACAAAAATATGTTAGTGTATACATTTCAGAAAGAGTAAATTCTGACATCAATAACTTGACATGGAGAGGGGAAGGAGTAAAAATAAAAAAGTTTTTGTATAATATTGAAGTTTTGTTGTTATCAGCTTAAAATTGACTGTTATAATTACAAAATGCATTATCTACATATTATGGTACCCACAAAAAAAACCTATAGTAAATATTAAAAGGTAAAAAGAAAAGAATCAAAGTATACCACTACAAAAACATCAAATAACAAAGGAAGACAGCAAGAAAGAAACAGAAAAACTATAAACAGACGGAATACATTTTTTTTCGATTTATTTATTTATTTATTCATGAAAGACACAGAGAGAGAGAGGCAGAGACATAGGCAGAGGGAGAAGCAGGCTCCATGCAGGGAGCCTGAAGTAGGACTAGATCCCCGGTCTCCAGGATCAGGCCCTGGGCTGAAGGTGGCACTAAACCGCTGACCCACCTGGGCTGCCCCAGACAGAATACAATTAACAACATGACAATAGTAAACTCTTACCTATCAATATTTACTTTGAATGTAAATGGATTACATTCACCAATCAAAAGATATGAAGTGGCTAAATGAGAAAAAAACCATATTTAAGGACATGTTGCCTATAAGTAATTCAGTTGAGATTTAAGGACACATATAGACTGGAAGTGAAGGGATGGAAAAAGACATACTATGAAAATAGTAATCAAAAGAGATTTGTAATGAGTGATGTAAGTGCTTCACTACACTTACATCAGACAAAATAGACCCTAAGTTGAAAATTGTCAAAAGAAACAAAGAAGGATATTACATAATGATAAATTTTTAATAATTCAACAGTAAGATATAGGAATTGTAAACCCATATGTACCCAACATCAGAACACCTAAAACTATAAGTTGAAAGAACTGAAGGGAGAAAGAGACAGCAATACAATAACAGTAGGAAAATTTAATACCCATTTCAATAATGAATAGATCATATATAGGCAGAAAATCAATAAGGAAACTCCAGGCTTGAACATTATAGACCTAATGGATCCAACAGACAAATATGGAACATTCCACCCACCAACAGCATACACGTTTTTCTCAAGCACACACAGAATATTTTATAGAGTAGGTTAAATACTAGTCCACAAAACAAGTCAACAATTTTAAATCAGTAAAATCACTCCAAGTATCTTTCCAGCCACAATAGAATGAAATTGAAGTCATTAACTAAAGTAAAACAGAAAAAAATCACAAATACAGAAAATTTAACAATAAGCCCTTGAACAAGAGTTGTGTCAAAAAGAAATAAAAAGGGAGATCAAAAAATATCTTGGGATACACAAAAATGAAAACAACATACCAAAATCTATAGAGTGCAAGAAAAGCAGTTTTAAGAAGGAAATTTATAGAAATATGTACTTACATGAAAAAAATGGTGAAAAGCTGAAAGATTTTCCTCTAAGATCAGGAACAAAACAGGAATTCCCACTCACTATTTTTATTCAACACAGTATTGGAAGTTCTAGCCAGAGAAATTAGGTAAGAAAAAGAAATAAAAGATAACCAAATTAGAAAGGAAGTAGTAGAACTATCACTATTTACAGATGATACAATATTATATATAGAAAACCCTAAAGACTCAACCAAAAAACTATTAGAACTAGTAAATGAATTCAGTAATGCTGCAGGATATAAAATCAATATACAAAAATCTTTTGTATTTCTATATACTAATAAACTATCACAAAGAGATATTAAGAAAACAATCCTATTTACAGTTGTATCAAAAAGAATAAAATACCTCGGAATAAATTTAACCAAGGTGATAAAAGACTTTTATACTCAAAACTATAAAGACACTGATGAAAGAAATTGAAGAAGATACAAACAAGTGAAAAGATATTCCGTGCCAATCAATTAGAAGAATTAATATTGTTAAAATAGCCATACTACCCAAAGCAATCTACAGATATAATGCAATTCCTATAAAAATTCTAAAATCATTTTTCACAGAAATAACACAAACAATCCTAAAATTTGCATAGAACCACAAAAATAGCTGAAGTAATCTTGAGGAAGAAGAATAAGCTGAAGGCATCACGGTCCCTATTTTCAAACTATATTACAAAGCTAAAGTAATCAAAACACTGTGGTATTGGCATAAAATGCAGATATATAAATGAATGGAATAGAATGGAGAACCAGAAATAAACCCACTGATGTATGGTCAATTAATTTATGACAAAAGACTCAAGAATATATAATGGAAAAAGGACTATATCTCCAATAAATAATGTTGGGAAAACTGGACAGCCACATGCAAAAGAATGAAAATATGCCACTTTCTTACACCATACATAAAAATTAACTAAAATGGATTAAAATACTTTTTTTAAATCTGAAACTATAAAACTCCTAGAAAATATAGATGGTAAGATTTTTGGCATCTTACCTTAGAAATGGTTTTTTAGTTCTAACTCTAAAAGCAAAGACAACAAAAGCAAAAATAAAGCACGAGTGGTGCTAAATTAAACTAAAAAGCTTCTAGCAACAAAGAAAATTATCAACAAAGCAAAAAGGCAAAAAATGGACAATGACTTGAATAGATGTTTCTCAAAAGAAGACATAGAAATGGCAAACAGGTATATGAAAAGGTGTTTAATATCACTAATCATCAGGGAAATACAAATCAAAACCACAATGAGGTATCACTTCATAGACTTTAGGATGGCTGTTAGCAAAAATAAAATAAAATAATGAAATAATAAAATAAAATAAAATAAAATAAAATAAAATAAAATAAAATAAAAAGATAACAAGTGCTGACAATGATATGGAGAAAAGAGGACTCTTCTATACTGTTGGTAAGAATGTAAATTGATGTACCTGCTATGAAAAACAATATGGTGCCTCTGCAAAAATTAAAAATAAAATTACCATACAATCTAGCAATCTTTCTTTTGGGTATATGTTCCAAAATAGTTGAATTGGGATCTCAATAAAGATATTTGCACTCCATTGTCCATTGTAGCATTATCTGCATTAGTTAAGAGGTTAAAAAAAACTAAATGCTATTCTACCTTAAAAAAGAATTGTGACATTTACAACTACACAGATGAATCTACAGCACATTGTTAAGTGAAATAAGCCAGACAGAAAGACAAATACTACATGATAACACTTATATAATAAATCATAAATATCTGGGCAGCCCGGGTGGCTCAGCAGTTTTGCACCACCTTCAGCCCAGGGTGTGATCCTGGAGACCTGGGATTGAGTCCCATGTCAGGCTCCCTGCATGGAGCCTGCTTCTCCATCTCCCTGTGTCTGCCTCTCTCTCTCTCTCTCTCTCTCTCTCTCTCTCTCTCCCTCCATGTCTCTCATGAATGAATGAATGAATGAATGAATGAATGAATAAATCATAAATATCCAAACTCATAAAAACAGAAAGTAGAATGGTAGTTGAATGGGAAAAAATAGGAGGTAAGAGCCAAGGGTATAAATTTTGCTATATAAGATAAATAAGTTCTACAGATCTATTTTTCATGTTAGAGACAACAGTTACCAATACTGTATTGTATACTTTTAATTTTCTCATGAAGATAAACCTTATGTTAAATGTTCCTATCATAAAAATAAACAAGTCTAAAAATTTCTGCTTTGCAAACTACACTGTCAAAAGAATGAAAAGAAAAGCCAGATTTGGAGGAAATATTTGCAAAAAACACATCTGATAAAGAACTATTAATCCAAAATATACGAAGATTCTCAAAATCCAACAGTAAAATAAACAACTAAAAATGGGCCAAAGGCCTAAACAGACACCTCATCAAACATGTTATACATATGACAAATAAGCATATGAAAATATACTCATATCATATATTATCAAGGAAAGGCAAATTTATTTTTTAAAGATTGATTTGTTTGTTTATTTATTTATTTATTTACTTATTTATGACACAGAGAGACTCAGAGGCATAGGCAGAGGGAGAAGCAGGTTCCCTGCAGGAGCCTGATACAAGACTCAACCCCAGGACCCCAGGATCACAACCTGAGCCAAAGGCAGATCCTCCACCACTGAGCCACCCAAGGAAATCTAAATTTACAATAAAATACCACTACATACTTATTAAATGGTTAAAACCACAACACTGGCAATACCAAATGATGGTGAGAATGTGGAGCAATAAGAATATAGGAACATTTTCCTACTGTTGATGGGAATGCCAAAGGGTACAGCCACTTTGGAAGATAGTTTGCATATTTTTTACAAAACTAAACATAATCTTACCATATACTCCAATAATTGTTCCCCCTGCTATTTACTTAAAGGAGTTGAAAACTTATGACCAAAAAACTCCTGCACACGAATATTTCTAGCAGATTTATTCATCATTTCCAACCTTGGAGACAACTCAGATGTTCTTCAGTAGGAAAATAAACAAATGTGGCACATCCAGACAATGGAATATTATTCAACCCTAAAAATAAATGAGCAATCAAGCCATGAAAAGACTTGAAGGACCTTTATTGCATGTTATTAGTTGAAAGAAGTCAATAGAAAAAAAAGGCTATCTACTATATTATTTCAATTATATGATATTCTATAAAAGGCAAAATTATGAAGAGTAAAAAAATAACTGGATTCCAAGGGGTTGTGGGAGAAAAAGGGTAGAGGAATAAGTGAAACACAGACGGGTTCTAGGGCAGTGAAAATACTCTATGTGATCTATAATGACAGATGCATGTCATTATACATGTTCAAGCCCATAAAATTTACATCAAGAGTGAACTCTGATATAAGCTATGAAATCTGAGTGATCATGATGTGTCAATGTAGGTTAATCAATTGTAACAGATGTATCACTCAGGTATAGATGTTGATAATAAGGGAGGCTATGCATGTGTAGAGGCAGGGTATATATATATATATATATATATATATATATATATATATATACAGGAAATCTGTAATTTTCTCTTAATTTTATTATAAAACTAAAACTTCTCTGAAAAATTATTATAAATAAACAAATGGGGGTAGAAGGAAACTTTTGAATGATATGGATATATTTAGGGTATAGATTGTGATGATGCTTTCATGGTCATATGCTTATCTCCAAACTCATTAAGTTGTATACATTAAATATATGTAGCTTTTTCAGGGATCCCTGGGTGGCGCAGCGGTTTGGCGCCTGCCTTTGGCCCAGGGCGTGATCCTGGAGACCCGGGATCGAATCCCACGTCGGGCTCCCGGTGCATGGAGCCTGCTTCTCCCTCTGCCTGTGTCTCTGCCTCGATCTCTCTCTCTGTGTGACTATCATAAATAAATAAAAATTTTTAAAAAATAAATAAATAAATAAATAAATAAATATATGTAGCTTTTTCATAAATCACACCTCAAACAAGTGCTTTAAAAAATGTTTCATGGTATTTCATTGTATCAGTATACTGTATTTGGTTTAGTCCTCTACTGATGGAAATTTAGGTTTTACCCTACTATTCCCTATTACAGTCACTGCCACAATGACTAAATACAGCATATGTGTCATTTTACAAATGTCATAGTGTATTTGTATAATAATTTCATAGAAAAGACACTGTTAGGGGATCCCTGGGTGGCACAGCGGTTTGGCGCCTGCCTTTGGCCCAGGGCACGATCCTGGAGACCCGGGATCGAATCCCATGTCAGGCTCCCAGTGCATGGAGCCTGCTTCTCCATCTGCCTCTGTCTCTGCCTCTCTCTCTCTCTCTGTGACTATCATAAATAAATAAAAATTTTTAAAAAGTTAAAAAAAAGAAAAGATACTGTTAGTTTAAGGGATATATACATTGTGATTTTGATGGATTGTCTTCCATAAGTATTGAATTAATTACATTCCACCAATATTGTCTATTTCTCCACAGGCATACTAACAAAATGTTATTAAACTTTTTTTTATATCTGTCAAAGAGTTGAAAATAGTATCTCATTGCAATTCTATATGAGATTGAATATGTTTTCCTGTGTTTAAGAGCATTTTCAATGAAATGTCTATCCATATTTTTTTCATATTTTTCAATTGAATTTTATATTTTCTAATCCAATTGTGGAACCTCTTTGTATAATAGAAAGATTAGCCCATCATGGATATAAATTGTAAGTAAATTTTTTTAGTTTCTCACTTAACTTTTATATTTTGTTTTAGTGGTTTTGCCATGAATTTTTTGTTTCATCTAATAAAATTACTTTTTTAATTAGAGATTTCAGGTTAGCATTTCAAACACACATTTGAGAAAACTTAAACATCTTTTCCCTCATGATTTATATTCCTTTCCAGGGCTTTGAAATAGCAATTACACTGCCAGTTGAAGTTTCTTCTCTTTGATAGGCTGATTTTATTAAACACGTGAGAATTATGCTAAATTCTGAGTTTTTCTCCTCTGGAATCCAACTCCAAAACTGGAGTTAGATTGGCAACATTTGCAGTATTTGTGAACAGTCTCTCAATCAGTCATACAGCAGCCCCCTCTCCTATGGGGGCTCCTAACACATGCAGGTACTTTACATCATTGACCTTGAGGTTTTCAATCCTCACAAGAGGCAACTGATATAAACTAGAGAATATGTTATATAACAAAATGTTTAAGAATCTGGATCCCGGGATGCCTGAGTGGCTCAGTGGTTGAACGTCTGCCTTCAGCTCAGGGCGTGATCCCAGGGTCCTGGGATCAAGTCCCGCATGGGGCTTCCTGCAGGGAGCCTGCTTGTCTCTCTGCCTAAGTCTCTGCCTCTCTCTGTGTGTCTTTCTTGAATAAATAAATAAAATCTTTTAAAAAAGAATCTGGATCCCTACCCCAAAAAGAATCTGGATCCCAAGTTATGCCACTGGATATAGATTCTTTATTTCCTTATAATTCTTTAATTAAATAAAATTATAATACTATAATCATATATATAACATATATATATACTACCAACATATACATGCCACCTGCATATATAATAAAAGTACCTTACATTAATTTAATTAAATAAAAGAAACACAAAGATCAACAACAAGTATTAAGGATAGCAAGCAAAAAATCTCTCCATCTAGTTTTCAGAAGAAATTGAAAAAAACAGGGAGGCTGGGCAAGATGGCGGAAGAGTAGGGTCCTCAAGTCACCTGTCCCCACCAACTTACCTAGATAACTTTCAAATCATCCTGAAAACCTATGAATTCGGTCTGAGATTTAAAGAGAGAACAGCTGGAATGCTACAGTGAGAAGAGTTCTCGCTTCTATCAAGGTAGGAAGACGGGAAAAAAATAAAGAAATAAAAAGCATCCACGGGAGAGGGGCCCTGAGAGGAGCCGGGCTAAGGCCACAGCGAGTGTCCCCAGGACAGGAAAGCTCAGTCCCGGAGAAGCAGGAACTTTACCAATCTTCCCAGATGGAAGAGCACTGCCAAGGAACTCAGGCAGGATCCCAGGAAGGGATCTTCTGCTTGGTGTAGGTTTTAGTTGCTGTTCTTCCTCCAGTTCCTTTAGGTGCAAGGTTAGCTTGTGTATTTGAGTTTTTTCAATTTTTGAGGGATGCTCGTATTGTGATGTATTTCCTTCTTAGGACTGCTTTTGCTGTATCCCAAAGATTTTGAATGGTTGTGTATTCATTTTCATTAGTTTCCCTGAATCTTTTAATTCTTCTCTAATTTCTTGGTTGACCCCCTCATGTTTTAGTAGGATACTCTTTAAACTCCACTTCTTTGAGTTTCTTCCAAATTTCTTTTTGTGATTGAGTTCTAGTTCCAAAACATTGTGGTCTGAAAATATGCAGGGGACCATCCCAGTCTTTTGGTATTGGTTGAGTACTGATTTGTGACCCAGTATGTGGTCTATTCTGGAGAAAGTTCCATGTGCACTTGAGAAGAATGTGTATTCAGTTGCGTTTGGATATAAAGTTCTGTAAATACCTGTGAAATCCATCTGGTCCAGTGTATCATTTAAACCTCTTGTTTCTTTGGAGATGTTGTGCTTAGAAGATCTGTCATTTGCAGAAAGTGCCGTGTTGAAGTCTCCCAGTATAAGTGCATTATTAAGTATGTCTTTACTTTGGTTATTAATAGATTGATATACTCGGCAGCTCCCACATTCGGGGCATAAATATTCATGATTGATAGGTCCTCTTGTTGGATAGATCCTTTAAGTAGGATATAGTGTCCCTCTTCATCTCTAACTACCGTCTTTGGGATAAATTTTAATTTATCTGATATAAGGATGGCTACCCCTGGTTTCTTTTGAGGACCATTTGAATAGTAAATGGTTTCCCAACCTTTCATTTTGAGGCTGGAGGTGTCCTTAGGTCTAAAATGAGTCTCTTGTAGACAGCAAATAGATGGGTCTTGCTTTTTTATCCTGTCTGACACCCTGCATCTTTTGATGGGATCATTTAGCCCATTCACGTTCAGAGTTACTATTGGAAGATATGAATTTAGTGTCATTGTAGTACCTATTCAGTCCCTGTTTTGTGGGATTATTTCTTTGGGCGTCCTCTTTCTTTTACAGGGTCCCCCTTAATATTTCTTGCAGAGCTGGTTTGGTGGTCACATATTCTTTCAGTTTCTGCCTATCTTGGAAGCTCTTATTTCTCCTTCTATTCTGAATGAAAGCCTTGCTGGATAAAGTATTTTTGGCTACATGTTCTTCTCATTTAGTGCCCTGAAAATATCCTACCAGCCCTTTCCAGACTGTCAGGTCTCTGTCGAGAGGTCTGCTGTTAATCCCCATATAAGTTAGGGATCTCTTGTCTCTTGCTGCTTTAAGGATTTTTCTCTTTATCTTTGGAATTTGCCAGTTTCCCTATTAAATGTCGAGGTATTGAATGTTTTTTTTTAATTGGGGGAGGGACCTCTCTATCTCCTGGATCTGAATGTTTGTTTCCCTCCCCAAATTAGGGTAGTTCTCAGCTATGACTTGTTCAAATATGCTTTCTTGTCTTCTGTCCCTCTCGGCATTCTCTGGAACCCTAGTTATACCTAGACTTTTCCTTCTAAGGCTGTCATTTATTTCCCTTAACCTTTCCTCAGGGTCTTTTAATTGTTTTTCTGTTTTTTTCCTCGGCTTCTTTCCTTGCCATCAACTTGTCTTCTATGTCACCCATTCTTTCCTCTACCTTATTAACCTTCATCGTTAGGACCTCCAGTTAGGATTGCATCTCTTTTAATTGATTTTTAAGATCAGCCTGATTAGATCTAAATTCTGCAGTTGTCAAGTCCCTTGATTCCTTTATGCTTTTTTTCCAGAGCCACCAGTAGCTTTATAATTGTGTTTCTGAATTGGTTTTCTGAAATCGAATTGTAATCCAAACTCTGTAACTCTGTGGCAGAGTACTCTTTCTGATTCTTTCTTTTTTGTGTGTTCTTCTTTGTAGTCATTTTGCTCATATGAGCGGACTGAGTCAACAATATCAAAGACGACCTAAGTAAATTTCACCCTAGATGATTCTCCCGAGGTGAGAGACCAGAAATTGAAAACAAAGATCAGAACAAAATAAAGCAAAAGGCCATTAAAGTGAAAAACAAATTTTAAAAAAAAGTATTAAAAAATAAAAGGCCAAGAATCCCAAAGAAGAGAAAAAGAAAAGAAAGAAAAAAAAAAAGGAGAAGAAAAAGGGGGGGCCTGGGAGATGGTGGTGGTGAGGTAGTTGTAGTGGAGGGAGAATATAATCTACCTAAGGGGTTCTAGAGGGTGATCCCATTGTTTCTGAGTATATTAAGTTCTGTATATTAGAAGATGCTCAATCCCAAATTTATGTAAACAAGAAATATTTGTAGAGAACCCCACCATTGACCACGAAAACATAAACGAGATAAAAGAGGGGGGCAGAATGGGAATGAGGAATCTCACAGAATGAACTAGCATGGTTCTGGGAGCATGCTGGTCATGTTTTAGAAGGTATTAACTTCCACCATTGTAGAACAAAATGAGGCAGTGAAAACAAAAAACACAAAACAAACAAAAAACTTATCTTGTATATCTCCCAAAATTAAGTTGAGTATGTTGAAGGGAATCTAGAAGAAGAAAATATATCTAGGACCTGTAATTATAGAAATATGGAAGTCAAAAAGGAAGAATCTTAAAGATGAAGAGGTGGTAATATATGGTAGTTAATGTGGGAAAAGAGAAAAAAACTTGGAAATTTATAGTCTTATATAAAAACAAGTTGTATTGGAAAAAGGAAGGAAAAAAAAAGGAGGGGTATCCTCTGGTTCTACATACTGTAACTCCCTCGACTTCCCCTGGAGCTTCCAAGGCTGTTCAGCCTGGAACTTGGTCTTCCCCTGTTCTTCTAGCTGGTCTTCTGGGGGAGGGGCCTGCTGTGCTGACTCTCAGGTGTGTGTGTACCTGGGGGAGCTGCCCCGCCCCCTGCCAGGTGCCAGGCTCAGTGGGAGCTGTTTACCCCATGAGGCCTCCGTCCCCTGGTGGCCCCACCCCTCCCAGGCACAGGTGACACAGGGAGGAACAACCACACTTACGGTGGCCAACTCTCCAGCTCTGGAGTCAGCTCCCCACAGTAACTACCACACTCTCCCAGTCTGCATTAAGCTGGATGCTCCCAGGGCAGGGGGTGCTGTCTGGCAGCAGGAAGAGTCCTCATTGTCCTGGGCATTTCCCACTTCCGCTTGGCCCGGGGAAGCGCAGGATACTGGGCTGTGTCTGCTTAGCGCCCTGGGTTCTGGGGCCCTGTACTGCTGGAATAGAGCTCCCGGGGGCATGGGTCCCGCAGGGAAGAGGCGGCAGATGCCTCCATCTGGAACCACCGGCCTGACCAACTGGCTTCTCCCGAGGCCCTGCCGGGCCTGCTTCCAGCCCTTCACCGAGATCGGCCCACAGTCCGTGGCACAGTTTCCCCAGCCGCACTTCCTGTTAGTGACCCCAGGAGACTGGAGGCTCCACTGCCCCTCCTACGGTTCTGCCCGGTTTCCTTGTTAAGTGCCTTTCCATCCGTGAATAATCCAGTGCAGATTTTTTAAAGTTCCTGCTTCTCTGGGGCTGGGCTTTGCTGTCCCGGAGGATTTCACCACCCGGCCTTATCCTGGCTCCTGGCAGGGCCCCTCCCCCACTTGATTGTCTTTTATTTTTTTTCCACCTTCCTACCTTGCTAGAAGCAAAAACCCTTCTCTCTGTAGTGTTCAGGCTGTTATCTCTTTAAATCTCAGTTCGAATTTGTAGGTGTTTAGGATGGTTTGAAAGTTATCTGGGTAAGTTGGTGGGGCAAGGAGAGTTAAGGACCCTACTCCTCTGCCATCTTGTCCTCGATCCAGTGTGTGAATGTTATTCTAAAAGAATCTTTGGGGGATCCCTGGGTGGCTCAGTGGTTTAACACCTGCCTTTGGCCCAGGGCGCGATCTTGGAGTCCCGGGATTGAGTCCTGCATCACGCTCCCAGCATGGAGCCTGCTTCTCCCTCCTCCTGTGTATCTGCCTCTCTCGCTCTCTATGTCTATCATAAATATATAAATAAATAAATAAATAAATAAATAAATAAATAAATAAATCTTTTAAAAAAATAAATCATTGACAGGGCAGCCACCCAGTGGCTCAGCGGTTTAGCACCACCTTCAGCCCCGGTTGTGATCCTGAAGACCTGTTGGGCTCCCTGAATGGAGCCTGCTTCTCCCTCTGCCTGTGTCTCTGCCTCTCTCTCCTTCTGTGTCTCCCATGAATAAATAAATAAAATCTTGAAAAAAATAAAAGAACCTTTGACAATCAAATGAATAAAGATGCCAACATATAAGTTAATTATCTGAGGTAACATAACCACTAAACTGACTGAATTTAGATCATGGATTTCTGGCTCCAAACCTCATGGCTTTGTTTTGTTTGTTTTGTTTTGTTTTTCCCACTAAAATGTTGCTTCTTTGTTGTCTAATTATATCAAAGAGTTTGCACCAGATAATTCAAATCAAATTCTATTTAAAAAAAAAAAAAGATTCCAACATGCTTTTGCAATGCCAAATACCAAGTGCTAACGTCTTTCTAATGAAGTGCTCTTAAATTCACCTAGTCTCTCTCTCATAGTTATTTTCACCTACTGCCAGCAGCAGTCCCCCCCCCTCATAAATTTTTCTTAATTTATTTTTCTTATACTCAAAAGTTGCAGAAGTAAAAGAGGGTGATGCGTAGCTGCTATGAGCTATTACAATGAGTGACAAGGCTCAGAAATGGAATCATAAACTTTGACAACTTCCTTTAGCAACTACATACTCCTAAGAGTGGTGGGAATCAATCCAGCATTCTTCAACTAGTACTTTTTCTTTTCTCCTTTTTTTTTGTAGATTTACCAAGTTCTGATACAAATATAAATGTGTTGGAAATGCAATAAAATATTTTGCAAAGACAGGGTCTCTTTTAAGATTTGCCTGAAAAAAAATAGACCAGGTAATATCTTGCATGATTGCCTTTATACAATAAGTCAGACACAATGTCACAGGCTTAGAGAGTTAGAGATTGACTTTAGGGTAATTGTAGTTTTTCACACGCTATGGAAGATGCCATGATTTGAACACCTCTACTCCCTGAAATTCAGCTTTTGTTCACCAAATTGTGTCCCCATTAAATTAACTTTACTATGAAACAAAAGGACTGATATAAAATTTAAGAGATTTTAAACCAAACTAAGAAAATCAACCACATATTGCCCCAGGTTTGAATTATATTTTCTCTTTGATTCCCAAGTTATAATCCTTTTCTTTCAGGATATTCTTTTTGATGTTGAGTCCTGAAGCCTTTACACAAAATACAAATGTCACCAATGAAGAGTCACCCTGAATTAAGATTCAAGATAAAATCATGTGCATTCCACACATTTTCTTTTCTTTTTAAGAAAGTATCTCAAATATAAGAACAAAACCTGATAAAAGTAGAACAGGGATATAATTCCTACATTATTTAAATTACTTAAGATTTTAATTAGAAAACTTGCAAGTCTCCAGTAGATAAATGGCCAACATTAAAAAAAAATGAAGAGGCAGTACTCACAAGAGAAAATGTAACAAATGAACAGGAATATGTCCAATCTTCAAAACAATCAGAAAAGTTTAACTTAAAACTATAATGAGGTAACATTTTTACCAATTTAATTTAGTTTTTTTCCAATTTTCTAGCAAGGTTGTGGTGAAATTAATCAGTTATTTATGATTTTGGAAATTGGTTTGGCAATATTTATTGAGAAAAATGTAAATGTTTAAATCCTTTCACCCAGTGATCTGCCAGTAGGATAGGTGAAGAAAGAATTTGAGAAGTTACAAAAACTGTATGCAACAATATATTCATTACAACATTCATATAATAGCAAAAAATTAGTAACAACCTAAATGACCTATGATAGACTAGCTAAATCATGATGAATTGCCCTAAAGGAATATTGTTCAGCCACTATGAGCCCCATTATGAGAAACATATAACTACACGACAAGCCATTTATAAAGTTACATAAAGAACAGAGCACATAAAAGTACTTCCATTATTTTTACAACTTTGTAACATTAAGTATATATGTAAAGGTCACATTAAAAATTGATACATTATGTAGTGACATTGGGAGTGATTTTTTATTCCTATGTTTTTGTTTTTGTAATATCATTTGTATACTAATAAAAAATTTTTAAATATTCTTCTATCCCCCCCTTTTTCATCAGTTTAACAGGCACCTGATTTATGATCATACCTAGGATTGTCATATGGACTCCAGACAACTTGCTGAAGTACAGAGGTCACCTCTGGAAAGTCTGGCTGCTTGGAAAGGTCAGGCCCAGTTCTGAAAGGCTTTTTGCATTTCGTTTCCCAGTTTCCCTGCCAATGGATCAACCCTTCCTTAGTTTGTCTTTCAAGTAGCTATAATCATTTGAAAAAACACACTTAAAATGAACTGACTTTTTGGGTTTTAAAATTTAATGTATTTGATGTGATAAATATGTCTCCTTTATTACCATTAAAGTTAGAGAGAGAAGAGAGAATAATAAAAGTGGAAATGAGATTCTGAAGTATCCAGGATGAAACATTTTTAAGCAAACTGCACTAGATCTTGAACGTTTCAAAGGTTGATTCCTCAGACAATTTATTTCAGAAGATTTGGCTTCTGAGATAATTGGTCTTCCTTTTTTTTTTTTTTTGATAATTGGTCTTCTTAATCCTTATTGTGGGGTACTGCTATAGCTCTCCTGAAACTGTCAACTTCCCCCATCTGGATTCACAACATGGACAAGTGTTTTCTGTCTGGACCAAAATTACTTTAAGTATTACATTTGTGGCCTAAATTGCTCTATGTCTATTTAAATTCAACAGATTTTTTTTCTCTGTGACCTTTAGTAGGTCTAATTCCAATTCTGATAGAGATGAGAATAACACAGTAGAGAAGGTCCTTGCCCTTTGCTGAATGATGTGTATTGAGACTTGCAAACAAAAAGCACCCTGTGCTATGAGACAGAAGATAAAAGGGGAAATGAACAAGGGGCAGTGGAAGGGGAGGTGGGAGGGGGTAGGGTGACTAGATGAAGGGAAATGAGGGGAGCACTTGACTGGATGAGCACGGGGTGTTAGGCTATATGTTGGCAAATCAAACTCCAATAAAAAATATACACAAAAAGAAAATCAAAACAGAGACAGAGAGAGACAGAGACAGACCAATTACAGACACTATTCTAATAAATTAGATACTTTTTATAACAACTGTTGACAACCTATGCTTATTTGTATAACCCCCTTCTTTTGGCTACACTACATTTTTCTGTGTTTGTGTGATTTTGTGTCTGTGTCCTTCTTTGTATATTTTTTATTGTAGTTCAATTTGCCAACATATAATATAGCACCCTGTACTCATCGCGTAAAGTGGGCCCCCTCAGTGCCCATCACCCAGTCACACCATCCTCTCTACCACCTCCCCTTCTGTAGTCCATTATTTGTTTCCCAGAGTTAGGAGTCTCTCATGGATTGTCTCCCACTCTAATTTTTCCCAGTCAGTTCCCCACCTTTCCCCTATAATCCCTTTCACTATTTTATTATTCCCTGTATGAGTGAAACCATATAATGTTTGTACTTCTCTGACTGACTTACTTCACTCAGCATAATACCCTCCAGTTCCATCCACGTCGAAGCAAACGGTGGGTATTTGTCATTTCTAATAGCTGAGTAATATTCCATTGTATACATAAACCACATCTTCTTTATCCATTCATTTTTCGATGGACACCGAGGCTCCTTCTACAGTTTGGCTATTGTGGACATTGCTGCTATAAACATCGGGTGCAGGTGTCCCGGTGTTTCATTGCATCTGTATCTTTGGGGTAAAATCCCCAGCAATGCAATTGCTGGGTATTAGGGAAGATCTATTTTTCACTCTTTGAGGAACCTCCACACAGTTTTCCAGTGTGGCTGCACCAGTTCACATTCCCACCAACAGTGCAGGAGATTTCCCCTTTCTCCACATCCTCTCCAACATTTGTGCTTTCCTGCCTTGTTAATTTTCCCCATTCCCACTGGTGTGAGGTGGTATCTCATTGTGGTTTTGATTTGTATTTCCCTGATGGCAAGTGATGCAGAGAATTTCCACATGTGCTTGTTGGCCATGTGTATGTCTTCCTCTGTGAGATTTCTGTTCATGTCTTTTGCCCATTTCATGATTGGGTTGTTTGGTGTTGAGTTTAATAAGTTCTTTATAGATATTGTAAACTACCCTTTATCTGATACGTCATTTGCAAATATCTTCTCCCATTCTGTAGGTTGTCTTTTAGTTTTGTTGACTGTATCCTTTGCTGTGCAAAAGCTTCTTATCTTGATGAAGTCCCAATAGTTCATGTTTGCTTTTGTTTCTCTTGCCTTCATGGATGAATCCTGCAAGAAGTTACTGTGGCCAAGTTCAAAAACGGTGTTGCCTGTGTTCTCCTCTAGGATTTTGATGGAATCTTCTCTCACATTTAGATCTTCCATCCATTTTGAGTTTATCTTTGTGTATGGTGCAAGAGAGTGTTCTGGTTTCATTCTTCTGCATGTGGATGTCCAATCTTCCCAGCAACATTTATTAAAGAGACTGTCTTTTTTTCCAGTGGAGAGTCTTTCCTCCTTTGTCAGATATTAGTTAACCATAAAGTTGAGGGTCCACTTCTGGATTCTCTATTCTATTCCTTTGATCTATGTGTCTGTTTTGGTGCCAGTACCACACTGTCTTGATGACCACAGCTTTGTAGTATAACCTGAAATCTGGCATTGTGATGCCTCCAGATATGGTTTTCTTTCTTAAAATTCCCCTGCCTATTCGGGGTCTTTTCTGATTCCACACAAATCTTAAAATAATTTGCTCTAACTCTCTGAAGAAAGTCCATGGTATTTTGATAGGAATTGCATTAAACGTGTAAATTTCCCTGAGTAACATTGACATTTTCACAATATTATTTCTGCCAATCCATGAGCATGGAATATTTTTCCATCTCTTTGTGTCTTCCTCAATTTCTTTCAGAAGTGTTCTATAGTTTTTAGGATATAGATCCTTTGCCTCTTTTGTTAGGTTTATTCTTATGTATCTTCTGTTTTGGGGTGCAGTTGTAAATGGGATTGACTCCTTCATTTCTCTTTCTTCAGTCTCATTGTTAGTGTATAGAAATGCCACTGATTTCCGGGCATTGATTTTGTATCCTGCCACGCTACCAAATTGCTGTATGAGTTCTAGCAATCTTGGGGTGCAGTCTTTTGGGTTTTCTACGTAGAGTATCATGTCATCGGCGAAGAGGGAGAGTTTGACTTCTAATTTGCAAATTTGAATGCCTTTAATGTCTTTTTGTTGTCTGATTGCTGAGGCAAGAACTTCTAGTACTATGTTGAATGGCAGTGGTGAGACTGGACATCTCTGTCTTATTCCTGATCTTAGGGAAAAGGCTCCCAGTGCTTCCCCAGTGAGAATGATATTTGCTGTGGGCTTTTCAGAGATGGCTTTTGAGATGTTGAGGAATGTTCCCTCTCTCCCTACACTCTGAAGAGTTTTTATCAGGAATGGATGCTGTATTTTGTCACATGCTTTCTCTGCAACTATTGAGTGTATCATATGGTTCTTGTTTTTTCTCTTGTTGATATGATCAATCATATTTATTGCTTTGTGAGTGTTGAACCAGCCTTGCATCCTGGGGATAAATCCTACTTGGTCATGATGAATAATCTTCTTAATGTATTATTGTATCCTATTGGCTAGTATCTTGTTGAGAATTTTTGCATCCATGTTCATCAGGGATATTGGCCTATCATTCTCTTTTCTGGTGGGGTCTTTGTCTGATTTTGGAAATAACGTGATGCTGGCCTCGTAGAATGAGTTTGGAAGTACTCCATCTCTTTCTAACTTTCCAAATAGCTTTAGTAGAATAGGTATGGTTTTTTCTTTAAACGTTTGATAGAATTCCCCTGGGAAGCCATCTGGCCCTGGACTCTTGTGTCTTGGGAGGTTTTTGATGACTGCTTCAATTTCCTCCCTGGTTATTGGCTTGCTCAGATTTTCTATTTCTTCCAGTTCCAGTTTTGGTAGTTTGTGGCTTTCCAGAAATTTGTCCATTTCTTCTAGATTGCCTAATTTATTGGCGTATAGCTGTTCATAATATGTTTTTAAAATCGTTTGTATTTCCTTGGTGTTGGTAGTGATTTCTCCTTTCTCATTCATGATTTTATTAATTTGAATGTTCTCTCTCTTCTTTTTAATAAGGCTGGCTAATGGTTTATCTATCTTATTAATGCTTTCAAAGTAGCAACTCTTGGTTTTGTTGATCTGCTCCACAGTTCTTCTGGTCTCTATTTCATTGAGTTCTGCTCGAATCTTTATTAATTCTCTTCTTCTGCTGGGTGTAGGATCTATTTGCTGTTGTTTCTCCAACTCCTTTAGGTGCAAGGTTAACTTTTGTATTTGAGTTCTTTCCAGCTTTTGGATGGATGCTTGTATTGAGATGTTTTTCCCCCTCAGGACTGCTTTTACTGTGTCCCAAAGATTTTGTTTTTTTTTTTTTTGTTTTTTTTTTTTTTTTAAAGATTTTATTTATTTATTCATGATAGTCACAGAGAGAGAGAGAGGCAGAGACACAGGCAGAGGGAGAAGCAGGCTCCATGCACCGGGAGCCCGATGTGGGATTCGATCCCGGGTCTCCAGGATCGCGCCCTGGGCCAAAGGCAGGCGCCAAACCGCTGCGCCACCCAGGGATCCCGTCCCAAAGATTTTGAATGGTTGTATCTTCATTCTCATTAGTTTCCAGGAATCTTTTTAATTCTTCTCTAATTTCCTGGTTGACCCTTTCATCTTTGAGCAGGATGCTCCTTAACCTCCATGTGTTTGAAATCCTTCCAAACTTCTTCTTGTGATTTAGTTCTAGTTTCAAAGCATGGTCTAAAAATATGCAGGGGACGATCCCAACCTTTTGTTATCGGTTAAGACCTGATTTGTGACCCAGTAAGTGGTCTATCCTGGAGAAAGTTCCATGTGCACTTGAGAAGAATGTGTATTCAGCTGCATTTGGATGTAAATTTCTGTAAATATCTGTGAAATCCATCTGGTCCAGTGTATCATTTAAAGCTCTTGTTTCTTTAGAGATGCTGTGCTTAGAATATTTATCGATTGTAGAAAGTGCTAGGTTGAAGTCACCAAGTATAAGTGCATTATTATCTAAGTATGTCTTTACTTTGGTTATTAATAGATTGATATACTTGGCAGCTCCCACATTCGAGGCCTAAATATTGATGATTGTTAGGTCCTCTTGTTGGATAGATCCTTTATGTAGGATATAGTGTCCCTTTTCATCTCTAACTACAGGCCTTGGAATAAACTGTGATTTATCTGATATAAGGATGGCTACCCCTGGTTCGTTTGAGGACCATTTGAATGGTACGTGGTTCTCCAACCTTTTATTTTCAGGATGGAGGTGTCCTTAGTCTAAAATGAGTCTCTTGTAGACAGCAAATAGATGGGTACTGCTTTTTTATCCAGTCTGAAACCCTACGCCTTTTGATGGGGTCATTAAGCCCATTCATGTTCAGAGTTACTATTCAAAGATATGAATTAGTGTCATCATGATACCTATTCAGTCTCTGTTTTTGTAGATTGTTTCATTGGACCTCCTCTTTCTTTTACAGAGTTCCCCCTTAATATTTCTTTGTGTGTGTGTGTGTGTGTGTGTGTGTGTGTGTGTGTGTTTAATATTTCTTGCAGATCCTGTTTGGTGATCACATATTCTTTCAGTTTCTGCCTATCTTGGAAGCTCTTTGTCTCACCTTCTATTCTGAATGAAAGCCTTGATGGATAAAGTATTCTTGGCTGCAGGTTCTTCTCATTTAGGACTCTGAATATATCCTGCCAGCGCTTTCTGGCCTGCCAGGTCTCTGTGCAGAGGTTTGCTGTTATCCTAATGCTTCTCCCTATAAAAATTAGAGATTTCTTGTTTTTGCTGCTTTAAGGATCTTCTCTTTATCTTTGGAATTTGAAAGTTTCACTATTAAATGTCGAGGTGTTGATTGGTTTTATTGATTTTAGGAGGGGGGAATCTCTCTATCTCCTAGATCTGAATGCCTGTTTCCCTTCCCAAGTTAGGCAAGTTCTCAGCTATGATTTGTTTAAATACATATTCTGGACCTCTGTCCCTTTTGGCGCCCTCAGGACCTCCAAGTATATGTAGATTTTTCCTTCTGAGGCTGTCATTTATTTCCCTTAACCTATCCTCATGCTCTTTTTTTCCTTTTTTCCTCAGTTTCCCTCCTTGCCATCAACTTATCTTCTACATCACTCACTCTTTGTTCTACCTCATTAACCTTCATTGTTAGGACCTCCAGTTTGGATTGCATCTCATTTAATTGATTTTTAATTTCGGCCTGGTTAGATCTGTTTAATACGTTCTTTATAGATCTTGGATACTAGCCCTTTATCTGATAGGTCATTTGCAAATATCTTCTCCCATTCTGTAGGTTGTCTTTTAGTTTTGTTGACTGTTCCTTTTGCTGTGCAGAAGCTTTTCTTTTTCAATATTCCTCTGCTATTCAGGGTGATTTCTGATTCCATAAAAATTTTAAGATGATTTATTCCAAATCTCTGAAGAAATTCCAGAGATTTTGATAGGGATTTCATTGAACATGTAAATTGCCTTGGGTGGCATAGACATTTTCACAATATTAATTCTTCTAATCCATGAGCATGGAATATTTCTCCATCTCTTTGTGTCTTCCTCAATTTCTTTCAGAAGTGCTCTGTAGTTTTTAGGGTATAGATCCTTTTACATTTTTCTGTATGCCAAGAGGCTCAAAACATAAAAGAAGTCTTGGCCTCTTTCAATATCTTATTTCTGACTGCCTTTTTTTGGTTTCCTTCCCACCACCACTCAACTCCCTAAAGGCATCATAAACGTTCATTTCAACCTGATTTTGTCCACATAGAAATGATGAATGAAGATATACATTCTGATTTTCCCCAAGTACTATGTCCCCCAGGGATAACCTTGGGTCCAGAAGCCCCAAAATGTAGATACGTACCGAATGACTGCCACCAACTCTTAGTTATCTCTTTTTTTTTAAGATTTATTTATTTATTTATGATAGAGAGAGAGAGAGAGAGGCAGAGACACAGGAAGAGGGAGAAACAGGCTCCATGCCAGGAGCCCGACACAAGACTCGATCCCGGGACTCCAGGATCGTGCCCTGGGCCAAAGGCAGGTGCTAAACCACTGAGCCACCCAGGGATCCCCAACTCTCAGTTATCTTATGCTTTCTTCACTTGACTGCCTCAGCACAACCAATTATCTGCAGCATGGTGTTCATTGGCATTCATAATGCTGATTTCATGGCCCTGACCGAGTTAGAAAATCTCTTCTGTATCTTCACAGAAAGAAATTTTCTTCAGCCTAATCTTGTTGGATATATTTTTATCACATTGTAATTCATTGGAAAATGAAGCATGAATTTTATAAACTACTAACTTTCTATTTCCTCAGCCATGCTGGATACAGAAGAATTTACCTTGTTCTCTAAGTACAATGAATGGGAAGCAGCCTGGTAAATCACCCAAATGGTTGGAGTTTTTGCTTCTAAGACTCTCCTTAGAGTTGCAGGGTTAATTCAGAAATAGGCAAGCCCCACCATCTCAGAAATAGGCAGGACTCGATAGGAAGACCATATCTTGAGGGATTATCCCACCTGGACTCTATTCCCAGCTGTAGCATCTTTTGGTTGTGCATTTCCTTTCCCTGTGACAGTGAGATCTCATCATATAGCATTTAGAGAGCATCACATAAAAGATGTTAAAAAGGGAGAAGTTATTATTACTATTGGAGCCACTATTGTGTCTTTTCCAGCATCAATACCTAAAGAGAAATAAGCTTTAGTCACCAAAAGGAGGAGAAGGATAATTGTATGCAGTTCCTTTGAAGCTGCTTTTAAAAAGGTGAGATTTAGACAAAGATAAGAATTTCTTGTTATTAGAAGAGAGTGCTTAGAGCAGTGGATCCACATTTTTAAGCTTTGTGGATCTCTTAAACTTAAAAAATATATATCTCTGTCTGTCTTTCACTCATACACAAACACACGATAGAAATCATATATTTGTCCATCGAAAGATGAATGGATAAAGAAGATGTGGTTTATGTATACAATGGAATATTACTCAGCTATTAGAAACGACAAATACCCACTATTTGCTTCAACGTGGATAGAACTGGAGGGTATTATGCTGAGTGAAGTAAGTCAATTGGAGAAGGACAAACATTGTATGTTCTCATTCATTTGGGGAATATAAATAATAGTGAAAGGGAATATAAGGGAAGGGAGAAGAAATGTGTGGGAAATATCAGAAAGGGAGACAGAACATAAAGACTCCTAACTCTGGGAAACGAACTAGGGGTGGTGGAAGGGGAGGAGGGCGGGGGGTGGGGGTGAATGTGTGACGGGCACTGAGGGAGGCACTTGACGGGATGAGCACTGGGTGTTATTCTGTATGTTGGTAAATTGAACACCAATAAAAAATAAATTTATTATTAAAAAAAGGAATCATATATTTGGGATATTTGATTGAAAAAAATTCTCAATAACAAAAACCTGCAATAAATTCAGCAACACTTATAAACTTATATTTATTCATAATATTTATATTTTTTGTGAAATGGTAGTACATAGATATCCAAAGTAGATTATTTACTCACTCTATAAGCAATATTTGATGAGCATATATTCTTATATCCCTTGCTATAATTCTATGCAACCCCTAGACAAAAGGCAGATAGTCAAGAACTATTTAGAGTATATTGTGTAAGGGCCCAGACAAAAAACAGTGGTAAGCTCCAGAAGGCCACATATCCACATCTAGGAAATAGTACCCCTAGGATTAGTAATGCTCTTTACTTTTTTCTTTTGTATATTGTATAGGCCTCATTTAAATACAAAACAAAATACTGTTATTCACCATCAATGAGTACTAACTATGGCACAAGGCAAACAAGAGACCTATTGTCATTTTTCTTGACCAATGCTTCTTTGGGCTGTATGCCTTTCATGACAATATAAAGTGTACTTTTTAACAATTTCTCTATTATGATTCAGACTAGAATCTGGTGGCATCCTTATAAGAAACAATTTAGTGTTTACAAGATCATCTTGTTTAATTCGTGCAGCTGCCATTGTACACTCCCTTTATACTCCTGAGAAGAAGAAGGTACTGGGGAAAGCGATTGAGGCCTTAGTGTTTCTTTAAAGCACATCTGGGAATGTAAGCCACCTGCCTTTCATTTTTATTGTTTCATTGTCTAGCACCACTTTTAGCAAGGTTTCCTATAATGGACCTCCAGAAGAACTGTGGTAGATTACAAGCATTTGCTATACTGAGAGTTTGCCCACAGGGCAGAGAAATCCACAGGTAGACTAGGAGAAGAATATACAATATTATAGCATAGTCTGGTTGTTCTTGAACGTTCTTTTCAGGCATTGTAATGCATCTATGCCAATCACTCTTTATTTATTATTTATTAATCAACATGTATGTTCATTTTACAAACACATTAAAGAGTTTTCAAACAAATACAAAGCAGGGCACCTGGGTGGCTCAGTCTGTTAAGTGTCTGCTTTCAGCTCAGGTCATGAGCCCAGGGTCCTGAGATCGAATGAAGCATTGGGCTCCCTGTTCAGAGGGGAGTCTGCTTCTCCCTCTCCTTCTGTTCCTCCCTCTGGTTGTGCTCACTCGCTCTCAAATAAATAAATAAAATCTTTAAAAAGAATATGAATGAAAAACACACTAAAAAAAATGACTCAAACAGTTGAGATAGCAAGAGGGACATCTTCATGACATTCTGTGTTATAAGGCTTTACCAAAGTGGTGGAATGAAAAGTATCATTTAAGGCTTCATCCTATGAAAATTTCAGCTTTTTATCCTCTAGCTATGATTGGAAGGAAGCTCGCTAAAAAAATTACATCTTCTATTAGCATGTACTGAAGGAGGCTTTAACAAATTTGTTTATATTTTTAACTGCTCTAGTCTCAGTTATAAAATGAAAAGAATGGATGTATTCAATGTTAGCTCAGTGAGTGAGGTGTCTTTAGTGAGAGTATACCTAGATGGAAAAGAAAAGCAAACTGTTGAAAAAGACAAGCTAATAAAATTAGAGGCAGTCTTTTACCTGTTCATATATACTCTGATTCAAGTCATGACTTTGACTTTTAAAATCACTTGACTATCTTAAAAGCACATTATCATCCTCTCTTATCAGCAGCTTGAAAATAATGGACATACCTAGGGTAACCCCCAATGTGTAATCCCTTGTACAATCCCCTCCCATAGAGTGGGGGGCAAAACCTGCAAACTGCTTCTAATCAATAAAATATGTCAGAGATATGCCTGACTTGTGGAGTGTCATTCCTTCATATTAATCTGTTATATAATAGGGCAAAGGTGAATTTCTCAGAAGTAGTAAAGCTGCCGAACTTTTAATTGATCAAAAAGAGATTTTCCTAGTTGGACCTGACCTAATAAGGTGAAGCCTTTAAAATCAGGACTAGGCCCTATATGGATGAGAGACTCCAAACAGCAGAAATTCTCTCCATTTCAGCCTTTGAAGAAGCAAGCTTCCATGAGTTCTATAGCCACAAGATACTAGATTCCACCAAAGACCTGAATGAGCTTGGAAGTAGATCCTTCCTTAGTTGATCCTCAAGATGAGAATGCAGCCTGGCTGACAGCTTTGTGAGACTCTGAGTAAAGGATCCAGCTAAGTTGTGCCCAGGCTCCTAACCCATTAAAACAATGAGATAATAAGTGTGTGATGTTTTAAGTGGCTAATTTGGAAATTTTCATGTGCAGCAATAGAAAACAAATATAGGCAAACATGATTATTTTTCTCAGGTGTCTAAGGAAATTCTAGGAAGAAATGTGGGCCCAGTGACAAATATGACCAAGTGGAAAGAGTACTGAATGAGGCTTGAAGGCCTTGTTCAAGAGCTGCCTCTTCTTGACCTGGAGCAAGCTACTCACCTTTGAGCCTTTAATCTTATCTATCAAATGGAGTTTCTATAATCTGCATAGTCCTTACAAGGTTCTCAGAGAGAACTTCGAAATCTATAAAGTGCTGGACTCATAGTATATGGTACTTACCATGTTTCAAGTAGTACTCTAATTTTCATATGTGTATTTACTTACTTACTTAATCCTTAAACAACTTATAAGGTAGATAGTTTTCTTGATCATCATCTCCATTTTATAGATGAAATAAATGAAACACAAGAAGGTGAAAAATCCTACCCAAGATTGCACAATTGTTAGTAAAAAGAAGCATTTAAACCCAAGCAGTCTGGTCCTATATTATTAATCATTATACTATGCTACCATTCATAGATTTAATAAGTACAGGAAATCCACTTCTGAAACAAGCTGATCTTTGATACCATCATACTCTGAGAGTCAAGATCCTCAGATGAGACTAACCCTTATAAGCCTCTACTTTGATGCATTCATACAGATTGATTATCTTGGTTTCTCTATCAAGACCACATATTTGTTTTCAAAAGAAATTCACTAGGAGGCAACAATTTTCTTTTTTTCTGAAAAGTGTATTGGTACTATCCACACTGTTCAATCTCACTGCCTCATATCCAGCACTCTCTCCTTTTACTGTTTCTTATTATTACTTAGATGAGAGCACATGAACATTTGCTTACAACAAGCACACTTAATTTTTTCCAAATACAGATTCACATAAAATTTGAGCATAAGGGGAATAGAAACATTTTTACTGAATTACTTTCAGGTGCACTGCATTATTCTCATTATGTCTGCTGACTGATTTTGTAAATCTCTGGGAATGCAGGATTAGTTCCTAATTTATCAGACAAACACCAGCACTAGAAGAGGTCTTGCTTAAAGGATCATGTAGTATATTCCCCTACTTTGGGGAAGAACATCCTTAGCCTTTAAATCTTCCTGAGGTAAAAAAAAAAAAATCTTACCTCTTTTAAGGAAACAATATACTTCTTAACCTAATATTTTAAAGTACTTCCTAAAATGTAACTGAAATCCTCCCTGCTTCAACTTATACAAGCAAGGTTCTTTAAAGTTTCAAAATCAGTTTTAAAAAAGGGGGCATCCACAGCAAATATCATTCTCAATGGGGAAACACTGGGAGCCTTTCGCCTAAGATCAGTAACATGACAGGGATGTCCACTCTCACCATTGTTATTCAACATAGTACTAGAAGTCCTAGCCTCAGCAATCAGACAACAAAAAGAAATAAAAGGAATTCAAAATGGCAAGGAAGAAGTCAAACTCTCCCTCTTCACAGATGACATGATACTGTACATAGAAAACCTAAAAGACTCCACCCTAAGATGGCTAGAACTCATACAGCAATTTGGCAGTGTGGCAGGATACAAAATCAATGCCCAGAAATCAGTGGCATTTCTATACACTAACAATGAGACTGAAGAAAGAGAAATTAAGGAGTCATTCCCATTTACAATTGCACCCAAAAGCATAAGATACCCAGGAATAAACCTAACCAAAGAGCTAAAGGATCTATACCCTAAAAACTACAGAACACTTCTGAAAGAAATTGAGGAAGACACAGAGATGGAAAAATATTTTATGCTCATGGATTGGAAGAATTAATATTGTGAAAAAGTCAATGTTATCCAGGGAAATTAACACATTTAATGCAATCCCTATCAAAATCCCATGGACATTCTTCAGGAGTTGGAACAAATCATCTTAAGATTTGTGTGGAATTAGAAAAGACCTTGAATAGCCAGGGGAATATTAAAAAAGAAAACCAGAGCCAGGGGCATCACAATGCCAGATTTCAGATTATACTACAAAGCTGTGGTCATCAAGACAGTGTGGTACTGGCACAAAAACAGACACATAGATCAATGGAACAGAATAGAGAATCCAGAATGGACCCTCAACTCTATGGTCAACTAATATTAGACAAAGCAAGAAAGTATCCACTGGAAAAAAAGTTTCTTTAATAAATGGTGCCAGGAAAATTGGACATCCACATGCAGAAGAATGAAACTAGTCCATTCTCTTACACTATACACAAAAATAAACTCAAAATGGATGAAAAATCTAAAAGTGAGACAAAAATCTATCAGAATCCTAGAGGAGAACACAGGCAATACCCTTTTTGAACATGGCCACAGCTACTTCTTGCAAGATACATCCATGAAGGCAAGAGAAAAAAAAGCAAACATGAACTATTTGGACTTCATCAAGATAAAAAACTTCTGCACAGCAAAATAAACAGTCAACAAAACTAAAAGACAACCTACAGAATGGGAGAAGATATTTGCAAATGACCTATCAGATAAAGGGCTAGTTTCCAAGATCTATAAAGAACTCATTCAGCTCAACAGCAAAGAAACAAACAATCCAATCATGAAATGGGCAAAAGACATGAACAGAAATCTCACAGAGGAAGACATAGATATGGCCAACATGCACATGAGAAAATGCTCTGCATCACTGGCCATCAGAGAAATACAAATCAAAACCACAATGAGATACCACCTCACACCAGTGAGAATGGGGGAAATTAATAAGACAGGAAACAACAAATGTTGGAGAGGATGTGGAGAAAGGGGAACCCTCTTGCACTGTTGGTGGGAATGTGAACTGGTGCAGCCACTCTGGAAAACTGTGTGGAGGTTCCTCAACGAGTTAAAAATAGATCTACCCTACCACCCAGCAATTGCACTGCTGGGGATTCACCCCAAAAATACAGATGCAATGAAATGCCGGGACACCTGCACCCCAATGTTTATAGCAGCAATGTCCACAATAGCCAAACTGTGGAAGGAGCCTTGGGGTCAATCGAAAGATGAATGGATAAAGAAGATGTTGTTTATGTATACAATGGAAGATTACTCAGCCATTAGAAATGACGAACACCCACCATTTGCTTGGACGTGGAGGGACCTGGAGGGTATTATGCTGAGTGAAAGAAGTCAGTCAGAGAAGGACAAACATTATATGGTCTCATTCATTTAAGGGATATAAAAATAGTGAAAGGGAATAAAGGGGAAAGGAGAGAAAATGAGTGGGAAATATCAGAGAGGGTGACAGAACATGAGAGACACCTAACTCTGGGAAAGGAACAAGGGTGGTGGAAAGGGAGGTGGACGGGAGTTGGGGTGACTGGGTGATGGGCACTGAGGGGGCACTTGACAGGATGAGCACTGGGTGTTATGCTATTTGTTGGCAAATTGAACTCCAATAAAAAAATAAAAATAATTTAAAAAGAACCTAGCACCTTTCTAGGTGAGGAGATTCCATTTAAAAAGGGGCGAGAGGGTATCTGGGTGGCTCAGTGGTTGAGCATCTGCCTTTGACTTAGGTCGTGGTCCTGGAGTCCTGGGATTAAGTCCCACATGGGGCTCTTGGCAGGGAGCCTGCTCCTCCCTCTGCCTACGGCGCTGCCTCTCTCTCTTCCTGTCTCTGCGTTTCTCTCATAAATAAAATCCCTTTAAAAAATCAAATTAAAAAAACTTTCTGTGAACCATTTCCTGACACACCTAGGCTAGCTCCCTAACCCTGAAGCATTCTGGGCACATATGCTTTTGTTATGATATATCGTAATGTTGTTGTTTATACATCTGCCACCAATCCCAACTGAGAGCTCTTGAGGGCAAGGGCAATGTTCTACTTATTTTTGTGTCCCCCAAACCTGACAGAGTGACTAGCACATATTAGAACATTGAAAGTAAAATTTGAATGAATGAATAAATGAAGCAGATTTCATAGCATTCTATCTGGGAGTAGAGAAAAGAACTTAGCAGCTTTCTATTTATAAACCATTCTTACAAAGACAAAAATTAGTTCTTTCTTTTTGTTTCTTGCTAATTAAATGACCCCAAGATCTTTTCTATCCATAAAACCTATTTTTCCAATCTGTAGGCCAGTTTCCTTGCCTACTGATATCTCCATGTCTATTTCAATGGAATGATAAAAGTCAGAATCACAATTATAATACATAGATAACTACATTTAAATGCACTTCACTTTATACAGTCAAGATCAGAATCATAATGTTATATACATTGATAACTGTGTGTAAATGTCCTTCCCTTTATCCTTCTAAAAAATTGGTTGTAAATTATCACAAATCCATTTCTATATAAAGTTTACCAGGGCATTCTATTATTTGAAGAGTAGCCAAATAATTTTAAAATAATTTTAAAATTAAAATTTTCAGTATAGGTAATCTTCCTTAGGAGGGACTATGGTGTAGTGGTTATCACATCACATTTGAAGTCAAAAGACCTGAGTTTAAAACTAGATTTTTCTGTATTCCCTTAAGCACTTAATTTAAATTTCCTGAGTCTGTTTTCTCTTCCATTAAATGAAGATTACAATAATAAATAATCCAAAGGGTCATTTTCAGGGCCCAATAAATTTGTAGTATACATGAAAGGGTTTTGCTCAATGTAAAACAATTACTGATGATTATAAGTAATAATAATTTTATATGCATTTTTCTTAGATTCCTCAGTCTAATAAAAAATTACTTCATACCTTTAACATATTGATTTTTTTCAACATGGCACTATGTCCCTTCTTCATATTTAATTTGAAATCAACTATAACTCTCAGATTTTTGTGATGCTTGAGACTAATCTTTTAAAACTTTATTTTTGTGAATTTGAGTTTTCATCTTGCTGTGATAGTCCATCCTTATATCTTTCATTATTGTGGCAAGATATTTTTTTTCTAATTTACCAAGGTCATTTAGAGTTTTTCTTACTGATATCTGTCAAAATAGTGACAGGCACCCTAGAAATATAAAGATCAGCCAACATTCTGCATATTCTTCCTCTGCACAGGAAATAAATGGCTATGCAGGCTGTCTCTGTAGTAGTGCCAAAGATACAGGAACTGAAACAGTATTTGGATAACTCTACTTATGACAGATGGAAGCAGGAAGCATTGTTCTCTGTTAGTGAGCATAGCACAACCTTCCCAGATACACATAAAAAGGCCAAGTCAATACCCAGATACTTTTCTGTAACTGTGCTTTATTGGTAAATGAACTTTTATCTGATTTTCATAGACCACTGTTTAAAGCACCTACAAGTAGAAGGCACACCAAGCCCCAGTATAATTTAAGAAAGAAACTCAATGAATTTCTTAGAGGAAGGTAGTGATCTGAGCTACTACCATTTACATATTTTATAAAATTAGCTATACATTGCTAGAAGGCCAAAAACAATCACTCTGGGGCTCATGGTAAGGGACAACTAAATCATAGTCCATTATTTTAGCAGTGAGATTAAAGCAAAATGGATGGATAAACCTATAAATAAATAAGTTAGGGCCTAGATTTAGTAAGAACTGGAACTAAGATAAGAAAAGAGAAATAAAGCAGAAGAGGAGGTGGGTGAGGGGTGGGGGTAACTGGGTGAAGGGCACTGAGGGGGGCACTTGATGGGATGAGCACTGGGTGTTATTCTATATGTTGTCAAATTGAACACCAATAAAACATAAATTTATAAAAAAAAGAAAAAAGACAAAATGTGTTCTGAAGATGGGTTATAGGGAGGTTGTACAAAGCTACTAATGCATTTAATACGCTTAAAATGTACTCCATGAACTTAAAGTAGTTAATGAAATATATAAATGGTTGATTTATAGATGGTAGGTTTTTGATCATGTGTATTATTGTACATCAATAAAGTATATTTTATTTAAAAGCTGCAAATACGGAGAAAAAATAAATTTTAATATTAAAAATTCAAAAACAAAACCAGAGACCAAATATCTTGAGGTAAAGTTAACAGTTGATAGTGAGAAAGAGGAAAGAAAAAAAAACTATCAAATCTCAGTTAATACATAATAGGTTCCACTTTGTAAGGATATTGGTCTGCATTCCACAGGAAGAATTTGCACAGAATTAACATTTATTAAATGTGTGACATGACATTGGAAGAAAAAGGCACCCCAGAAAACCAGAGCTCTTAGAGTCCAAAAGAGCACTCAGACTAAAACATAAGAAGTGTTTAAGAAATACCATACATATTAAGCTGAATATCAAAGATCCTAAGGTGCAGAGATGGATTTGTGTATTCAGAACACAATTATAAGAACAAAAACTTAGAACCTATAAAATGTGAAGTCTGAAAAATTGAATCAAAATTAATTGTGCAAGGCACTATACTGGCCAAAATGGTAGTGGGGCTATTAAATAGATGAATAGGACATACTTTTTGGCCTCAAATAGCCAAAAATCTATTTTGGACATGGATATAAAAGTATCTAACTTTTGGGGAAAAAAAAAACAGAATAATGACAGAAAGTTTATTTTACTGTTTAATAAAACACACTCTAACATTATAATAATGAAAATAATTTGGGCTTGATGTAAAAGTAGACAGTCATATGAATAACAAAAAAAGCATACAATGAAATCTTTAACAAGAGGTTGGGGGGGGGGGCACCTGGGTGGCACAGTGGTTAAGCATATGCCTTTCGCTCAGGTAATGATCCTGGGGTCCTGGGATCAAGTCCTACATCAGGCTCCCCAGAGGGGGCCTGCTTCACCTCTGCCTATGTCTCTGCCTCTTTCTCTGTGTCTCTCATGAATAAATAAATAAAATCTTTTTTAAAAGCATATAAATAGATTCAAACTCTAGAGTTAAGATACATAAGAATTAAATAAATGCCTAAAACAACATTAAAAAATGTGTAGAAAAAGCACAGGTTATTTTCTAAAGACAGAATGTAAGTTGTCAGGAAAAAATCCCTTCAAAACTTTGTGTCATACACCAACATAACAGATTAAAGACTTAAGTATTTTTAAGTGTTTTTAACTAGAAAAAACTATGGCAATATTAACCTGTTCTCAGGATGAGGCAGAATTTACTGAGCTTAAGAAAAATAGAAGAAACCACATTGGAAAAGATTGAATAACTTTAACAACATAGAAAATATTCTAATTTTTCCTTTGAAAAGGATTATGGAAAAAATTTGAAACAAGCTGCAATATTTAAAGATATTTTTCAAGGACAAATGATCTTAATATATAAAGAGCTCATTTGAATAAATAAGAGCAATTATAAAAACCTTAATGGATTCATGGGCAGAGAACATCATCAGACAATTTACAAAATAAGATACACAAATGGCTAATAAATATAGAAAAGCATCCAAATTCAGTGATGTTGAGGCAAATGTCAATAAAGACAGTCTCTATCAAAATTTCAACAGCCTTCTTCATAGAAATGGAAAAGCTGATTCTCAAATGCACATGGAATTACAGGGGGTCTTGAATAGCCAAAACAATCTTGAAGAAGAAGAATGTTAGAGGACTAACATCTCCTGACTGAAACTTACTACAAAGTTACAATAATTAAAACAGTATGTTAGTAGCATGAGAACAGTTATATACACCAATTAAATAGAATAGAGAGTTCAGAAATAAACTCATATATATGGTCAATTAATTTCTGACAAGATCATTCAATAAGGAAAGGACAGTCTTAACAAATAGTGCTGGAAACACTATATCTACATACAAAAGAATTAATTTGGACCCTTACCTTACAGCATATACCTTACAAAAATTAACTCAGCATTAATAACAAATCTAAATATAAGAGCTAGAACTATCAAACTCCCAAAAGAAACATTAAGGAAAATCTTCATGACATTGGATTTGGCAATGATTTCATGGATGTGACACCATGAAATCAATAGCACAGGCAACAAAACAAAACAAAAAAAAGGTATATTGGCTTCATAAAAATAAAAAACTCTCGTATCAAAAGACACTAGCAAGAAAGTCAAAAGACAATCTATAGAATGGGGGAAAATATTTGCAAATCATGTACCGTATCTGATAAAGGACTAATACACAAAATGTATAAAGAACTCCTAAAACTCAACACAACCCAGACAACCCAAATAAAAAATTTCCAAATTTAATAAATTGACATTTCTCTAAAGAAGATATATAAATGGCCAATGAGCACATGAAAAAAATTTCCAACATAGTCATTAGGAAAATACAAACCAACACCACAATGAGCTACTACTCTACAGCTACTAGGATGACTATAGTCAAAAGAGAGAGAGAGAGAGAGAGAGAAATAAGCGTTGACAAAGATGTGGAGAAATTGGAATCCTTATGCATTACTAGTGAAAATGTAACATGGTACAGCCACTATGGAAAACAATTTGACAGTTTCTCAAAGAGTTAAACATAAAATTATCATATGACCAGGAAATTCCCCTTCTAAGTATATATGCAAAAGAATGGAAAGTAGGAACTTAAACAGATATTCATATACCAATGATCATAACAATATTATTACCAATAACCAAAAGATGGGGAAAAATAAGTGTCCCCTGAAAGATGAATGGATAAACAAAATGTGGCATCTACATACAACAGAACATTAATCAGTTATAAAAAGGAATGGAATTGTGGTATATGATACAACATAGATGAGCAATGAAAAATATTGTACTAAGTGAAATAAGCCATAAACAAAAAAGACAAATATTATATGATTCTACTTATATAAGCACCTAGAATAGGCAAATCCATACAGATAGAAGTAGAATAAAGGTTACTGGGAACTGCAGGGGAGGAAGATATGAGAATTGCTATTTAATAGTGAAAAGTTATGTTGGGGTTGATCAATGATCTGAAGAGCCAGAGGGTTAAAAACCCCACACCTTTAAAGAGATAGCATAACAAACAGTGCCACAGAGATACAGAATAGAAGAGTTTGAAAAGTGCACGGGGTATACAGGAAGATTTATTTACTAATCTCAGAACATATACTGAATGTTCATCTCCAAGAACAAAAGAGCTAGTGAGCACCATTTCTCTCCCTGACCCAAAGCCTAGATACCCAGACACCTGCAGAAACTAACATGAACACTCACTAACTCGATTGCTAACACCATGCACACTCCCTCTACATTCTCCTGTGGAGTGTTCCATCCTACACCACCTAGCAGAAGTCCCTCCAAGATAACTCCAAGTCCAATACTCCAAGCAGACCAGCCTATACCTTGATAATATTGTGCACCCCACCTCCTTGTTCACTTGTGGACTACTGCATCCAACCCACCATATTCAGTAGGAGTTCATCCACAACAGTGCCAAAATTCTCATTGTGCAAGCAGCTCCAAAAGTAGACAGCACCACTCCAAAGTGACTCTTTCCCAGAGGAAGAGGGGAAGACAACCACACATGCACCAGTTCAACTGTTCAAATACACAATCAGACTTCTGGCCCTGCCCACCAACAAAAACCTCACAGGGGATGCACAAAAAGAAAGTCCAGTAGTTCCAGGTCACTGCAACCCAACAAACAGCCTGAAGGCAAACATCTGGTCTGAATGCAAGCCCTGCCCAACAACAAAAATCTCTCAGGGTATAACACTCCTACAGTTCTGTGTGACCTACATTCTGGTAAATGTGCTGAAGGCAAGCATCTAGTTGGACACAATTCAAGCCCAAGGCATCCCCAGATAGGCTCCTTAACAAGGACTATACTCTTTCCATAACAGGCAAAGAGGGCCATTGCAGATGATTAGACTGAAGGTAAATATGGCTCAACCACAACAGTAGGGTGCATGCAACACACAGAAGACATCCCTGAAGTGCCAGGTTCTGGTGAATAGGGGACATTGCACTATAGGGCACTGCAAGAAACCTTCATAAGGCCATTACATTCAAGATTAAGAGACATAGCTTATTTTTCTAATACATAGAAACAGAAACAGAGCATTAGACAAAATGAGGATATAGAGAACTATGTCCCAAATGAAATAACAGGACAAAATCACATCAAAAGAGCTAATGAAATGGGAAAAGCAATATGACTGATACAGAATTCAAAGTAATGGTTATAAATTAATTTACTGTCCTTGAGAAAAGAGCAGAGGATCTCAGAGAGACCTCCAAAAACAAGATAGAAAATATAAAAAAGAAGCAATCAGAGATGAAATACCTTGAAGTTAAAAATACACTACATGGAATATATAGTAGACTAGAGTAATAGTAACAGATAAGCAAGCTGGAAGACAGAGTAATGGAAAGCAACCAAACAGAATAGGAAAAAGAAAAAATATTTTAAAAATGGGAATTGTTTAAGAGAACTCAGCAACAGCATCAATCTTAATAACATTTGCCTAATGGGATCCCAGAAGGAGAAGAAAGAGAAAAGGAGGAAGAAAATTTATTTGAGGAAATAATAGCTGAAAACTTCCTTAATCTAGGGGAGGAAATGGACATCCAGAACCAGGAGGCACAAAGGGACCCAATAAAATCAACACACAGAGATCAACACAGGACACATAATAGTTAAAATGGCAAAAAATGGTGATAAAGTGAGAATTTTAAAAGTACCAACAGAAAACAGTTACATACAAGGGAAACACCATAAGGCTATCAGTTTATTTCTCAGCAGAAATTTTGTAGGCCAAAAGAAAGTGGCATGATATATTCAAAATGCTGAAAGGTAAAAAAAAAAAAAAAAAAAAAAAATCTCTGCAATCAAGAATATTCTATCCAGCAAGAGTACCATTCAAAATAGAAGTAGAGGGGATCCCTGGGTGGCGCAGCGGTTTGGCGCCTGCCTTTGGCCCAGGGCGCAATCCTGGAGACCCGGGATCGAGTCCCACGTTGGGCTCCCGGTGCATGGAGCCTGCTTCTCCCTCTCCTTCTGCCTGTGTCTCTGCCTCTCTCTCTCTCTCTCTCTCTGTGTGACTGTCATAAATAAATAAATAAATTTAAAAAAACAAAATAGAAGTAGAGATAAAGTTTCCCAAACAAATAAAAATTAAAGGTACTCATTAACACTTAACCAACCTTACAAGACATTAGAGGGAATACTTTTAGGAAGGAGATAATCAAGAGTAAAAAACATAGAAAAGGAAAAAATTTTCACAGGTACATATAAGCAAAATAAAAGTAGTAGATTAATCACTTACAAAACCAGTGCATAGATGAATGCAAAAAATCAGTAAAATCTATTATATCTATAAAAATCAGTCAAGGGTTTCACAAAATTAAAGGTTATAAAATATGATACCACGTATGTAAAATCTGGGGGAAAGGAGTAAAAATGTATTGCTTTTACAATGGATTCAAACTTAAATAACAATCAACCTAATATACACTGCTATATGCATAGCATATTATATATAAACCTAAGAGTAACCACAAATCAAAAAGCTGTAATAGATATAAAAAAAGAGAAAGGAATCCAAGCATATCACTAAAAAGGTCATCAAACCACAATGAAAGAAAGCAAGAAAATAAAGAAATACAGAAGAACTATATAAAGAACCATAAAACAAGTAACAAAAAGGTAATAAGTACATACTCACAATAATTAGGTTGAATGTAAATGGAATAAATGCTCCAATTAAAAGACATAGGGTGACAGAATGGACAAAAAAGCAAGACTTATCTGTATGCTGCCTATGAGACTATTTCAGACCTAAGACATATGCATATTGGAAGTGAATGGATGGGAAAGCATTTATTATGCAAATGAATGTGAAAATGAAAAAAAAAGCTGGGGCAGCAATACTTTAATAAACTTTAACCAAAATAAACTTTATAACATAATAAACTTTTACCAACAAAATAAACTATAACAATAACAAAATAAACTTTAACCAAAGATTCTGGGACAACTGGGTGGCTTAGTGGTTGAGCAGTAGCCTTTGGCTCAGGGTGTGATCCCGGGTTCTGGGATCAAGTCCCATATCAGGCTCCCTGCTTCTCCCTCCACCTGTATCTCTGTCTCTCTCTGTCTCTCTCTGTCTCTCTCTCTGTCTCTCTCTCATGAATTAATAAATAAAATCTTAAAAATAAAATAAAACAAAGATCCTAACTAGAGACGAAGAGAGGGGAAAGATGGCAGAAGAGTAGGGGTCCTCAACTCACCTGGCCCCACAAAATTAACTAGGTAACTTTCAAAGTATCCTGAACACCTATGAATTCGACCTGAGATGGAAAGAGAGAACAGCTAGAATGCTACAGAGAGAAAAGTTCACACTTCTAACAAGGTAGGAAGGTGAAAAATAAAAAAGAATAAAGTAGGGGAGGCTCATGAGTAGCTGGGGTAAAGTGGAACTACAAAAGGCACTGGGGCACAAAAGCCCAGCCCTAGAGAAGTGGGAACTTTAAAAATCTGCACTGGAGTTTTCCCTGACAGAAAAGTGCTTAGCGCAGAAATTGGGCAGAATCGCAGGAGGGGCAATGAAGCCTGAAGATTCCCGGAGTCACTAAAAGAGGACCGGCAACCAAGGGGAAGCACACCACAAACAGAAGTCTGATATTGGTAACGGCCTGGAGTGCAAGGCCCTCCAGGGTATTTTGGAGAAGCCAGTTGGTTAGGCAGGCTGATTCCCAACAGAGGTAGCTGTGCCCCATTCCCTTCAGAAGAGGTGGTCCCCGGGAGACCAGGTCCAGTGGCACAGTGCCTTGGATCCCAAGGCACCCAAGCGGATAAAACCAGCAATCATACATTCCCCCTGGGATAAGTGGAAGGGGGGAGAGCACAGTAAAGTGAGAACTCTCCTGCCACTGGGCACCCCCACAAGCTGTGCAGATCAGTGGAACTGCACCTGCCTTCAGGAGCATCTAGGCCAGTGTGAACCTTGTCGTTTCCAATGGCTGAGTAATATTCCATTGTATACATATACCACATCTTCTCTATCCATTCATCTTTTGATGAGGCTCCTTCCACAGTTTGGCTCCTTCCACAGTTTGGCTATTGTGGACATTACTGCTATAAACATTGGGGTGCAGGAGTTCCGGTGTTTCACTGTATCTGTATCTTTGGGATAAATCCCCAGCAGGGCAATTGCTGGGTTGTAGCCTAGCCAGCCTTATTAAAAAGAAAGGAGAAAATAATAAAATCATGAATGAAAGAGGAAATATCACAACCAATACCAAGGAAATACAAATGATTTTTAAAACGTATTATGAGCAGCTATATGCCAATAAATTAAGCAATCAAGAAGAAATGGATATATTTCTGGAAAACCACAAATTACAAAAACTGGAACAGGAAGACATAGAACACTTGAACAGACCGATAACCAGGGAGGAAATTGAGGCAGTCATCAAAAAACTCCCAAGACACAAAAGTCCAGGGCCAGATGGCTTCTCAGGTGAAATCTATCAAATGTTAAAGAAGAAACAATACCTATGCTACTAATGCTGTTCCACAGGATAGAAACTGATAGAGTACTGCCAAATTTGTTTTATGAGTCCAACATCACCTTGATTCCAAAATCAGACAAAGGCCCCACCAAAAAGGAGAATTAAATACCAATATCCCTGATGAACACGGATGCAAATATTCTCAACAAGATACTAGCCAATAGTATCCAAAAGTATATTAAGAAGATTATTCACCATGACCAAGTGGGATTTATCCCCGGGATGCAAAGGTGGTTCAACATGCATAAAACAATCAATATGATAAATCACATCAACAAGAGAAAAAAACCCTATGATCCTCTCAATAGATGCAGAGAAAGCATTTGACAAAACACGGCATCCTTTCCTGACCAAAACTCTTCAGACTGTAGGGATAAAAGGAACATTCCTCAGCATCTTAAGAGCCATCTATGAAAAGCCCAATAATTGCTTAAAAGCAATTATTCTCAGTGGGGAAAAACTGAGCATTTTTTCCCTAAGATTAGGAACAGAACAGGGATGTCCACTCTCACCACTATTATTCAACGTAGTACTAGAAGTCCTAGCCTCAGCAATCAGACAACAAAAAGAAATAAAAGGTATTCAAATTGGCACAGAAGAAGTCAAACTCTCCCTCTTCATGGATGGCATGATACTGTATGTAGAAAACCCAAAAGACTCCACCCCAAGATTGCTAGAGCAATCTCATATGGCAATCAGCAATGTGGCAGCATACAAAATCAATACCCAGAAATCAGTGGCATTTCTATACACTAACAATGAGACTGAAGAATGAAAAATTAAGGAGTCAATCCCATTTACAATTGCACCCAAAAGCAGAATATACCTAGGAATAAACCTAACCAAAGAGGTAAGGGATCTATACCCTAAAAACTACAGAACATTTATGAAAGAAATTGAGGAAAACACAAAGAGATGGACAAATATTACATGCTCATGGATTGGAAGAATTAATATAGTGAAAATGTCTATGATACCCAGGACAATTTGCATGTTCAATGCAATCCCTATCAAAATACCATGGATTTTCTTCAGAGAGTTGGAACAAATCATCTTAAGATTTGTGTGGAATCAGAAAAGACCCTGAATTGACAGGGGAATATTAAAAAAAAAAAAAAAAAAACATAGCCGGGGGCATCACATTACCGAATTTCAAGTTGTACTACAAAGCTGTGATCATCAAGACAGTGCGGTACTGGCACAAAAACAGACACATAGATAAATGGAACAGAATAGAGAACCCAGAAATGGGCTCTCAACTCTGTGGTCAACTAATATTCGACAAAGCGGGAAGACTATCCACTGGATAAAAGACAGTCTCTTCAATAAATAGTGCTGGGAAAATTGGACAGCCTCATACAGAAGAATGAAACTAGACAATTCTCTTACACCATACACAAAGATCAACTCAGAATGGATAAAAAATCTAAATGTGAGACAAGAATTCATCTATATCCTAGGGAGAACACAGGCAACAACCTTCTTGAACTTAGCCACAGTAACTTTGTAAGATTCATCTATGAAGTCAAAGGAAACAAAAGAAAAAATGAACTATTGGGACTTGATCAGGATAAAAAGCTTCTGCACAGCAAAAGAAACAGTCAACAAAACTGAAAGTCAATCTACAGAATTGGAGAAGACAATTGCAAATGACATATCAGATAAAGGGCTAGTGTCCAAGATTTATAATGAGCTTATTAAACTCAACACCCAAGACACAAACAATCCAATCATGATATGAACAGAAGACATGAACAGAAATTTCACCAAAGAAGACAAACACATGCCCACAAGCTCATGAGAAAATGCTCTCCATCATTTGCCATCAAGGAAATACAAATCAAAAGAACAATGAGATACCGCCTCACACCAGTGAGAATGGTGAAAATTAACAAGAAAGGAAACAACTAATGTTAGAGAGGATGTGGATAAGGGAGAACCCCTTTGCACTGTTGGTAGGAGTGCAAAGTGGTACATCCACCCTGGAAAACAGTGTGGAGGTTCTTCAAAGAGTTAAAAATAGAGCTACCTTGTGACCCAGCATTTGCACTACTGGGTATTTACCTAAAAGATACAGATATAGTGAAATGCCGGGATACCTGTACCCCAATGTTCATAGCAGCAATGTCCACAATAGCCAAACTGTGGAAGGAGCCATGATGTCCTTCAACAGATGAATGGATAAAGAAGCTGTGGTATATATATACAATGGAATATTATTCAGCCATCAGAAAGGACGAATACCCTCCATTTTCTTCAACGTGGATAGAACTGGAGGGTATTATGCTGAGTGAAGTAAGTCAATCAGAGAAGGATAATCATTATATGGTTTCATTCATATGTGGAATATAAGAAATAGTGAAACGGGTTTTAAAGGAAAGGAGGGATATGAGTGGGAAAAATTAGAGAGGGTGACAGAACATGAGAGACTCCTAACTCTGGGAAACAAACAAAGGGCCTTGGAGGGGAGGTGGGTGGGGGGTTGGAGTAATTGAGTGACGGGCACTGAGGAGGGTACTTGATGGGATGAGCACTGAATGTTATACTATATGTTGGCAAATCAAACTTCAATAAAAACAAATAGAAAAAAATAACAAGAGTCAAAGAAGGTCAAAAACCTATAACAATACAATCAGAAAGTATAACAATTATATATATTTATACACCAAATATGGGACCCCCTAAATATATAAACCAATCATTAAAAGAAAAAATTGATGTTAACACAAAAATTAAGGAATTTTACAACACCACTTTTCTCAATGGATAGATCATCCAGTCAGTAAATTAAAAAATGAAACAGTGGCTTTGAATGATACATTGCACCAGTTGGATATAACAGATATATTCATAAAATCCCATCCAAATAGAACAACATACACATCCCTTTCAAGTTCACATGGAACTTTTTCCAGGATAGATCACATAGACCACAAAACAAGTTTCAACAAATTCAAAAAGATTGAAATCATATCACGCATCTTTTCCAAATACAACACTGTAAAATTATAAATCAACCAGAAGAAAAACTCTGAAAAGAATACAAATACATGGAGGCTAAATAACACGGTACTAAACAATGAATGAGTCAACCAAAAAATGAAAGAAGAAATACAAAACTGTATGGAGACAAAGGAAACTGAAAACTTAATGGGCCAAATCTTTGAAATGAAACAAAAATTGATATAAGAGGGAAAAATATAGCAATAGAGCCCTACCCCAATATTCAAGAAAACCTCAAACAACATACCTTTTATCTAAGGAAAATGAACAAAAGAAGACCAAAGCCAATAGAAGAAAAGAAATCATAAAGATTAGAGTATGAATGCACAAAATAGAGACTAAAAACACAATATAAAGAATCAATAAAACCAGGAGCTGATTCTTTAAAAAGATCAACAAAACCGATAAATCTTTAGCCAGACTAATCAAGATAAAAGAGAGAAGACTCAAATAAAATCAGAGATGAAAGAGGAGAATTAACAACCAATACCACAGAAACACAAAAAATCATAAGAGAATATTATGATAATGTGCCAACAAATTGGACAACTTAGATGAAATGGATAAATTCCTAGAAAGAAATCATATTCTAAACTGAATCATGCAGAAATAAAAATATAAAGAGATTTATTACTAGCAAGAATATTGAATTAGTAATCAAAATCTCCCAACAAATGAAAGCCAGGACTGGATGACTTTACAGGTGAACTCTACAAAACATTTTTAAAAGTTCTTACCCATTCATCTCAAACTACTCCAAAAAAAATATAGAAAAAGAAAGAAAACTTCCAAATTCATTCTACAAGGCCAGCATTATCTTGATCCCCAAACCAGATAAAGAGAAAGAAAGAAAAAGAAAGAAAGAAAGAGAGAGAGAGAAAGAAAAGAAAGAAGAAAGAAAGAAAGAAAGAAAGAAAGAAAGAAAGAAAGAAAGATAAAAGAGAGAGGGAGGGAGGGAGGAAGGAAGGAAGGAAGGAAGGAAGGAAGGAAGGAAGGAAGGAAGAAAGAAAAAGAAGAAAGAAAGAAAGAAAGAAAGAAAGAAAGAAAGAAAGAAAGAACACTACAGGCTAATATCTCTGGTGAATATAGATGCTAAAATTTTCAACAAAATATTAGCAAACCAACTCTAGCAATACATTAAAAAGTAATTCACCTTGATCAAGGGGGGATTTATTCCTGCTATCCTAGGTGGTTCAGTATGCTCAAATCAATGTGATACATCATATCAATAAGAGAAAGGATAAGAACCATATGATCATTTCAATAGATGCAGAAAAGCATTTGACAAAGTACAGCATCCATTTATGATTTTTAAAAAACTCTCAACAAAGTAGGTTTAGAGAAAGCATACCTCAACATTATAAAGGCCATATACAAAATTCCACAGCAAACATTGTACTCAATGAGGGAGTACTAAGAGTCGTCCTTCTAAGATCAGGAATGATACAAGTGTATCCACTTTAATTCAACATAGTACTGGAAGTCCTAGCCACAGCAATTAGACAAGAAAAGGATAAACGGCATCAATTGCTAAAGAAGAAATAAAACTTTCACTATTTGCAGATGATATGAAACTATATATTAATCCCAAAGATTCCATCAAAAAGTTACTAGAACTGATAAATGAATTCAACAAAGTCACAGGACACAAAATCAGTATATAGATATTTGTTGCATTTCTATACACTATTAATGAAATACCAGAAAGAGAAATTAAGAGAACAATCCCAGACTCCTAACTCTGGGAAACAAACAAGAGGTGGTAGAAAGGGAGGTGGGCGGGGGGTGGGGGTGACTGGGTGATGGGCACTGAGGGGGGCACTTGATGGGATGAGCACTGGGTGTTATGGTATATGTTGGCAAATTGAACTCCAATAAAAAATTTAAAAAAAGAAAACAATCCCGTTATTTTATAATAAAACACCCAAGAATAAACTTATCCAGGGTAGTGAATGACTTATATTCTGGAAACTCGAAAATCTGATGAAAAAAATTGAAGATGACACAAACAAATAGATATTCCATGCTCATGGATTAGAAGAACAAATACTGTTAAAATGTCCATACTACCCAAATAAATCTACAAATTTAATGTAATCTCTAACAAAATAGCAACAACATTTTTCACAGAACTAGAACAAACAATCCTAAAATTTGTATGGAACCTTGAACAGCTAAAGTTATTCAAAGTTTTGTCAAAGAAGACACAACTGGAGGTATCACAATTTTATATTTCAAGATATAATACACAGCTGTATTAATCAAATCAGTATGGCAGTATGGTAGTATGGTACTGGAACAAAAATAGTCACATAGATCAGGGGAACAGAATAGACACCCCCAAAATAAACCCATGATTATTATATGGCCACGTAATCAATGACAAAGGAGATAAGAATATACAACGGGAAAAAGTCTCTTGAACAGATTTTGGGAAAACTGGACAGCTACATGCAAGGGAATCAAACTGGACCACTTTCTTGCACCATACACAAAAATAAAGACAAAATGGATTCAAAACCTAGATGTGAGACTTGAAGCCATAAAATTCCTACAAGAAAACATAAGCAGTAATCTCTTTGATATCATCTGTAGAAACATTTTTCTATATATGTCTCCTGAGGCAAGGGAAACAAAAGCAAAATCAAACTATTGGGACTCCACAAAAATAAAAGGTTTTCATACATGAAGGAAACCATCAACAAAACAAGAGGAAACCCCCTGAATGGGAGAAGATATTTGCAAATTATATATCCAATAAGGGGGTAGTATCAAAAATTTAAAATAAATTTTACAACTTAATACCATAAAAACAAATAATCCAATTAAAAATGGAAAGAAGACATGAATAGACATTTTTCCAAAGAAGACACACAGATGGCCAGCAGATACATGAAAAAATGCTCAACATCACTCATCATCAGGGAAGCACAAATCAAAACCAAATGAGATATCACTTCACATCTGTCAGAATGGCTAAAATCAAAACCACAAGAAATAATAGATATTGGTGAGGATCTGGAGTAAAAGGAACCCTCATGCACTGTTGTTTGAAATGCACCTGGTGCACTTGCTATGGAAAATAGTAGGGAGGTTCCTCAAAAAATTACAAATAGATTTATCATATGATCCAATAATCCAACTACTGGGTATTTACTCAAAGAATACTAAAACACTAATTCAAAAAGATACATGCACTCTTATGTTTATTGTAGCATTATTTACAATAGGCAAGATATGGTAGCAACCTATGTCTACTTTGCTATATATATAATATATATTAGATATATATAATCTAATATATATTATATATATATAATCTTGCCATTGGCAGCAAAATGGATGGATATGAGGGGGATAATGAGGGGTATAATGCTAAGTGTAATAAGTCAATCAGAGAAAGACAGTCATATATAATTTCACTGATAAATGGAATTTAAGAAACAAAGAAAAAAGATAAAAGCACCTTCTTAAATATAGAGATAAAACTAGTGGTTTGCAGAGGGGAAGAGGATAGGGATATATGTAAAATAGATGAAAAGTTTTAAGAGCACATTTTTCTTGGGGCACCTGGGTGGCTCAGTCAGTTATTTGTCCAACTCTTGATTCTGGCTCAGGTCATGATTTCAGAGTCAGAGATGGAGCCTGCCTAAGATTCTCTCTCTCTCTCTATCTGCCCCCTCCCTCCCATCACCCCCACTCTCTCTCTAAAAATATTTTTTTGAAATAGTACACTTATCATGATGAGCACAGGGTAATATATAGAATTGTTGAATCATTATATCATACAGCTGAAACTAATATTACACTGTATGTTAATTATACTTGAATTTTAAAAAATAATTTAACAAAACAGTGATGAGGAAATCATATCCTCATATATTGTTTATAGAAATGTAAACTTGTACAAGCCTTAGGAAAGGTAAATTGGAGATAGATGGAGAGAAATAGAGGTAAAAGGAGAGATAGATAGAGAGCTTTCACAGTGCCTAGAAAGAAATAAGGGCATATAATGCTGTTTACAGTATTTTTGTTTAGTGGTAAGACAAAGGGTCATTAGTTTAGTTGGATAATTTATTATGCATTAACAAATTTTTATAATGAATTTATACTGTTTGTATAATCATAAAACTGTTCTAAGAAACATAGGAACAGGAAAGAAAGTCAGCAATAATAAGGCATTTTTAAATGTCAAATTACTATAAGACATAATAAGTGCCTACAAAATCAGGTTTTCTAACCAGGGAAAGTTTCCCAAAAGAGCTAAGTTATAAAATATTCTGATAAGCTGAGTATGGCTGAAGACATTTTAGGCAGGCAAAATAGAGGTGAAAATCCAAATGATGAATCAGGCTGGCTAGAATTTACATAGGGCAGAAGCCATAAACTGGCAGCCCTTAGCCATGTGTTCTTTTGACGAAACAGGGTTTTGTTAGTAGCCAACATCTAAAAATGCAAAGATTTATATAAAAATCTGAATTTCTGGCTTCTCTTGAAAACTCTGGCAACACTGGGATTGCAATTCCCACATAGCAATAATCAGCTTAAGTTTAGCCTTGAGCTGTACACTTTAGGTGAAAAATTTGCTTCCCAGTTCACCACAGTCCTCACTCAGCCAGATTCCCTAATTTATATTACATTCCTAATGCTTAAGGTTATTGAATTTGCAAATCGTCCACAGGAAATCAGTGACAGGAGAGAAGTTTGAAGAGAGAGCTCTGGGTCAGACTATATAGCCCTAAATGTAATACTATGGAATTTAGATCTTATTTAATAAGCATCAAACAGTGATTGAAGCTTTTTGAGTGGATGAATAACAGCAATGTTAAGAGCTGAATATTGGAAAGCTTAAACAGTATACAACTTGCAGAGTGAATTTGAGGTTGAAAAAAAGAAATTTTTGTAAGAGCCTCAGTGTGAAGAGAGGAGATCTTTGAAGAGTGGTTTTAAGGGGAAAAAAGAGAAAGGTTACACACAAAAGTGAAGAACTGAGTAAATGTAGTAACTGAATCTTTATGTGGAGCAAAAGGAAAAGATAAAAAACCAAAGGAGTAAGAATTCTTAGGGAAAAGAAAGGCTAAGATAAATGAATGAGCCGGGGTAAAGAGGAAAATGCTGGTGTTATAGAGGCAGAGGGAATCTAGGAAAATGCAATAAACTCATTTAAAATTTCATTCAAGTTTGCACATCTGTTTTTCTATCAAAATGCAGGACCATGTTCTATTCTTCCCTGAATCTATAGCATCTAGCACAGGGTCTGGAATTTGAAAAAAATCATATCCATGAAATGCTATTTAAATCTAATATAATTTAAGGTACTATAGCAAGATATATAAGTAAAAATATTGCAGATGATAGGCTAGAGTTCAACAAAGAGGTTACAGGTAGAAACATAGTTCTGAAAGTCATCCACTTGAATAAGAGAATAGAAAATATAAAAGAGGGTTAATATCACTTAGTGGAAAATGACATGAAGAACAGAGCACAGTGGACTAAAACTCAATGAACAGCCAGACCAAAGAGATAGGAAGAAATCAGGAAGGGAAACAAAAGAGGAAAAGTGAACAAAGTAAAAAAAATCCAGGATGATAGAAAGCTGATGGTAAAAAGACCGCTAAGATGATGGACTTGGGTATATCATCATGGACAAATTAAACAAACATAATGTAAAAGCAAGTCATAGAAGAATGATTCAATTTACTTAAAGGTTAAAGAAAACAGATAAAATCTAGAAATGTATATAAAGATATATGATTAAGTATGCTATATATATGGTAAAATGATTTTTTTTAATGCAAGAAAATGACTAATACAAAATTCAAACCAATTATTACTTGGGGGATGAGGATGGAGGAGGATGTAGGGAAGAGGAATACAAGGTGGGCAAATGTTCCATTTCTTAATCTGGAGATTACATGGGAATTTGTTTTGTAATTTATTTGAACTGTTCATATTTCAAACAAGAGGGAGCTCAGTAGCATTTCCAAATCCAGAAATTATCCTATGAATATATACACACAATCAAATGCAAATACATTTGCTTTTATAAGCATGTTCACTACAACACTGTGATTTAGATACAACCAAAATATCCAACAGTGTGAGACTAGTTAAATAAGCTATGATTCATCCTTACAAGGGAAAACTGCTCGGTCCTTTTTGAATGAGGTAAATCTTTATATACCAATATGGAAAGGTCTACAAGACATCTTTTTAAGTGGAGAAAGCAGTGTACATAAGAAATTACATAAAATATGATCCTGTTTGTATTAAAAGGTGTTTGATTATACACAAAATTCTGGAAGGTTATAAATTAAACTGTTAAAGTTATTACTTTCTGGAAGTAGAAATGAAGAACCCAGAGTATGGCTGGGAAACATTGACACTTTTTATTTTACACTTTTCAAAATAAATGAAGTTTGGTTTAACTGGAACAAAGTTGAAGAAGGAGTGAAGAAAAGGAGAAAGGAAAAGGAAAGGAGAAAGGAAAAGGAGAAAGGCAAATCACTATATTTGATTATTTCAAAGTCACTGGAAACACTGACGAGAATAGTTTCTCTAGAGTGGTGGGAACAAAAGAAAGACTGCAGATAAAGGAAATCACAGTTAACAAGATTTAAATTTTCAATTTAAAAATAGAAGATGAAAGGAGAAAGAAACAGGATGGTTGCTAGCAGGAATAACAAAGATAATTTAGGAGCTTGTTTAGGCCAGGGTTCCTATTATTGTGATTTTAAAGGGCTTATAGAGCTTATCTTGCTGATATGTAATAGGAAAAAGTGGAGAGAGAGAGATATTGAAGATGGTAAGGAGAAAGCCTTAAAGACTCAAAACAAAGTCAAGATCAGGGAGGGAATAACCTGAAGCTTCTAAGGGAGCAACTGAAAGAAGACACTGATGGACAGGCTCTCCCTGAAGAGGAATGCTGCAAGAGCATGAACTTGAAGACCCCTGGGAAGGACATCTGATGTCTGGGTCAGCAGGCTATCAAATAGGATGAGCACAAAAAAGCATTCTCTTGACATGGACAAAAGTTTTTTTTTTAATGTAAAGAAAAAGTTTCATAAGGAAGAAAGGTGAACTCTAAGAGATCAAAGAGAAAATCAGAAAAAAAGGAAATCTAGGTTCAGAAACTCAAAAGTATGTCATTGATCTTGGAAGTAAAGGGGAAGGGAGAAATACATGTATCTACAAGTGACACTTGATTTAGAGGAGAATCAAAGGCACACCAGGTTAGATTCCAAACTATATGTTATTATTATTATTATTATTAATTATTATTATTTATATTTTGGAGAGAAACATGCACGCAAAAATGGCTTCCCACAAGGTTTCCTTCAAGTCTTCTGATATTTTTAACACCGTACTGCTTATATGTCTCCCAAGGCACTTTGATATGAGCTCCTGTGCAGGCCCTTGGAGTCTGGCTCACAGAGAGGTTTTAGCTCCAGATATAAGGAAATCTAAGTTCAGAAAGGAGCAAGCTCTGTTTAAATGAAGCTTTCCACATTTTCCTTTCTTTGTCCAAAAGGCTAGAAGATAAACCCAAATGTCCATTTTTTATAGAAACAATCTCCTCCTTGGCCTCTGAAGACAAGCTTCTGCCGAAAACTGTGTCAAGGCTGCCCTCCCTGGTCTTTGTTTCTCAGATTCAGGATTTATCTTCCAAAAACTATTTTTACTTCTGTGACCAGTTTTTCAACAAAATTCATCTTTCCCCTGTTATTTTCACATATAGTGGCTTTATTTTCATGATAAACTGTGTCTCCTCACAATATCATGCATGGTATGATCCTCGAAATAAATCTAATGTGACATGACAGCACAGCCAGAAAAAGCCAAAAAGAAAATCTCAAAGTGAACTTTCTTAACCACTGACAGAAAACCACAAAATTTCTTTAAACCTAAAGAATTTCATCAGATGAAAGAGGCTTAATAGGTAGAGTTGGGGTGCCTGGGTGGCTCAGTCAGGTTAAGTGTCTGCCTTTGGTTCAGGTAATGATCCCGGGGTCTTGGGATTGAGCCCTGCATTTGGCTCCCTGCTCAGCAGGGACCCTGCTTCTCCCTCTCTCTCTGCCCCCCTTTATAAGTCTTCTCTCTCTCTCTCTCTCACTCACACACACTCTCTCAAATCAATGAAATCTAAAAGAGAGAGAGAGAGAGAGGTTAATAGGTACCGTAAAACTGACTAGTCCATTGCGGTGGGGAAAGGGCCCTGAGGAGTCCATACACTCCCTAATGATATATATATCAACAAAACGCACTTTACTTATACACTAAAAATGGTTGATTACAGGCAATAAAATGCATAATTGGGCCAAAAGGATATGAAGTACATCTGTATATCACATTCATTTTGTCAAGAATGAGGGAAGGTAGGTCCAACTAGTCAGTACCAGAAGCAGCTGTTTGTGCTACAACATGGTGAAAGTACCATAAAATTCTAAAGTAAAAGTCCCCAAATCCTTTTTAAATTAGAGTCACTCCCTGGCTTTTTGAGTTTTTTATGGTAAAGATAGTTTTTGTTTGTTTGTTTGTTTGATATATCCTTTTTATTTATTTATTTTTTTATTGGAGTTCAATTTGCCAACATGTAGCATAACACCCAGTGCTCATCCCATCAAGTGCCCCCCTCAGTGCCCGTCACCCAGTCACCCCCACCCCCCACCCACCTCCCTTTCTACCACCCCTAGTTCATTTCCCAGAGTTAGGAGTCTCTTATGTTCTGTCTCCCTTTCTGATATTTCCCACTCATTTTCTCTCCTTTCCCCTTTATTCCCTTTCACTATTTTTTATTTTCCCCAAATGAATGAGACCATATAATGTTTGTCCTTCTCCAATTGACTTATTTCACTCAGCATAATACCCTCCAGTTCCATCCACATCGAAGCAAATGGTGGGTATTTGTCGTTTCTAATGGCTGAGTAATATACCATTGAATACATATACCACCTCTTCTTTACCCATTCATCTTTCAATTGACCCCAAGGCTCCTTCCACAGTTTGGCTATTGTGGACATTGCTGCTAGAAACATCGGGGTGCAGGTGTCCCGGCATTTCACTGCATGTGTATCCTTGGGGTAAATCTCCAGCAGTGCAATTGCTGGGTCGTAGGGCAGATCTACTTTTAACTCTTGGAGGAACCTCCACAAAGTTTTCCAGAGTGGCTGCACCAGTTCACATTCCCACCAACGGTGCAAGAGGGTTCCCCTTTCTCCACATCCTCTCCAACACTTGTTTCCTACCTTGTTGATTTTCTCCATTCTCACTGGTGTGAGGTGGTATCTCATTGTGGTTTTGATTTGTATTTCCCTGATGGCCAGTGATACGGAGCATTTTCTCATGTGCTTTTTGGCCATGTCTAGTCTTCCTCTGTGAGATCTCTGTTCATGTCTTTTGCCCATTTCATGATTGGATTGTTTGTTCCTTTGGTGTTGAGTTTAATAAGTTCTTTATAGATCTTGGAAACTAGCCCTTTATCTGATAGGTCATTTGCAAATATCTTCTCCCATTCTGTAGGTTGTCTTTGAGTTTTGTAGACTGTTTCTTTTGCTGTGCAAAAGCTTCTTATCTTGATGAAGTCCCAAAAGTTCATTTTTGCTTTTGTTTCTCTTGCCTTCATTGATGTATCTTGCAAGAAATTACTGTGGCCAAGTTCAAAAAGGGTGTTGCCTGTGTACTCCACTAGGATTTTGATGGAATCTTGTCTCACATTTAAATCTTTCATTCATTTTGAGTTTATCTTTGTGTATGGTGAAAGAGAGTGGTCTAGTTTCATTCTTCTGCATGTGGATGTCCAATTTTCCCAGCACCATTTATTGAAGAGACTGTCTTTTTTCCAGTGGATAGTCTTTCCTGCTTTGTCGAATATTAGTTGCCCATAAAGTTGAGGGTCCACTTCTGTGTTCTCTATTCTGTTCCATTGATCTATGTGTCTGTTTTTGTGCCAGTACCACACTGTCTTGATGACCACAGCTTTGTAGTACAACCTGAAATCTGCATTGTGATGCCTCCAGCTATGGTTTTCTATTTTAAAATTCCCCTGGCTATTCGGGGGTCTTTTCTGATTCCACACAAATCTTAAAATAATTAGTTCTAACTCTCTGAAGAAAGTGCATGGTATTTTGATAGGGATTGCATTAAATGTGTACATTGCCCTGGGTAACATTGATGTTTTCAGTATATTAATTCTTCCAATCCATGAGCATGGAATATTGTTCCATCTCTTTGTGCCTTCCTCAATTTCTTTCAGAAGTGTTCTGTAGTTTTTAGGTTAGAGATCCTTTAACTCTTTGGTTAGGTTTATTCATAGGTATCTTATGCAATTGAAAATGGGATTGACTCCTTAATATCTCTTTTTCAGTCTCATTGTTAGTGTATAGAAATGTATAGAAATGCCACTGACTTCTGGGCATTGATTTTGTATCCTGCCACACTGCCAAATTGCTGTATGAATTCTAGCAATCTTGGGGGGGAGTCTTTTGGGTTTTCTAGGTACAGTATCATGTCATCTGCAAAGAGGGAGAGTTTGAATTCTTTGCCAATTTGAATGCCTTTATAGATCTTTTTGTTCCCTGATTACTGAGGCTAGGACTTCTAGTACTATGTTGAATAGCAGTGGTGAGAGTGGACATCCCTGTCTTGTTCCTGATCTTAGGGAAAAGCTCCCAGTGTTCCCCATTGAGAATGATACTTGCTGTGGGGTTTTCATAGATGGATTTTAAGATGCTGAGGAATGTTGCCTCTATCCCTACATCTGAAGAGCTTTGATTAGGAACCAATGCTATATTTTGTCAAATGCTTTCTCTGCATCTATTGAGTGGATCATATGGCTCTTGGTTTTTCTCTTGCTGATATGATCAATCACATTGCTTTATGAGTGTTGAACCAGCCTTGTATCCCAGGGATAAATCCCACTTGGTCATGGTGAATAAATCTTCTTAATGTATTGTTGGATCCTATTCACTAGTATCTTGTTGAAAAGGTTTCCATCCATGTTCATCTAGGATATTGGTCTATAATTCTCCTTTTTGGTGGGGTCTTTGTCTGCTTTTGGAATTAAGGTGATGCTGGCCTCATAGAACGAATTTGGAAGTATTCCATCTCTTTCTATCTTTCCAAACAGCTTTAGTACAATAGGTATGGTTTCTTCTTTAAACGTTTGATAGAATTCCCCAGGAAAGCCATCTGGCCCTGGACTTTTGTGTCTTGGGAGGTTTTTGATGACTGCTTCAATTTCTTCCCTGGTTATCGGCCTGCTCAGGTTTTCTGTTTCTTGCTGTTCCAGTTTTGGTAGTTTGTGGTTTTCCAAAAATGTGTCCATTTCTTCTAGATTGCCTAATTTATTGGCATAAAGCTGCTCATAATAAGTTTTTAAGATCGTTTGCATTTCCTTGGTTTTGGTGGTTATCTCTCCTTTCTCATTCATGATTTTATTAATTTGAGTTTTTTCTCTTTTCTTTTTAATAAGGCTTGCTAATGGTTTATGTATCTTATTAATGCTTTCAAAGAACCAACTCCTGGTTTTGTTAATCTGTTTCACAGTTCTTCTGATCTCTATTTCATTGAGTTCTGCTCAAATCTTTATTAACTCTCTTCTTCTTTTGGGGGTAGGATCTATTTGCTGTTGTTTCTCCAGCTCCTTTAGGTGCAAGGTTAGCTTTTGTATTTGAGTTCTTTCCAGTGTTTTTGAGGGAGGCTTGTATTGCGATGTATTTCCCCCTCAGGACTGCTTTTGCTGTATCCTAAGGATTTTGAATGGTTGGATCTTCATTCTCATTATTTTCCAGGAATATTTTTAATGCTTTTCTAATTTCCTGGTTGACCCTTTCATCTTTGACCAGGATGGTTCTTAACCTTCACATGTTTGAAATCCTTCCAAACTTCTTGAGTTAGTTCCAATTTCAAAGTATTATGGACTGAAAATATGCAGGGGACAAACCCAATCTTTTGGTATCAGTTAAGACCTGATTTGTGACTCAGTTTGTGGTCTATCCTGGAGAAAGTTCCATGTGCACTTGACAAGAATGTGTTTTCAGTTGCATTTGGATGTAAAGTTGTGTAAATATCTGTGAAATCCATCTGGTACAGTATATAATTTAAAGCTCTTGTTTCTTTGAAGATGTTGTGCTTAGAAGATCTGTCGATTATGGAAAGCGCTGTGTTCAAGTCACCAAGTATAAGTGTATTATTATCTAAGTATGTCTTAACTTTGGTTATTAATTGATTGATATACTTGGCAGCTCCCACATTCGGGGCATAAATATTGATGATTGTTAGGTCCTCTTGTTGGATAGATCCTTTAAGTATGATATAGTGTCCCTCCTCATCTCTTACTACAGTCTTCAGGATAAACTTTAATTTATCTTATATAAGGATGGCTAACCCTGCTTCTTTTGAGAACCATTTGAATGGTAAGTGGTTCTCCAACCTTTTATTTTCAGGCTAGAGGTGTCCTTAGGTCTAAAATGAGTCTCTTGTAGACAGCAAAGAGATGGATCTTGGTTTTTTATCCAGTCTGAAACCCTGCGCCTTTTGATGGGGTCATTAAGCCCATTCATGTTCAGAGTTACTATTGAAAGATACGAATTTAGTGTCATCATGATACCTATTCAGTCCCTGTTTTGTGGATTGTTCCCTTGGACTTCCTCTTTCTATTACAGAATCCCCCTTAGTATTTCTTGCAGAGCTGGCTTGGTGGTCACATATTCTTTCTTTTTTTGCTTACCTTGGAAGCTCTTTCTTTCTCCTTATATTTTGAATGAGACCCTTGCTGGATAAAGTATTCTTGGCCTCAGGTTCTTCTCATTTAGGACCCTGAATATATCCTGCCAGCCCTTTCTGGCCTGCCAGGTCTCTGTGGAGAGGTCTGCTATAATCGTAATTCTTCTCCCCATAGAAGTCAGAGATTTCTTGTCTCTTGATGGTTAAAGGATCTTCTCTTTAGTTTCACTAAAGTTTGCAAGTTTGCAAGTTTCACTATTAAATGCCGAGGTGTTGAGAGGTTTTTATTGATTTTAGGGGGGATCTCTCTATCTCCTGGATCTGAATGCCTGTTTCCCTTCCCAGGTTAGGAAAGTTCTCAACCATGATTTGTTCAAATACATATTCTGGACCTCTGTCCCTTTCGGCACCCTCGGGAACCCCAATTAAAGGTAGATTTTTACTTCTGAGGCTGTCATTTATTTCCCTTAAACTATCCTCATAATATTTTAATTGTTTTCCTCTTTTTTCCTCAGTTTCCCTCCTTGTCATCCAATTGTCCTCTATGTACTCACTCATTCTTCTACCTCGTTAGACCTCATTGTTAGGACCTCTAGTTTAGATTGCATCTCATTTAATTGATTTTTAATTTCAGCCTGATTAGATATAAATTATGCAGTCATGAAGTCTCTTGAGTCCTTTATGCTTTTTTCTAGAGCCACCAGTAGCTTTATAATAGTGCTTCTGAATTGGCTTTCTGACACTGAATTGTAATCCAGATTTTGTAACTTTGTGGGAGAGAGGACTGTTTCTGATTCTTTCTTTTGAGGTGAGTTTTTCCTTCTAGTCATTTTGCTCAGTGCAGAGTGGCTAAAAAGTTGTACTGGAAAAAGGAGAAAAAGAGAGAAGAGGGGAAAAAAGAAGAAAAAGGGGGGGGCGAGAAGCAAACAGAAAACAAAAAACAAGGGAGATTAACCTCTGATTCTATATACTCTAAATCCTTGGACTTCCCCTGGAACTTTCCAGTGCTCTTTGGTGAATAACTTGCTTTTCCCCTGTCCTTCTGGCTAGTCTTCTGGGGGAGGGGCTTGCTGTGTTGATTCTCAGGTGTGAGCGCCTGGGGGAGCTGCTCAGCCCCCTGCCTGGTGCACGGCTCAGTGGGAGTTCTTTATCCTCTTTATCCTGTGAGGCCACTGTGAGGCTCAGTGGATGTTGTTTATCCTGTGAGGCCCCGGGAGGAACCACAACAATGGCTGAGGCCAGCTCTCCAGCTCTGGTGTCAGTTCCCGCAGTAACTACCGCAGCTCTCAGTCCAGGGGCCTGGATGCTCTGGGCGGGGCTGGTGATCTGTACAGCTTGGGATGCCCAGAGGCAGGAGCGTCCTTGCTGTGCTGGGCCCTCCCAGCCTCTGCCTGTCCCGGGGTGAGCGCAGGATCGCAGGATCTTGGGCTGTGTCCCCCAGCGCCCTGGGCTCCCGGGCCTGCGCCACTGGAATCGCACTCCTAGAGCCGCCCCAGAGCTGCTCCCGGGGCCCGCCGGGCGCGTTCTGTACCCCTTTAGGGTGTGTAGCGCACTGTCCTCTGGGTGCAGGTCCTCTGTTAGTGTCCCTGGGAGCCTGAGGGCATCCCCGCCCCTCCTGGTATCCTGCTCCGACTCCCTGCGAGGGCCTTTCAGTCTGGGAAGATTGGTGAAGCTCCTGCTTCTCTGGGTCAGGGCTTTCCTGTCCCAGGGGCACTCACTGCCGGGCCGGGCTCCTCGTGGGGCCTCTCTCCCTTGTATGCTTTTTTTAATTTATTTCTTTTTTTTTTTTCCTGTCTTGCTACTTTGATAGAAGCGCGAACTCTTCTCACTATAGCATTCCAGCTGTTCTCTCTTTAAATCTCAGGCCGATTTGTAGGTTTTCAGGATTATTTGAAAGTTATCTAGGTAATTTGGTGGGGACAGGTGACTTGGGGCCCAACTCTTCCGCCATCTTTGATAAAGATAGTTTTTGATTTTCATAGGTCTTATGAAGAGGTAAGTATAATTGGGAATGTGCCAACTTCCAGGCAGCATACCCTTTGAGTATTATTGGGTAAGAAAAGGTGAGTGGAAAGAAACAAGTCATGTATCAGAACAGTCAATACCCAACACATGTAGATACCATATTTTCAAATTTGAACCCTCACTTAAATTTATTTGTAACCCCAAATCAATATTCATAGAGCCTTTTCAGTCATTTGCAGACATGTGCATGCATAGAGCAGTGAAATATTTGAATTTCACACACACATGTTCCTTTCTGAGGTCAAACAAAGTGGCATCCAACCTTCTTGTTTCAGCTCTCCCATAAACAATGTCCATGTTATGTATAATTTCACATCTTTTGCATTTTTGATGTGTTTTTTTCTAACTTCACTGTTTTATATGGCCCCTAAATATAGAACTGATGCTGTGCAGTGTGCCTAAGCTTAAGAAGACTGTGATATGCCTTACAGAGAACATACATGTGTTCAATAAGCTTCATTAAGGTATGGGTTATAGTGCTATTGGCCTTTTGTTCAATATTAATGAATCAATAGCATTTATTACATAAGGTGTTTTTAAACTGAAACTTGCATAAAATAAGTTTATTGATCTATTGCAAAAAAGGTGGCCAGAGGCTCACAGGAATTTAATCCTGTATTTCCTCTAGAGGCATAACTAAATATTCAGTAATTCAGTGTGCAGTAACTTTATAGAATTTAACTCATAAATAATGAGAAATGACTACATTTCCCAAATTTTGATCCTATCCAAGAAACACCATAGAGAAGAGGTTGGCTGTAAAAGTCAAGAATCCAACATCACTTATTTTCTTATTGGTCTGGTAAATGAGAATACCAGTTATAAAGACACATTGCAAAATATTCATGACAAGGAATATCTGTAAGAGATGATTGATGAAAGGAAAAAGGTTTAGGTCAATGTTTGACACATATTTTAATATGAATGTAAAAACATTTCAAATTTCACTACCAAGATTCACTAGAAATAAATAGACTGAAAAATTGGAATACACGTAGAGCCAGCAACAGCTTACATTACCACCAGCAAGAATAGAAAGACCTAGTGATATATAGATCATAGGATGATCCTCAGAAAGCTATTGCCTTAGTATTGTGTCTAAATTATGTCTATAGCCATGCTAGCAAAGCTGGAAAGCAAGACTCATAATGATCAAACTGATTCCATATAACTTTATGATGGAAAAAATATCCCAAGGTTTTTTTAAATAAATACAATATCTACCACTTAGCAATATAAAATTCACAAAATCTGGCAAGAATTGTGTTACAATAAAAAATTGCTAGCTTTACAAAAGAAGCAGAGAAATATAACCCATGACCAGGAGAAAAAAATCTATCAAAAGAATGCAAAAAATTTTACATAAAGTAATGGAAATAACACACAAAGATTTTTTAAATGCTTTTGTATGTATACTCCACATTTTCAAGAAGACAAAAGCTACCATGAACATACAAAGGAGAGAATGGAAAATATTTTTAAAAACCCAGATGATATTCTTTAGTAATAAAAAAGGCAATAATACACTGGATTATATAGATAATTAGTCACTGTAGAAAAAAATAGATATGTGAACTTAATGACATAGTAAAAGAATCTATACAAAATAAGGAACAAAGAGCAGAAAAATAAAAAGCAAATATATCTTCAGTGACTTATACAACAACATCAAGTAGTCTAATATATGCATAATTGGAGTCTCCCCAAAATTGGACAGATAAGAAAATATTTAAAGAAGTAATGGTCAAAATATTTCCAAATTTTATTAAAATCATAAATGCAAAGAACTAAGATGCTCAAAAAAGTCCCAAGTAGAAGAAACATAAAGGCACATCATAATCAAATTGCTGAAAACCAGAGATAATGAAAAAATTCTCATAAAAAGCCAGAGAAAAAAGATACATACATTGTATGTATATATCAAAGACAAGAATTACATCACACTTCTAGTCAGAAGCCCTGGAATCCAGAAAATAATGAAGAAGCATTTCCAAAGCACTGGAAGAAAACAAACAAGGGAAAAATGTCAACTTAGAGTTCTATACCAAGAGTAATTTAAAAAAAAGAACAAATGGTGACTTTTTAGACAAACAAAAGTTGGAAGAATCCATCACCATTAAATTATATAAATATACAAGACATATTATACGAACGTCTTCAGCCAGAAGGAGATTATATCATATTGAAATCTGTATCCACCTAAAAAATGAAGAGTGCAGAAATGGTAATATGGACAAATAGAAAATATATTATTATTTAAAACTCCTTATAGGTAATTGGATAAACCAAAAACAATGTATTGTGGGGGTGATAATATAAATAAAAATAAAATGTACAAAATAATAGTATAAAGGATGGGAGGAAAATAAAAGTATACCCTTGTAGATTTTTATAACTTACATAAAATTATACATTATTTGAAGGTAGATTATAATAACATAAAATGATATTTTTAAACACTAAAAGCATGACTAAAAAAACATGTGAAAGAGATATAGCTAATTAAAAAGGGCAAATAAAGTGGAAATGTAAAAAAAAAACACATAATCCAAATAAGTCAGAAGAAAGAAAAATGGAATAAAGAAGAGAAATAGAAAGGAAATAAAGAAGATGATAGTTTTAAGAGAAACTGCACTGATAATTATTATATTTAAATTGTCTAAATACTCCAAATAAAAGACAGATATTCAGATTAATTACATAACAGCTAATTATGTGGAGTAACTTCATATAGAGACTGGGTGGCCCAGGTGGCTCAGTGGGTTAGCGCTGCCTTCAGCCCAGCGCATAATCCCGGAGACCCAGGATCGAGTCCCACGTCGGGCTTCCTGCATGGAACCTGCTTCTCCCTCTGCCTCTTTCTCTCTCTCTCTCTCTCATGAATAAATAAATAAAATCTTAAAAAAAAGAACAGAGAAAAAAAATAGAGAGACAGATGTGTTAAAAGCAAAACAGACAATTTCATGCTAATGCAAATCAAAAGAAAGCTCGAGTAGATTTTAGAAAAAGAAATATCACTAGGTATATCATCAGGATATAAAAGAGGAGCATTTTATAATGACAAAGGTGTCAATTTCTTAAGAAGATATAGGGGTCCAAAAAAAGAAGATATAGAGGTCCTAAATGTGTATGTACCTAATTACAGAGCCTTAATTAAAGCTAAAACCAATATAATGGAAAAAGAAAAAAAAATTAATTTCAGCTGAAGATTTCAACACTCTTATTTCCATCACCAGCAGAACAAGTAGACAGAAAATCAGTAAGGATATAGGTGGCTTAAACAATACTATTAACCAAGTTGACCTAATGAACATTTATAAAATATTCTACCAAACAATAGCAAAATACACATTTTCCCATTTTTTTATATTTTATTTATTTTTTTTGAAACAGAGCCTGCCTGCATACATGCACAAGTCAGGGAAGGGGCAGAGGGAAAGGGAGAAGCAGACTCCTCACTGAGCACGGAGCCTGACATGGGGCTCAATCCCAAGACCCTGAGATCATGACCTAGCCACAGTCAGATGCTAAACTGACTGAGACACTCAGATGTCCCAGAAATACACATTCTCTTCAATTGCACATGGATTATTCATAAAAATAGACCACGTTCTGAGTCATAAAACAAGTCTCAATAAATTTAGGAGGATTAAAATCATGCAACATGTTTTCTCTGATGACAATGGAATTAAATAAGAAACTAATAACAAAGATTTCCTAAAAATTTTTAAAATTAAACATATTCGTAATTAATCCATGTGTCAAAGTGGAAATCACAAGGAAAATCTAACACATTTTGAACTGAATGAAATTGAAAATGCAATCAATCAAAATTTATCAGATGCAATTAAAGCAGTGCTTAGAAGAAAAATTATACCATTAAATACTTACCCTAGAAAAGAAAAATCTCAAATCTAAGTTATATATGCTTCCTAAGGAACTAGAAAAGGAAGAGTGGATAAAGCAAAACATGCAGACTAAAGAAATAATAAAAAAGAAAGGGAAAATTAATGGGAAAAAGCAGAAAAATAGAGAAAAATCAATTATACTACAAGCTAATTCCTTGAAAGAGTCAGTAAAAGTGATAAAATTCTACACAGACTCAACAAGAAAAAGGAGAGGAAAGATACAAATTACCAATATCAGAAATAAAGAATGGAACATCACAACAAATCCTACAGAAATTTAAAGGGATAATAAGGACCTCACTCCTAGAGTGAAAGAAAAGTACAGGTCAAAACTTCCAGATATATCTCCTGAAATAAGGGAAATAAAAGCACATGCCAATCTTTCTCTCCATTTGAACATACTATTTTATTCTATTTTAATACTCTATTATTATACTCTCTAGCTCCATCCATGTAATGGCAAATGGCAAGATTTCATTCTTTTTTATGACTGAGTAACATTCTACTATATATATATAGTAATATTCTAATATATAATATATATAAATAAAGATGTGGTCTTTATGAATTCATCAATCAGTAGACACTTGGGCTATTTCCATAATTTGGTTATTGTAAATAATGCTGCAATAAACATATGGGTGCATGTATCCCTTTGAATTAGTGTTTTATATTTTGGGCATAAATATTCAGTAGTGCACTTACTGGATCATAGGATTCTTCTATTTTTAACTTTTTGAGGAATGTTCATACTGTTGTCCACCAGTTTGCATTTCCAACAGTGCAACTGGATTGCTTTTTCTACATATCCTCACCAGAACTTGTTATCTATTGAGTTTTTTTATTTTAGCCATTTTCAGTGGTGTGAGGCAATATCCCATGGAAGTTTTGATTTGCATTTCCTTCATAATGAGTGAGGTTGAGCATCTATTCATGTGTCTGCTGGACATCTGGATGTCCATATCATCTGCCCATTTTTAATTGGACTACTTGTTTTTGAGTACTGAGTTGTATCAGTACTTTATATATTTGGGACACTAACTTTTTATCAGATATGTCATTTCAGATGTGTCTTCTCCCATTCTATAGATTGCCTTTTAGTTTAGATTGTTCCCTCTGCTGTTCAGAAGCTTTTTTCTCAGGAGACATATCTGGAAATTTTTACCTGTACCTTTATTTTTCTGTACTGTCTTTATATGGCTTTGGAATCAGGATAATGTTGACCTCACAAAGTGATTTCAGGGATGTTCCCTTTTCTTCAGTATTTTGAAATAGTTTGGGAAGGATTGATGTTAATTCTTCTTCAAATTTTTGATAAGATTTACTGGGAAATCATCTGATTCTGGGCTTTTCTTCACTGGAAGGTTTTTTATTACTGATTCAATCTTCTTGTTATCTGTTTACATTTTATATTTCTTCCTGATTCAGTAAGTTGTATGTTTCTAGAAATTTATTAATTCTTCTTGGTTATCCAATTTGTTTGTGTTTAAGGTTCATGGTAGTCTTTTATGATCCTTTGTGTTTCTGTAGTATCAGTTGTAATATTTCTTCTTTCATTTCTGATTTTATTTATTTATGTCTTTGTTCTTGTAGCTAAAGGTTTGTCAATTTTGTTTATCTCTTCAAAGAAGCAACTCCTAGGCTTGTTGGTCTTTTTTTTTATTATTGTTTTCCTGATCTCATTTTCATTTATTTTTGCTCTGATCTTGTTATTTCCTTCCTTTTGTTACTTTGATTTTAAGTTTGTTTTGCTTTGCTTTGCTTTTTTTCCTTGAGCTGTAAAATTAGGTTGTTATTTGAGATTTCTCTTTGCTATAGGAGTAAAGACTATAGTGAACTTTCCTCTTAGAACTGCCTTTGCAGCATCCGATAGGTTTTGATGTATTGTATTTCCATTTTCATTTGTTTCAAGATATTTTTTAGTTTCTATTTGATTTCTTCTTTGACTTATTGGTTGTTCAGAAGCATGTTGTTTAATTTCTACATATATATGAATTTTCCAGCTTTCCTCCTGTCATATATTTCTAGTTTCATGCCATGTGGTTGGAAAAGATACTTGGTATAAATTAAATCTTCTTAAATTTTATAGGATCTGTAACAAGGCAAGAGTGCCCACTTTCACCATTTTTACTCACCATAGTTCTGGAATTCCCAGTGAGAGCAGTTAGGCAAGAAACATAAATAAAGCCATCCAAGTCATTAATGAAGTAAAATTGTCTTTGTTTGTGGATTATATGATCTTGTAATGAAATCTAAAGACTCCAAAAAAAAAACCCTGTTAAAATTAATCAATTAATTTGCAGGATACAAAATCAACATATAGAAATCAGATGCGTTTCTATACACTAATAATGAAATATCTAAAAAACAAAAGAAGTAAAAAAAAACAATCAATTCAAAATAATATCCAAAAAATAAAATATTTAGGAATAAATTTAAATAAGAAGGGAAAGATCTTTACACTGACAATTATAAGACTTGATGGAATAAAATGAAGAAGACACAAGTAAATTGAATGATATACAATATTAATAGATTAGAAGAATTAATAGTGTTAAAATGTCCATTCTACCCAAAATGATCTGCAAATCTAATATAATTCTTATAAAAATTCTAATGGCATTTTTCATAGAAATAAAAAAAAGATCCCAAAGTTTTTAGGGAACAAAAAAGACCCCCAAATAACCAAAGCAATTATGAGAAAAAAGAACAGGGGATCCCTGGGTGGCTCAGCGGTTTGGTGCCTGCCTTTGGCCCAGGGCGCGATCCTGGAGACCCGGGATCAAGTCCCATGTCGGGCTCCCTGCATGGAGCCTGCTTCTCCCTCTGCCTCTCTCTCTCTCTCTCTCTCTCTCTCTTTCTCTGTGTGTGTGTGTGTGTGTGTGACTATCATAAATAAATAAAAATTTTTAAAAAAAGAGAGAAAAAAGAACTGTTATAGGTATCACACTTGATTTTAAAATACACCACAAAGGGACACCTGGGTGGCTCAGTAGTTGAGCATCTGTCTTTGGCTCAGGGCATGATCCCAGGGTTCCAGGATCAAGTCTTGCATCAGGCTCCCTGGGAGGAGCCTGTTTCTCCCCCTGCCTGTCTCTGCCTCTCATGAATAAATAAATAAAATCTTTAAAATAAAATAAAATATACCACAAATCTATAGTAAGCAAAATAATATGATACTAACATATAAATACATGAACTCATCTTTTCTCCTTTTCCCTTTATTCCCTTTCAAAAGATGAGTGGGAAATATCAGAAAGGGAGACAGAACATGAGAGACTCCTAACTCTGGGAAGTGAACTAGGGGTTGTGGAAGTGGAGGTGGGTGGGGGTGGGGGTGACTGGGTGATGGGCACCGAGGGGGGCACTTGATGGGATGAGCACTGGGTGTTATTCTATATGTTGGTAAATTGAACACCAATAAAAAATAAATTTATAAAAAAAATACATGAACTAATGAAATAGAACCCAGAGTCTAGGGGGGATCCCTGTATGGCTCAGCGGTTTAGCGCTTGCCTTCGGCCCAGGGCGTGGTCCCGGAAACCCGAGATTGAGTCCTGCATCGGGCTCCCTGCATGGAGCCTGCTTCTCCCTCTGCCTGTGTCTCTGCCTCTCCCTATATATATATGTCTCTCATGAATAAATAAATAAAATCTTAAAAAAAAAGAACCCAGAGTCCAAGAATAAACCCTCACATACACAATCAACTAATATTTGAGAAGGGAGCCAAGAGTACTTAATGGGGGAAAAAGGTCTCTTCAGTAATAGCATCGGGGTAACTGGAAAAGCACAGGTGAACAATGAAATTAGACTCTTATTTTACACCTCTCACAAAACTTACTTCTAAAAGGATTAAAGAGTTAAACATAAGACTTGACACCATAAAACTCCTAGAAGAAAACATGGGGGGAAAGTTCCTTGACATTGGTCTTGGCAATGCTTTTTAGATATAACAACAAAAAAACAAATAAGAAAAGCAAAAAATCCGTAAGTGGCACTATATCAAACTAAAAAGCTTCTGCACAGGAAGAGAAACATTAACAAAATGAAAAGATAACATATTCAGTGAGAGAAAATATTTCCAAATCATATATCTGATAAGGGGCTAATATCCAAAATAAAAATTTAAAAACTTTATACACTGAGTAGCAAGAAAAAGATCTGATAAAAATAGAGAAACTAGATAGACATCTCTCCAAAGACATACAAATGGTCACAGGTACATGAAAAGATGTTTAACACCACTAACCACGAAGAAATTAAAATCAAAACCACAATGAAATACCACTTCACACCTGTTAGAATGGCTGTTATCATAAAGACAAGAGATAAGTATTGGAGAGGATATGGAGAAAAGGGAGTCCTTGTTTTCTGTTGTTGGGAATATACATTGGTACACTACTGTAGAACACAGTATAAAGGTTCCTCAAAATATTAAAATTAGAGCTATCATATGATTCAGCAATCCCATTTCTTTTTTTTAAGATTTTATTTATTCATGAGAATACACAGAGAGGAGAGAGAGAGAGGCAGAGACACAGGCAGAGGGAGAAGCAGGCTCCATGCAGGGAGCCGGACGTGGGACTCAATCCCAGGTCTCCAGGATCACGCCTGGGCTGAAGGTGGCGCTAAACCGCTGAGCCACCCGGGGGCTGCCCAGCAATCCCATTTGGGAATACATATCCAAAGGAAATGTAATTAGATCTTAAGATATATCTGCACTCGCATACTAATTGTAGCATTATTCACAATAGTCAAGATATGGGAAAAACCTAAGTGTCCATCAATGATGAATGGATCAAAAAGATTTGGTGTGTGCATATATATATCATATATATCATATATATATATACACATATTAATTCACATATATATATGTGAATATATGAAAGAAGGAAATCTTGCCATTTGGAACAACATCGATGGACCTTGAGGCCATTATGCTAAGTGAAATAAGTCCAACTTAAGAAGATAAATACCAAACAAAATCACTACTTGTGGAATCTAACTAAGCCAAACTCATATAAATAGTTTCGAATGAAGTTTACCAGTGACTGAGGGGTGGAGGAAATGGAGAGATATTGATCAAAGTGTAAAAATTTTAAGTTTTAAGATGAATAAGTCTGAGTGATCTAGTGATTATATATAAAAATACTGTATTATATACTTGAAGGTTTCTGAGAGAGTAGATATTAAATGTTCTCAACACAAAAAAAGAAATGGTAATTAAGTGAAATGATGGATGTGTAAGCTAAAGTTACACTCGCAATCATTCACAATATATGTGTATCAAATCAATATGTTGTACATCATAAATGTGCACAATGTTATATATCAATTATATCTTAAAAATTTTATTTAAAAAGACAATATAGTATAGAAGGAGGAAGAGAAAAGGGAATAGATATTGACAAGCTTTCATTTTTATTTTATTTTTTATAACTGTACTGTAGTGGACATACAATGTTATATTTTCTGGTGTGCAACATAGTAATTCAACAGTTTTATACATTACACAGTGTCATCAAAGTGGTAAAATATTAATTTTAAATAAACTATACAAAGTTAACTTTGTAGTTTGTAATCCCTAGGTTAACCAATAAAATAATTATACAAAGACATAGTTAAAATCACAACATAAAAATTGAAATGGAACATTAAATGTACAAATAATCAAAAAAAGTTCTGAAAATGAGAAACAGGATGGACTAAAAAGCAAACATATAAAAATTTATTTCAAATAGAAATGATCTAAGCACAGTAATTAGAAAACAGAAATCATTTGTAAAGATGAAAATGGTATGATTTAACTACATATTGTCTAGAAGAAAGTCATTTCAAATATAATAATATAGGCATGTTAAAAGCAAAAGTTATACTATACAAGCATAAATTAAACATAATTGATGTGCTTATATTAATATCAAAGTGAGGAAACAAAATTGAAAGATAAAAACACATCACATATTGATGAATGGGTCAATTCACCAAGAAGTCATAACAATCCTAAAAACATATGCACCTAACTACAGACATTGAAAAACATGAAGCAAAAATGAACAGTACCAAAAATAGAAACAGACAAATCCACGATTATGGCTGAAGACTTCAACACTCCTTTCTTAGTGATAGAACTAGTAGACATAAGATCAGGAAGAATAAAAAAGAACTGAGGGACACAATCAAACAACTAAATCTAATTGACAGTTGTACAATTCTCTAAAACAATAACAGAGCTCACATTCAGGTAAAGGGCATATGGAACATTCACCAAAATAGACCATATTCTAGGTCATAAAAATCCTTAACAATTTATAAAAATTGAAATCATGCAAATTATGTCCTGTGAATATGGTGTAATTAAACTAGAAATCTAAAAAAGAGATACAAAGTTAGAATTTCCATGCAGGCGTGCCTGGATTGAGCATCTGCCTTTGGCTCAGGTCATGATCATGGGGTCCTGGGATCGAGTCCCACATCAGGCTCCACACAGAGAGCTTGCTTCTCCCTCTGCCTATGTCTCTGCCTCTCTCTATATATCTCTGTGTCTCTCATAAATGAATAAATAAAATCTTTTAAAAATTATAGTTAGAAACTCCATCCAGTTCAAAATTAAATACACTGCTAAATAAGACAAGGTTCAAAGAGAAAACCACAAGAGAAATTTTTAAATATTTGAAATAAATATCAATTGAGATACAACCTATCAAAATTTGTGAGATACAGCAAAAGTAATGCTTAGAAAAAAATGTATTAATGATTATATTAAAAAAGAAAACATCACAAATCAATAATCTAAGTTTCTACCAAAGAAACTAGAAAAAGAAGAGCAAAATAAATCCAAGGTAAGAACAAGGAAATAATCAGGATAAGAGTTGAACTCAATAAAATCAAAACAGAAAAACAACAGAATATTACAATTAAACCACAAGCAATTTCTTGGAAAAGTTCAATAAAATTGATAAAACTCTAACAATATCAATAAAAAATGAGAGAAGACACAAATTACCAATATCAGGATTAGAAAATGGGATATTACTACAGAATGCATAGATACTAAAAATAGAATAAGAAAGCCCCTGGCTGGCAGTCAATAGAGCATGCAACTCTTGATCTCAGGTTCTTGAATTCAAGACCCATGTTGGGTGTGGAGTACATATATATACATAAATATATGTTGTGTATATATAAAATAAAGAAATATATATTTTGCAGTGTATTATATATAAGAAAATATTTCAAATAATTCTACATACATAAATTTAACTATTTAGATCAAATATATCAACTCCTAGACCATTACAAACTACCAAAACTCACCCATGATAAAGCAGATAATTTGCTAGCCCTGAACTATTAGAGAAATAGAATTTGTAGTAAAGGAAAAAAGAGGAAGAAATTTCTAGGCCAAGACTTTTTTTTCTGGTAAATGCTAAGCATTTAAAGAATGCTCAACATAAATACAATACAATATCTTCCATAAAGTAATAAAGGAACTATTTCTCAACTCATTTTACAAGGCCTACACTATTTTAATATGAAAGCCAAAGATGGATAACATACACACAAAAGAATAGGCCAATATCCTTCATGAACACAGACTTTAAAACTCTCAAAAAAATATCAGCAGACTGAATCCATCACTATAGAAAAAGTACAATAATACCTCAAAACCAAGTGGGTTTTGTCCTACAAATGCAAGGCTAGATTAATATTTGAAAAATCAATGAATTCAACACACTAACAGTCTAAAAAAGAAAAATCACATAATTATATCAACACATGCAATTTTTGCTTTACAAAATAAAATATCCACTAATGAATAAAAAAAAAAAAACTTTCATGAGCATGGAATGTTTTTACACTTCTTCATGCCATCTTCAATTTTCTTCACCAGGGTTTTATAGTTTTCAGAGATCTCTCACCTCTTAGATTAGGTTTATTCCTCAGTATCTTATTGGTTTTGATGCAATTTTAAGTGGGATTGACCCCTTAATTTATTTTTCTCGTGTTTCATTATTGGTGTATAGAAATGCAGTGAGTTTCTGTATACTGATTTTGTGTCTTTTGATGTTACTGATATCAGTTCTACCAGTTTTGGGTGCAGTATTTTGGGTTTTCTATATAGAGCACATGTCATCTGCAAATGGTGAAAGTTCGTCTTCTTCCTCGCAGATTTGTATACCTTTTATTTCTTTCTGTTTTCTGATTGCTGTGGCTAGGAATTGCAGTACCATGTTAAATAATAGTGGTAAGAGTGAACATCCCTGTCTTGTTCCTATGGTCATAGGGGAAGTGCTCTCAATTTATCCCCACTGAGGATGATATTAGGGGTTGGTTTTCCTATATGGCCTTTATTATATTGAGGTATATTCCCCCTAAACCTACTTAGTTGAGAGTTTGTATCATGAATGGATATCATACTTTGTCAAATGCATTTACAGAAAGGATCTGCATTTACAGAAAGGATCAGATGATTCAGAAAGGATCAGATGATTCTAATCCTTTCATTCATTAATGTGATGAATCACATTAATTGATTTGTGAATATCAAAATCACCCTTGCAACCCAAGAATAAATCCCACCTGATCATGGGAATGATTTTTTCTAATGTTTTGTTGGATTCAGTTTGATAATATTTTATTGAGAATTTTTGCATCTATTCATTAGAGGTATTGGTCTGTAATTCTCTTTTTTTAAGGGGAATCTTTATCTAGTTTTGGTATTAGGGTAATGTTGACCTCATATACTGAATTTGGAAGTTTTCCTTCCTTTTCTGTTTTTTGGAATAGGCTGAGAAAAATAGGTATTAACTCTTCTTTAAATGCTTGGTAGAATTTGTGAATCCATCTGGCCCTGGACTTTTGTTTGTTGGGATATTTTTTTTATTACTGATTCAATTCTTTCCTGGCTATCCATCTGTTCAAGTTTTCTATTTCTTTCTGTTCTATTTCTTCCTTCAGTTTTGGTGCTTTCAGGTTTTTCAACTTATTGGCATATAGTTTTTCATAATATTCTTTTATAATTGTTTGCATTTCTATGGTTTTGATTATTATTTTCCTCTCTCATTTGTGATTTTATTTATTTGGTTCCTTTCTTCTTTCTATTTTGATAAATCTGACTAAGGGCTATCAATTTTATTAATTTTTTTCAAAGAACTATCTACTGGTCTCATTGATCTACTGTTCTTTTAGTTTCTGTAACATTTATTTCTGCTCTAATTTTTATTATTTCCTTTCTTCTGATGGATTTAGGCCTCATTTCTTGTACCTTTTTTTAGCTCCTTTGGTTGTTTATTTGAGATTTTTCCTAATTCTTGAGATAGGACTATATTGCTATACACTTTCCTCTTGGGATTCCTTTTGCTGCATTCCAAAGGTTTTGCTTTTTTTTGTTTTTTTATTTTTTATTTTTTGTTTATTCCAAAGGTTTTGGACCACTGTGTTTACATTTTCTTTGTTTCCATGTACCTTTTCTATTTCTTCATTGATTTCTTTGTTGACACATTCATTGTTTAGTAGCATGTTGTTTAACCTCCATTATTTGTATCCTTTCCAAATTTCCTCTTGTGTCTGACTTCTAGTTTCATAGTGTTGTGGTCAGAAAAGGTGCATGGTATCATTTAAATCTTTTTTTTTTTTTTTGTATATGCTGAGACCTGTTTCAGGACCTAATATGTGATCTACTCTGGAGAATGTTCCATGTGCACTTGAAAAGAATGTGTATTCTGCTCTTTTAGTGTGGAATGTTCTGAGTATATCTGATAGGTCCATCTGGTGCAGTGTGTCATTCAAAACTATTGTTTACTTGTTTATTTTTTGTTTAGATGATCTGTCCATTAATGTAAGTGGCGTGTTAAAGTCCCCATATATTATTAGGTTTTTATCAATTAGTTCCTTTATACGTGTTATTAATTGTTTTATACATTTGGGTGCTCTCTTTTTTTTTAAATTTTTTATTGGTGTTCAATTTACTAACATACAGAATAACCCCCAGTGCCCGTCACCCATTCACTCCCACCCCCCGCCCTCCTCCCCTTCCACCACCCCTAGTTCGTTTCCCAGAGTTAGCAGTCTTTACGTTCTGTCTCCCTTTCTGATATTTCCCACACATTTCTTCTCCCTTCCCTTATATTCCCTTTCATTATTATTTATATTCCCCAAATGAATGAGAACATATAATGTTTGTCCTTCTCCGACTGACTTACTTCACTCAGCATAATACCCTCCAGTTCCATCCACGTTGAAGTAAATGGTGGGTATTTGTCATTTCTAATAGCTGAGTAATATTCCATTGTATACATAAACCACATCTTCTTTATCCATTCATCTTTCGTTGGACACCGAGGCTCCCTCCACAGTTTGGCTATCGTGGCCTTTGCTGCTATAAACATCGGGGTGCAGGTGTCCCGGCGTTTCACTGCATCTGTATCTTTGGGGTAAATCCCCAATAGTGCAATTGCTGGGTCATAGGGCAGGTCTATTTGTAACTCTTTGAGGAACCTCCACACAGTTTTCCAGAGTGGCTGCACCAGTTCACATTCCCACCAACAGTGTAAGAGGGTTCCTTTTTCTCCTCTCATATCAGGTGTATAAATATATATACACAATTGTTAGATCTTCTTGTTCAATTGTCCCCTTTCTGATTATGAAATGCCCTTATTTGTCTCTTTTTAGTCTTAGTTTTAAAGTCTAATTTGTCCAATGTAAGTATTGCTCTGGTTTTCTGACATACACTTGCATGATACATGTTTCACCACCCCCTCACTTTCAATCTGCAGGTATCTTTACATCTAAACTGACTCTCTTGTAGATAGCATATAGATCTGACACCCTATGTCTTTTTATTATTTAGCCCACTTACATTCAAAGTAATTATTGAAAGATATGTATTGAAAGATTGTGATTTTATTTCTTGTTTTGTTGTTATTTCTGGAGATTTTCTCTGATCCTTTCTTGTCTTTGTCACTTTTTGTCTCTCCTTTGTACTCAAAGAGTCCCCTTTAATATTTCTTGAATTGCTGGTTTAGTTAGTGGTCATGAACTCCTTTAGTTTTTGTTTGTCCAGGAAATTTTGTATCTCTCCTTCTATTCTGAATGATAGCCTTGCTGGATAAAGTATTCTTGACTGCATATTTTTCCCATTCAGCACATTGAATATATCATGCCACTTTCTTCTGGCTTGTCACATTTCTGTGGAGAAATCTCTCTTAGCCTAATGATCTTCCCTTGAAAGTTACAGACTTTTTTGTCTTTCTGCAATAAGGATCTTTTATCACTATATTTTGCAAATTTAATTACAATATTTCTTGGTGTTGGCCTGCTTTTGTTGACTTTGATAAGAATTCTCTGTGCCTCCCAGATCTGGATATCTGTTTCTTTCCTCCAGATTAGGGAAGTTTTCTATTAATTCTTGAAATAAATTTTCTTCCCTCTTTTCTCTCTCTTCTTCTGGGACTCCTATAATACTAATGTTATTACATTTGATAGAATCACTGGGTTCCTTAAATCTATTCTTGTGTTCCATAATTCGTCTTTGTCTCTTTTGTTCAAATTCTTTATATTCCATTATTTTGTCTTCTATAATCACCAATTCATTCTTCTCTTTCTTCCAGCCTGCTGTTAATTGCATCAAACCTGCATCCAATCTCAGTTATTGCATTCTTCATCTCTGATTGAACCTTTTTTAACTCTTTTGTCTCTGTGTTAAGGGTCTCACTGATGGCTGCTTTTCTTTTCTCAAGCCCAGTGAGTATCCTCATGATTGTTCCTTTAAATTTTCCATCAGGCACGTTACTTATATCTGTTTCAATTTGATCTCTGGTCATGGCCTTATGTTGTTCTTCATTTGGTATAAATTCCTCTGTGTTGTATTTTTTTCTAAGTCTCTGCCTTCTTCTCTGTGTTAGAAAATCTATTTATGTCTCCTGCTCTTGAAAGTAATGGTCTTATGGAGAAGAAGACATGTAGTGCCCAGGGCCTGGAACCTCAGGGAGTTCCTCCAGTGTGTGCTCCATATGCTCTGCTGTTGTGTTTTGGCTGTTCTATTCTTCAGGCCAGTTGTCTGCAGAATATCTCCTTGCCTGCTTCAGGCAGTGTCTGCTCTCTGGCTTGAATATGACAAGTTTCAATTTAGCTGTGCTTGTGAAATAAGACCTGACACCAAATCCACAAGAAATGAGGCCCTGCGGAACTCTCTACTCATGAGACAACACATGGGCCAGGGTCCACGCTGTCCTCTGTGGAGCAGGGAAATCCACACTGGAACTGATTCAAGCTTGACTGAGAAGAGCAGTGCTGCCAGAAAACAAGGTGAGGCTTGGTGTAAGCAAGTTAGGCAGATACTTTTGGTGCTGAGCTGCTTCCCTCAGTTAGCTCTGTGTTTCTGCTGAAGGGAGGGAAATGGAGCCAGTTATCTTTTGCTCCTGGAGGGGTATCTCTGTGACTGCTGCCTCTTAGAAGACGAATAATCACCCTATGTGCCCCCAGGCATTTTTCAGTTCACTGTTTCCATTACGTCTGCCTGCTAGTTGTTTGTCTGCCTTGTCTCCAGGAGCAGGGCAATGCCCTCCAGGCTCTATCCTAGCCAAGCCCACTGACCTTTAAAACTTCAGGCTAAGCACTACTGGTTGCAAAAACTCATGAAATTTGCCTCTCTCATTGTCCAAGCAAACAGCTTTGGGAAACATTGTCCTTGTGGATTCCCCTGTGTGCTCCTCTCTCTTGTACCTGTTAGCATGGCCATCGTCAAAAAGACAAGAGATGAGGCTGGGCAAGATGGCAGAAGAGTAGGATCCCCAAGTCACCAGTATTCACCAACTTACGTAGATAACTTCAAATCATCCTGAAAACCTACGAACTGGGCCTGATGTTTAAAGAGAGAACACCTGGAATGCTACAGTGAGAAGAGTTCGCTTCTATCAAGATAGGAAGAAGGAAAAAAATAAATAAAAAAGCATCCAAGGAGGAGGGGTCCCCGTGAGGAGCTGGGCTAAGGCTGGGCGCGAGTGCCCCCAGTACTAGAAAGCCCAGGCCCGGAGAGCCAGAAACTTTACCAATCTTCCCGGATGGAAAGGCACTTGCAGGGAGCTCCAGCAGGATCCCAGGAGGGGCAAGGATGCCCTCAGGCTCCCAGGGGCATTAACAAAGGAACTGCGCCCTGGGGGAGAGGGTGCCACATACCATAGGCCAAGCTCCCAAAAGGGCTGCAACACGTGGCCCACAGGGCCCTGGGAGCAGCTCGGGCAGCGGCTCTGCACAGAAGGGGCTGCGCTTCCCAGGAGCCTAATTCCCGCGGTGCAGACCCCAGAGCCCAGGTCGCCAGGGGACACAGCCCAGGATCCAGCGCTCCCCCCAGGAGAGGCGGAGGCCGGGAGAACAAAGGGCAGCAAGGATGCTTCCGCTGGCCGCTGGGAGGCCCTGAGTTGTGCAGATCGGTGCCCCCGCTCCCCGAGCATCAAGGCGCCTACAGTCCAGGAGCTGCGGTAGTTACTGAGGGAGCTGACTCCAGAACTAGACAGCTGGCCACCGCCACTGTAGTTGTTTCTCCTGGTGTCACCTTGTACCTGGGACTGAGCAGGGCCGAAAGGGAGGAGGGACCTCACAGGATATAACAGCTCCCACTGAGCCCTGCACCTGGCAGGGGGCTGGGCAGCTCCTCCAGGTGCAAACACCTGAGAATCAGCACAACAGGCCCTTCCGCCAGATGACCACCTACACGGACAGGGGAAAAGCAAGTTCTTAACCAAGCAACACAGGAAAGATCCAGAGGAAGTCTAGAGACTTACAGTATATAGAATCAGAGAATACCCCCTCCTTGTTTTATTTTTCTGTTTGTTTACCCCCCCTTCTTTTCTCTCTTTTTCTCCTTTTTCCAGTACTTGTTTTTTAACCACTATGCACTGAGCAAAATGACTAGAAGGAAAAACTCACACAAAAGAAAGAATCAGAAAGAGTACTCTCTGCCACAGACTTACAGAATTTGGATTACAATTCAATAACAGAAAGCCAATTCAGAAGCACAATTTCAGAGATACTGGTGGCTCTAGAAAAGACCATAAGGTATTCAAGAGACTTCAGGACTGCAGAATTTAGATCTAATCAGGCTGAAATTAAAAATAAATTAAATGAGATGCAATCCAAATTGGAGGTCCTAACGATGAGGGTTAACAAGGTAGAAGAATGAGTGAGTAACATAGAAGAAAAGTTGATGGCAAGGAAGGAAGCTGAGGAAAAAAGAGAAAAACAACAAAAAGATCATGACGATAGGTTAAGGGAAATAAATGACAGCTTCAGAAATAAAATCTACATATAATTGGGGTTCCAGAGGGCAGCGAAAGGGACAGAGGACAAGAAACTGTGTTTGAAAAAATCATAGCTGAGAACATTCCTAACTTGAGAAGGGAAACAGGAATTCAGATCCAGGAGAGAGAGAGATCCCCCCTAAAATTAATAAAAACCTCTCAACACCTCAACAGTTAATAGTGAAACTTGCAAATTCCAAAGATAAACAGAAGACCCTTAAACCATCAAGAGACAAGAAATCTCTAACTTTTATGGGGAGAAGCATTACGATTACAGCAGACCTCTCCACAGAGACCTGGCAGGCCAGAAAGGGCTGGCAGGATATATTCAGGGTCCTAAATGAGAAGAATATGCAGCCAAGAATACTTTATTCAGCAAGGCTCTCATTCAGAACAGAAGGAGAGATAAAGAGCTTCCAAGATAGGCAGGAACTGAAAGAATATGTGACCTCCAAACCAGTTCTACAAGAAATTTTAAGGGGGACTATGTAAAAGAAAGAGGAAGTCCAATGGAACAATCCACAAAAACAGGGACTGAATAGGTATCATGATGAAACTAAACTCATATCTATCAATAGTAACGCTGAACGTGAATGGGATTAATGACCCCATCAAAAGGCACAGGGTGTCAGACTAGATAAAAAAGCAGGACCCATCTATTTGCTGTCTATAAGAGACTCATTATAGACATAAGGACACCTACGGCCTGAAAATAAAAGGTTGGAGAACCATTTAACATTCAAATAGTCTTCAAAGGAAAGCAGGGGTATCCATCCTTATATCAGATAAACTAAAATTTACCCCGAAGACTGTAGTGAGAGATGAAGAGATACACTATATCCTACTTAAAGGATCTATCCAAGAAGAAGAATTAACAAGCATCAATATATATGCCCCGAATGTGGGAGCTGCCAAGTATATCAATTAATAACCAAAGTTAAGACATACTTAGATAATAAAACACTTATACTTGGTGACTTCAATGTAGCGCTCTCTACAATCGATAGGTCTTCTAAGTACAACATCCCAAAAAAACAAGAGCTTTAAATGATACACTGGACCAGATGGATTTCACAGATCTCTACAGAACTTTACATCCAAATGCAAATGAATACACATTGCTGTCAAGTGCACATGGAACTTTCTCCAGAATATACCACATACTGGGTCACAAATCAGGTCTTAACCAATACCAAAAGACTGGGATCGTCCCCTACATATTCTCAGATCATAATGCGTTGAAATTAGAAATAAATCACAACAAGAAGTTTGGAAGGATTTGAACACATGGAAGGTTAAGGACCATCCTGCTAAAAGAGGAAAGGGTCAACCAGGAAATTAAGGAAGAATTAAAAAGATTCATGGAAACTAATGAGAAAGAAGATACAACCATTCAAAATCTTTGGGATGCAACAAAAGCAGTCCTGAGGGGGAAAAATATCACAATACATATATCCATCCAAAAATTGGAAGGAAATCAAATACAAAAGCTAATCTTGCACCTAAAAGAGTGGGAGAAAAAACAGTAAATAGATCCTACACCCAGCAGAAGAAGAGAGTTAATAAAGATTCGAGCAGAACTCAACTTAATTGTGACCAGAAGAACTGTAAAACAGATCAACAAAACCAGGAGTTGGTTCTTAGAAAGAATTAATAAGATAGATAAACCATTAGCAAGCCTTATTAAAAAAAAGAGAAAGAAAAGATTCAAATTAATAAAATCATGCATGAGAAAGGAGAGATCCCCACCAACACCAAAGAAATACAAATGATTTTAAAAACTTATTATGAACAGCTATACGCCTTAAATTAGGCATTCTCGAAGAAATGGACACATTTCTGGAAAACCACAAACTACCAAAACTGGAACTGGAAGAAATAGAAAACCTGAACAGGCCAAAAACCAGGAAGGAAATTGAAGCAGTCATCAAACACCTCCCAAGGCACCAAAGTCCAGGGCCTAATGGCTTCCCTGGGGAATTCTATCAAACTTTTAAAGAAGAAACCATACCTATTCTACTAAAGCCGTTCGGAAATATAAAAAGAGATGGAATACCTCCAAACTCGTCCTGTGCAGTGAGCATCACCGTAATTCCAAAATCAGACAAAGACCCCACCAAAAAGGAGAATTATAGACCAATATCCCTGATGAACATGGATGCAAAAATTCTCAACAAGATACTAGCCAATAGGATCCAACAATACATTAAGAAGATTATTCACCATGACCAAGTAGGATTTATCCCAGGGATGCAAGGCTGGTTCAACACTCGTAAAACAATCAATGTGATTGATGGTATCAGCAAGAGAAAAAACAAGAACCATAGGATCCTCTCTATAGATGCAGAGATAGCATTTGATAAACTACAGCATCCATTCCTGATCAAAACTGTTCAGAGCATAAGGATAGAGGGAACATTCTTCAACATCTTGAAAGCCATCTACGAAGAACCCACAGCAAATATAATTCTCAATGGGGAAGCACTGGGATCCTTTCCCCTAAGATCAGGAACAAGACAGGGATGTCCACTCTCACCACTGCTATTCAACATAGTACTGGAAGTCCTAGCCTCAGCAATCAGACAACAAAAATACATTAAAGGCATTCAAATTGGCAAAGAAGTAGTCAAACTCTCCCTATTCGCCAATAACATGATACTTTACATAGAAAACCCAAAAGACTCCACCCCACGATTGCTAGAACTCACACAGCAATTGGGCAGTGTGGCAGGATACAAAATCAATGCCCAGAAGTCAGTAGCATTTCTATACACTAACAATGAGACTGAAGAAAGAGAAATTGCACCCCAAAGCGTAAGATACCTAGGAATAAACCTAACCAAAGAGGTAATGGATCTATACCCTAAAAACTACAGAACACTTCTGAAAGAAATTGAGGAAGACACAAGAGATGGAAAAATATCCCATGCTCATGGATTAGAAGAATTAATATTGTGAAAATGTCAATGTTACCCAGGGCAATTTACACGTTTAATGCAATCCCTAACAAAATACCATGGATGTTCTTTAGAGACTTGGAACAAATAATCTTAAGATTTGTGTGGAATCAGAAAAGACTCCGAATAGCCAGGGGAATTTTAAAAAAGAAAACCATATCTGGGGGCATCACAATGCCAGATTTCAGGTTGTACTACAAAGCTGTGGTCATCAAGACAGTGTGGTACTGGCACAAAAACAGACAATGGAACAGAATAGAGAACCCAGAAGTGGACCCTCAACTTTATGATCAACTAATATTTGATAAAGGAGGAAAGACTATCCACTGGAAGAAAGACAGTCTCTTCAATAAATGGTTCTGGGAAAATTGGACATCCACATGCAGAAGAATGAAACTAGACCACTCTCTTTCACCACACACAAAGATAAACTCAAAATGGATGAAAGATCTAAATGTGAGACAAGATTCCATCAAAATCCTAGTGGAGTACACAGGCAACACCCTTTTTGAACTTGGCCACAGTAACTTCTTACAAGATACATCCACAAAGGCAAAAGAAACAAAAGCAAAAATGAACTATTGGGACTTCATCAAGATAAGAAGCTTTTGCACAGCAAAGGATACAGTCAACAAAACTAAAAAACAACCTACAGAATGGGAGAAGATATTTGCAAATGACCTATCAGATAAAGGGCTAGTTTCCAAGATCTATAAAGAACTTATGAAACTCAAAAGGAAAGAAACAAACAATCCAATCATGAAATGGGCAAAAGACATGAAGAGAAATCTCACAGAGGAAGACATAGACATGGCCAACATGCACATGAGAAAATGCTCTGCATCACTTGCCATCAGGGAAATACAAATCCAAACCACAATGAGATACCACCTCCCACCAGTGAGAATGGGGAAAATTAACAAGGCAGGAAACCACAAATGTTGGAGAGGATGTGGAGAAAAGGGAACCCCCTTACACTGTTGGTGGGAATGTGAACTGGTGCAGCCACTCTGGAAAAATGTGTGGAGGTTCCTCAAAGAGTTAACAATAGACCTGCCTTACGACCTAGCAATTGCACTGTTGGGGATTTACCCCAAAGATACAGATGCAGTGAAACGCCGGGACACCTGCACCCTGATGTTTCTAGCAGCAATGTCCACAATAGCCAAACTGTGGAAGGAGCCTCTGTGTCCCTCAAAAGATGAATGGATAAAGAAGATGTGGTTTATGTATACAATGGAATATTACTCAGCCATTAGAAATGACAAATACCCACCATTTGCTTCAACATGGATGGAACTGGAGGGTATTATGCTGAGTGAAATGAATAAATCAGAGAAGGACAAACATTATATGTTCTCATTCATTTGGGGAATATAAATAATAGTGAAAGGGAATATAAGGGAAGGGAGAAGAAATGTGTGGGAAATATCAGAAAGGGAGACAGAACATAAAGACTCCTAACTCTGGGAAACGAACTAAGGGTGGTGGAAGGGGAGGAGGGCAGGGGGTGGGGGGGGTGACTGGGTGATGGGCATTGTGGGGGGCACTTGTCGGGATGAGCACTGGGTGTTATTCTGTATGTTGGCAAATTGAACACCAATAAAAAATAAAATTATTATTAGAAAAAAATTTTACCTTTATTACAGAGATCTTAAGACAATGTTCATATTTTTTAAGAAATATTTACACCCAGGGACACCTAGGTATCTCAGGGGTTGAGCAACTGCCTTTGGCTCAGGGCGTGGTCCCGGGGTCCTGGGATTCAGTCCTGCATCAGGGTTCTTGCATGGAGCCTGCTTCTCCCTCTGCCTATGTCTCTGACTCTCTCTCTCTCTCTCTCTCTCTCTGTGTGTGTGTGTGTCTTTCGTGAATAAATAAATAAAATCTTAAAAAAAGAAATATGGGGCTTGAATTCATGATCCCTGAGATCAACAGCCACATGCTCTACTGACTGAGCCAGCCAGGTGTCCCAACAATGTTCATATTGAGTACTGGTTACATTAGTATTTCAGAAGGATATTTTGGGCTTCATGGTCTTTAGCTTTCTTTTATAACTTATTCTGAAAGACTGATGGTGTTCCACCCCTTGGATAGAAATAGAGAGCCCCATAGCATATATCTTAGGGCATGTTAGAAGACTCTCCTTGTATTAAACATCCTGAGAGAGCTGATTTTTAAATCCCCACCTTGTGGTTATGCTTTGCTCCATAGATACTCAGGACTATCTTTGAAGTATGGGATCAAATTTGGTATTAAATTTTTATTCTAAAAGATGATAATCATCTATTTTTCCAGGAATATAGAAACGCTGAAAAAAGAAAAAGCCCATGTTCATAGAACTATTTTCAGTTTCCAGAAGCCAATTCTGCATGGCATATTTAGAGTACATTGATGATTGAAAGACAAAGTGATCTTCTCAATTTTCTCATTTGACCATATGAAAGATGGTAATGTAGAGTAGAAAAATTATAAATTTGTAGTGCAACAATTTGACCACTTATTAACTGGGAACCAACATTTGAGTCACTTAATCTTTATGTTTCAGTCACCTTGTCTGCAAAATAGAGATAATATATATCTGGCAGTACTATTGTAATTATTAAAATTAGAAAATGTATATATGGTGTATATATATATATATATATATATATATATATATATATATGCTTATCACACATAGCAAATAACCAAAACATGGTACCTATTATTACAATTATGATTGGTATTCTTGAGAATGCCATTTATAAAATTCTGCAGAGATAAAGGACTCATTCTAAATTGTCAAACATAAAATTCATGTTATTAATAAAAGCTAACTTTGGACTCAAAAAAAGTCTAATCCAAACTTCAATTCTTCACTTATTTTCTATTTCCAGTCTTTAGGTCTTTCTACTCTGATGTTCAAAATTAAATGTCATGAAAGAGGCTCTGTTGCACACAGGTTGGTCAATATCTCAAAAACAAATCTATAGCCGTGAGATGTAGAATTCATTTTTGCAAAATGAAACAAAATTCAAGCAAAACTAAATTTTTCTCTGAGCTGAATCCTTGGAAATTAATCTTCTCAAGTCATTCCCAGCATTTCTATGCTATTTCTTATAAATGTCTGCAAACAAATTCCCATTCAAAAATGAAAATGGAAGACTACAAAGTTTTGGAAAACAAAAATAAATTGAATGTGGAAACAACAACAACAAAAACTCTCCCTTATTTGAAAAAATGTCCCATTATGACTCAGGGAAAAAGAGAAGGGCAAGGCAGGGAGTCAGGGAGTGAATGCAGTCATCAGTAAGATTTTGAAAATAAAACTTTTCTTGAAAATATAATCCCCCAAATCTACTGCTATATTCTCAGAAGCAGATAATAAAACAGAATGAAAACAGATTTTTATCTTACTACTGAATCTATATGTAAAGCAGCTATTCAATGCACTGGGAAAAAATGCATTCTTCATCATTGTTCCTGACTCATTCTGTGATTTCTCTCAGTAGGTGATCACAATAAGCCTGGAGGTACAGTTCACTCTTACAAAAGAACTATTAGAGTCACTCCTAAATGCCTGCCTCAGAGCTACCATTTTTAAAAACTCTAGGTTTTCCTTCATCCTCTAAGCAGCTGTAACCCATACCTTTTTCTGCTTGGAGAAAGTAGGAGAAAGAGAAAGACTAATAATTCAATGAAGTCTCAAAGGAAGCTAAGTCAGTGGTCTCAGCTGGGGTCTGGAGTGGTAGATTAACTTTTCATTTCCCTTGAGAAGCTTAAGATCCACTTATGAGGGATTCATGATGTGAATCCCTGCACTGACCCGGCAGGGCCCAATTTGTGTATTCCATAGAGAATAGCAGGCCAGAGAGATGACAGAGGTATAGCTTTGTTATGGGCTGAAATGAAAAAGTAATAGCAGGGAAAAACGCTAAGCATCCCACCATCCTTATTCTGACTCATTCTCTGAAAGGTGGGGTTTTGTTTGTTTAATTGTTTTTTTTTATTTACACTCAATTTAGTTTATATTTACTGTATTATTAGTTTCAGGGATAGGATTTAGTGATTCATCAGTTGCATATAATACCTAGTGCTCTTCTGGTTGTTTACCAATGCCACAGACTGTCAACAGAGAAGTCTGCTCTTTGCTCTGATCTCTCTCAGACTCACCCCAGAGGTACAGTGCAGAGGCTGAAGAAGAAAAGAGAAAGTTAAAGTTGTTTTAAAAAAAGTATTGATTTCACCAATATATAAAGCAGAGATGTACATAGCTAGCTACCTTCCAGGTTGGAATGCTACCAACTCAAAATTCGTCACAAAGTGACCTGGAGGAAAAAGCAAGATAGATGAGCTGAGAGAGTCCCTCAGCCCCCTCTTCCCAATAAGCAGGCACTAATTACTAAGGACATTTCCATGAGCAATGCAGGATTTTTTCCATTGCACATAACCTTTAAAACTACCTGATAAGCTATTTGCACTGCCTACCTTAGAAGTTTGAATAGACAGAGAGAAGATGAACATTAACCTTAATGGCTAAATTACTGAGTGTCACTCTAAAGGCCTTTCCCCTTGAAAGAAGCCTTTGCAGCAACCAAACACTGCTTTAAAAGTTAACAGAAAGACTCCATTGAGATCAACACTGCAGAGTTTTCCAAACTTGGGCACTTTAAAAGTCAACATTACCTTTTAGAGATGACCATTCTTTTTCCAAAAATAATCTGGTCAAGTAATTTTATTATAAAGATTTTATTAAAGCTTTCTGAAAAGAGCCTGGATACTCAAATGTTAGAGTAGAACCTGAAAAAAAAGTTTTCAAAGTAATGTTGAGAAGACTGATATACATATATTTTTCCTAGTCTAGAAAAATCACGCACACACACACAAACAAGCTGGCATGACTAAAATAAGCATGTTAATGTTTCCAGCCATTTATTCATTTATGGAGTTCCTACTCCTTAGACAGACACTGTATTAGATCCCGTGATGGTGAACAAAATCAGAAGTATTTACCTTCCATCACTGAACTCACAGTCTAGTGGAAGATGCAGGCCTGAATCAAATAAAATTACACAAATAGAGGAAAAAAAATCAGTAACAACTGTGATGGTTCTAATGAATGAGAGGTTCAGGGTGTTATGCTTGCACTCTAGTAAAAGGTTTTGGAGAAGATAACAGCACAGAAATAGCCATCTTTTTCAAAGAAATAGGACATGGATACCTCTATGGCCATAGAACAAAAGATGGATGCCCAGGCCTAAAAGCACTGTTTTAAACCCTAGGAAGTCAGGTATCATGAAACAAGTAGTCTTACAAGTGTTGGAATCTTGGTCTCTGGCCTCATAGCCTGGATGAACATTTTTCACTCATTCCTTCATTGAGTACACAAGCCATTTATTGAGTTTTCACTGTGTTCCAGAAACTATGCTACATCCTGAGTATACAAAGATAAATAAGACACAGTTCCTCCCATCAAGGAACTCACAGTCTACTGGGAAAAACAGACACAAATAATTACAATACAGCACAGTAGTAATTGCTCTACTAGAGAAGTACAAAGTACTATGATGATTCAGGAGGAAAAAAAGCTGCTTTTCTAATACTTTCTGGGGCTTAATCTATCAGTGAAATCCTTATTACACAGGACTAACAGGAAAACACTGTCAGATCATTTGTTGTGTCACCTGGCATTCCAGTAGCAGTCAGAGGCTCCCACCCAAGAAAGGTGGGCAGGCAGTTGAAAAGGAAATGGACATTAACCAACATAGAATACCATTTTAAACTCCGTGCACAAGTGAGTTTACTGCCTGGCAATTCATCTTTGACACATCACTGCAGAAAGAAAACAAGCCCCCCAATTCATCCTACAACTGGGAAATTTCTAAAGATAGATCTGTGTCTTTGAAGCAATTTCTCTAACACATCTGTCTTAAGTGCACTTACCTGCCACCCACAGCCTTTCATAGCCTTATTTTTTCCCTTTTGAAATAGTTGGAGGCGTAATTTATGTCAAGCAGCCGATGAGAGTTACTGCTTCACCTCAGTCTACCCTTCATCAAAACACTTAACTCCATCTAGGGAGATGCAAGTATGAAGAGGTAAGCATTTTGGGGGGAAAATGAAATAAATACTGCATAAAGAATATACACTATAACTTTTTTTCAATCATCAATTATAAGAGAAGGAATAAAATTCAAATAACAATTAGCTATTGAAATGGCCATATTCCCTATTGCAGTAAGTAAGTAGTTCTAATAAAAGGACATTTAGTCCTTTAATTCTTCCAGGTCATACCTGCAGCAATATGTTAAAGTTCTAAACTACCCAAAAATCCTGAAGGAATGAAGTAAATGCCAAGGGTCTTTTAAAGGGAGCTCAAGCCTAAAGTTTGTCTGATGAAAGGCAAAGGGTCAAGAGTTTCTACTGCTAAAAGCTATTCCCAATAGAAATAGAATGATTTTGGGGGAAATGATATCAATGTCTTCAAGCCAGTTCCCAAAGGGAATCCACACTGGAAGAATCTAGCGATAATACACCTTTTTAAAAAAGATTTTATTTATTTATTCATGAGAGACATACAGAGAGAGAGAGAGAGAGAGAGAGAGAGAGAGGCAGAGACAACAGGCAGAGGGAGAAGCAGGCTCCATGCAGGGAACCCGACCAATTCCAGGTCTCCAGGATCATGCCCTGGGCCGAGCTCAGCGGTAAACCACTGAGCCACCTGGGCTGCCCAATACACACATTTTCCATCAGCACATGGTATACATTGAGATTTACATGGATAAATATGCCATCACACATGATCATTATATGTCATACCTGTGCAATTCACATAAACAGTCCAGGTATTCAGCATATATTCATTCAAAAATGTTGTGTCCCTTCACTCCAAATCACATCTAGTACCAATTGAAGTCTTCTTAATTTCTCTCCATTTTCTTTCTCTATTCCATTTGCAGGATTAAATAGACTTATTCCAGCATGGTAAAAAGAACCAAAATACCCCCACTTTTGCAAAGGTCACTCTTCTCCTTTGAGCTGAGGTTATTTTTAATCATGAGTTATATATCTTAAAGTCAAGGCCTTTATTGAAACCTCCAGCTCATTCTTCAAAAAGTCTCTGGACTTATGGAATAAATCACATCTCAGAAATAAAATGTAGCAATAGGCTCTCTACCTCCTTACATGCAAGGCTCTAGGGAGCCAGTTCCCAACCATCCCTACCTCCAATGCAAATTAGCTCTTCACCCAGCCAAGATCAAGATGATAGTGTTCATCTCTGCATACACAGACTAGGAAACCTCAACCCATTGGGGGTCATGGTACTGGTTTTCAAAAAGATGTAGAACAAAAGGAGCTGAACTTTATGAGTCATTTAAAATCTCCTAGAAACTTTTTAGGAAGAGAAGCAGAGAGATAATTAATGTCCTGGCTAAGTTCCAGGCTAAAGAACAGGACAGAAGTTGGAATCTATGTTCATTTAACTGCATAACTTCTATTCCTCATTTTAAATGCCTCACTCTAAGATTGTCTCAGTTTTTGTTATAATGTCTCTGTCACAGAGATAACTGAATTTCTTTGGTGACTGAAACCAAAGAAATCATATGGATAAAGCTTGTATTTTTTGAGACTTGCAAAAGGTAATATATAAATAACTATTTGTGGATTTTATTTTTCTCAGGCTCTATTCTTTGGATTTGACAACATTGTTTATACTACTGTTTAAGGTTAAAGCTGTGTTACATACCTGGAAATTATATACGAATAGGCCAAATTTTGAATCAGATTAAATATTCAAAAGATAAAGTGGCTACCAGAATTTTTATTTGCTTTAGACTGAATGCCAAATAACAAACAGCTTTCTCTCGATCTCAAAATCCAGCATAACGAATCAACTTTCCCAGTTCTGTCATATTTTATATTTAATATGTTAATACACATTTGTTTCTTAGTTTCAAAAAAAATTGAGCTGGAAGGTTTGATGTAGGAAGTAAGAGGCATAAGCTTAGATTCTGCATATGTAGTAGCCTCCATTCTCATCTTACCATCAGCAACAGAGTTCAAAAAAAAAATGAAGCCCAATGTCACTGGACAGTAACAAATATACTCAGCCTATCCATAGAACATTCTATGTGGATGTCAACATACTCTGCTATCCCATAATGACCTCTAATGAGGCCTTTTCATGAGATTGTCAACCTGTCATAAGGGTTAAAAATTAGAGTATAACAAGTAAATTTCTGCACAGATGACCTTTTTTTATGTATTATCACCATTATTAATATAGTAACTACATCTGGCTTATTCTTTAGACATTCAAAACAGGGTGTTTCAAAAAAAGATGAGTTTAAAATAAAGAGTGTGAGGTGCCTGGGTGGCTCACTCAGTTAAGTGGCTGACTCGATTTCAACTCAGCTTATGATCTCAGGGTCATGGGATTGAGGCTGGGGTCAGGCTCTGCGCTCAGTGGGGAGTGTGTTTCAGGATTCTCCCTTGCCTATTCACTCATTCTCTCTCTAAAACAAATAAATAAATCTTTAAATAAAATAAAATGAGGAGTGCATGTACACTGTTGGTGGAAATGCAAACTTGTGCAACCATTCTGGAAAATAATATGGAAGTTCCTCAAAAAGTCAAAAATACAACTATCAAAAAAAAAATACAACTATCCCACAATCCAGCAATTGAACTACTGGGTATTTACCCAAATAATACAAGAACATGAATTCAAAGTGATACACTCACCCCCATGTTTATAGCAGCATTATTTACAATGGCCAAATTATGGAAGCAACCCAAGTGTCCATCAATTGATGAATGAATTAAGATGTGATATAGATATATAGATAGATGTAATATATATATATGCAATTGAATATTATTCAGCCATGAAAAACTGAAATATTGCCATTTGCAATGATATGGATGGAGCTAGAGAATATAATGCTCAGCAAAATAAGCCAATCAGAGAAAGACAAATACCATATGATTACACTGATATGTGAAATTTAAGAAACAAAACAAACAAGCAAAGGGAAAAAATAAGAGAGAGACAAATCAAGAAACAGACTTAATTATAAAGAACAAACTGATGGTTACCATAGGGGAGGTAGATGGCAAGATGGGTGAAATATGTGATGGGGATTAAGGAATGCACTTGTGATGAACAAGTGTACGGAAATGTTGAATCACTATATTGTACACCTGAAACTAACACTGTATGTTAACTAACTAGAATTAAAATAAAATATAAAAAATAAACAAAAAAGAGTGTAGTTTTATTAAAATTATTTTCGTAAAATATTTGAAGATAGTTTTAAATTAAGACATGTTTGCTCTACTGAAATGGAGAATAAAACTTAAATTAGATAGCACTTGAGATAATAAATTCACACACCTTTTTCAGAAACATTTTAGACATCACAACAGACCAGACGCCATATTTATATTCTCAGTCTTCTTCACTGAGGTCAATGATTGTTTGTTGAATAATAATTTAATCTAACAGAACATCAAGCAATCATCCTTTCATTGTATCATAATATTTCAAAACTAATACAGAACCTTTCAAAAATATTTTTTTCGCTGAGGTTTTTAAGAAAGTCATCCTGTAGCAGATATCACCTCTGTACCAAAAATTAGTAGAAACTATTAAAAAAAATCCAGGCATTTATTGCTTGATGGTTTGTTTTATTTTGTTTTACTTTAAACAATAGTCACCAGTTCAGAAAGTCTAGAAATATGCTCCCCCTGGCTTGATTTATTCTCAACTATTACATTGATTGTTAGTGGAAAATAAATTAAAGCTCACTGATCTTTTCCACAGCATGAATAAATAGGAAGAGTAAGAATTCTAGGTTAAATAACAGTTTCTCTTTTGCATCTGGCTAAAAATGTTTGGGTTTGTTTATTAAAACATTTCACAGAAGTAAAACAATTCAAATTTTAAACTGTCCATGCTTATTTTGAAAAATAATAATATAAATGTATTACTAAAGAAAAATATCCAGGACACTATGTCTTCTTGCATTGGCTAAATAAAAAAAAAATGTAAGTACCTGTGATATTCAATGATGGTGGCTGTCTTAAAAGTCTATGAAAACCAAAAAAAATATTATCCAAATATGCATGATTCACTGCCTGAATTGGAGATGTTTCACTTCCAGAGAGCTTCACAAATAAGTATAATTATTAGTTTGATAAATACAATATCATCTCTAGTTTTCTTACAAAGTTGCAAATTTAGTCTCAGAAAGTATCACATGAATCACTTTGAAAATATACAGCATATATCTTCTAAAAATGAAGTGTTACTAACTGTACATATTATATGTTTGTAAAATATGCACAGTTATCTCCAGTGCTGTCATCTTTTGGTCATGCCCATCTAAAATATAAGGGTTCTTTTTTAATAAAATAAGGAACTATGTCTTTGGTGACAATAAAACATGTTTGAAGTGCTTCGACACTCTTCTCATTAAAAGATGGAATTTAAGGTCCCTCTGCTTTAAACCTGGGTGGGCCTCTGTGACCACCTCAACAAACAATACAGAATAACTGACATCTGAGGCTAGGTTTCTGCTGCTTTCTCCTGGGATGTTCACTCTGAGATCCGTTAGCTACCATGTAAGAAATTCAGCTACATGGGGAAATTACACAGAAATAGTGATGTCTGGGGCACTCTAGGTATTCCAAACTCTAGCTGTATTGTCTTGCCAGCACAGCACAAGACACAGTAAGGAAGTAGTTGAAATAACTCCATCTTCAACCACCATCTGATTATAACCATATCTCTAGTTCAACCAGAGACCTGGAAAGACCTGCCTAGCTGAGTCCAGTTAAACCTCATATTTATGAGCAAAATGAATAACTGTTATGGTTTTAAGTCATTGTTTTGGGGATGGTTTTTATATAATATCCTTCTTTTATGTCCTCAATGATGCTTAGTATAAGCTGAGTAGTTGTAGACATGTAATAGGTTGATCATTAATTTAATCAAGTAAGTTAAGTAAATCAAGATTTTAGCTAAATATTTAAAAGAATACCATCCAAATTAAAAATACTTAACTCTTTTAAACTACTATTTATCATCATCTACTAAATACATTTAAAATCCTCAGACATCATTGGATTCTGAGAGGATATGCTAGTCTATATTAATATATCTACTCAACAAGATCAATACTGGGTTGAGTACCCTGGGAGTCTCACCCAACTTGGCCCTTGCACTGAATACATAATATTCATGTGGCACAGTAAGGAGTGATATATCAAGTTGATCTTCTGTCCTCAAACTTTCTCTGTCTCAACTTTCCAAATAAGGGAAAATAATATAGTATCCACCTTTCTCACAAAGATGCCATAACTGCCTCTCCCAAATTTGACCTTTCTTCCCCATACTATTCTATTTTTTTAAAAGATTTTATTCATTTATTCATGAGAGACACAGAGAGAGACAAGCAGAAACATAGGCAGAGGGAGAAGCAGGCTCCATGCAGGGAGCCTGATGCAGGACTTGATTCCAGACCCTGGGATCAAAACCTGAGCCAAAGGCAGACACTCAACAGCTGACCCACCCAGGCGTCCCTCCCAACATTATTCTAGTTCAAGTTTCAATCATTTCCCTCTTATTCTACTCAAGTATTTTCTTAAATGATCTGTTTTCTGCCTCCTACACATTCTCTACAGAACAGACTGAATTTATTAAAACATAAATCATGTTGCTCCTTACTTAAAGTACTTCGATGTCTTCTCTTTGAATTTAGGATAAAATTTACATTTTGACATTTACAAGAACCCACATAGCCCTATGTGATCTGGTCATTGCCTATCTTTCTAGCCTTTTTATAAAACCTCATTCACTTGATCCAGTCATAGTGGCTTCCTTTCAGGTCCTAGACCATAACAAGCTTTTCCCATCTCACATGCTTCACACATATTTTCTCTGCCTAGGATATCCCTAGCTCTGTCTTCCTTTTGTTTTAACAGACTACTTTGTAGCATATCTAAGCTGAAATATTACTTCCCCAAAATAGGCTTTCCTGCTCAACCTGTCTAAAGTGGTACCACAACCTTCATCATTACTCATTCAGAGCATACTCGTCCTTCAAAGTGCTGACCATAGTTTGTAATTATGCATTTATTTGTGAGTTAATTTTCTAAATATATATCCCTGTTATTAGATTTTAAGCTTCCACAGGGCAGAGATAATACCTATTCAATTCCCTTTATATTCAGTTCCTAGAGCATTGCCTGCTTTACATTAGACCATGGATAAATATGAGTTGAGAACAAATGAATAACCACAGATACATTTTGAAATTCTATAATAAAATTTATTAAATGGTTGACAATAAAAGAGAATCATGAATTATACAGGATTCTTAGCCCAGTACCTTTTTATCTAGCAATGATAGTGAAAAAAACTAGGACACAAAAGAAAATACCACCTAGGATACTCTCAGGTGATAGAGTGGAGGTACTGTCCATAGATTCACACTGGGCTATCCTACACATAGTACATCTCCCTAAAGACCTAAGTTCTTTTCTAAAGCTTGGTCTCCAGGGGCACACTTACCTACTGTGATGGTTAAACTTATGTGTCAATTTAACTGGGCAAAGGGATGGCCAGAAAGCTGGTTAAACATTATTTCTGAGTGTCTGTGAGAGTGTTTCTGGAAGAGATTAATGTTCAATTAGATAGACTGAGTAAAGAGATTGGCCCTCACCAATGTGGGTGGACATCATTCAATTATTTAAGGGCCTAAATGGAACAAAAATGCAAAGGAAAAGCAAATTCTTACTCTGTCTTCTGGAGCAGGGATGCCCATCTTTTCCTGACCTCAGACATCAGAACTCCTGGTTCTCAGGACTTCCGCTTCAAATTGAAAGTTACACCACTAGCTCCCCTGGTTCTCAGGCTTTGGGACTCAGATTGAATTGTATCACTAGCTTTCCTGGTTCTCCAGTTTACAGATGTAAGATTGGGGGACTTCTAGCCATCTATAACCATATAAGCCAATTCCTATAGTAAATCTCCCTCTTTTTTTATCTATATGCATCCTATTGGCTCAATTTCTCTGGAGGACCCTGAATAATACCTCTACTTCTTGTTTTCTTCATCTCTATCTTATGAGATTGACTTGGTATTTTTTCAAAATCCAGAACATCCAAATCAAGTTGATCTAAGAAAGACAAGTATAATTATGTTGACCATGAAGAAGGAAAACCTTGTTCATATTTAAGACCAAAAATTAGGCATATAGGTATATAGATTTAAACTTACAACATAGAAGGACAATTTTCATTTGGCCCTTAGCATATGACTTTGTATTGTCATTGTTTTAGCCCTCTGGATCCAGGTTTTTCTTATATGCTAGGGCTTCTTCACCTTTGCCTTACTAACTGCACCTAACACAGTTCTTTATATATAACACTACACAAAAAATGTTTAAGTAAAAATGATATTCTTTTTTAAAAAAATTGTATTTATTTATTCATGAGAGACACAGAGAGAGGCAGAGACATAGGCAGAGGGAGAAGCAGGCTCCCTGCAGGGAGCTCGATGCAGGACTCGATTGATCCTGGATAACCACCTGAGCCAAAAGCAGACACTCAACCACTGAGCCACACAGGTCCCCATAAAAATGATCTCCTCCTTCTTCTTCTTCTTCTTCTTCTTCTTCTTCTTCTTCTTCTTCTTCTTCTTCTTCTTCATTTCTTCTTCTCCTCCTCCTCCTCCTCCTCCTCCTCCTCCTCCTCTTCCTCCTCCTCCTCCTTCTCCTTCTCCTCCTTCTTCTCCTTCACAAAACTTTTATATACTTTCTAGGCTTTACCTTTTTTATTGTTTTCTCTTATACTTGGAACAACAGATACAATTGAATATTTTATCAGTGTCACAGGACAAACATCTCACTGATACTCAAAACATAGTGACCAATTGCTTTTGGGTATATAGAAACCCATTTCATGGGATGGAGAGGCTTACTCTTGGTTCTGTGAACTAACATTCTCTACCTTGTAGTATTATAATCAGCCTTAGTAAAACCTTAAAGTCTTAAACAGGATGAATCAGTGTAAAACAAATGCTAATAGACAAAAATTCCATCCCAAAGCTCTAATATACTATACCACCATCTTTCTTTTAGACTAGCTCTGTTGTAGGGTATAATGTAGAAGTTAAATATCCCTTCCCTTTTATTCCACTTGGAGTCCCAAAACAAACTCAAACACAACAGAAGCCAGTTTTTGTAAATAAAGATTTTATTATGTAAGTCTAGTTTCTTCATTTATTTTTAAGGAAATAGTTTTTTAGTAAAACATTGAGTACTCAATGTGCTAGCTTAGTTGAGGGTAAGAATTTTTGGAAGCATAAACAATTTAATTTGCCTCCAGTTCAGAAAGCAAGAAAAGGAAGGGTTTCTAAATGACCCTATTGTAGAGAAGCACATTAAAAGATATAAACATTGAGGTGAAGTTAACCAAATTTTGTCTTCCCATTAGGACTATAAGCTCCTTAAGGACAAATTCTGTGCTTTACACATCTCTCCATTAACCAGCCTATAAAAATGGTTGTAATACATTGCCTCAAATATACTAAAGCACTGAATATTCATTTGGTTATTTCTACATCCCTCCCTTGACAATATTTCATCCTGGATTTTCTAGGAGGTCATAAGATTACAAACACTCATGCAGCTAATATTTACCAGGAATTTCCTATATGCAAGCCACAATTTGGGTTTGGGGCAGGGGAATATAGGCTACAAAATATATAAAATGTAACAACTGTTCTCAGAAAATTTACAATCTAATTGAGAAGATAAAACATATATACAAATAACTAGAATACAATGTAAGAAGCAATAAGAGCCATAAAAATCTTTTAGATAAAATGTTAGCTAAGTTGAAGAATTGTAAAGATGTTTGAGATAAAGACTTCCTAAGGAAGATGGTAATTAAATTGGAACTGCAGTGATTAAGTAGGTATATCCTGAATATTTGGAGATAAGGAGAAGGAACATTTCTATTGCATACCATGTTTCACTGTGCTGGACACATAATGAGTACTATATTGGTTACCCATATCTGTTATAATAATCTGCCACAAACATACTGTTTTAAAACAATGCAAATGTAATATCTTACAGTTCTGGAGGTTCAGAAGTCTATAATAGGTCTCACTAGGCTAAATCAAGGTATCAACAGTCCTGCATTCCCTCTGGAGGATCTAGGAGAAAATGTTTCCTTGCCTTTTTCAGCTTCTAAAGGCCACCCACACTCCAGCTTTTTGTCCTCATATCACCTAGTACTCATTCTCATCTCCTGCCTCCCTCTTACAATCATCCTTGTGATTATCTCAGGCCTAATCCAGGATAATCTCCTCATTTCAAGATCTTTAACTTAATCACATTTGCAAAACTATTTTTCTTGTGTAAGGTAACATATTCACAGAATCCAGGAATTTGGATGGGGACATCTTTGGGAGGCCATTATTTAGCCTACCACAAGTACATAATTCAGTATTTGCTTATTGATTTTCATGCCTTTAAATACTTCATGTTACTGCCACAGAATTAGGGATTTGGGAGGGTTTTTTAGTTTTATTGATGCATATTTGAAAAAACTGATATTTATAAAGTACCAGAGTGCCCAATACGGTGATATAGGAAGATTCTGAACTCCTCTCCTCCATGAAAACACTAAATCTATACCTATTCATAGAGTAGTTCCTCCTGAAGAACTGAGGGCTGACTAAACATCTTCTGCATAACAAAAGATAGACTAGAGAGATAGACACTCAGTAAGTAAAGGAACCTTCACACCCAATGCTGCAAAGTATAATGAGGAGGGATAGTGCTGACGGACCAGGAACAGATTTGTCTGCCCTGGGGCACAGGAAAAAAGCTACAGTTTAAAAGGACAACTAGAAAATAAAGGAACCAGCCCTAAAACCATACCAAATGGTAGAGGAACGCCTGGAACACTCTTCCAGGTTGGAGGGGCTCAGGAGCACCATGGTTTATTTTCCCTGTCTGCCTTGATAGCACAGATGGGAGCAAGGTCCAGGTGCCATAGCTGGCCTGCTGCCTCTGTGAGCCCTGAGAATGCTATATCATACCAGTTCCAGATGCCTGGGGCACAGAACAAATTTCATGGTTTAAAAGGGAAACTAGAATATAAAGTATCCAGCCCTAAAACTCTGCCAAATGGTGGGACAGCTGCTGACACTCTTTGGGTCAAAGGACCTGGTGAACATCATGGTTTACACTTTGCTTCCACCTTGATAGTATGGCTGGGAGTAGGGTCCAGGATGCTAGCTGGCCTACTGCCTCAGGGATCCCTGTGCCCCTACCTCACCTTAGCTCCAGTCATTCCACCAAGGCAACCCCAGAGTGATGTACACCAGTGTAGACACCCCCAGTCAGCACTCACTACAGCTCCAGCTAGATACTGTGCTGGGTGCTAAAAAGACAATGGAAGACAAAACATACAGGATCCCTTGCCCTCATATGACTTAAATACTAGTGAATGAGAAAGATGATGAACCAATAAATAGACATATAATACAGTATCAGATAATTTTAAGTGCTATAAGAAATATATCTCTTGGGGAATCCCTGGGTGGCTCAGCGGTTTAGCGCCTGCCTTTGGCCCAGGGCGTGATCCTGGAGTCCCGGGATGGAGTCCCACATTGGGCTCCCTTCATGGAGCCTGCTTCTCCCTCTGCCTATGTCTCTGCCTCTCTCTCTCTCTCTCTCTGTGTGTGTGTCTCATAAATAAATAAATAAAATCTTTTTTTAAAAAAAAGATATCTCTCATAGGCAATAATAGGGAAACCTATATTAGATTGGATAATCACCATTTTGTCATTGACAAATCACAATCCACATATATTCCAGAATACTTTGTTATCATTGCAGAAAGCACCAGTATCATGGGTATACAGGATACTAAGAAAATAATTATTCTCCAGGATCAAACACATAGTCAGGCTAGTTATATAAAGTATTTGGTTTCTGGGACCAATGCTATTGTGAAACCAGGTGATTGATTCCAGCATTCCAAAAGAACCACACAGCCCTATCAATACACTTAGTGCTTCTAATTTCCAGTTACACCCATGGGTGGAGTATTATTCCCAACTTTTAACTCATGGGTACATAGCAATTTTATCTTCCTAAAACTAGTATAGGAGTGGGGCTTTTACTAACATAAATGTGGGCTTTTATTCTCATTGCCAGTGCTATTTAAAGCACTCACACAAATTATTTCACAAGCTTTCCAAATATTTTAGAAAAATAAGGCATGTTAGGCTTGGAAGACAATTCAATATCAACTTTTTATTGAAAAAACACAGCATGAATGTATTTTTTTAAACTCTTCATTGAGACTCTATGTTAAACAATGCAAAGACATTAAGGTAGTACGGCTCCCAGATATCATGTAGTAGCTAAAGAGGCTTTTATATAAAGCAAAATATTGTTGCACGTAAGTTTTTTCCCCTATCCCTCACTCCCAGGTTGTTGCTGATAGCTATTCAGTGGCCAATCAATAATATGGAAAACCATTGTTTAATTCACTTTTTAGTGAGCTGTCTGTCATGAAGGAAAAAAAAAAAGCATGTTTTCACAGAGCATGGAATTAGGCAGTTAAAAGGAGTTCAGTTAGTTATATGACAGATTGGGTTTTATTTTTCAAACATGCAAAAAGCCATCAAACAGTGAGAGGAACTGCAGCTTTCCTCTCATGCTGAAGTCACCAATGTCTCCATGGCTCCCTGCCAGCCTTGTGGGCTCAGCTTGGCTTGCTTCTCTTGTCTCCATGTCCACTTCTCAAAACCCTTCTCAATACCTAGATGTAATAAGGGAAATATAACCTGGCCTAGGGTCAAGGTAGGGGTTAAGAATGCAAGGAGGGACTTTTTTGAGGTACTTAAAAATGTAAACAATCACAAAAGAATACCAGGTCTTTCTGACCTGAAAGTCTCCATGTTAATAGTCACACCCTTTTCCACCCTCAGAGCAAATAAAACCTATTCACCAAAGCTCAAAGGAAAGTTCACAAAAAGGGCATTTTGCAACAATAGGCAACTCATCCAGGCCCAGCCTTCAAGGAATTTATCATCAAAATACATTACTACGGTTAACAATGACACAGACACATAAACAGCATCATATTAAAAAACAAAATAGAAACAGTTGGCAATTATTATTATTAAGCTTTCACTGTGTTCTATACACTGTTAACAGATTACTATGCATTATTTATTTTAATCCTTATAACAATACACTATGAGGTAAAAACTACCGATGTTCTCATTTTACAGATTGGGAAAATGAGGCCCAAAATAGAATTTGTCCAAGGTCACGCAGCTAGTCAATGACAAAAGTAGGGTTTGATCTAAGGGACTATACTTCTAGATCCCACGCTCTTCTCCCCTCTTCACACTCCACATCTGTACGATGGTATAGTGCCTTACTACGTATCCACAGAAGCATTAAGACAATATAGCACATATACTAATAAGGAAACTTATACCATCTCTTCCACTTAAATTGAGGAAAATTTAATGTTTTACTTCTACTCCTCTTTTCTCCTCCCAGAGGATACTTTTCTTTTATCAGTTTTGTTCTGTCATCTTGACTCCCTATCTTCTGACAAGAGCTTCTTTCTGCTTTCTGTCCCCAAACTCAAATTCTTATGTTGACCTTTCTTGAGGTCTTAATGCCCTGATGGTATCAGTGTGTTTTATAAAACTTGATCCATGTTTCATGTGTGTTTTTATAGGTTTCCTAAGATGAGTTTACCTCCTTGCCCTTCATATTTCTTCTTGCTACCTGGTACCACAGAATTTTTCTTACAAATGAACCCATGAACGTATTATCCATGTTTTTCTTCCACTTTCAGCCATGCAAGTCCAATGACAATCTCTCACAGGGCTCTGAAATAGGCACTTGTGTACTCGAGCATTTGTTTTAGGCGTCTAAATATAAACGTTAGCACTTCATACTCTGCTACATCTCAGCTTGTATAGAGCACTTAATCAACAAGAGTCATAGTGTACCGGATTTTTCCCTTAGTGATTGGTGACTATGATTATAAAGCTATGGAGGGAATTCCTTAACTGAATTACTTTAGTTTCAAGCCAAAAGTTAAATCCACATGTTTGTACAGCTGAATAATTCCTATCTGGGCAGGAAGGTAGAAGTGATGATGAAAGGTTCTTCTGCTTAAAATTTATATTTGTAAGTTCCATTTATGAACCTGTTCCTGAGACCTACTTCTAGGCATTGGCTTCCCAGGACATATAAAATCCATGCTATCATAGTAGTGAGGGGCACAAGCTTTGGCAATGAATTTTGATTTTAATACCTATTCCACCATGCATTGACTATGACCTTAGACAAGTCACTTTACCTCCCTAAACCTCATGTTCTCATCTATATATGGATATAGTATCTATCCCATAGGTTCACTGTGAGCTTTAAATGAGATGTTATATAAAGTATTCATGCAATAGTAAGCAGCCAATAAATAGTATTTATTATCCACCTTCTAGTCTGCCAATTCTACATAAGTATTCTACCTTGAAGATTCAGGAAAAGGGGTATATAGATAGGGCAGAGGGCAAGTCTTAAGCCAGGAGTCGCTCCAACAACAATATTAGGAATCTCCTAAGGTAAAGGAAGAAACTGAGGCCACTGTGTTTGTCATGTGGTCCAGTCCCTTTCAGGTTGATGTCAGAATAGGTAGGCTCACCTTTTTGGCATTTGGAATAAAGAGCAGGAGGAGGAAATTACAAGAGAGTGAGCATGCACAACAAATGTTCTTAGTTTTCTTTGTAATGAAACAGAATGAAAGTAGATCATTAAAATCTTTCATTGGGAAATCAAGTAACTCTCATATTAACACAGGCAAAACAATGACAATTTTGGCATGATTTTAGAATGAGAATGTGAGTGGCAAAATGCAAATGCCAAGGGGAAAATCAGTTGCCTTATTTTTTCATTATTAATGTCTTTCTTTTGTCTACTGCATTCTGGAGTTATTTTATTTAAATTCAATGTTTGTATGTAATCTTCCCTGTGCTTGGCGTTCTTCAATAAAAATGGTTCAGCAGAACAAAAACAAAATCTAGTAATTATGGCTGTAGCTACAATGTTTGTTAAGACTGGAAAGGAGACAATAGAAATGGTCGTTTAATCATCGAAATTCAAAGAACAAAAACATTTCCCCATTACCCTTTTATTGAACCTGGCCCAGTGAAAGAGAATTACAGCTGAATGAACTAATGCAGATGTGTGTCTCTTTTAAAACTATTTCTGAAGATGCAAAACAGATTGTCCAAAACAAGTTTGGTGCTGAGTTTCTTCATTGGTAAGTATTCTCTACCAGCCTTCAGTTGCCAACAGATGAGACAGGTGAAAATATGATTGTAAGAGGTGTGATGACAGTTCCCTCACTATACGTTATTAATTCTAAGATGCACTTGTACAGGTGTTAAGTACTTTTTTGTGCCTCTTGCTAAAACATTTCAGGATATTTTGAGCAGGTGCACCTAAAAGGTGATAAATATGGCTGTGTTTTACTGCAATGTAATACAATGGCAGTCTTGTGCCACCATGGGTAGTGGTCACTCAATCATTTATTCACATTTTCAGTAAATACTTATTGAGAGCCTACTATGTGCTGGGGAATCAGCAGTGGATCTCAGGGCTATGATCCATAAGTCATAGAGCTTTTAATCTAGTAAACATGGACAGTTAACAAGTAAACAACATAGTAATTCCAAGCTGTGGATAATACTATAGAAGAAAATAAAGCAGGGGCCCACTGTTACAAGTTCCTAAGGGAGATGAAATATTCCTAGAGAGGACGGAGTCCACTGGGGAAATTGTTTGGTTTGACCACTTCAAGGATGAATTGACCACCCTGAGGATAGAATAATGGCCCTGGTAAGTTTAGCCCAGCTACTGTACCTGCTCATGGCATTCAATTTACCTAAGAAAAGCCTACCAAAAGGAAAATAATATGTTGACATGCTATGTTAAATAAATGTAACATAAATGTAATGGATGTTCTCATTTATTTTACATGACACATGGAAAAAGATAGACTTTGAGCTTTTTTTTTCATAATGGTTACTGTTTAACCTCACAAAACATTCTCTTATTCCCATAACATAGGAATGTGTAAATAAAGGTGCCACTCTGCCATCCTTCTATTGTTACTCGTGTTTACACATGACTCGCCCATATTCTCCTTTCTTTTCAAAATGGAAACAGTCTAGAGTGTTCCCTCTTCCAGATACTTCTCATTTTCATTATAATTTCTATTGTTGGACTTTTTAAAAATATATTCTCTTTCTTTTGAAAGGATGCTGAACATGAAATAAAGCATTTCATTTTGTTACCTCATTTTCTGCAGCAGAGGAGTCTTCCTTGCCCTGTTGACAATATTCCATGAAAATGTTAAAGTTTAACCATTTATGTCATTAGCCAGTCCCAGATCTTCTCAGAATAGCACAAAAGAACATAGGAAGATTGGGGTAGGTAATGTATCTGTTTGACTGCTAGAAGGAGTGGAGTTGCCAAAAAACCTTGCCCTCCTTGCACCTGTTTACATTGTCAAGAACATCTCTGCTTTCAAAAGGACTGTTCATTGTGATAGTGGTTTGCTTGATTCTTAGAGCAGCAAAATGATCAAATTTTTACAAATCCATAATGTTATATAAAACCATGGTAATTCATCAACTCGGGGCACATTTTCTGAAACTCACACAGGGTCACTACCCTGGTCTGATCTCCTTTGAACTCTGTCAAAAAACAGGGAACATATTGTTTATTACTATCACTCCAGGAAAGTGTAGCTTTCCCTCAGTCCCCCCTCCCAAACCTATCCCAAACTAGTTTGTTGCTTCTATCCTTTATATGATACCAAATCAATAGCTTCTTATTGGAGGAGGCTGCAGTGACCTGTGAAGAATGCCAGGAAAATTGTGGTATAAAAAAGAGCAAAATTATGGTTCCTCCACTAACTCTTGGGGTACAGAAAAGGGCATGCAACCAAGGGGAAACCAAGAAATGTGATTATCAATGCACTCTCTTCCCTGCCCCTTTTCAAAATTATTTGAAAAGTATAATCACAATAATGTCAGTTTTCACACAGATGAAGTTCTAAACTCTTAACTTTGGTGTTGTTTTTGTGGAAATATTTTTAGTTGGCTGTTGTACGTATTTGAAACATAAGGATACACTTACTAAAAATGTGTCCAGCTACAAATCTGTTTCTCTGAGTAATGGAACAGGTACAAAAGAAAAGGATTTATTCAGTGGGATTTCTCAACTGCAAAGCAAGTTCTTGCATTTCAACAAGGAGCTATTAAGATCCAACTGTGTACTCAACAAATTGGCCTTTTAATAATGTGATCTTTTTTTAAGATTTTATTTATCTATTCATGAGAGACACAGAGAGAGAGGTAGAGACATAGGAAGAGGGAGGAGAAGCAGGCTCCATGCAGACAGCCAGAATCAGGACTCGATCCCGGGACTCCGGGATCACACCCTGAGCCAAAGGCAGATGCTCAACTGCCAAGCCACCCAGGCGTCCCTAATAATGTGATCTTAAGAACTTTCTTCAATCTTGTTCCTTCACCCACATAAGAGAGGGGGGGATATCCCAAGTTCCATTACCCAGCAATGTACCAACTTCCTATACAAGTGATTAGTACTGAAAGCAAGTTGAAATCATGACTCTCACACAAACCATTCACTGGGACTTGTGTATAAATAAGGTTCTTCAAAAAAAAAAAAGATTCTGCGACTCTTCATTAACAGTATCATTGGTTACAGAGAGCACTGTTTTTAATATACTTGTAAATGGATCTATTTTCTTAGATCTATTTTCTTCTTGTAACATTGGTATTACAAATAATTATAAGCATCTGTCCTTGCAAGCAAGGTAATTGGACAGCAGTTCTCTTTGTGTAATCAGGTCTTTTTGAATGTGTCTTAAGAATCCGTGAAAGAAAGACATATTTCTCATTTTAATTCACATAATATTCATCAAATTCTGGAGTTGGTGATGTAAGGAAAACCTGCACATGGGCACGGAAGAGTTTCCTTTTTAGGCTTTCCAAAATGTGTGTGTGTGTGTGTGTGTGTGTGTGTGTGTGTGTGTGTGTTTAAAGATTTTATTTATTCATGAGAGACACACAGAGGCAGAGACATAGTTAGAGGGAGAAGCAGGCTCCCCATGGGGAGCCCAATGTGGGATTCAATCTCAGGACCCTGGGATCACGACCTGACCAAAAGGCAGATGCTCAACCACTGAGCCCACCCAGGGGCACCCAAAATGTGTGTACTTTTACGAAAGTTTAACAGGAGGCCAGCCTAAGAATCAAAGAAACAGGGAGGCTCTAAATGATCTTTTGAAAACGGGTCCTTTCCACCAAAAAGCCAAAATTGATGAGAAAGGGGAATAGAGAGACATACATGCATACTCAGTAGGGTGTTAACACAATCACTTTACAAAGAGTAGTAGTATCAGGTTTCACAGGAAGCAGAAGTCAAGGGATTAAAAACCTTGTCCATCCACACATGGAGCTATAATACAAAGCAAGTTCTAGCAAACTAATTAAGGTTTGAGGATGCCCATGATATCACCAAAGAAATGGGTTGGGCAAGTCATTCCCCAAGGCACTCCAAATAAAATTAGAAAAAAATAAGAAGAAAATCTCATATCATTTGAATGAAAATGCCTTTAGAAGACTTGGGAATTTTTAAAACTGATATACATACAATCTAAATAAAAAGAGTATACTGCTAAACACAGCTTTAAGGCAAGACTTCTAGACCCACAACCAATTGCTCCTTAGCAATTCCTATAGAGAAATTTTGGAGCCCCACAGAGGTTGAGAGCTAGAAGGTGGGGGTAGGCTTAGGGATAAGGTTTCACTAAAGTTACTAGGGTTTGATAAACCTGGTTTGCATAAAATTAGATGAATGGCAGCCACAAGAGAGATCTAAACCAAATTTTAAGCATGACCTTTAACTTTGTCCCTGATGCCTCATTGAATTTGCTATCCTGAGGCCTCAACTTACTAAGATAGAATGGGAGGATGCTAGGTACAGTTTCAAAGTGGCCATTTATTTCTTGTGAACCTCAACATTCAATGAATTTTGAATTGTCTAAAATATCAAGGTATTTTACATCAGATAATACTAGAGAATAAAAAGAAATACTAGAGAATACACTTTGAAAGTGAAAAATTATTAGACAAAGCTAAAGGTTTATTTTTACAACTTTACATATAGCTTTGCCATAAACAGTATTTTAAGGAGTCCACACAATTTTATTGCATATTAGCATTGATGGTCAAAAGATGCATTTGAGTGCTTCTTTAGACAACCCTTGGCAAAATAAAGTGGGCTATGCATCCAAAGCTTAATAATCTACCACTCCCAACCACTCTGCAGTATAATATATCAGTGATCTCCAAATGGCCAAAGTGGGAGACCGCCTCTGCAGAATGTTAATGTTTAATTATCAAACTCCCGTTAGACTAAAGAAGCTGTTCTAGGAAGATGCTATGCAGTTGCACTGTTAGTGACTTTAGTGACTATTTAATATTAAATTGGGCCTCAAATGGGCTTTTTAGTACAAAAGTCACCTTTGTGAGTGACAGTCCAGCTGGCCAAGGTTTACCCTTAAAGACTCATTTAGGATTTTATTTTTCCACTGTGTGCAATGTATTAAATTCATGAGTATCCTAGTTGACATGAAATTCACTGAGTTTAGATACATAAAAATAATCATTCCCTTGCATTTAAACATTCTTTCCAAACAAATCTCCCCAAACTGATGTCATGAAGCTGATTGAAGGTTATATCAAGTACTGAAAATTAGTATTAGTGCATTTCTACAAAATTGGTAGGATTAGTGAACTCTAATTCAGAGATTCCTTATGTTCCTTAGTATGGAGAATTTCCTTCAGGCACTTGAAGGTCAAACCTACAAACGATCAGTTAACGTAATGTGACTGATCAAATCAAATATAGTAGTGTTTAAGGTATAAGATGTATCTCTCAAGTAGCCTGGGAAACAAAATTAAAAAAATATATATGTAGTTTCAAAGTTACTCAAACTCTAAAAGTTCTAGGGTTTGAGTTCCCGCAGGAGCATATCTTGAGATAAAATTCAAATACAATAAGTTTTTTGGAGAGCTGACCACAAAAAACAGCCATAGAAGAATGGAGAAGTGAGGCAGGGAAGGGAACAAAGAGCATAAAGGATGGCAATAGGAGCTCAATCTTGGTGTGAAACTCTGAAGAAATTTATTCTGACTGAGAGACAAGGAAACTGGAATATTTATCCACAAAAATTCCCATCAGACTTTGGTTAAGGATTGCTTCCAGGACCATTAATTTTCTGGCATTTCAGTCTTTCCCTGCATACAAATAAGTGATCCCACACACAAAACAACAACAGCAACAACTGAAAACCCTCAGAGAGTCAAAGGTATTAGTAGTAAGCAATCTCCAATGCATAGAAGTGAGTGTCAAGAAACACGGATGGGTCACCAGCAAGCTCTTTTACACCCTTACTGACCAAAGTGTTGCCCATTGAGGACAACATCAGAATAAACTGGGTTCTTTTGAGAAATGCAGAATCTGAGACCCCACTTCAGATCTACGCATATTAAAGTTTGAGAACCATGATGGTACAACACATGTGGGCAGGGGGAGAGAAAAACACAGAGAGAGAGAGAGAGAGAGAGAGAGATTGAGAAAAGATAGTTGCAAACCTCTCAAAATAAAATCAAGGGTATCAAAGTACAATTTTTAGCCAAAAGAAACAAAAGTCCTCTGGAATTCTTTTTTTTTAAAGATTTTATTTATTTATTCATGAGAGACACACACACACACACACACAGAGAGAGAGAGAGAGAGAGTCAGAGACACAGGCAGAGGGAGAAGCAGGCTCCATGCAGAGAGCCCCATGTGGGACTCCATCCCAGGTCTCCAGGATCAGGCCCTGGGCTGAAAGTGGTGCTAAACCGCTGAGCCACCCGGGCTGCCCAGTCCTCTGGAATTCTAACTAAGAAATCCCTTCTCTGTTGTCCACTAACACCCTTTGTCAAATCAACAAATCTAAAATTTCATAGACAAACTTCAACAGGAAAAAAGTGCCCCTCCCAACAGAGGTACTCGTAAGATAAGACTCCTGTGGCTTTATTATTTTTTTTATTGGAGTTCAATTTGCTAAAATATAGCATATCACCCAGTGCTCATCCTGTCAAGTGCCTCCCTCAGTGTCCGTCACCCAGTCACCCGCACCCCCCGCCCACCTCCCTTTCCACTACCCCTTGTTCATTTCCCAGAGTTAGGAGTCTCTCATGTTCTGTCACCCTCACTGATATTTCCCACTCATTTTCTCTCCTTCCCCTTTATTCCCCTTCACTATTTTTTATATTCACCAAATGAATGAGACCATATAATGTTTATCTTTCTCCGATTGACTTATTTCACTCAGCATAATACCCTCCAGTTCCATCCACATCGAAACAAATGGTGGGTATTTGTCATTTCTAATGGCTGAGTAATATTCCATTGTATATATAGACCACAGCTTCTTTATCCATTCATCTTTCGATGGGCACTGAGGCTCCTTCCACAGTTTGGCTCCTGTGGCTTTAATATGTTAAGGGTATAGGGTCATTGCTTAAAAGCTGCCTAGAGCTTTAGCACTCAAGACTATCCAAACAGAGAGTTAGTGAAGACCATAATAAGTGTTTCTTCAATACACCATTTCCACGGTGATGGTTATTCTGATCCAAATCTGATTAAAGATGTTAGACAATGCATCATAATGAGAAAATGTCTATTGGACTACAAAATCAGAAGCAGTGATGAATATTAAGCTCTTTAGTCCCCCTAAAGCAACCCCTTGAAGGACCATGCTGCAGACCATCCAGAAATAATTGTCAATGTTAGGCCTTCCACATATATACAAGGAAGGTGGGGGTGGAGAGAAGGTTCTTCTCACCCTAAAATGTTAACAGAGTCTAAGAGAGATTAAGGGTTGGAAATTTGCATCTAGAAACCATATTGAGTTAACAAGCCCAAGATCATAAAGTAAGAAGTATCAGGGGGAAAAAATCTGTTACACAGGCAACCAGCCATCCGAGAATTTTATTATCACGTTCACAAGAAAGACACATTCTACTGAAATCTGAATTGTAATTTCAATTACAAATTTCAGCACATTTTAATTGCATCATAATGTATTATTACCTCCATGAGGAATCTATAAAATTATCAGAAACATGATATCTAAAACGTATCAAGTATATATGTGCCACACATAGGCATTTATATATTTTCACCCATATAACTCTCAACCCTGTAAAATTAAATACTATAATTAATTTCCATTTTACAGATTGGCAAGCTGACTAAGAGAAGATGGTTAACTCACTTACACAAGGCTGCATACCTAGAAAGTTGCTGAGTTCAGATTTGAATGTAGACCTATGGTAACTTAGAAATCCACACTCTTATCCCCAAGGCTCTTCTATTTTATTATGAGATACTCTATCCCTTATTGTCTAGCCAGACATATTAAGAAACCAACCCCTCTGAAGTAAAAACATGTTTAAAAATCACTAGACTATCAATTAGATTAGAACTAGAGGATTTTCTTTTCTGCTCATTACGTTTATTTTTTAATATTGAAAGCAGATGATATCTCTTCAGTGCACACTTACCTCTGGATACATAAAATATTATCCATAACAAAATTCATATTATAAAATGTAGAAGGTTGGTGGGTACTTCTGTTTAGAGGCTGATGATTCCCTTAAGGCTAAAGTCCTTTGAAATCTAGCCCTGCGTTTAGTTGAAAAAAGTCTAGATTTTCATGGCAATCCAGGGGAAAATATTGAAAAGATAAATAAAGCATAAAATTCTTGGAATTATTAGGTTTGGTGTACTATTAAAGGTCACCTGTTAAACTGCAGGAAAAGAAAGAAAGAAAGAAATGAAGAGAAGACACATGAGGGCTCTGAGGAGAGAGCAGTGGTGCAATCAACATTTCACCATGGAGAAGGTGTCAAAATAAGAAAAATACCAAGGAAACCACCAATGTAAAATAACAGACATTTAGAAAGAATAATAAAAAATTCTGGATAGAGAAACATTACTGGAACAATGCAGGTAAAAGACATGCATTTATCTTTAGCTTTACAACTTTGCTGACTCAGAACCTGGTCAAACAAATTTAATCTTTTCACAACAAAGAGAATCAGAAAAAATGTGGAAAAGATCCAGCTGAAAACTTATAAGAAAGGGAGAGTAGGGGGTAGGAAGAGGGGAAAGTAAGAGAGCAAAGGGGGAAATGAGTCAAAACCAAAAAAAAGGTAGAGAGAAAAGAGTACATTCAATTTTATAACTTTTAATAAGGTTGTCCAACCTACAATTTAGCAATGTATTTGAGCACAACATCAATTTGTCAAAGCAAATATTTTTGTTTAAAATTATCATTACGTTTAAAGTGTATTTTTTTACATCAAGAAGAGTAAATTGAGGGAAAAAATGTTTAAAGGTGTTGCAGGAGAAAAGTGAAACTCCTTGGACACCTGATGAAATGGGGATATATGTGGTTATGGGCACAGGTCTTAGAACAGAATAAAGACCTAGCAAACAAAACAGTAAATAGCTATCTCTGAAAGGTCAAAAGGCACAGAAGGCAATATTATAGAAACTTGACCTAGAAGTGCAAGTTGATTCAAATTGATATTTAATGGTCAAATTCAGCATAGAGCACATGACATTGCCTGCATTTGTTCTGATGTTGGTAAAGGGTCCAAGCTACCAATCCAAATACAAGCCCATTAAGTCTCATGATCATGACAGGACTGAATGTAAGAAGCAAACACTGATCCAGCCCATCAGTCCCTAAGGCCCCTAGCACACCTAGACATTTCACTATGTCTCTTAGCCTCTCTGAAGGGAACTTTGTAACAAAAGCTCCATCCTATCCGTTTGTTTTTCTTATCTAAAGGACAATAGAAGGAAGAAAAAAAAAGGGAAAGAAAAGAATTCTTGGAAACAGATCAAAACAAGTTTCCCTCTTAGAGAAGAAGAAAAAACTTTATCTATAGCTGGCTACATAGAAACCCCTAGAGTAGACACTCCATTCCAGCATTCCCTATACATATGTCAGTATCGCAACTATATTGCCTTACTAATTGTCCAGGATACTATTCTTCCAAAATAGCTTGATCCTGACAGTGCCCAAAACCATCACTGACTGTAAAGTCCAAATTGAACTCTGGAAATGAATTTTTTTCTTTTAAAGCATAAGCCAATGTTGATAATTCAACAAAGGGAGGAATATGATACTTTCGAAGGTGATAAATAGATAAACACAGAAGGGATAACACCATTTTATATATACCAAATATAAATGTTTATCATCCAGGCATCTCAATGCATAGTATCCTTAGATATGAATAAGCATAGAACCAAATACAAACAATATGTTAATTGAGCTTTAGTGATCAAAATGACTGATAATGCAAATATTTCAATGTCCTTAATTGGAAGTACTAGAAAAAGGCCCATGTAACAGTCCTATAGAGTTAGCCTAGTGGCTGCCCTTAGCCAATAAACAAGGTTATTCAAGTTATCACTTACCACTACTGTGCAGCCTGGATTCCTGCGAATTCTCTTGGGAGTTTTGAGTGGCCTGTACATCATCAGCCAATTAGAAAGTGATAGCCAATTAAAGGGAGCTCAATCAATAACTTTGTTTTAAGCCTCACCACAGAACCATTGTCTATTCCTTCCTTTGCAAATAGGAATAATTGAACTCCCTTATCCCACGGGACCAGCATGAAGAATCATTGCAAATTACTGTTACATTCTACATTAATAGTTGCAAGGATAATGATTGTATTGCTTTATAGTGTGAACATCAAACCTAGTGTTTTTCCAAGGATGCTCTCACAAGCCACCAAATCATTTCCCTATCTCACAATTACTTAATTTAAAAGGTGATGGGCACTGAGGGGGGCACTTGACGGGATGAGCACTGGGTGATATGCTATATGTTGCAAATTGAACTCCAATAAAAAAATAATTTAAAAAATCAGAAGTTTCTGTTCTGGCCCTTAAAGTAGCTAAAATATTTTAACAATTAATTACCCTAACCTCACGGGGCTGGCTTTCCACTCTTTTACAGAAGACCTTCCTTTCTGTGGGATAAGGATATATATTTTTCCATGTTTCTTCATCACTTTCTTCTCTTACCCCCTAGGCCACTCACCCACATTCTCCAAGGTCTTTGGCACAACACTCTCAGTTTGTCTATTTCCACTCCAGTCATTAACCCGTGTGTCTTAATCATGGTGCAAACCCACATTGCTGCCCGAGGTTCTTTGACTTCTTTTACTACAAGGACTTTCTCCTCCATTCCATTTTAAAAACCTGCTCCCAGAGCCAAACATTAGACTTCATCTCCCACCAGAACTTCTCCATTTCATAACTCTTAAATGCCAATAGCTCTTTCTTTGAGCACTATCTCATGATTGTTAAATTCACTCTGTTACTCCCACTTCCTTTGTTCTTCATTTTCATTGAGTTCTCCATTTCTGTGCCTTCCATTCTCATCAGTCTATTGGTCCATTTCTGGCTTCACTTTCTTCCTTCCCCAGCTTCAAGTTTGTGATCTAATCTGAAACACTCTTTAACCAATACCTTCAAATCCATTATCTCCTTAGGCAATTCTACCAAAATTGTCTGGAAAATCTTTAGCCTTTAATTAACCCATCCATTTACCTTCTCTGTTCCTACATCCAGGCCATTGACCACAATTGGATTTTTTTTTCACTATGCAGATTTTACTTTATTTGCTTCAGTTTTTTTCAAATAAACAAAAAGCTCTGGATAAGTTTTAAGTACTACCTTTGTATCAGCCACAAGCATATACTCACTAACCTTTCATTTAATTTTTCCTTAACCTCTTCTTTCCGGCTTACCTCCTAACTCAGGCAAATGAAACCTGAAGCCAAACATCAGGTGATGGCTACCGCCCTGACATGACCTCTAGTTGACACAGAACACCCAGACTGGTTGAGCTAAACCCCTGAATCACGCCTATGCAGATGGATGATGGAGTGACCCCTGGAATGACTGGCAATTGCCTTTACCTCATTATGCTACTAAACTCTCCACCCAAGGAGGAGCATCAGCCTCATTTACAAAACATGCAATGTATGTATAGGCATTTTTCCTTAAGGTGCATGTATGACTTTATGCCTATCAGGACAAGGCTTTATTATTTAAATATTAATCCTAATCCTTTTTTTAAAAATAAATTTATTTTTTATTGGAGTTCAATTTACCAACATACAGAATAACTCCCAGTGCTCATCCTGTCAAGTGCCCCCCTCAGCGCCCGTCACCCATTCACCCCCACCCCCCGCCCACCTCCCCTTCCACAACCCCTAGTTCATTTCCCAGAGTTAGGAGTCTATGTTCTGTCTCCCTTTCTGATATTTCCCACACATTTCTTCTCCCTTCCCTTATATTCCCTTTCACTATTATTTATATTCCCCAAATGAATGAGAACATACACTGTTTGTCCTTCTCCGATTGATTTACTTCACTCAGCATAATACCCTCCAGTTCCATCCACGTTGAAGCAAATGGTGGGTATTTGTCGTTTCTAATGGCTGAGAAATATTCCATTGTATACATAAACCACATCTTCTTTATCCATTCATTTTTCGATGGACACTGAGGCTCCTTCCACAGTTTGGCTATTGTGGACATTGCTGCTATAAACATCGGGGTGCAGGTGTCCCGGTGTTTCATTGCATCTGAATCTTTGGGGTAAATCCCCAACAGTGCAATTGCTGGGTCATAGGGCAGGTCTATTTTTAACTCTTTGAGGAACATCCACACAGTTTTCCAGAGTTTTCCAGTTCACATTCCCACCAACAGTGTAAGAGGGTTCCCTTTTCTCCGCATCCTCTCCAACATTTGTGGTTTCCTGCCTTGTTAATTTTCCCCATTCTCACTGGTGTGAGGTGGTATCTCATTGTGGTTTTGATTTGGATTTCCCTGATGGCAAGTGATGCAGAGCATTTTCTCATGTGCGTGTTGGCCATGTCTATGTCTTCCTCTGTGAGATTTCTCTTCGTGTCTTTTGCCCATTTCATGATTGGATTGTTTGTTTCTTTGGTGTGGAGTTTAAGAAGTTCTTTATAGATCTTGGAAACTAACCCTTTATCTGATAGGTCATTTGCAAATATCTTCTCCCATTCTGTAGGTTGTCTTTTAGTTTTGTTGACTGTATCCTTTGCTGTGCAAAAGCTGCTTATCTTGATGAAGTCCCAATAGTTCATTTTTGCTTTTGTTTCTTTTGCCTTCCTGGATGTATCTTGCAAGAAGTTACTGTGGCTGAATTCAAAAAGGGTGTTGCCTGTGTTCTCCTCTAGGATTTTGATGGAATCTTGTCTCACATTTAGATCTTTCATCCATTTTGAGTTTATCTTTGTGTTTGGTGGAAGAGAGTGGTCTAGTTTCATTCTTCTGCATGTGGATGCCCAATTTTCTCAGCACCATTTATTGAAGAGACTGTCTTTTTTTCCAGTGGATAGTCTTTCCTGCTTTGTCGAATATTAGTTGCCCATAAAGTTGAGGGTCCACTTCTGGATTCTCCATTCTGTTCCATTGATCTATGTGTCTATTTTTGTGCCAGTACCACACTGTCTTGATGACCACAGCTTTGTAGTACAACCTGAAATCTGGCATTGTGATGTCCCCAGATATGGTTTTCTTATTTAAAATTCCCCTGGCTATTCGGGGTCTTTTCTGATTCCACACAAATCTTAAAATAATTAGTTCGAACTCGCTGAAGAAAGCCCATGGTATTTTGATAGGGATTGCATTAAACGTGTAAATTCCCCTGGGTAACATTGACATTTTCACAATATTAATTCTGCCAATCCATGAGCATGGAATAATTTTCCATCTCTTTGTGTCTTCCTCAATTTCTTTCAGAAGTGTTCTATAGTTTTTAGGGTATAGATCCTTTACCTCTTTGGTTAGGTTTATTCCTAGGTATCTTATGCTTTTGGGTGCAATTGTAAATGGGATTGACTCTTTAATTTCAATTTCTTCAGTCTCATTCTTAGTGTATAGAAATGCCACTGATTTCTGGGCTTTGATTTTGTATCCTGCCACACTGCGAAATTGCTGTATGAGTTCTAGCAATCTTGGCGTGGAGGCTTTTGGGTTCTCTATGTAGAGTATCATGTCATCGGCGAAGAGGGAGGGTTTGACTTCTTCTTTGCCAATTTGAATGCCTTTAACGTCTTTTTGTTGTCTGATTGCTGAGGCTAGGACTTCCAGTACTATGTTGAACAGCAGTGGTGAGAGTGGACATCCCTGTCTTGTTCCTGATCTTAGGGGAAAAGCTCCCAGTGCTTCCCCATTGAGAATGATATTTGCTGTGGGCTTTTCATCGATGGCTTTTAAGATGTTGAGGAATGTTCCCTCTATCCCTACACTCTGAAGAGGTTTGATCAGGAATGGATGCTGTATTTTGTCAAATGCTTTCTCTGCATCTAATGAGAGGATCATATGGTTCTTGGTTTTTCTCTTGCTGATATGATGAATCACATTGATTGTTTAACGAGTGTTGAACCAGCCTTGTGTCCGGGGATAAATCCTACTTGTCATGGTGAATAATATTCTTAATGTGCTGTTGGATCCTATTGCCTAGTATGTTGTTGAGAATTTTTGCAACCATGTTCATCAGGGATATTGGTCTGTAATTCTCCTTTTTGGTGGGATCTTTGTCTGGTTTTGGAATTAAGGTGATGCTGGCCTCATAGAACGAATTTGGAAGTACTCCATCGCTTTCCATCTTTCCAAACAGCTTTAGTAGAATAGGTATGGTTTCTTCTTTAAACGTTTGATAGAATTCCCCTGGGAAGCCATCTGGCCCTGGACTCTTGTGTCTTGGGAGGTTTTTGATGACTGCTTCAATTTCCTCCCTGGTTATTGGCCTGTTCAGGTTTTCTATTTCTTCCTGTTCCAGTTTTGGTAGTTTGTGGCTTTCCAGAAATGCATCCATTTCTTCTAGATTGCCTAATTTATTGGCGTATAGCTGTTCATAATATGTTTTTAAAATCGTTTGTATTTCCTTGGTGTTGGTAGTGATCTCTCCTTTCTCATTCATGATTTTATTAATTTGAGAGTTCGCTCTCTTCTTTTTAATAAGGCTGCCTAATGCTTTATCTATCATATTAATTCTTTCAAAGAACCATCTCCTGGTTTTGTTGATCTGTTCCACAGTTCTTCTGGTCTCGATTTCAATGAGTTCTGCTCGAATCTTAATTAACTCTCTTCTTCTGCTGGGTGTAGGGTCCATCTGCTGTTTTCTCTCTAGCTCCTTTAGGTGTAAGGTTAGCTTTTGTATTTGAGTTCTTTCCAGTTTTTGAATGGATGCTTGTATTGCGATGTATTTCCCCCTTAGGACTGCTTTTGCTGCATCCCAAAGATTTTGGATGGTTGTATCTTCATTCTCATTAGTTTCCATGAATCTTTTTAATTCTTCCTTAATTTCCTGGTTGACCCTTTCATCTTTTAGCAGGATGGTCCTTAACCTCCACGTGTTTGAGGTCCTTCCAAACTTCTTGTTGTGATTTAGTTCTAATTTCAAGGCATTATGGTCTGAGAATATGCAGGGGACGATCCCAATCTTTTGGTATCAGTTCAGACCCAATTTGCGACCCAGTATGTGGTCTCTTCCGGAGAAAGTTCCATGTGCCCTTGAGAAGAATGTGTATTCAATTGAGTTTGGATGTAAAGTTCTGTAGATATCTGTGAAATTCATCTGGTCCTTATCATTTAAAGCTCTTGTTTCTTTGGAGATGTTGTGCTTAGAAGACCAATCGAGGGTAGAAAGAGCTAGAATGAAGTCACCAAGTATAAGTGTATTATTATCTAAGTATTTCTTCACTTTGGTTATTAATTGGTTTAAATATTTGGCAGCTCCCACATTTGGGGCATATATATTGAGGATTGTTAAGTCCTCTTGTTGGATAGATCCTTTAAGTATGAGATAGTGTCCCTCTTCATCTCTCACTACAGTCTTCGGGGTAAATTTTAGTTTATCTGATATAAGGATGGCTACCCCTGCTTTCCTTTGAGGACCATTTGAATGGTACATGGTTCTCCAACCTTTTATTTTCAGGTTGTAGGTGTCCTTCTGTCTAAAATGAGTCTCTTGTAGACAGCAAATAGATGGGTCCTGCTTTTTTATCCAGTCTGAAACCCTGTGCCTTTTGATGGGGTCATTAAGCCCGTTCACGTTCAGAGTTACTATTGACAGATATGAGTTTAGTGTCATCATGATATCTATTCAGTCCTTGTTTTTGTGGATTGTTCCACTGAACTTCTTCTTAAAGGGGAATTTTAAGAGTCCCCCTTAAAATTTCTTGCAGAGCTGGTTTGGAGGTCACATATTCTTTCAGTTCCTGCCTGTCTTGGAAGCTCTTTATCTCTCCTTGCATTTTGCATGAGAGCCTTGCTGGATAAAGTATTCTTGGTTGCATGTTCTTCTCATGTAGGACCCTGAATATATCCTGCCAGCCCTTTCTGGCCTGCCAGGTCTCTGTGGAGAGGTCGGCTGTTACCCTAATACTCCTCCCCATAAAAGTCAGGGATTTCTTGTCTCTTGCTGCTTTAAGGATCTTCTCTTTATCTTTGGAATTTGCAAGCTTCACTATTAAATGTCGAGGTGTTGAACGGTTTTTATTGATTTTAGGGGGGGGGTGTCTCTGTATTTCCTGGATCTGAATGCCTGTTTCCTTCCCAGATTAGGAAAGTTTTCAGCTAGGATTTGTTCAAATACATATTCTGGCCCTCTGGCCCTTTCGGTGCCCTCGGGAACCCCAATTAAACGTAGGTTTTTCTTCCTCAAGCTGTCGTTTATTTCCCTTAATCTGTCTTCATGGTCTTTTAATTGTTTGTCTCTTTTTTCCTCAGTTTCCCTCTTTGCCATCAACTTGTCTTCTATGTCACTCACTCGTTCTTCCACCTCGTTAACCCTCGTCGTTAGGACTTCTAGTTTGGATTGCATCTCATTCAATTGATTTTTAATTTCTGCCTGATTGGATCTAAATTCTGCTGTCATGAAGTTACTTGAGTCCTTTATGCTTTTTCATAGAGCCACCAGTAGCTGTATAATAGTGCTTCTGAATTGGCTTTCTGACATTGAATTGTTATCCAGATTTTGTAACTCTGTGGGAGAGAGGACTGTTTCTGATTCTTTCTTTTGAGGTGAGGTTTTCCTTCTAGTCATTTTGCTCAGTGCAGAGTGGCCAAAACAAGTTGTATTGGGAAAAGGAGAAAAAGAGAGAGAGAGAAGGAAATAAAAGAGAAAAAGAAAAAAGAAAAAAGGAAGAATAAAGGAAAAAAGAGAAGAAAAAGAGAAAGAAAGGGGAAAAAAGGGTGGGGGAAGCAATCAGAAATCAAAAAACAAAACAAAACAAAACAAAACAAAAACAAAAACACGGGGAGTATCTTCTGATTCTCTATACTTTAAGTCCCTTGACTTACCCTGGAACTTGTCCGTCTAGCTGGTCTTCAGTGGGAGGGGCCTGTTGTGCTGATGTTCAGGTGTTAGCACTTGGGGGAGCTGCTCTGCCCCCTGCCTGGTGCAGGGCTCAGTGGGGGTGTTTACCCCGTGAGGCCCGTGGAGGAACAACCCCAGTGGAAGCGGCAGCTCTGGAAACCTGGATTCAGCCCCCGCAGGAACTCCGGAGCTCTCCATCTGCAGGGCCTGGAGGCTCCGGGCTGGGCCGCTGATCTGCTCAGCTTGGGGCAGGAGCGTCCTTGCTGTCCTGGGCCCTCCCGGCCTCTGCCTGTCCCGGGGGGAGGACGGATCCTGGGCTGTGTCCGGTCGCCCATTGCTCCCGGGGCCTGCGCTGTTTGATTCGTGCTCCCGGCCGCGCAGCCCCCTCCGCGGAGCCGCCGCCCGAGCCCCACCGAGCTGCTCCGGGTCCCGCCGTGCGCGCTGCAGCCCTTAGGGAGCTCAGCGCACTCTCCCGGGGCGCAGGTGTCTGTTAGTGCCCCAGGGAGCCTGAGGACATCCCCGCCCTCCTGGGGTCCTGTTCTAACTCCCTGCGGGCGCCTTTCCGCCCGGGAAGGTTGGTGCAGCTCCTGCTTCTCTGGGACGGGGCTCTCCTGTCCTGGGGACACTCGCCCAGGCCTTAGCCCTGCTCTTCGCGGGGCCCCTCCCCCTTGGATGCCTTTTTTTCTTTATTTCTTTTTCCCCGTCTTCCTACCTTGATAGAAGCGCCAACTCTTCTCACTGTAGCATTCCAGCTGTTCTCTCTTTAAGTCTCAGGCCGAATTCGTAGATTCTCAGGATGATTTGAAGGTTATCTAGGTAATTTGGTGGGGACAGGTGATTTGGGGACCCTACTCTTCGGCCATGTTGCCCCTCCTCTCCATAATTCGATTTTTTAAAAAATCAAATGCATGTGTCTTGTGTTCTGAAAACCCATAGTCTCCAAAAGAAAGCCCTAATAGATATGCCTGCAGGTACAAAACAATCCTCCCAAATGTCCCTTGTCTACAATTTCACCTCTTTAAAAAGTAGACTACAGTTACCATCTCTACTTTTTCACCTCCTGTACAACCCTTCATCTTGCCACAATCTCACTTTCGTCCCCAGAAACAGCTTCTGTTTTGCTCATGATACTTGAAAGCAAGAACCAAAATTTCTTTGTCCTTCAGAGTATAGCATAATAGTATCAATGGACCTCACTGACATTTTATCAAATAGTGAATGGAGACCAAGAGAAGAGATGTGACTTTCTCAGAGTATGTGAACCTTTCATGAGCTTCAGCAAATATGTCAATGTTTTGGGACAACAGATGGAGAACAAAACAATGGAAAGGGCCTTATATTTCTTAGTTTGTGCTCCCAACACCTAGTGGGAGTGACCAGAGCCAGATTAAAAGAATACAATTATGGCATGAGTTCTGAGTCCTAATCAATCAGAGAAAATTAGTCTTATCTGCTTGGAAATGCATTTTGCTTCACTTAGCCATGTTACCAAGATCTCAGTAAAGCAACAAAATCTCCAGATTTCCCTTGATCGTTTTGTTACAATAGAATTATCTTACTTCATCTGCTCATTGACCAATAATAATGGGAAAGTATCCTGGAATAACTTACATGAAAGTTTACTTGCTTTCTGTCATGTCAGTCTAGAGCATTCTGAAGTTCTAACAGCATCTATTACATATGTAAATTATTAAAACTCCAATAATCAGGAAATCATGCCTGAGAAGGATATGGAATAAGTCTCTCCAGATCTACATCAAATCAGCTGTTAACTGCATCTCAGAGGATGTAGTTAAATGTAGTAAAATGTAGGAATACATTTTGTTTGCAAAGCCAGTTGGAACTCTCCCCCTTTGCTCTTAAAGAATTTTTTATTTGGAATCCCACTGTTCAGCACACCATCCAAAGGCACAGGTACACTTCCTTTAAGCAGGGTAAATCAAGTCCATTTATAAGCTCTTGAGCCAATGAACTTTCCCAGTAGGTTGCCACAGAGTCATTTAGCTCAAGCCTGTGTAATTGTGATACATCGAGACAATTTTCTACTGGAACACTGGGGTTCACTACAAAGTGCATGCCGGCACAGGTGCTGATGTAAGATTTGAAGGACTGGATGGCGTTTAAGTGAAATTTCTCCACAGGAAAATGTTTCTCTAAAGCTTGGAGTCATCCAAAGTTGGGAGAGTTTCAAAGGATGAGGAGTAAAGAATAACAGAGTTAATTAGGAGGGCTATTACCACTGGAAGCTTTAGGCAGGCAGAAACCTCAGTTAAACAGACTCCCAGACATAAATCATCAGCTCTTACCAGCTACATCGGCAATCTGCCAGGCTTTACAAAAGACACGGTTGGCTCCCCAAGTCACACCTCTTGAGACTCAGGAATAGAGGAAAATGAGGCACAGTAGCAGCTGAGATAGCCAAACTACTAGAGCAAAGGCTCCCAGGAGACTCAGTTATGCAGAGGAGGAAGCAAATAGCAGTTAAATCATTCTCCAATGGGGGTTTGTGCTGCACTATGTAGTGCACTTAAAATTGTACATATTTTTACAAATTTTCAATTAAGCAACTGGTTTCTTTGCTTCCCAATTTGGTACTCTTCAAGTGCTAGTTTCTCCTCTGGAAATTCTTCTGCCATATGTCTGTCGGTAGGGGCCATGACTATAGGAGCCACCTGGAGGTAGATAGGACTGCTGTAAGCAGGTTTAGGATTCTAGGCACACCCTTGTAGGAGATTACTTTGAGATTTGTTTACTACTTTCCTCAGATTTATTCCTCTTGGGAAGTTGTAGGCTGCCTCCTACCCCCAGGGCCTTCTTGTGACTGGGCTGTAGGACAGGCTTCTTTGAGCAGGCCTGCACTTGCTTTCATGTCACTAATAGCAGGATTGAATTTCTTCATGCTCTGTAAGAGTAAGAGTCTTCTAGAAGGAAAATGCTTGGCCCTCCCTCCTAGGCCCCTAAACACACACTACCCTTCCTTCTTTATCTTAGCTTCCTACAAACATTCTTTTTTTCATTATTCTTTTTCAACCTCAAGTATTACAACCATAATGAAGCCTTGAGCTCACATAGACATCTCCCCCTCTCTTGAGCAGCTATGGCACTTAGGGGAGCAATGTGGCATAGTGAGAAAAAAAGTTTAGAGTCAACAAGCTCATACATGAATGCCAGATTCAGAATTTACTACCCAGGTAACTTTGGAAAAGTCATTTAATCTCTTTGAAGCTCACGTCCCTCATCTGTAAAGTGAACATAACCACAGTCCCTACTTCATAAAGATTTAAAAGTATTAACAAAAATAGTAACAACTATCACTTATATTTGACTTACAATGTGCCAAACTCTTTTATAAATATGTTGCATGTATTAACTCACTTACTTCTGAGGCACAGAGAGGTTAAGATCACATAGCTGATGGGTGGAGAGAAGAGTTGAATCTAGGAAGTCCACAACCTTAACCTCTACATATAATGATATGCTATATGTACAAGACTTAACAAGGAGTCTAGCAAATAATGTGTGATAGAGAGGGATAAAGGGGCCCCACTGTGTTTGACCACAGGAAAAAGTATAATACATACCATAGAAGAATATAGAATTTGGAGCAGAAAGCAAAATCCCACATATGTCAGTTACTACCTATGTGACTAGGACAGAATTACTCTACTGCTCTGAACTTCAGTTTACTCGTCATTAAAGGGAAATAATGATAGCACTAACCTCTTATGATTGTTACGAGGAATCAGTGGCATGTAGTAAATGCTCAGAAAACACTGGTTTACTTCCTCATTGTTTGCATCCATCATTTGACATTACCTACACTGCCTCATATTGCTGCTTCTCTCTTCATCTCTGGGTCCTATCTCACCCAGTTTACAACAAGCGAAAGCTTATTGTAAGGACTAAGACTATACAGTAAACTTCTCTATAACCCTTTAGAACAATGCTATGCCAATACAAAGTTCTCATTTAATTAGATTTTTAACGTTCATTGAGTGTGTGCTTGGCCGGGCACTATGCTGGGTACTCAAATGCGTTATCCCCTTGAAGTCTCATAACTATTTCTTGTTTGTTGATGGATTTTATGCTTCCTGGCATATAATTCTACTGAAAAATGGAACATGTCCTGTTTGTTGAGACTAATTTCAATAGCTGAGGATAATTTCAGAATTTCCCAAGTTCTTTTGTTGGCTGGTAGAAATGAACCTTTCCTCAGCCTCCTTTCTAAATATCCTTGATTGGTGACATTTTCCAAACAATTGTCAGTGTTTGTGCAGGTGGGAGCCAGGTTCTTCCTCTGAGGCTCAGCTGTATGAATCACCTTGAGGTTCTTTTTCCTGGAAACTTCTACCTTCAGTTTTTTCTCACCCTTTTGTTTTATTCATCATATTCAAACCTCAGAGGACATTGAAAGCAGGGCTGCGTGACAATACTGACTCTTAGCATACATGGGGCCAAAGAGGACAAATTGCAAACTACATGTAAAGATATTAACCCTAGAGCTTTATTTGAATCAGCAGAAAAGCTGTAATGCAGACATGTTGAACCATGTATCTGTGCTCATTATTTTCATAATTGTAGCCTCATAATTGCTTCAGATAAAAAGCAGGGAGATAAAAATTCAACCATTGAATCATAAATAACCAACAAACACTGACTGTGTGGGAAATGCACTATACTAAGGATTTACTTTCCCAGACAAAAGAGTGAAAAGTGGCTTTGCTGCTACTGAATTCAAAGAAATTGAATTCAGCTTTTTCTGTAGTTCAGATTCCCAGCAAATAATTTACAGTGTAAATGCAGCAGAGATTTTTGCTGAAAAAATGGTTGTGTATTATGAATGGGGTATAAATTAAAAATACTCTGCTTTTTCTGAACCTACAAATAACTTCTTATCATGTCTCCCTCTGCAGTACAGTTTCATTTCCATGTATGGAAAGTGTTGCTTTGAAACAAAGCCATGGAAACTGGCATCTATTTGAGTGGTGTGAAATCACAAATGGGTGAAGTGCAGCAATGCAATATGGTGCTTTAATTGAGTTTAGGCTAATACCACAACTTAGGAATATCAAATTCTATTACTTACATTAAGACTAATCTATTGGATGTAGCAGTTAGAGGAAGGAGAGATTAGAAGCCACACATTGAACTGGACCTGCATAAAGAGCTACCTACAGTTGCTGTCTTTATCCCCTTGGCTCCAGATGAAGATGTTAAGTACCTATCACCAGAATATCTGACAACTCAATAATCTAATTGGACCACTTCTAATTACTGAAACAGCCACCAATATTGGGTACCTATGATCCAACAGACACTATGTTACACATTTTGCTTTTTTTATTGCATTTAATCCTCACAACAGCCTTGCAAAGTAGATATTATGACCTTTACTTTATAGATTTGGCAACTGACAGGGAAGTTAAGTCACTTATTTATGATCACATGGCTTTAAATTGTACAGCAAGGATTGGACCAGGTCTGTGTGAATATAAAACCTATGCCCTTTCCAATGTCCAGTGCTGCCTCTCAGCTGTGTGAGAGGTAGAGACAGGAAGTGACAACTTTCAGCAATACTGCTGACCTATAGACTAAAAGAAGGTTCCACACCATCTCAAGAATCCCTTCCTCTGGGATGAAAGGGTGGTGAAAGGACAACATAATGATTACCTACATGAGCTCAGCTTTGGAAACACCTGGAAAAGCCCCACTTCTATCACTGCTAGTTGTGGGATCTTGGATAACGTACTTATCTCTGGGTCTTTGGTTTTCTCACCTGTAAAATGAGGGCAATAATGTTAGTAAATACCTCATAAAATTATAGTATGAACTAAAAGAGATCATACATGTAAATTATCTGACATAGTGTTTGGTATATACCAAGTGCTCAATAGATCTTTGCTGGGATCCCTGGGTGGTGCAGCAGTTTAGCGCCTGCCTTTGGCCCAGGGTGTGATCCTGGAGACCCGGGATCGAATCCCACGTCGGGCTCCCGGTGCATGGAGCCTGCTTCTCCCTCTGCCTATGTCTCTGCCTCTCTCTCTCTGTGTGTGTGACTATCATAAATAAAAATAAAAATTAAAAAAACATCTCAATAGATCTTTGCTATCATTATTAGCATATTATTTAATATTTTCACATATAAAGTAAAGAAATTCTCTATCCTCCATTTAGAGGTAAGCATGACTTGCACTCTAGCAAAAATGCAGCTGTGGCCTCTACCCATAGCACACCACGAGCTATGTTCCAACTATAAGACACAAGCTGTAGTCACAAGCTATATGCCAGGTATAAGGCTTACCAGAGGTAATAAGCTTCAGATTCTAAAAGATCTTCAAATGTGCCATGCCAGGGGAGAAAAACAAGTCTCAGATTTTTTAACTGAACATAAGATTTTTCTCCCAAAATAACCAAATTCACCTCATCAGCCCTTCAATTCATCTGCCTTAGGCATGTACTTAAATTCCAGAATCCTTTACTTTAGCCATGGTCCCTGAGAACCTCTTCATTTGGTCATACCTAAAATGGGTTTTTAAAGTCCCCTTCACATTAGCCTTTTTTGTTTTTATGAAACTCTGTTCCATTTCAAACACTTTGCAAATAATCAAATGGTTAGATAACTTACCTCATATTGTATGAACACCCAAGTTTCTCGCCCCCACACTGAAATATTTAGTGTGCATGTACTGCACAGTCATACTTATCATTTATTTTTAATCACAATAGGCTTATTTTTGCCATAAAGCAATTGTAGCTTTTATTTCAATAAGGTAAGCAGAACCAGTGCTTATAAAGAATTAATTCCATCCCCAGGGTCAAACAGCTTAGCAAGATAGAGTCAAATGGCCAATTTATGTTTAAAAAATATGTTTTAAAAATATCCCACATGTTAAAGGAAACATAAGAAGAAATGTAAAGTACTTGGAAAAGTGAAGGATTTCTCTAATTTTATTACAGCTGGAACCAGACATTAAGTCTTTAGGAAAGGGGAAGTCATTTTATGATACCACCCCTTCAAAGCTGTAGAACCATTTAAGTAGTGATCTGTTTTCCATAGCAGCTCCCTAGAAATAAAGAGGGGGTGTCATATGACACTTTGGTACCCTAAAAGTGGTAGGCAAACCAAATTTACTTAATGGGAATCCCCACAACCTCACTCTCTGGCCCAGCCCAAAGAACATCTTTCAGTTGTTCCAATGTTCTGTACTCTTTTATTCATCCAAGACTTCACATTAGCTATTCCCTCTGCCTACAATATTCTTATCCTGCTATTTCATTTGTTTTACTCTTTATCATCTTTCTCACCTAAAATGTCATTCTGTCAAAAAGCTTTCCCTGACTGCCCCCTCTCCATAAATCTTGGTTGTTTGATACTGCTATATGTGATTAGAAAACCATCCCTGAAAAAAAAAAAGAAAACCATCCCTGTCAAAGAACATATCATATTACACTGATAATAATTGTTTATTTGCTTGCTTAATCATTTGTATTAAACTATAAGCTCAATACAATAGAGACAATGTGTTTCTTTTTCACCATTGTATCTCAGTACCTAGCACAATGCCTAGTAAATAAGTATTTATTGAATCAAATTGAAAATAATTGTTTTTGAACTTCCATAGATACAAAAATAGTAAACTTATGATTTGGAAATTTAGCCTTCTCTGGCTATATAATGTTGCAGTTATGAGCTAGATTGTAGAGTTAGCCAACTACACTATAAGTTTTCTAAGAGCAGTTACCATGACTTTCATATACCCAGCAAATTAGTGTTGAAGACACAATGGGAGCTCAGTAAATATTTAATCAATGAACGAATGAAAGAATGAACAAATAGCTCTCATTTTAGACTTTCTCCCAATCAGGAAAATCTCATGTCCTTTGTGTGTAAGATAATCTCCACTAGGATCCTAACACAAAAAATTTACTTCCTCCATTAACCCTCCTTTAATCCCCACTATGCCCTTAAACAGAAAGCTTAATCCCAACCCAAATGAATACAGAAGGCAACCTATAAAATGTGAGTACTACATGAAGTTTAGAAGGAATAGTCAATAGGATAGGCAACCAAATCAGGATTCAAAATGATCTCAACAAACCAGATAAAATGTCTAAACCAGAAAGACTCAATTGAACTGAAATATGTATTAAATCCAGATTTAGATTCAAAATAACAATTTCACAAGTATAGGATAGAGAGAGACTGGTCCCAACAAATATACCTGGGGATTTTAGTTGGCCTCAGGATCAATATGAGCCAGCAGTGGGATGTGACTGCTAAAGATGCAAGCGCAATCTAAAGGTACACTAAGTATTTTGTCCAGTTCACAAAAAACAATGGTCCCATCCTACCTTGTTCCAGTACAACCACATCTGTGGTATTATTTTTCAACATTTTAAGAGAAACATGTACAAACAAGAATAAGTTCAGAATAAATTAACTAGAGTGGTGAAAGAGTACAGAAAACACAGTATATGATAGGTAGGTGAAGGACCTGGGGACATTTGCACTGAGAACAGAAAATATGGGATCAAGGAATGTAGAAACTCTGGGCAGAAGGATAGGAACAAGAGGTAAGGAGTGGGGAGGGGATATATAATTTCAATAAGTCCCACAAATGAATCTAATACACACACAGTCTACCATGCCCATCCCCTATAAATAGTTGAATCCCCTGCTCAACCCCCTACTGCATCACTGGAAAAATTTAAACAGAACCTGGACACCCACTGTCAAGAATGTTAAAAACCAAAGTAATTTTTAGAATCAGATGTTGGAGATGTCCTGAATAATGCCTCCAGGTTGTGAAGATACTATGATTTTATGTTCTTCTCTGAGTTCCTAAATCATCTAGCTTATCCTATTCCTCTGGCAATTACTATTCATTTCCCCAGACAGTATTTATATAAGAACTTTGTGAGAGTGGATTCTATGCATACAATTTGAAGCAAAGTATGTTGTCAAATATTTACTGAGTAAATGAATCCTTCAATTGTAAAAAATATTAAGGCTTCAGAAAATCAAATGTTAAAAACATTTACTGGGAAAATACAGGATTTGGATTAAGAATGCCTGGATTCGGGGATCCCTGGGTGGCTCAGTGGTTTAGTGCCTGCCTTTGGCCCAGGGCGTGATCCTGGAGACCCGAGATGGAATCCCACGTCGGGCTCCCGGTGCATGGAGCCTGCTTCTCCCTCTGCCTCTCTCTCTCTCTCTCTCTCTCTCTCTGTGTGTGTGTGTGACTATCATAAACAAATAAAAAAAATTAAAAAAAAAAGAATGCCTGGATTCTAGACCTAGTTCAATCATATATTAGCCTTTTGTCCTTGGGAAAGTCATTTAAGAAATTAAGTAATATCTGTTTTTTCATCTGTAGAATAATAATAATAATGACTACCTTAGCTATCACATGAAGTAATAATTAAATGAAGCAGAATATGATAAACTGTAAGGTGTAGAAGTATTTCAAAAACTAAGAACCAGGCACCATTTAACCCACTGGCCTATGAATAAATGGTTAACTACCTCTTTCAGATTTCATTGATATCAATACCAAAATTACTCCTTTTTAAAATATGTATATTTTTTATTGGAGTTCGATTTGCCAACATATAGTATAACACCCACTGTTCAAACCATCAAGTTCCCCCCTCAGTGCCCGTCACCCAGGCACCCCATCTCTGTACCCGCCTCCTCTTCCACCACCCCTTGTTCATTTCCCAGAGTTAGGAGTCTCTCATGTTCTGTCACCCTTGCTGATTTTTCCCACTCATTTTCTCTCCTTTCCCCTATAATCCCTTTCACTATTTTTTATATTCCCTGAATGAGTTAAACCATATAATGCTGGTCTTTCTCCGACTGACTTACTTCACTCAGCATAATACCCTCCAGTTCCATCCATGTTAAAGCAAATGGTGGGTATTTGTCATTTCTAATGGCTGAGTAATATTCCATTGTATACATAGACCACATCTTCTTTATCCATTCATCTTTCGGTGGACACCGAGGCTCCTTCCACAGTCTGGCTATTGTGGACATTGTTACTATAAAAACTGGGGTGCAGTTATCTTGTTTTTTTCACTGCACCTGTATCTTTGGTGTAAATCCCCAGTAGTGCAATTGCTGGGTCATAGGGTAGCTCTATTTTTAACTCTTTGAGGAACCCCCACACAGTTTTCCAGAGTGGCTGTGCCAGTTTACATTCCTACCAGCAGTGCAAGAGGATTCCCCTTTTTCCACATCCTCTCCAACATTTGTTGTTTCGTGTCTTGTTAATTTTCCCCATTCTCACTGGCATGAGGTGGTATCTCATTGTGGTTTTGATTTGTACTTCCCTGATGGCAAGGGATGCGGGCATCTTCTTATGTGTGTGTTGGCCATATGTGTCTTCTTTGGAGAAATTTCTGTTTATGTCTTTTACCCATTTCACGATTGTATTGTTTATTTCTGCGGTGTTGAGTTTAATAACTTCTTTATAGATCTTGGATACTAGATCTCTGTCTGATGTGTCATTTACAAAACTCTTCTCCCATTCTGGAGGTTGGCTTTGAGTTTTGTTGACTGTTTCTTTTACTGGGCAGAAGATTTTTATCTTGATTAAGTCCCAATAGTTCATTTTGGCTTTTGTTTCCCTATCCTTCATAGATGTATCTTGCAAGAAGTTGATATGGCCAAGTTGAAAAACGGTGTTGCCTGTGTTTTCCACTAGGATTTTAATGGATTCTTGTCTCATATTTAGATCTTTCATCCATTTTAAGTTTATCTTTGTGTATGGTGTAAGAGAATGGTCTAGTTTCATTCTTCAGCACGTGGCTGTCCAATTTTCCCAACACCATTTTTTGAAGAGACTGTCCTTTTTCCAGTGGATAGTCTTTCCTGCTTTGTCGAATATCAGTTGACCATAGAGTTGAGGACCCATTTCTGGATTCTCTATTCTCTTCCATTGATCTTTGTGTCTGTTTTTGTACCAGTACCACACTGTCTTGATGATCATAGCATTATAGTACAACTTGAAATCTGGCATTGTGATGCCCCTGGCTCTGGTTTTCTTTTTCAATATTCCCCTGGCTATTCAGGGTATTTTTTGATTCGACACAAATCTTAACATTATTTTTTCCAACTGTGTGAAGAAAGTCCATGGTATTTTGATAGGGATTGCATTAAACGTGTAAATTGCCCTGGGTAACATTGACATTTTCACAATATTAATTCTGCCATTCCATGAGCATGGAATATTTTTCCATCTCTTTGTGTCTTCCTCAATTTCTTTCAGAAGTGTTCTGAAGTTTTTAGGGTATAGATCCTTTACCTATTTGCTTAGGTTTATTCCTAAGTATCTTATGCTTTTGGGTGCAATTGTAAATGGGATTGACTCCTTAATTTCAATTTCTTCAGTATCATTGTTAGTGTATAGAAATGCCACTGATTTCTAGGCATTGATTTTGTATCCTGCCACATTGCCGAATTGTTGAATGAGTTCTAGCAATCTTGGGTTGGAGTCTTTTGGGTTTTCTATGCACAGTATCATGTCATCTGTGAAGAGGGAGAGTTTGACTTCTTTGCCTGTTTGAATGCCTTTTATTTCTTTTTGTTGTCTGATTGCTGAGGCTAGGACTTCTAGTACTATGTTGAATAGCAGTGGTGAGAGTGGATATCCCTGTCTTGTTCCTGATCTTAGGGGAAAGGCTCTCAGTGTTTCCCCATTGAGAATGATATTTGCTGTGGGCTTTTTGTAGATGGCTTTTAAGATGCTGAGGAATGTGCCTTCTGTCCCTACACTCTGAAGAGTTTTGATCAGGAATGGATGCTGTATTTTGTCAAATGCTTTCTCTGCATCTATTGAGAAGATCATATGGTTCTTGTTTTTTCTCTTGTTGACGTGATCTATCACATCAATTGTTTTAAGAGTGTTGAACCAGCCTTGCATCCCAGGGATAAATCCCACTTGGTCATGCTGAATAATCTTCTTAATGTATTGTTGGATCCTATTAGCTAGTATCTTGTTGAGAATTTTTGCACCTGTGTTCATCAAGATATTGGCCTATAAGTCCCTTTTTTGGGGGTCTTTGTCTGGATTTGGAATTAAGGTGATGCTGGCCTCATAAAACAAGTTTGAAAGTATTCCGACCCATTCTATCCTTTGGAACAGCTTTAGTAGAATAGGTGTTATTTTTCTTTAAGCATTTGATAGAATTCCCCTGGGAAGCCATCTGTCCCTAGACTTTTGTGCCTTGGGAGGTTTTTGATGACTGCTTCAATTTCCTCCCTGGTTATTGGCCTGTTCAGGTTTTCTATTTCGTCCTGTTCCAGTTTTAGTAATTTATGGTTTTCCAGAAATGCATCCATTTCATCTAGATGCCTAAGTTATTGGTGTATAGCTCTCATAATACATTTTTAAAATTGTTTGTATTTCCTTGGTACTCATTGTGATAGCTTCTCTTTCATCCATGTTTTTCTTAATTTGAGTCTTTTTTTTTTTTTATGATAGGCACACAGTGAGAGAGAGAGAGGCAGAGACACAGGCAGAGGGAGAAGCAGGCTCCATGCACCGGGAGCCCGATGTGGGATTCGATCCCGGGTCTCCAGGATCGCGCCCTGGGCAAAGGCAGGCGCCAAACCGCTGCGCCACCCAGGGATCCCTGAGTCTTTTTTGTTTTTAATAAGGCTGGCTGGGGGTTTATCTATCTTATAAATTCTTTCTAAAAACCAACTTCTGGTTTTGTTGATCTATTCTACAACTCTTCTGGTCTCTATTTCATTGAGCTCTGCTCAAATATTTACTGTCTCTTCTTCTGTTTGGTGTAGGTTTTATTTGCTGTTATTTCTCCAGTTCCTCTAGGTCTGAGGTTGGTTTGTGTATTTGAGTTTTTCCCAATTTTTTGAGGAAAGCTTGTATTGTGAAGTATTTCCCTCTTAGGACTGGTTTTGCTGTATCCCAAAAATTTTGAATGGTTGTATCTTCATTTTCCTTAGTTTCCATGAATCTTTTTAATTTTCTCTAATTTCCTGGTTGACCCATTCATCTTTTAGTAGGATGATCTTTAACCTCCACGTGTTTGAGTTTCTTTGAAATTTCTTCTTGTGATTGAATTCAAGTTTCAAAACATTGTGGTCTGAAAATATGCAGGGGACAATCACAATCTTTTGGTATCAGTTGAGGTCTGATTTGTGACCCAGTATGTGGTCTATTCTGGAGAAAGTTCCAATGTGTGTTCATTGCATTCAGATGGAAAGTTCTGTATATATCTGTGAAATCTATCTGGTCCAGTGTATCATTTAAAGCCCTTGTTTCTTTGGTGATGTTGTGCTTAGAAGATCTGTCATTTGCAGAAAGTGCTGTGTTGAAGACTCCCAGTATAAGTGTTTATTATTATCTAAGTATGTCTTTACTTTGGTTATTAATAGATTGATATAATTGGCAGATCCCACATTAGGGGAATAAATAGACATGATTGTTAGATCTTCTTGTTGGATAGACCCTTTAAGTGTGATATAGTGTCCCCTTCATCTCTTACTACAGTCTTTGGGATAAACTTCAATTTATCTGATATAAGGATGGCTACCCCTGCTTTCTTTTGAGGACCATTTGAATACTAAATGGTTCCCCAACCTTTCATTTTGAGGCTACAGGTGTCCTTAGGTTCTAGAATGAGTCTCTTGTAGACAGCAAAGAGATGGGTCTTGGTTTTTATCCAGTCTGAAACCCTGCATCTTTTGATGGGATCATTTAGCCCATTCATGTTCAGAGTTACTATTGAAAGATATGAATTTAATGTCATCATGATACCTATTCAGTCTCTGTTTTGTGGGATTATTTCTTTGGGCTTCCTCTTTCTTTTACAGGGTCTCCCTTAATAATTCTTGCAGAGCTGGTTTGGTGGTCACATATTCTTTCCGTTTCTGCCTATCTTGGAAGCTGTTTATCTCTCCTTCTGTTTTGAATGAGAGCCTTGCTGGATAGAGTATTCTTGGATGCATGTTCTTCTCATTTAGTACCCTGAATATATCATGCCATCCCTTTCTGGCCTGCCAGGTCTCTGTGGAGCGGTTTTCCGTTAACCTGATATTTCTCCCCATATAAGTTAAGAATCTCTTATCTCTCACTGGTTTAAGGATTTTCTCTTTATTTTTGGAATTTGCAAGTTTCATTATTAAATATTAAGATGTTGAATGGTTTTTATTGATTTTGGGGAGGAGACCTCTCTATCTCCTGGATCTGAATGCCTGTTTCCCTCCCCAAATTAGGGAAGTTCTCAGTTATGATTTGTTCAAATAATCCTTCTGGCCCTCTGGCCCTCTCGGCATTTTCTGGAACTCACATTATACGTATTATGATTTCTCTCTTTTTTTTTTTTCCTCAGCTTCCTTCCTTGCCATCAACTTGTCTTCTATGTTGCTCACTCTTTCTTCTACCTCATTAACCCTCATTGTTAGGACCTCCAATTTGGATTGCATCTCATTTCATTGATTTTTAGTTTTGGCCTGATTAGATCTAAATTCTGCAGTCATGAAGTTTATTGAATCCTGTATGCTTTTTTCCAGAGCCACCAGTAGCTCTATAATTTGCTTCTGAATTGACTTCCTGACATTGAGTTGTAATCCACATTCTGTAACTCTGTGGCAGAGAGTACTGCTTCTGCTTTTTTTTGTGGTGAATTCCTCCTTCTAGTCATTTTTGTCAGTGCAGAGTGGCTGTATAAGTTGGCTGAGTCAAGAAAATCAACCATGACCTAAGTAAATTTCACCCTATGTGATTCTGATGAGGGCAGAGACCAAATAATGAAAACAAAGATCAGAACAAAATAAAACACAAGGACCACTAAAGTGAAAAACGTATTTTAAAACAAAGTAGTAAAAAATAAAAGTCCAAGAATCCCAAAGATAAAGAAAAAAAGTAGGAAAGAAGAGAAAAAAGCAAAAGGCAAAAGGAAAAAAGAAAAAAGACGAAAAAAGAAAAAGAGGGGACAGATTTGTGGGTGGTGGTGGTGTAGAAGTTGTAGTGGAGGGAGAATGTAGTCTACCTCAGGGGTCCTAGAGGGTGATCCTCTTGGTTCTGAGTGTATGACTTCTGTATGTTAGATGCTCAGTCCCAACTTTATATAAACCAGCAATACTTGTAGAAAGGCCCACCATTGACCACCAAAACATAAAAGAGATCAAAGAGGGGGGCAGAATGGGAATGAAGAGAGAATATAATCTCACAGAATGAACCAGCACGGTATACCACTTGTTTCTGGGTGCATGCTGGTCATGTTTTAGAAGGTATTAACTTCCGCCATTGTAGAACAAAATGAGGCAGAGAAAACAAAAACAAAACAAAACAAAACAGATTTCATATATCTCCCAAAATTAAATCAAGTATGTTGAAGGAAATCTAGAAGTGGAGAATATATGTAAGACATGTAAATATAGAAATATGAAAGTCAAAAAGGAAGAAACTTAAAAATGAAGATGTAAAATATTGTAGTTAAGGTGGGAAAAGAGAAAAAATATTAGAAATTTTAAGTCTAATATAAAAATGAGTTGTAATGGAAAAAGGAAAAAGAAAGTGGGGGTACCCTTTAGTTCTACATACTATAAATCCCTCAACTTCCCCTGGAGCTTTCCAGTGCTGTTTGGTCAAGAACTCGCTCTTCCCCTGTCCTTCCAGCTGGTCATCTGGGGGAGGGGCCTGCTGTGCTGATTCTCAGGTATATGTGCCTGGACAGAGCTGCCCCACCCCTGCCGGGTGCCAGGCTCAGTGAGTGCTGTTGACCCCGTGAGGCCCCTGTTCCCTGGAGGCCCTGCCTCTCCCAGGCACAGGGTGAAACAAGGAGAAAGAACAACAAAGATGGCGGCCAGGTCTCCAGCTCTGGAGTCGGCTCCCACGGCAACTACCGCAGTCTCCCAGTCCGCACTGGCCTAGATGCTTCCGGGCGGCGGGTGCGCTGATCTGCACAGCTCCGGGGTGCCCCGCGGCAGGGGAGTCTTCACTGTCCTGTGCCCTCCAGGCCTCCGCCTGTCAGCGGTGGGGAGCGCAGGATCCTGGGCTGCGTCCCCTCGGTGCCCTGGGATCCGGGGCCTGTGCTGCTGGAATCGCGCTCCCGGGCCACCGTTCCCGAAGGCAGCAGGGCGCAGCCACCTCCGACTGGAGCCCCCTCCCGAGATCCTGAGGCCCCGCCTGGGGCGCGCTCCAGCCCTTGACCGAGATCGGCCCAAGGAGTGCAGCGCGCTCTCCTCCGGGGCAGCACTTCCTCTATTAGTGACTCCGGGAGACTGGAGGCTCCCCTGCCCCTCCTGTGGTTCTGCCCGGTTTCCCTGCTGAGCGCCTTTTCATCCGGGAAGAATCCGGTGCGGATTTTTTAAAGTTCCCGCTTCTCCGGGGCTGGGCTTTCCTGTCCCAGAGGCTTTCACCACCCGCCCATAGCCCGGCTCCTCGCAGGGCCCCTCCCCCACTTAATTCTTTTTTATTTTTATTTTTTTCTGCCTCCTACCTTGCTAGAAGCGAAAACTATTCTCTCTGTAGTGTTCCAGCTGTTCTCTCTTCAAATCTCAGGTCAAATTCGTGGTTTTCAGGATGGTTTGAAAGTTATCTAGGTAAGCTGGTGGGGATAGGTGACTTGGGGACCCTCCTCCTCCGCCATCTTGCCGCACCCTCTCAACATAACTCCTTATACCGCCCACCTCCCACCCTCATTCCAAGAGTACATAACCCTTTCTGATGCCATTTGGACCTTCCTATGAGGCCCTATTCTCCCTGCTTGTAAATATGAGCACAAGGAACCTCTTAACAGTGTTTTGAGATAATAGAAACCATTTGGTAATGGAAGATGGCTGGTACCTAGGTAACCTTTGTAGCCTTTTAAGAACTCCTTCCTACCTTCCTACCCTCTTAACTCCTAGCCAAGGTCCCAAATTTCTTCCTCCTACCTCTATGGTAATGAGGACAGCCATTACAACATCCCACAACTTTCCTCTCTCAAACAGCCCCCTTGAGCCTCACTCCCCTTCCTCTTTATTTCAGTAATTTACTTTTTTCAGCTGGCTTCTGAATAACTATTGCCCTAAAATTCTGTGAACAAAATCTGGACTAAAGTGCTAAAAGTTGATACTGTGTCTCTTCCCCTTCCTTCCCTGGGAGAGAAGATAAGAAACAAACACCTTATTATCTCAAAGGAATGAATTACTGGGGTATAAAATTACCATTATTTGGGGATACTGAACCCTTTATGGAATCCTTCACATATTTTCACTTAGGCAACAGACTATTCTGAAAAGAAATGCCTCCTCCTGCCCATCTCTGCTCTGTGAGCCAGTCACCTTTTAATCTGTGATTAGGTGTACATAGTTGGCCACGTAATTCAGTCTTGCACTTGAAAAAGTAGGTAGCTGATAGCACTGAGTTCCCAGGGATCTGTAGGTTGTGGTGTGAATACTGATAATAAAGTGAGGATGTGTGCCCCTTCAATTCCTCCTCTTCATGATTTTCCTAGGTAAAGGTGGCACATATTGAGTCATTTGTTATGCAATGTAAATTTGTGCATTTGAGGCTCCACATAGTAACTGGATTCTCTGACTGACTCTAACTCAACAAAAATATTTAAAGTGATGTGAAGAGGCAACCTCTTCACAAAAATTTTGTGCTAAAAAAATTAAAAATTAAAAACTGTGCTAAAGCCCCTGGCAAGGTTTCATATTTAGACACTAATACAATTTAAACAATTTTCACAACCATTTGACTTAGGAAATCATTCTTTGTATTTAACTTCTCCCTCCACTTATTCTTTTAAAGTCAAATAGATAATGGAAGAATAAATTAAATCAATGCAACCAGTCATATACCTCAAATCACATTCATCTCTTTATATAGACAGGCACAGCCCTAAACTTACATAAGTTGTTCCAGACAAATTTATTAAGCTAGAGTTTGCAGTAGCATCTGCTATGAGAAAAAAAATCATGTTTCATTTAAAATTTTGCCATAAATCATATTTTAAAGTCTTGTCATAATATATGGACTGTGATATAAAAAAGTCCTTCTCATTTCATGTTCTATGGTAGGACTGTAGGGAATCATGAACCAAACTTACAAGATCCCTATTCTAGCTTCACCTCTATCACAAACCAGTTGCAGGTCCCAAAGCAAATTATTTTCCCTCTCTGGGCCCCCATTTATTTATTCAACTGTAAAATGAATATAGTTGGATTAAATCAACTGTTCCCAAGTAGCAGTCCATAGACAGGTACCAGTCAGTGATGGAATATTTACCAGTCATTCCTGAGCAAAAATGAGATAAAGACAACGAAGTAAGTTTTTCATTAAGATAAATTTATTCAATTTTTAAAATTCTGAACTTAAGCATTTATTGGTATAGGACCACATAAGGCCATTATTTTTTTTACCTGGTGATAATAGAAATGGTAATATTTTTCTTTAATAATGTCTCTAGTTGGAAAAATTCAAAGTTAGCAAAACTTCTTAGTTCTCATGTTTTGATTTTTTAATATTGTTGGTATATTACAATAAAAAATTGTATGGTATCTAAAATTCCTTCAAGCTCTAAAATTCCTAGGATTATGCTTCCTATAATCCTTTCTTGCCCAAACTTTGCCATCTCTTTAGAGCCACATTCAAGTTTTGTCTTAGGATCCACACTATTGAGTACCCATTTCAGAAGTATTTCTAAGAGATATTAGAGGAATTTGTTAAAACCTGGTGGATCTTGTTTACTACCTCAGGCCAAATCCCAATGAACTTCAATCTATAATATCCAAATGTTGGTCACTTTCAATATTTGAGGATCCAACTGTGGTTAATGTTATTTTGAGAGAGGGAGAAAGAAAGTGAAAGGAGAGGAAGAAAGCGGGAGAGAGAGATGGAGAGGGAGAGAAGACAAACAAGAAATTCACATTCCATCTATCCAAGAGATTTTGGGATGCCAGGCATCCCTCCCTGCAACATGAAGCTTTGCCTTTCTTGGTACCAATCTAAAAAGTTTACCCAAGCTACCCTCACTGCTGTCATCACAGATCCCTTTTAATCCACAGTGATGCCACTACCGCATGTAGATGCAAAGGTTTGTGATTTTCAGAAACCTTTTCTAGACTTCATCTATTTAGAGCTATTCTATATAAGCTGAGATTACTACCTGAGGAAGACAGATCATTGGCATCAAATATATTGCATAAAATCAAAAAATAGTAACTACTAACACAGAAAGAGTCTATATTATCCTGATTTAAAGTAGTCTTTATAAAAATGCCCAAGATAATGAGTTTTTATTGTGTTTTTTTTGTGTGTGTGTATTTGTTTGGTTCATGTGTGTTTGCATGTGTGTGTATGTATGTGTGACATGGCACATTTTTTAAAAACATAGTTCCTGGTCAAGATTTTCCTGGCTGTATTGGTGACAAATTAAGCCTGAATGTTTTTTGTTTTTGAGAATACTTTTCCCAAAGAGAATTTCTAGAAAGTTGGAGAACATTAGGCTCATGGATGGGCCAAGGAGTTTAAAAAAAAAAAAAGAAAGAAAAGAAACCTGAAATGAGGTAATACTGGGAGTGAAATTGGCAGAAAAAGGGGCTCTTTGATGTCATGTTTCAAAGACATTTGAAATGATCAGGAGTCTCCTTAATGCAGAGCCTTTGAAACCAAAATTGCACTTCAGGTTGGAAGCAATATTATAAAAGAAAGAGCTTCCATGAATTACCCTGTTCTGAGGCAGTGAAGATTATCTTAAAAGCTAGTGAATAGTAGAGTTTCTTGCCAGTGACTGCAACCTGTCAGCTTTTCATTCTTTGCTCCCTTCTGCCATACAGTGAAGGAAAGAATAACCAGAATCAACAGGGTATTTTGTTACAAGGTGGCCCTATAGAATATCAGCCAGCACAGTATTAACTGTCCCCACGCAAACTAGCATGTCTGATCACTGTAGCTAATTCAGAAAGTGAATTTAATTTCAGACATTGGTGACTAAATAAAGGCTATAACAGTCTATAGATAGAGTGCAGTCAGGTTGGGGGCTACTGCTTGACTCAGAAGTCAGGTTATTGTTCAGAGATAGCCAGTGTTCTCCAAAGAGAGCTCAAGTATGTCTGATTGTGTCTCCAATTTAAGGTTTATAATGTTTTTAATTATGCAAAACTACTGATTAAGAAAGACAACTGTCGCAGCAAAGAATAAAAAGCATGTTAACAACTTGACTGTATTATCATATTACCAGGAGTATATAACAGACAAAAAAAACTTTCCATTGAAGATCCAGTGATCTCAAGAGAACAAGAGAATTGTTTCTCCCACAGGAACCCTGCCAAACAGATCAATCCACTGCCCATAAGCTAACTTATAACAAAATGTAAGTGGTTCTTATTGAATATCCATGAATCAAGTTTTCAGGCCCAACCTGATTGCTCAAGTTGAAGGATGGGTCCTTCCAGCCCTTCTTATAAGAAACTGAAAAGTGCAATGGACCCATAATACAGCTTTTATAACATCTGACCCTCTTTCAGGATATATCCTATAAAAATCTTTCTGAGTTAAGAGTCTACCATCCAGTCATGAAATAGAGATTTTTCTTAAGTAATCTTTTCAGCTTCCTCAGAAAAGAAACTTGTCAGTCAGGTTGATCAAAGTATCTACTATGCCAGCAAAGTCCACTTTACCATCAAGCAGCCACTTGGCAACATTTCAAGGCTTGTTCCAGAATAGCTGGAAGCAATACTACTCTTGGATTATAAAATCAGAGAATACTTACAGTTCCAATGAAACTGGAGTTGGCTATCCCAGATCCCTTAAGGAGAAGAAATTACCATTTATTAACGTCAATGAATCATGTTGTTCAAACAACTCTGAGGACATAGAAAAATGCACCTACATCTGTACACCCAGAAAACGTCTTCAACTCTATGCTGTAAAAAAAGATTATTGGTAAAGAAAATACTTAAATTACCCCTATAGCATCTCAGCAAAACACCAAATGGCTAAACTAATGGAAACTAAAACATTTCAATGACTAAACTAATGGAAAAAAAGATATATCAACATGTGGTCATGAGATATGTATTGAGCTAATTATTATAACCCCTCTCACCAACACTTTTATCATATATTGAGCAACTATCAAAGTACCAAAAAAAAAAAAAACACCCAGAAGGTAAGCAGCAAAACAAGGTGTGGTCTGGCTAGTCAGAAGTCTGGGTGGTTATTCCCAAGTAATTAAAAGCTGGCTTAAACATTCATAGATTATAACTTTACATGTAAGGCCAGCTCCTGACTAACTTTAACTAGCTTTTTAATTCTCTTCTTCTAGCCAGACTCTCACCCAGTCACTTGATGCTATGATAAAGATGCTAAAGACTTTTTCATTTCTGATTAACTAAATGCTAATATACTACCTCTCTACTTCTGCATATTTTGAAATATTTTGAAAGAGGATTTTAGTGGACAACTTACCTTCAAAGATAAGCACACCAATAGTGGGATAGGAGATAGCCTAGTTTAAGTAAATGTCTCTAAAAATGAACCAAAAATTTAGCTTTATCTGCAACTCACTGATGTACCTTGAGAAAGTTACTTTTCTCTCATATTTTCTTCTCAATGGAAGCAATGGAAGTTTTGAACTAAATGACTTATAACTACACTTCCAGTATAGACAGTCTATATTAACTTTGGTCAGAAGAGACTAGGAGTTAAGATGGTAGTGAAGTAGGGAGACGCTAAACTTGCATAATCCCTCAAATACAGCTAGATAAATATTAAATCATTCTGAACACCCAAGAAATAAATCTGAGGACTAAGAGAACAAACTTCACATCTACAGGTAAAAAAACAAAACAAAACAAAAACAAAAAACAGCCACATGATGGAAGGTAGGAGCTGTGAAGAGTTGCTTTGAGGGTACAAAGGGAGAAAATATGAGAAAGAAAAAGTGAAAGCAGCATGTAAGGGATTGCACTAGAAAACGCTTCCCCAAAACCATTGGCTGGGAAAAGGAAAGAGGCTTTAAAAAAAACTTTTTTAAAAAAAAACTTGTGGTTTTTATAAGCAACAGAGCTCAAAGTCTGAAGTTTAGAAATCTGCGTCATCACTGGGTACATGCCTGGTGGGTTTAGCGGTGCTCCAGTGGGGAAGGAGTGCAGAGGCCTGGGAGTGGGCAGTATGGTCTGAGGATCCCCTGGGTCACATAGGGAGAAACAGTTCCCCTGCTTGGAATGCATCTGGGAGAGGTGGCACAGCCTCTCCAGGAACAAAAAAACTGGTGGTGCCAATGTGCTGCCCTGTTGACTAGCATAGGATCAAAGACACTGGCTGAGGGCAGCAAACATTGGTGCTAGCTTTCTGTTGTGGCTTACCATAAACTCTGAACCACTGTGGGACATGCAACCACTTTTCTGGGACAAATCAGACCCAGCCACAGCACAAGACCCTTCCACAAGAGGATCAGCACAGGTCCCTAAAATCTGAAGTTTTGAAACCCAGTCACGCACCTAAGAAAAAACAAAGGAGTACTATGCCACCTGGCAGGCAGATAGCTCAGACGCAGGGTGAAGGCAGGGACATGACAGAAGCTTGGGACAAGCAGGATGATTGCCTGCTCTTCTGTGAGGGCTTCATGAAGAGTAGCAGGCACAAACTCCCCACTCCCAGGACAAGAGAGCAGGGTGGCACCATTTCCTTCCTCCACCCATATGCACTGACCAAATTCAGTGAAAAACACAGCACCTCCCAGTGGAGGCTGGAGAGGCTCACACCAAGTCTTGCCCCACTGTGCCCTGCAGGTGTATCTCTATTGAGGCAAGTCTGCCTGAGAATCCGTGTAGCAGTCCCCTCCCTCAGAAGATCAGCACAAACCCCTCACATGCACCAAGACTACTAATCATAGAGTGCTACAGAGCTTCAGCTCTAGGGGGAATAGGATCTAGATTCTTTGGGTTTTGTTTTGTTTTGTTTTTTGGAGAGATCTGGCTTCTTTAAACAAACAGACCAAAACACAGCTAGTTAAAACTTGCCACATGGTGGACAAGGTCTGAACAACCCCCACTGCGGGTAAAGAGAATCTCTGCAAAGGTTTGACCTGACAGAAGGAGCAGCCAAAACACAAAAGCAGAGTGCACATTCTGAAAATCTGAAAAACCTCCTGAAGCACCAGGCCCAAGACTGGTATAGGTATTCTTCTTAATACAAGCATTAATCTCAGGAGCAGGAATATAGCAGACTGTCCTAACAAGCGCACGCGCGCGCACGCACACACACACACACACACACACACACACACAGATACCTAGACAAAATGACAAGATGGAGGAATTCACCCCAAAAGAAAGAACAGAAAGAAGTAAATGCCAGGGATTTAATCAATACAGATATAAGTAAGATGTCTAAACCAGAACTTAAAACAACAATCATAAGGATACTAGCTGGGCTTGAGAAAAGCATAGAAGACATTAGAGAATCCCTTACTGCAAAGATAGAAGAACTCAAAACTAGTCATGCAAAAATAAACAATTGATAAGTGAGTTTCAAAGCTGACTAGATGCAATAACAATGAGGATGGACAAATCAGAGGAATGAATCAGTGATATGGAAGGTAAAATTATAGAAAACAATGAAACTGAAAAGAATAGAGAAAGAAAGGTATTGGATTGTGAATGTAGACTCAGTAACTCCTTAAAGTGTAATAACATCTGAATCATAGAAGCCCCAGAAGAGGAAAAAGAAGGGGGGGGGGGGCAAAAGGTTTATTTGAGCAAATGATAGCTGAAAACTTACCTAAGGTGGGAAAGGAAACAGACATCAAAATCCAAGAAGCATAGAGAACTCCCGTCAAATTCAACAAAAATCAGCAAACACCAAGACATACTGGACTCAAATTCACAAAATACACACACAAGGAAAGAATCCTGAAAACAGCAAGGTGAGGGGGAGTCCTTAACCTACAAGAGAAGACAGATGAAATTTACAGCAGATCTGTCCACAGAAACTTGGCAGGCCAGAAACTAGTGCCATGATATATTCAACATGCTGAATGGGGAAAATATGCAGCCAAGAATACTTTATCCAGCAAGGCTGTCATTCAGGATAGAAGGAGAGATAGAATTTCCCAGACAAATAAAAACTAAAGAATTTTGTAACCACTAAACCAGCCCTGCAAGAAATATTAAAGAGGACTCTTTTGGGGGGCGGGAAACACCAAAAGCAACAAAAACTAGACAGGAGCAGAGAACATCACCAGAAACACCAACTTTACAGGTAATATAATGGGACTAAATTCATATCTATCAACAATCACTCTGAATGTATATGGACTAAATACTCCAATCAAAAGACATAGGGTATCAGAACAGATAAAAAACAAAACCCACCAATATGTTGCTTACAAGAGACTCGTTTTATTTTTTATTTTTATTTTTTTTGCTTTTTTTTTTTCAAGAGACTCATTTTAAACCTAAAGACATCTGCAGATTGAAAGTGAGGGGATAGAGGGACACCTAGGTGTCACAGATGGTTAAGTGTCTGCCTTTGACTCAGCCCTGTGTCTGGCTCCCTGCTCAATGGAGAGTCTGAGTCTCTCTCCCTCTTCCCCCCCTCCCTACATGTTCACACACTCTCTCTCACATGTTCTCAAATAAATAAATATTTAAAACCTTTAAGAAAATGAGGGGATGGAAAACCATCTATCATGCATTACAATGTATATCAAAAAAGCTGGAGTAGCCATACTTATATCAGACAAACTAGATTTTATTTCATTTTTTAAATATATATTTATATATTTGAGAGAGAGAGAGAGTGAGCGAGAGAGCACATGAGCTGAAGGGGCAGAGAGAGAGGGAGAAAGAATCTCAGCCAGACTCCACACTGAATGCAGAGCCCAACACAGGGTTTGATCTCAGGATCCTGAGATCACAGCCGGAGCAGAAACCAAGAGTCAGAGGGTTAACTTGCTAACCGCCCAGGCACCCAGGACAAACTATATTTTAAACCAGACTGTAACAAGATATGAAGAAGGGCATTATATCATAATTAAGGAGTCTATTCATCAAGAAGATCTAACAATTGTAAATATTTATGCCCCCAACATGGGAGCACCCAAATATATAATCCAATTAATAGGAAACATAAAAAAAACCTCATTAATAACAATACAATAACAATAGGGGACGTTAACACCACAGTTATAGCAATAGACAGATAATCTAAGCAGAAAATCAGAAAGGAAACAATGGCTTTGAATGACATAATGGCCCAGATGGACTTCACAGATATATATTCAGGGCACTTCATTCCAAAGCAGCAGAATACACATTTATTTTGAATGTACTAGGACAATTTCCAGAACAGATCACATACTGGGTCACAAATTGGCCCTCAACAAGTACAAAAAGATAATGATTATACCATGCATATTTTCAGACCACAATGCTATGAAACTATAAGTCAATCACAAGAAAAAATTTGGAAAGACCACAAATACAAAGAGATGAAAGACCATCATATTAAGGAGTGAGTGGCATAACCAGGAATTTTAGAAGAAATTTTTAAAAATACATGGAAGCAAATGAAAATGAAAACACAACAGTCCAAAAATTTGGGGATACAGCAAAGGCAGTCCTAAGAGGGAAGTATATTGCAATACAGGCCTACTCAGGAAGCAAGAAAAGTCTTCAATACACAACCCAAACTTACACCTAAAGAAGCCAGAATATGAACATCAAATATAGCCTAAAGCCAGCAGAAGAAGGGAATTAATAAAGATTAGAGCAGAAATAAGCAATATAGAAACAAAAAAACAATAGAACAGATAAAAAACAAACAGCTGGTTCTTTCAAAGAATTAATAAAAATGATAACCACCTAGCCAAACCTATAAAAAAGAAAAGAGAAAGGACCCAAATAAATAAAATCACAAATAAGAGAGGGGAGATCACAACCAGCATCACATAAGCACAAACAATTATAAGAGAATATTATGAAAAATTATATGCCAACAAACTGGGCAATCTGGAAGAAATGGATAAATTCCTAGAAGCATACAAACTACCAAAACTGAAACAAGAAGAAATAGAAAATTTGAATAGATCCATAACCAGCAAAGAAATTGAATCGGTAATCAAAAATCTCCAAATAAGGAAAAGTCCAGGGTCAGAAGGCTTCCCAGAGGGAATTCTACCAGACATTTAAAGAAAGGTTGATATCTATTCTTCTCAAACTGTTCCAAAAAAACAGAAATGGAAGGAAAACTTTAAAACTCATTCTACAAGTCCAGCATTATCTTGATTCCAAAACCAGACAAAGACCCCACTAAAAGGGAGAATTACAGGCCAATATCCCCAATGAACATAAATATAAACATTCTCAACAAGATACTAGCAAATTGACTCCAACAGTACATTAAAGAAATTATTCACCATGATCAAGTGAGATTTATTCCTGGGCTGCAGGGGTGATTCAATATTTACAAATTGATCAAATTGATACACCACATTAATAAAAGAAAGGATAAGAGCCATATGATCCTCTCAACAGATGCAAAAGAAACTTTTGATAAAGTACAGCATCCATTCTTAATAAAACCCTCAACAAAGTAGGTATAGATGGAACATTTGTCAACATCATAAAGGCCATATATGAATGACCCACAGTTAATATCATCTTCAATGGGGAAAAACTGAGAGCTTTTCCTCTACATTCAGGAACAAGATACAGATGTTCACTCTCACCATTACTATTTAACACTGTACTGGAAGTCCTAGCCTCAACAATCAGACAACAAAAAGAAGTAAAAGGCTTCCAAATTGGCAAGGAAGAAGTCAAACTTTAACTATGTGCAGAAGATGTAATATACTAATGCAGAAAAAAAAATATACTAATGCAGAAAACTGTAATGACTCCATTGACAAATTGCTAGAATGAATGGATGAATTCAGCAAAGTTATAGGATACAAAATCAAAGCACAGAAATCGGTTGCATTTCCATACCCCAATAATAAAGCAACAGAAAAAGAAATCAAGTAATTGATCCTATTTACAACTGCACCAAATACAGTAAGATACCTGGGAATACACCTAACTAAAGAGGAAAAAGGTCTATATTCTGAAAAGTATAGAATATGTATGAAAGAAGTTGAGGAGGACACAAAGAAATAGAAAAACATTCCATCCTCATGGATTTGAATAATAAATATTATTAAAATGTCATACTAACCAAAGTAATCTACACATTTAATGCAATCTTTATCAAAATGCCACCAGTATTTGTCACAGAGCTCAAACAAACAATCCTAAAATTTGTATGGAACAAAAACACCCCAAAGAGCCAAAGCAATCCTGAAAAAGAAAGTCAAAACTGGAATCATTACAATTCCAGACTACAAGCTATATTACAAAGCTGTAGTCATCAAGACAGTATGGTACTGGCTCAAAAACAGACACATAGATCAATGAAACAGAATCGAAAACCCAGAGATGGGCCCACAACTATATGGTTTACTAGTCTTTGATAAAGCAGGAAAGAATATCCAGTGGGAAAAAGACAGTCTCTTTGACAAATGGTGTTGGAAAAACTGGACAGCAACATGCAGAAGTATGAAACTGGACCACTTTTTTACACCATACATTGAAAGAAATTCAAAATGGTTGAAAGACCTAAATGTGGGACAGGAAACCATCAAAATCCTAGAGGAGAACACAGAGAGTAACCTCTTTGACCACAGCCATAGCAAATTCTTACTAGACCTATCACCAGATGCAGGGGAAACAAAAGCAAAAATGAACTATTCAGACTTCATCAAGATAAAAATCTTCTGTACAACAAAGGAGTCAATAAAACTAAAAGATGGCCTATAGAATAGAAGAAGATATTTGCAAATGACATTATCTGATAAAGGGTTAGTATCCAGAATATATAAACAACTTATACAACTCAATACCCAGTAAACAAATAATCCAGGTAAGAATTGGACAGAAGACATGAATAGATATTTTCCAAAGAAGACATCCAGATGGCTAACAGACACATGAAAAGATATTCAACATCACTCATCATCAGGGAAATAAATCAAAACCACGATGAGATACCACCTTGCACCTGTCAGAAAGGCTAAAATTAACAACACAGGAAACAGCAAATGTTGGTAAGGATTTGGAGAAAGGGAAACCCTCTTACACTGTTGGTGGGAATGCTGAATGGTACAGCCACTCTGGGAACAGAATGGAGGTTCCTCAACAAGTTAAAAATACAACTACTGTATGATCCAGCAGTTATACTACCAGGTATTTACCCAAATGATACAAAAATACTGATTCAAAAGGACACCTCCACCCTGATGTTTATATCATAAAGGAGCTGTGGAGTGTGTGTCTATAATGGAATATTACTCAGCCTGAGAAAAGAATGAAATCTTGCCATTTTCAATGACATGGATTGAGCTAAGTGAAATAAGTCAAAGACAAATACCATATGATTTCACTCATATGTGTAATTTAAGAAACAAAACAGATGAACATAAGGGAAGGAGAAAGAGAGAGGTAAGAAAACCATGAAAGATTCTTCATGATAGAGAACAAACTGGGGGTTTATGGAGGGAGGTAGGTGGGGGATTGGCTAAATGGGTGTTGAGTATTAAGGAGGATACTTGTTTTTTGTTTGGGTTTTCTTTGTTTTGATTTGTTTTTTAGGAGGGGTATGATTGAGCACTGGGTATTATATGTCAGTGGTGAATCACTAAATACTACTTCTGAAACTATATGTTAACTAACTAGAATTTAAATAAAAATTTGAAAAGAAATAAAAACTTTGATCAGAAGAAACTTCATCTACCAAGAAGGCTGACCTTATTTACAAATTTTATTTGTTTGGACATTAGGACCACCCTGGCCCACATACACTCAAATCCAGATACTTGGGTTATAACTTCAGTCATGTCACTGGATTATTTTGGGTAAATCATTTAACTTTTCTGCGTCTTTATTATTCTCTTTAAAAGTAAAGAAATGAAATATACCAGTAATTTTCCCTTTTTTAAGATTGTATTTATTTATTAATGAGAGACACTGAGAGAGAAAAGTAGAGACATAGGCAGAGGAAGAAGCAGACTCCCTGAGGGGGGCCTGTTGCAGGACTTGATCCCAGGACCCTGGGATCATGACCACAGCCAAAGGCAGACGCTCAACCACTGAACCACCCAGGTGCACCTGTACCAGTAATTTTCAAATGACATTCCATGGAGGCCTTAGATTTCATATGCCTATAGAGCTATGAATTCCTTAAGAAATGCCAAGAGAGAAGGCAAAAGGAAAGACCAACAGGAAAGCCAGTCATGTAAGAATCTTGGACACCTGTCCCTATCATGACACCGATCAGAGAAGTTCTGCTTTTATCTATATTATAGTTGGGGTTAGGTAATATTTCACTCAAAAAGGGGGTTCAACAAATGAAAGAAAATTTGAAAATCATAGAACCAAGTTGTTCCCTGAGTATTGTCTGATAAAGAATAAGTACATATTTGTTAGATGACTGATTCTGTAGTTCTAAAACAAGTACCAGCAAACTTTTTCTAGGAAAGGTCAGAGTGTAAATATTTTAGGATTTGTATGCCATTCAGTCTCTGTCACTAACACTCAACTCTGCCATTATGGCATTAAAGTAGCCTCATTGGATGACATATAAATGAATGGTCATGGATGGCCGTGTTTCAATAAAAATTTATCTATGGACCCTAAAATTTGAATTTTATGAAAATTTTATGTGTCACAGATAGTATTCTTTTGTTTTTATCCAATCATTTTTAAATGCAAAAACCATTTTTAGGTTGCAGGTCAAATAAAACAGGTGGTGGGCCAAATTTAGCCAATATACTGTAGTTTGCTCAGTCTTGTTCTAGATCATATGATACAAAAGAGAAAATCAGATGGAAACAATCACATTATTAAAGGTTATGATCAGTAAATGAACTTAAAATACTTACAACTAAACAATTTCTCTTTGCTGTTATTTATAATGTAGTCTGTAAAAATGAGAGCTCTAGAGTTAAACAGATAGTGTGCAAAACCACATCTACTATTTACTAGCTTTATGACCTTGAGCAGTTTACTTAACCTCTCTAAGCCTTAATTTCTCCATCTGTCATATAGAAGTAAAGGCCTTTTACACTCTGTTGGAGGAAATGTAATACAAAGTATTTGGAGACAATTTAGCAAAATCCATCAAAATTGTAACTGTTCCTACTCAGCAATTCCACTGCTAGAAATTTAACCTAAGGCAATATTCACAAAAGTACGCCAAGAGAAATGTATATGATTGTTCACTGAAGTATTATTTATACTAGCACAAAACTGGAACAGTTCAAATGTCCTTTAATAGGGAACTGATTAAATAAATGATATATCTACCTAATCATCTGCCATACAATCATTAAAAGAAAGAGGTAGATCTATATGAAATGCTAAGAATCCATCTCCAAGGAAGATTATTAAACAGAATAAAAGGTACAAAAATATGGTAATTTTATTTGTTAAAAATTGTTTAATGGTGATAATTGTTCTACTTCATAGAGTTGTTAAAAAGATTAAATGAGATAATGCATATAAAGAAGAATGATTTAACTTCTTAAAAGGAAGGGACTTTTTTCCTTGCATTCCCTGCAGCAATCTGCAGCTCTATGTCTGACACGTAGAAGTCCTAAATAAAGATGTGAGAGGAAGTGTCTCATAGTAGATTGAGGGCATAGCATTTTGTGTTAGACAGACTTGGGTTTGAATCCTAGTTTTACCATATAATTATGCTACCTTAGATATTAACCTTTCTGAGCATCACATCTCTCATCTGTAAAATAAGGAGGGGGTGGATAAAATGTAACTCAAAGGCTATTATAAAGCTTATGTCTGCTAACATTCATAAAATGTCTGATATATAGGATTTGGTGGATATTTTCTATTTATGCTTCCATATTCATTCTCCTCTCTGTGCTCCACTCTGGGCCTTAAGAGGAAAAATTCTATTGACTATGTTGGCTGGGTGCCTTTTCCCTTGGGCTTTCAATTGAGTCCGCCTAATGAGCAGTACTGGCAAGAAATAAGATAGGAGAGAAAGCTCAGATTATTTATTCCACCCACTCCCCTCTCTGTCAGGTTGTGACTTGGCAGTTCCCTTCATGTGGCTCTCTCATTATGGATCCCCTTTCCAGTTTATAGTAGCATCATTTTCTCCCTTTTGTCCCTTAAAGTCTAGGATGGTGATCACCTTCTACTGTTACTAGTCTCAGGATACTTCATCATCCCTTGTTGGTTCCCATAATCCTGTTCACACCTTTGTAAATGTTCCCTTCATCAGTGTCTTTTCAGTGGTCCTTTGAGTGTGTAATCTGTTTCCTACTAGAACCCTGACTATCATGTAAGTGCTAAGTAAATATTCATTACATTACTCCATCCTTCTGGATACACATTTCTTAATATGCTGCTTTCATTTTTTTTTAATGCAGGAATAACCATTCTAAAATATAATATAGGTCCAGATCAGTTTTTTAAGCAGAAAGCTTTCTTTGCCCAAACCTGAATGATCCTTCATTGAAGAACTGTCAAATATAACAAACCTCATAAAGTCCTACCTTTACATTTGCAAATATCTTGCCGTTTGTTGAAACAAAGAAAGAAGTGGGAAATCTGTCTAGTAGATTTAATAGGAAGTTCTTGGTGTAAATTGGTTGACTTCTCCAAAGTAAAAAAAAAAAAAACTATTTCCCTTCATCTTTGGGAGTTGTCTTTCTGCTCTAATGAATCTACGGACCAGCCCAATGACAACACATAGTTGCAAAACTCCTGAGCAAATTTCTAAAAATAGCTGTTGATAAAAGAAAGAATGGAGGTACGACGTACAAAACTAATGAGGATTTTTGTTTGTTTTTGAATAGTATAATGTGTTGGTAAAGGGATGGGGAAATGGATATGCTCATTGAAATTGGTGAGAATACATATTGGTAAATACTTTCAAGAAAGTCTCTTAAAAATAAGTTATTAGCATTCAAGATGAGTGAGACATATGACAGATTTGTCCAAGTAATTTCAGAAGAAATAATGAGATACCCAAAGATATATGCAAAAAGATATTCTTGCAGAACTACTTCTTAAAATACTAGTGTTAAAATAAGGGAATTAATTGAACAAAATATTATAATCCATGTAATTAAGTACTATGTAGTCATTAAAAAGTATGTTTTCAAGTATATTTGAAATCATAAAAAAAGTTCATGACCTATCATTAAATGTAAAGAAATGTTTATGTATATATAAATGTGTGGATAGATAGATATAGATACATAGAGAAGTATGGATGTATTGTGGCAGGCACAATAATGGCCTTCCAAAATGTCCACCTAAATGCTAGAACCTGTGAATATATTTATGTGACAAAAGGAATTTTGTACATGTGATTAAAACATGTGATCAAGCAACATAACATGGGGAGATTATCCTGGATTATTCGGATAAGTCCAATCAAATCACAAGTCCTCATGTAGGCATGACTATAGAAGAATTGTCGGAGGGATGTGACCTTGCAGTCTTGAAAGATGGAGGAAGGGGATCATGAGCAGCCTCTAAAAGCAAGGAAACGGATTCTTCCTGAGAGTCTCTAGATAGGAACACAGTCCTGCTGTTACCTTGACCTTAGTCCAATGAGACTCATTTCAGACTTCTGACCTACAGAACTTTTAACATAATAGGTTGGTATTAAGTCACAACTAAACATAATAGGTTTGTATTAAGTCACTAAGTCACCAAATGCATGGCAGTTTCTTACTGCTGCTACACACACGCATGTGCAAACACGTGCGCACACACACACACACACACCAATTAGCCCTGCCACAGATTCTGAGAGCCTCTTTCTACTAGTCCAAATTACCATCTTTGTTCTAGTAGCCCCAGGTTTCTAGAGTATGCCAGGTCCTTGTCAACCCTCTGAGACAGGCAAGGCAGAAATTTATTTCTTGGAAAACTCCTGAAAAAGCTGGAACTTTGGACATGTGTTCCAACTTTTTCAATTCTCCAGGAGAATCTGGGATCTGGACATTTTTCACCCACTTATTCTGTGCTGATCAGGAGGAGGGGCAATGGCAAATGATTTCATGTACTCATTCAAACTACCGTCTTTGTTCTCACTGGCCTCCAAGGGTTTAGGAGTGTGCCAGGTCCTGTCCATGCTTTCAGGTGAAACAGAAGACAGTCCCATGGTCACCCTTGGAAAATTGGAATGTTAGACATGTGGTCTAATTCTTTCCCTCTCCAGAGAAATGCTGGGGGCTGTTAATTTCCCTCCAATCATATAGTGCTGTTTCAGTGATAGGGATTATAATGAAAGAATGCCTTGAATATACCTACTGGCTTCAATGTGGCTGGTTTTGCATTCACCTGGGGTACAGAAGCCCTTCAACTAGTTTCTGGATTTCTCACATAGGGAATTTGTTCAAGTATTAATGTTGATTTGGTGTGTTGAGGGAGAGGAGGGTGTAAGGCCTTTTATTCTGCCTTATTGCTGATATCATCCCTGCTGTCTCCTTCTCGATAGATAGATATAGATGATAGATAGATGATAGATGATGATAGATAGATAATAGAGGGCTTTTTTCTGATATATTGTTGTTTGACATATAGTTCTAGAGTATTCGTTTTCTTTTTTAAGATTTATTTATTCATGAGAGACACACACAGAGAGAGAGAGAGGTAGAGAGAGGTAGAGGGAGGCAGAGACACAGGCAGAGGGAGAAGGAGGCTCCATGCAGGGAGCCTGACGTGGGTCTAAATCCTGGGACTCCAGGATCATGCCCTGGGCCCAAGGCAGGCACCAAACCGCTGAGCCACCCAGGGATCCCGAGTATTCAGTTTCAATGAAGTTTTAGTTTTTGGTTCTGACCACACTACACTATTGTGTCATTTTATCAGAATGTATTTAACTATTCTCTTGTTCATGTATATTTAGGATGTTTCTAATATTTGACTATTAAAACAATGCTTCAGTGAGCAAACTTACAAAGATCTCTCTGTGTTTATCTAAAGAGGTTTATGATATATACCTAAATGTGGACTTGCTGTGTTATAGAGCATGTGAATCTTTACTACTTACTGCCAAATTGCGTTCTACAGTATTTGTACCAATTTACATTTATATAAAATGAATTGCATTTGATATACTTTTTATATCTTGCATCTTTCACTCAATGTTGCTGTAAAATCCTCTATTCATTTTTTGTTTAGCTATAACACATTTATTTTTACAGCATTCTTAATTTTCCATTATGTGAATATACCACACTTCATTATCCCTTTATCAGTAGACGGATACTTGGATGGTTTCTAGTTTTGAGTATTGAGAACACTACTGGCCTGAACATTCTTTTATATATATCCTGATGTTCTTATGCACAAGTACCTTTATGGTATATATCTAGGATTGAAATTGACCTACACTCTGCTATCCATATAACCAACTTTGCTACATAGTGCAAACAATTTTATTAAAAGATTGTACCAAAAAAAAAAAAAAGATTGTACCAATTTATGTTCTCACCAGCCCTGAGAATTCCTGTTGCACTGTTCCTTGTCAACAATAGTTAATGTAAAATTTTAATTTGGTCCATTTTTGTAGTATCTCATTAAGGCTTAATTTTTCTCCCTTATTTCCAATGTGGTTGGTCATTTAGATTTTCTCTTTAGTGGTATGTGCATGCAGATCTTTTGACCTTTTTCTTTCTTTTTTCAATTTTTATTTATTTTTTTATTTGAGTATAGTTGACACACAATGTTACATTAGTTTTAAGTGTACAACTTACTGATCTGACAAGTTTATACATTATTCTAAGTTTACAAGTGTAGCTACCATCTGTTCTGTTACATCAGTATTACAATATCATTGATTGGATTCTCTATGCTGTGACTTTTACTCCTGTAACTTACTCATTACATAACTGGAAGACTGCATCTCTCTCTCCCCTTCACCCATTTTGCCTAGTGCCTCCTCCTCTCCATGGCAACCATCAGTTTGTTCTGTGTAGTTACAGGATTGTTCTGATTTTTGTTTGTTCATTCACTCATTTCTCTTTTTCTTTTAGATTCCAGTAATGAATGGAATCATATGGTACTTATTTTTCTTAGTCTGACTCATTTCATTCATCTTAATACCATCTAGATTCATCCATGTTGTCGCAAATGGCATGGTCTCATCCTTTTTATGGCTAATATTTTATTCTGTATATATACCACATCTTCCTTATCCATTTGTCTACTGATGAACACTTAGGTTGCTTCCATATCTCGACCATTGTAAAAAATGCTGCAACAAACAGGAGCACATATATCTTTTAGAATCAGTTTTTTTTTTCTTGTTGTTTTCTATGTATCAATGTCCAGTAGTGGAATTATTGGATCATCTGATATTTCTATTTTTAATTTTCTGAGAAACCTTCATATTGTTTTCCACAGTGGCTGTACCAATTTACATTCCCACCAACAGTGCATGAGGGTTACCTTTTTCCCTTTTTCTTTTTTTTTTTAGAATTTAGATATTAGTCTTTTATTAGACACATTATTTGTAAATATTTCTCCCATTTGTTAGATTGTTTTTTTTTTATTTCATGGTTATTTCTATTGCTGTGCAGAGCTTTTTTTAATTTATTTTAGTTTGATGAAGTCCCATTTATTAATTTTCCTTTTGTTGCTTGTGCTTTTGGCATTATGTCCAAAAATCATTGCCAAGACTGACGTAAATGAGCTTTTCCCCTATATTTTCTCCCAAGAAGTTTTATGATTTCAGTTCTTAAGTCTTTAGTCCATTTTGAGTTAATTTTGTTAGTGATGTAAGATAAGGGTCCAATTTCGTACTTTTGCATGTGGTTATCTAGTTTTCCCAGCACCATTTCCTGAAGAGACTATCCTTTCCCCTTTGGGTATTCTTGATGTCCTTGTCAAATATCACTTGACCATATGTGAGGGTTTATTTCTGGACTCTTGGTTCTTTTCAATGGTCATCTATGTGTCTTTTATGCAAGAGGCATACTAGTTTGATTACTATAGCTTTGTAGATGGTTTGAAATCACAGTGTGCTGCCTCCAACTTTATTCTTCCTTCTTGAGGTAGTTTTGGCTATTCAGCATCTTTTGTGGGTCCACACAAATCTTTTTTCTATTTCTGTGAGAAATGCCGTTGGAATTTTGTTGGGGATTGCTTTGAATCTGGAGAATTTAGTACATTTACATTTAGAGTGATTATTGATATTTAAAGAGTTATTTATGCCATCTGATTAACTGTATGGGCCAAAACTTTAAAGAGGAGGAAACTTATTTTATGAGACCAGCATTATCGTGATATTAAAATAAGGAAAAGAATATAAAAAAGAAAACTAGAGAATATCCTCAATGAATATGCTAAAATTCTCAACAATAAAATATAAGCAAATTTGAAGGGCTTATTTCCCAATAAAATATTTTATGACTTTTTGAGTATAGATTTAGAACACACATACACCAATACCCACAAATGCATTCACCACATACAGCATTTTCTAGGATATTTTGAAGTTTATTACTGTCAATGTAGTACTGTATATAGAGATTGACTATTATTGATCATCTTTTTTTTGTTTCCACATTAAATACAATTATTAATTCTGCACAAAAACATAGAAAAAGAAAAAACAGTGAAAGATGAGAATTTATATACTATTTTTTTTGGTTTCTAATTCTTTTTTTTTAATTTTTATTTATTTATGATAGTCACAGAGAGAGAGAGAGAGAGAGGCAGAGACAAAGGCAGAGGGAGAAGCAGGCTCCATGCACCGGGAGCCCGACGTGGGATTCGATCCCGGGTCTCCAGGATCTCGCCCTGGGCCGAAGGCAGGCGCCAAACCGCTGCACCACCCAGGGATCCCTAATTCTTTTTTTTAAAAAATAAATTTACTTTTTATTGGTGTTCAATTTACCAACATACAGAATAACACCCAGTGCTCATGCCGTCAAGTGCCCCCCCCCAGTGCCCATCACGCATTCACCCCCACCCCCCACCCTCCTCCCCTTACACCAACCCTAGTTCGTTTCCCAGAGTTAGGAGTCTTCATGTTCTGTCTCCCTTTCTGATATTTCCCACACATTTCTTCTCCCTTCCCTTATATTCAATTATACAATTATTTATATTCCCCAAATGAAAGAGAACATATACTGTTTGTCCTTCTCCAATTGACTTACTTCACTCAGCATAATACCCTCCAGTTCCATCCACGTTGAAGCAAATGGTGGGTATTTGTCATTTCTAATGGCTGAGTAATATTCCATTGTGTACATAAACCACATCTTTTTTATCCATTCATCTTTCGATGGACACCGAGGCTCCTTCCACAGTTTGGCTATTGTGGACATTGCTGCTATAAACATCGGGGTGCAGGTGTCCTGGCATTTCATTGCATCTGTATCTTTGGGGTAAATCCCCACCAGAGCAATTGCTGGGTTGTAGGGCAGGTCTATTTTTAACACTTGGAGGAACCTCCATACAGTTTTCCAGAGTGGCTGCACCAGTTCACATTCCCACCAACAGTGCAAGAGGGTTCCACTTTCTCCCCATCCTCTCCAACATTTGTGGTTTCCTGCCTTGTTAATTTTCCCCATTCTCACTGGTGTGAGGTGGTATCTCATTGTGCTTTTGATTTGTATTTCCCTGATGACAAGTGATGCAGAGCATTTTCTCATGTGCGTGTTGGCCATGTCTATGTCTTCCTCTGTGAGATTTCTCTTCATGTCTTTTGCCCATTTCATGATTGCATTATTTGTTTCTTTGGTGTGGAGTTTAAGAAGTTCTTTATAGATCTTGGAAACTAGCCCTTTATCTGATAGGTCATTTGCAAATATCTTCTCCCATTCTGTAAGTTGTCTTTTAGTTTTGTTGACTGTATCCTTTGCTGTGCAAAAGCTTCTTATCTTGATGAAGTCCCAATAGTTCATTTTTGCTTTTGTTTCTTTTGCCTTCGTGGATGTATCTTGCAAGAAGTTACTGTGGCCGAGTTCAAAAAGGGTGTTGCCTGTGTTCTCCTCTAGGATTTTGATGGAATCTTGTCTCACATTTAGATCTTTCATCCATTTTGAGTTTATCTTTGTGTATGGTGCAAGAGAGTGGTCTAGTTTCATTCTTCTGCATGTGGATGTCCAATTTTCCCAGCACCATCTATTGAAGAGACTGTCTTTCTTCCAGTGGATAGTCTTTCCTCCTTTGATGAATATTATTAGACCATAAAGTTGAGGGTCCATTTCTGGGTTCTCTATTCTGTTCCATTGATCTATGTGTCTGTTTTGGTGCCAGTACTACACTGTCTTGATGACCACAGCTTTGTAGTACAACCTGAAATCTGGCATTGTGATGTCCCCAGATATGGTTTTCTTTTTTAAAATTCCCCTGGCTATTCGGGGTCTTTTCTGATTCCACACAAATCTTAAAATAATTTGTTCTAACTCTCTGAAGAAAGTCCATGGTATTTTGATAGGGATTGCATTAAACGTGTATATTGCCCTGGGTAACATTGACATTTTCACAATATTAATTCTGCCAATCCATGAGCATGGAATATTTTTCCATCTCTTTGTGTCTTCCTCAATTTCTTTCAGAAGTGTTCTGTAGTTTTTAGGTTAGAGATCCTTTAACTCTTTGGTTAGGTTTATTCCTAGGTATCTTCTGCTTTTGGGTGCAATTGTAAATGGGATTGACTCCTTAATTTCCCTTTCTTCAGTCTCATTGTTAGTGTATAGAAATGCCACTGATTTCTGGGCATTGATTTTGTATCCTGCCACGCTACCGAATTGCTGTATGAGTTCTAGCAATCTTGGGTTGGAGTCTTTTGGGTTTTCTACGTAGAGTATCATGTCATCGGCGAAGACGGAGAGTTTGACTTCTTCTTTGCCAATTTGAATGCCTTTAATGTCTTTTTGTTCTCTGATTACTGAGGCTAGGACTTCCAGTACTATGTTGAATAGCAGTGGTGAGAGTGGACATCCCTGTCATGTTCCTGATCTTAGGGGAAAGGCTCCCAGTGCTTCACCATTGAGAATGATATTTGCTGTGGGCTTTTTGTAGATGGCTTTTAAGACGTTGAGGAATGTTCCCTCTATCCCTACACTCTGAAGAGGTTTGATCAGGAATGGATGCTGTATTTTGTCAAATGCTTTCTCTGCATCTAATGAGAGGATCATATGGTTCTTGGTTTATCTCTTGCCGATATGATGAATCACATTGATTGTTTAACGAGTGTTGAACCAGCCTTGTGTCCTGGGGATAAATCCTACTTGGTCATGGTGAATAATTTTCTTAATGTGCTGTTGGATCCTATTGGCCAGTATCTTGTTGAGAATTTTTGCACCCATGAACATCGGGGATATTGGTCTGTAATTCTCCCTTTTTGGTGGGGTCTTTGTCTGGTTTTGGAATTAAGGTGATGTTGGCCTCACAGAACGAATTTGGAAGTACTCCATCTCTTTCTATCTTTCCAAACAGCTTTAGGAGAATAGGTATGGTTTCTTCTTTAAACGTTTGATAGAATTCCCCTCGGAAGCCATCTGGCCCTGGACTCTTGTGTCTTGGGAGGTGTTTGATGACTGCTTCAATTTCCTCCCTGGTTACTGGCTTGTTCAGGTTTTCTATTTCTTCCTGTTCCAGTTTTGGTAATTTGTGGCTTTCCAGGAATGCGTTCATTTCTTCTAGATTGCTTAATTTATTGGCGTATAGCTGTTCATAATATGTTTTTAAAATCGTTTGTATTTCCTTGGTGTTGGTAGTGATCTCTCCTTTCTCATTTATGATTTTATTAATTTGAGTCTTTCTCTCTTCTTTTTAATAAGGCTGCCTAATGGTTTATCTATCTTATTAATTCTTTCAAAGAACCAACTCCTGGTTTTGTTGATCTGTTCCACAGTTCTTCTGGTCTCGATTTCGATGAGTTCTGCTTGAATCTTAATTAACTCTCTTCTTCTGCTGGGCGTGGGGTCCATCTGCTGTTTTTTCTCTAGCTCCTTTAGGTGTAAGGTTAGCTTTTGTATTTGAGTTCTTTCCAGTTTTTGAATCGATGCTTGTATTGCAATGTATTTCCCCCTTAGGTCTGCTTTTGCTGCATCCCAAAGATTTTGAACAGTTGTATCTTCATTCTCATTAGTTTCCATGAATCTTTTTAATTCTTCCTTAATTTCCTGGTTGACCCTTTCATCTTTTAGCAGGATGGTCCTTAACCTCCACGTGTTTGAGGTCCTTCCAAACTTCTTGTTGTGATTTAGTTCTAATTTCAAGGCATTATGGTCTGAGAATATGCAGGGGACGATCCCAATCTTTTGGTATCGGTTAAGACCTGATTTGTGACCCAGTATGTGGTCTATTCTGGAGAAAGTTCCATGCGCACTTGAGAAGAATGTATATTCAGTTGAGTTTGGATGTAAAGTTCTGTAGATATCTGTGAAATCCATCTGGTCCAGTGTATCATTTAAAGCTCTCGTTTCTTTGGGGATGTTGTGCTTAGAAGACCTATCAAGTATAGAAAGAGCTAGATTGAAGTCACCAAGTATAAGTGTATTATTATCTAAGTATTTCTTCACTTTTGTTATTAATTGATTGATATATTTGGCAGCTCCCACATTCGGGGCATATGTATTGAAGATTGTTAAGTCCTCTTGTTGGATAGATCCTTTAAGTATGATATAGTATCCCTCTTCATCTCTCACTACAGTCTTCGGGGTAAATTTTAGTTTATCTGATATAAGGATGGCTACCCCTGCTTTCTTTTGAGGACCATAAAAATGGTAAATGGTTCTCCAACCTTTTATTTTCAGGCTGTAGATGTCCTTCTGTCTAAAATGAGTCTCTTGCCAGAAGAACTGTGGAACAGATCAACAGAACCAGGAGTTGGTTCCTTGAAAGAATTAATAAGATAGATAAACCATTAGGCAGCCTTATTAAAAAGAAGAGAGAAAGACTCAAATTAATAAAATCATGAATGAGAAAGGAGAGATCACTACCAACACCAAGGAAATACAAACGATTTTAAAAACATATTATGAACAGCTATACGCCAATAAATTAGGCAATCTAGAAGAAATGGACGCATTCCTGGAAAGCCACAAACTACCAAAACTGGAACAGGAAGAAATAGAAAACCTGAACAGGCCAATAACCAGGGAGGAAATTGAAGCAGTCATCAAAAACCTCCCAAGACACAAGAGTCCAGGGCCAGATGGCTTCCCAGGGGAATTTTATCAAACGTTTAAAGAAGAAATCATACCTATTCTCCTAAAACTGTTTGGAAAGATAGAAAGAGATGGAGTACTTCCAAATTCGTTCTATGAGGCCAGCATCACCTTAATTCCAAAGCCAGACAAAGACCCCACCAAAAAGGAGAATTACAGACCAATATCCCTGATGAACATGGATGCAAAAATTCTCAACAAGATACTGGCCAATAGGATCCAACAGTACATTAAGAAAATTATTCACCATGACCAAGTAGGATTTATCCCTGGGACACAAGGCTGGTTCAACACCCGTAAAACAATCAATGTGATTCATCATATCAGCAAGAGAAAAACCAAGAACCATATGATCCTCTCATTGGATGCAGAGAAAGCATTTGACAAAATACAGCATCCATTCCTGATCAAAACTCTTCAGAGTGTAGGGATAGAGGGAACATTCCTCGACATCTTAAAAGCCATCTATGAAAAGCCCACAGCAAATATCATTCTCAATGGGGAAGCACTAGGAGCCTTTCCCCTAAGATCAGGAACAAGACAGGGATGTCCACTCTCACCACTGCTGTTCAACATAGTACTGGAAGTCCTAGCCTCAGCAATCAGACAACAAAAAGACATTAAAGGCATTCAAATGGGCAAAGAAGAAGTCAAACTCTCCGTCTTCGCCGATGACATGATACTCTACATAGAAAACCCAAAAGTCTCCACCCCAAGATTGCTAGAACTCATACAGCAATTCGGTAGCGTGGCAGGATACAAAATCAATGCCCAGAAGTCAGTGGCATTTCTATACACTAACAATGAGACTGAAGAAAGAGAAATTAAGGAGTCAATCCCATTTACAATTGCACCCAAAAGCATAAGATACCTAGGAATAAACCTAACCAAAGATGTAAAGGATCTATACCCTCAAAACTATAGAACACTTCTGAAAGAAATTGAGGAGGACACAAAGAGATGGAAAAATATTCCATGCTCATGGATTGGCAGAATTAATATTGTGAAAATGTCAATGTTACCCAGGGCAATATACACGTTTAATGCAATCCCTATCAAAATACCATGGACTTTCTTCAGAGAGTTAGAACAAATTATTTTAAGATTTGTGTGGAATCAGAAAAGACCCCGAATAGCCAGGGGAATTTTAAAAAAGAAAACCATATCTGGGGGCATCACAATGCCAGATTTCAGGTTGTACTACAAAGCTGTGGTCATCAAGACAGTGTGGTACTGGCACAAAAACAGACACATAGATCAGTGGAACAGAATAGAGAATCCAGAAGTGGACCCTGAACTTTATGGGCAACTAATATTCGATAAAGGAGGAAAGACTATCCATTGGAAGAAAGACAGTCTCTTCAATAAATGGTGCTGGGAAAATTGGACATCCACATGCAGAAGAATGAAACTAGACCACTCTCTTTCACCATACACAAAGATAAACTCAAAATGGATGAAAGATCTAAATGTGAGACAAGATTCCATCAAAATCCTAGAGAAGAACACAGGCAACACCCTTTTTGAACTCGGCCATAGTAACTTCTTACAAGATACATCCACGAAGGCAAAAGAAACAAAAGCAAAAATGAACTATTGGGACTTCATCAAGATAAGAAGCTTTTGCACAGCAAAGGATACAGTCAACTAAACTCAAAGACAACCTACAGAATGGGAGAAGATATTTGCAAATGACATATCAGATAAAGGGCTAGTTTCCAAGATCTATAAAGAACTTATTAAACTCAACACCAAAGAAACAAACAATCCAATCATGAAATGGGCAAAAGACATGAACAGAGATCTCACAGAGGAAGACATAGACATGGCCAACATGCATATGAGAAAATGTTCTGCATCACTTGCCATCAGGGAAATACAAATCAAAACTACAATGAGATACCACCTCACACCAGTGAGAATGGGGAAAATTAACAAGGCAGGAAACAACAAATGTTGGAGAGGATGCGGAGAAAAGGGAACGCTCTTACACTGTTGGTGGGAATGTGAACTGGTGCAGCCACTCTGGAAAACTGTGTGGAGGTTCCTCAAACAGTTAAAAATATACCTGCCCTACGACCCAGCAATTGCACTGTTGGGGATTTACCCCAAAGATACAAATGCAATGAAACGCCGGGACACCTGCACCCCGATGTTTATAGCAGCAATGGCCACGATAGCCAAACTGTGGAAGGAGCCTCGGTGTCCAACGAAAGATGAATGGATAAAGAAGATGTGGTTTATGTATACAATGGAATATTACTCAGCTATTAGAAATGACAAATACCCACCATTTGCTTCAACGTGGATGGAACTGGAGGGTATTATGCTGAGTGAAGTAAGTCAGTCGGAGAAGGACAAACATTATATGTTCTCATTCATGTGGGGAATATAAATAATAGCGAAAGGGAATATAAGGGAAGGGAGAAGAAATGTGTGGGAAATATCAGAAAGGGAGACAGAACGTAAAGACTGCTAACTCTGGGAAACGAACTAGGGGTGGTAGAAGGGGAGGAGGGCGGGGGGTGGGAGTGAATGGGTGACGGGCACTGGGGGTTATTCTGTATGTTAGTAAATTGAACACCAATAAAAAATAAATTAAAAAATAAATAAATAAAATAAAATGAGTCTCTTGTAGACAGCAAATAGTTGGGTCCTGCTCTTTTATCCAATCTGAAACCCTGTGCCTTTTGATGGGGTCATTAAGCCCGTTCACGTTCAGAGTTAATATTGAGAGATATGAGTTTAGTGTCACCATGATATCTATTCAGTCCTTGTTTTTGTGGATTGTTCCACTGAATTTCTTCTTAAAGTGAATTTTAAAGAGCCCCCTTAAAATTTCTTGCAGAGCTGGTTTGGAGGTCACATATTCTTTCAGTTCCTGCCTGTCTTAGAAGCTCTTTATCTCTCCTTCCATTTTGAATGAGAGCCTTGCTGGATAAAGTATTCTTGGTTGCATGTTCTTCTCATTTAGGACCCTGAATATATCCTGCCAGCCCTTTCTGGCCTGCCAGGTCTCTGTGGAGAGGTCTGCTGTTACCCTAATACTCCTCCCCATAAAAGTCAGGGATTTCTTGTCTCTTGCTGCTCTAAGGATCTTCTCTTTATCTTTGGAATTTGCAACCTTCACTATTAAATGTCAAGGTGTTGAACGGTTTTTATTGATTTTAGGGGGGGATCTCTCTATTTCCTGGATCTGAATGCCTGTTTCCCTTCCCAGATTAGGAAACTTTTCAGCTAGGATTCGTTCAAATACATATTCTGGCCCTCTGGCCCTTTCGGCGCCCTCGGGAACCCCAATTAAATGTAGGTTTTTCTTCCTCAGGCTGTCGTTTATTTCCCTTAATCTGTCTTCATGATCTTTTAATTGTTTGTCTCTTTTTGCCTCAGCTTCCCTCTTTGCCATCAACCTGTCTTCTATGTCACTCACTTGTTCTTCCACCTTGTTATCCCTCGTCGTTAGGACTTCTAGTTTGGATTACATCTCATTCAATTGATTTTTAATTTCTGCCTGATTAGCTCTAAATTCTGCAGTCATGAAGTCTCTTGAGTCCTTTTTGCTTTTTTCTAGAGCCACCAGTAGCTGTATAATAGTGCTTCTGAATTGGCTTTCTGACATTGAATTGTAATCCAGCTTTTGTAACTCTGTGGGAGAGAGGACTGTTTCTGATTCTTTCTTTTGAGGTGAGGTTTTCCTTCTAGTCATTTTGCTCAGTGCAGAGTGGCTAAAAGCAAGTACTATTGGGCAAAGGCAAAAAAGAGAGGAGAGAAAGAAGGAAAGAAAAGAGAAAAAGAAAAAAGAAAAAAGGAAGAAAAAAAAGAAAAAAGGAAGAAAAAAAGGAAAAAAAGAAAAAGAGAAAGAAAAAGAAAGAAAGGGAAAAAAGGTGGGGGAAGGAAACAAATTAAAAAACAAAAACAAACAAACAAACAAACAAAAAAAGCCAAAACAAACAAACAAACAAAAAAACCACGGGGGAGTATCTTCTGATTCTGTGTACTTTAAGTCCCTTGACTTCCCCTGGAACTTGTCTGTCTAGCTGGTCTTCTGGTGGAGGGGCCTGTTGTGCTGATTTTCAGCTGTTCCCACTTGGGGGAGCTGCTCTGCCCCTGCCTGGTGCAGGCTCAGTGGGGGTTGTTTACCCCATGAGGCCCCAGGTGGAACAACCGCAGTGGCTGCGGCCAGCTCTGGAGCCCTGGAGTCAGCTCCCGCAGTAACTGCGGACCTCTCAGCCTGCAGGGCCTGGAGGCTCCGGGGCAGGGCCGCTGATCTGCTCAGCTCGGGGCAGGAGTGTCCTTGCTGTCCTGGGCTCTCCCGGCCTCTGCCTGTCCCGGGGGGAGGCCGGATCCTGGGCTGTGTCCCGGTGCCCAGTGCTCCCGGGCCTGTGCTGCTGGATTCTCGCTCCTGGCCACGCAGCCCCCTTTGCACGCAGCCTCTTCCTCTGCCAGAGCCACCTCTGAGCTGCTCCTGGGTCCCGCCGTGCGCGCTGTAGCCCTTCAGGGAGCTCGGCGCACTCTCCCCGGGGCGCAGGTGTGTGTTAGTGTCTCCGGGAACCTGAGGGCATCCCCGCCCCTCCTGGGGTCCTTCTCTAACTCCCTGGGAGCCCCTTTCCTCCCGGGAAGATTGGTGCAGCTCCTGTTTCTCCAGGGCAGAGCTCTCCTGTGCTGGGGACACTCGCCCCAGCCTTAGCCCGGCTCCTCGCGGGGCCCCTCCCCCTTGGAGGCCTTTTGTTTCTTTATTTCTTTTTCCCTGTCTTCCTACCTTGATAGAAGCACGAAGTCTTCTCACTGTAGCATTCCAGATGTTCTCTCTTTAAATCTCAGGCCAAATTCATAGATATTCAGGATGATTTGAAGGTTATCTAGGTAATTTGGTGGGGACAGGTGACTTGGGAACCCTACTCTTCCGCCATCCTCCCCCTCCTCCCGGGTTACCTTTTTCTCTACATCATCTCCAACACTTGTTATTTCCTGTCATTTTGATGTTATCAATTCAAAGGTATGAAGTGATATCCCATTGCGGTCTTGATCTGCATTTCCCTGATGATTAGTAATGTTGGGTATCTTTTGTGTGTATGTTGGCCATCTGTATGTCTTTTTTGAAAAAAAAATCTATTCAGGTTCTCTGCCCATTGTTCAATCATATTGTTTGGGTTTTTTTCTTTATGTATTTTGGATACTAACTCTTTATCATATATATCATTTGAAAATATCGTCTTCCATTTGTGGTTGCCTTTATGCTTTGTTGGTGGTTTCCTTTGCTGTGCAAAAGCTTTTTATTTTGATGTAGTCCCAATCATTTACTTTAGCTTTTGTTTCCCTTGCCTTAGGAGACATACCTAGAAAAATGTTGCTATAGCCAGTGTCAGAGGAATTACTTGGTGTACTCTTTTCTAGAATTTTTATGATGTCAGGTCTCACATTCAGGTCTTTAATCCATTTTGAGTTTATTGTTGTGTATGATGTAAGAAAGTGGTCCAATATCATTCTTTTACATGCACTGTCCAATTTTCCCAGCTTTATATATTTATTAAGGAGACTGTCTTTTCCCCCATTGCATACTCTTGTCTCCTTTGTCATAGTTTAATGGACCATAGAAAAGTGGGTTTATTTCTGGGTTTTCTATTCTGTTCCATTGATCCATGCATCTATTTTTGTGCCAGTACCATATTGTTTTATTACAGCTTTGTAGTGTATCTTGAAATCTGGTATTGTGATGCCTTCAGATTTGTTCGGATTGCTTTGGCTACTTGGGGTCTTCTGTAGTTCCACACAAATTTTAGAATTATTTGTTCCAGTTTTGTGAAAAAATGCTATTGGTATTTTGACAAGGATCGCATTGAATTTGTACATAGTTTTGGGTAATATGGACATTTTAACAATCTTAGTTCTTCAAATCTGTTACTGGGAACCAATTTTATGTTAGTACCTGGCTTGAGAGTTCCTAGCCCTGAAGGTAGTGTAAGTACAAATTCCAAATCTATGAGAAATATGACCTATTATTGCAAATTTTCAGGAAAGACTTCTTCCTCACTCAGATGCCAGACAATGATAGGCTTCCTTGTTATTTCTCTGTATTATTGCATGTAATTTTTTTCTAGTCCATCATTTCATTGATGTTGTAGCCCTTTGGCTTCCTGGTTTTATATAAAAGGCACTTTGCAATGACCCACGGTTTTATTTTTTATCCTCATACAGATGTTAAAACATGAACCTTCAGATTACTAAGCCTGATACCTCTTGCACCTTCCTCTAGGGCATATTGTAAAATATATGTTCACTTCTCTGCTTCCACCTCTCTGTTTCTGAATCCTAACAATATGCTTTACTTTCCTGAGAGCTAAGTTACATATTTAATAGAACACATTATAATTTATCTAGTATTTCTAGGAATCCTCTAGGAGCGTTCTCATGGTATCTAATTCCAGTAAATCTCTCAATATTACTTTTAAAACAAAAATTTTAAATTTATTTTAAAAGAGGGATAAGTAAAGCATGAAAGGAATTTTAAAGTAATACTGGAATGGGAAATACTTTTCAAATGAAAATATAAAACCTGGAAAAAAAAAGATATAAAACTTGGGATCTGTGAAGAAAATATTCAATAAATTTGGCTACATAAAACTTAAAACAGTCTGTATGCAAAAAAAGTAACCATTAAAAAAGCAGAAGATAAATGACAAACTATGAACAAATATTTGCTATGTATGTGACAGAAGAAAGGCCAATTTCTTTCATATTCAAGGAGTTATTAAAACTTAATGAGAAAAAATAGAAAATGAGCAGCTCACAAAATAAAATTCCAAATCACCAACAAACATACAAATACATATTCAACTTCACTTGTAATTAGAGAAATGTAGAATAAAACAATATGATACCATTTTTTCTACCTATCAGATTGACAAAGACTATGATAACATCAACACTTGTAAAAATTATATATGATTTTGTGTATGTGCATAAATACCTGTATGCATACAAAGTTTCTAGAAGGATGTATGAGGAACTTAAGTGACTACAGGCTACTACAGAGTAGAGGCAGAGAAAAAAGAGGATTTTACTTTTCTTTTGCTTTTTCTTTACAGTTTGAATTTTTACAAGAATAGAGATTATTTTTAAATGAAAATAAATAATAAGAATAATAGCAACAATAAGAAATACCAAGAGGAATAGGGCTCTACAATATAAGTACAGAGAAGTAAAGGGGAGAGGAAGAGAGAAGGCTGGGATCCAAGCAAGCACTGAGCTATGTTTTCTCTGGCTACTTTTAGAGATACTTCCCATATAGAGAGAGATAAGGGACAAAGTAGCTGTGTGGCTTTGGACTCATCAGTGGGGAGCAGTGATGCCTAATTAGTCCATGTTTATTTCTACGCTGAAAATGTTGCCACATTACATTCTGCACTGTAATACTCCGTGTTAATTTGACAATTTTCATTTTCATGCACATTAATTGTAATTGCATTCTAACTTTCGATCCATTTTTGAGGAATACAGGTGGCAGCCATTATCATTAGCTATTTACTAAGAGCACAGACATATAGAAAAGATTTATTAATGTAAAAAAGAGAAAGCAGACATGTTAGCAAAAAAATTATGTTTTGAGAAAATCAAACATGATTGAATCCCTTTCTTTTCCAGCTTAACTTGTAAACCCTTAATCTCATATCCAAATATTCAAGCTCCTCGAATATATTGCCCTTTTATTTTTATAAAGCATAGAATACACAGGTTGAAAATAGAGGGGAAAGCTTTGCCATTAGACTGGATCTAAATTCTAGCTCTATCACTTCCTAGCTATGTACACTTGAGTAAGTTACTTAAGCTCTCTAAATTCCAGCCAGTTTCCTCATTTGTAAAATGAAGACCATAAAAGTACAGACAAGAAGTGTCAGGGGAATTGAACAAAGTGATTAGCATGTGAAACATTTATTATAGTGGCTGACACATGGTCAATAACCCATAAATGTTAGCTATTATTATTGTGACTAATCAATCAACTGCAGATTGAGGGCCCAGAACCATGCTAACACAATGTGAGAGAGACTCTAACCTCTTATACTGTTGTTGAATGGAAAAGCATGTGAATTCCAAGATTCAGGTATTGAAACCCTATATTGCCCATTGCCAGTACCCAATCAACCTTACTCTCAAAACAAAAGGTTCAGCACTTAAGCCCCAAAGCATAAAACTTCTCCTATCAACAGTGGGTCCACTAAAGGCAGTATTTTCAAAAGGTGCTGGGAGATAGCATCATGATCATGAAAAGTAAATTCAGTGAGTGGAAAAAACCAGACCTTCAGTAGGGCTGAATAGTCCAAATCCATAACACTGACTATCCTCAAGGTATATGATCTAAAAACAAGTCACTAATTGTACTTTAATAGCTTTATAAAGCCCACCCTCAAACTGTTTGGTTTTGTTGATTTTGTATGGGCTAGCCAGCCAGCCAGCCAGGAAGTCCCAGCAGAGGAGAAAAGGCTACCCCTTGCATAGGTATTCCCCAGGAAGAACAAAATATCCATAAGGTGGCTTACAGATGGGTGACAACTTTATCTGATGGTGCTGAAGGTGGTCCTGGAGTTGATAATACAACTACACTGACTGCTAATGAATCTCACAACTGCTCTTACATGTTATAAATAACAATATTGGAATTAGTCAAAATCTCATAGAAACAAAGTGTTAGTTGGGACGCCTGGGTGGCTCAGTCGTTATGTGTCTGCCTTTGGCTCAGGGTGTGATCCCTGAGTCCCGGGATCGAGTCCCACATGGGGCTCCCTGCATGGAGCCTGCTTCTCCCTCTGCCTATGTCTCTGCCTCTTTCTGTGTGTCTCTCATGAATAAATAAATAAAATCTTTAAAAAAGAAAAAAAAAACAAAGTGTTAAAGCTGTAAAGGACCTTAGGTCCTTAAAAGTATGCTCTATGGCCTATGAATATCAAAGCTATTTGCAGGCAGATACTTATTAAAGTGAAGATTACCAGGTTCATTTGAATTCTCATATCTTTGTTTTTATCAAGCTTCCGATGTGATTCTTATTCAGCCTAAAGTATGAGGGTCATGCCTTTAGAGACCATAATTTAATATTACAAAAGATGATCTTCTGCTATGTAGAAAGTTACCACCCACAGGATAGCCAAGAAACATTATGCTCCTTGGAAGCAGCCTAATGCACAAGCATGAGTCTGAAATCAGACAGACCCATGTTCAACTTATACTTACACTACTTATAATTTAGATAAAATACTTAATCTTGTGATCTTCCATTATTCTGACATAAGAATGTAGATGAGAAGATCTACTTTTCGGGGTTGTTTCAACCATGTGTAAGCACACAGTACACAGGTGATGTCCAATAAGCAGAGGAGATGTGAGAAGAAAGGAAGTTAGCATATATTGAATGCCTCCTATGTGCTGGTATTTGATATACATGTAAGCTCCATAAGGGCAGGAATATTTTTCTGTTTTCTTCACTAATGTATTTTATTCCCTGAGACTTACAAGGTAAGTGCAAAATACATAATGTATAAAATCAATATCCTCATCCCTTCTCTGGATCTCACCCCATCCTGGATTGCCAAACTGATGGGGTAGGGAGTAAGCTTAGGGTAAAATTTAGAAATAGGTTAAAAGTTAGAGAAGGCTGTTGTATATATCATCTGTAAGAAAGGCAGGGGGTTTTGTGTTCTCTATATCTGGGACAGCTGTTTTTGACACCTTGGACTAACAACATAAGGCCATAAATGATTGGTGTCAAGTACGGAAAATGGACAAGTGCTGTAGAAGACCTTCTGCAGAAAATGAGATTAGGGCTTGATCTTAAAACGTGTAGAATTTGATATACAGGCAGTAAGATTCACCACAGAGGTTAGAAAGAGATCTTTGAGGTTATCCTACCTCCCACCACCCAGTGCAGGAATTTTCTCTACCACATCATTTCAATACTTTCAGGGATACAAAAGTCATTAACTGACTAGGCAGCTCATCCTTTCTGAGCAGCTGATTGTGACAAAACTCCTATGCTAAACCAACGTCTGCCTCTTTAGAACTTCTGTCAATTAGTCCTAGATCTGTTCTCTGAAGCTTCAAAGAATGTCTACTCACTTTCCTATATGAGGACTCTTCCCACTTTAGAAGGTAGTTCTTCAGTTCTTTTAAGTCAGACTGAAGTGAGGAAAACATTCCTTCCTTGCACTTATATACATGCCAATGCTCAGTAGTCTGAGGAACACACCCTGTCCCAGTGGAGCCCACCCCAAAGAGAAAGCATTTCTACAAAAATAGAGATGTAAATGAGTCTGGTGAAATAATCACTGCTAAAAACAGCAACTTGCTGGGTGGCCTCCAATTCACAAATGCAGGCAGCCAGCACAAATGTATTCAAGTGTGGAACTGGGGAAATGGATCCATTTTCTCTTCAACAATTGTTTTTCCTGAAATTGAACAATTTCTCACACTGTTCTACATTACACACTAATTATTCCCTGATGCTGAGGCCAATGGAGGCTCCTTAACTGAAAAAATACTCCCTCCCAACACTGTATTTCTACTGTCTTAGGCCAGAGCTTGCCCTTAGAATCCAGGGGAGAATTGGAGTATCCACAGAATGGATGAACCTGAAACATTTGTTTTCAAGAGATGACAAGGAGAATAATTGTACTTGCAGAATTTCACAGCAAATCCAAGAGAATGTTCAGGATGTGAAGAATTTTGCAAGAAATATTAACATTGTCAAAAGTAGCATATTTCTGTGAAATTCCCCAAAACTCAACCAACATTTATCTCACAGGAAAATTGGTCATTACCTAATGGGACAGACTTTAATTTCATACTCTGTCTATGTAGCTTTCATTTAAAGTTTGACAGTTTTATTGAAGAGTTTATCTTGCAAAGTTTTACCAAGTAGATTTGTTTCTTAGATCTCTCCACAAACTACCTGTGGCTTACCTTTCTAATTGTAGCTTCCAATATACCTCTTCACAGATCAATTTATTGGTTATATTCCCAAAATCGTGTTTCTCTACCTTTCTCCACATTTTCCCCTTAGTGAATTCTTCACTAGTAATGTCTCATTCCGTTGCCTCCATCTTTCCACATATCAAAATCCTGCTTCTTTCAAGGCCTACTTCAAATTATTCTTCCTCCATGAACTTTCCATAATTCACCCATCCTAGTCCCCTCCTCTGAATTTTCAAAGTAATTTATCTGCACTGCACTAGGACAAAAGCACATTTTAGTCTTGATTAAAGAGGGGCAAGATGATGCTAGAATTCAAGGGCAGGGGAAGGTCCAAAGACAAAGAAACTGCCACAACAAGTTGAAAAGGCTATAATCAGGTGTAATTAATAAAAGAGACGTATTCAACAGATATCGATTGAGTGCCCACCCTGTGCCTGATACCCTGAGAACCACAGTAGTTATAATACACACAAAAAAGGAGAAATATGATACCCAAGAGGCAAGCATGATCAAACCACCACACCGATATAGACCACACAAAGATATTTTGTTTGAGCACCTGGATGGATGATGGTGCCATTTACTGAGATGACGAAAACTGGGAGAGACACAGGTTGGGGTATTCTACTCCAAGAATTCTACCCCAAGAGTTCAATTTTTGTCGTTTAAATTGGAGTAAAGCTATGTAACATCCAAATGGAGATGTCAAGTAGGCAACTGAATATACAAGTCAGATACTCAGGAGAGAGACCAGGACTAGAAATGAGAGGAAGAGTTGGAAATCAACAATCAGAAAGTCAAGAGACAGTTGGAAGCAAGTGAAAAGTGGCCAGTCAGCAACATTCTGTAAATGTTGAGAGTTTCAAAAGAGACCGTATATTGGTGACAGCCTCTGCAGAGTCAAGAGAAAAATATTAAAGGGTCCAAGCCACATTTATGCTGCATATCACATTCACCTATTCTTTTTTTTTAATCTTTTTAAAAAGATTTTGTTTATTTATTCATGACAGACTTACAGAGAGAGAGAGAGAGGCAGAGACACAAGCAGAGGGAGAAGCAGGCTGCATGCAGGGAGCCCGACGTGGGACTCAATCCCCGGTCTCCAGGATCACACCCCGGGCTGAAGGTGACACTAAACTGCTGGGCCACCAGGGCTGCCCACATTTACATTTTCTTATAATTACATATGGATTTGTTTCATACCTCCTATTATACTTTGGTGGGGGTAGAATAGGTACCCCAAATAAATAGTGTTCCTTTGACTTCTGAGTCAACTGACTTCTAGATAAACAATTCAGATGATAGAAAATAAAATATCACCTTCTTTTTTACTGCTGAGGTCTAGAGTTAAGGACATAGCTTAGGTGAGCTTCCTGAATCTGAAAAAAACAGAACTAGATAGACTTAACTCCCTGTCATAAGTGGCAGTGTAAGTCAGCAGGCCTCCCATGTGGGGTCCTCCACATATATGACTTAAGGCATTCAGGAGCAGACTAAAATGTATCTCAAAAGACATAAGCTACAAGACTCTCAAGCAAAGCATAGAGCACTACTGAGCTATACCTGCCGAGCATCCTCTCTCAAACTCACTAATCAGAACAGTTATACCTTCTCCTCAAAAGAGGATGGAATGAGGAGCAGAGAGAGACCAGAGTGTTATGTTAATGGGATATCATTTTATATAGAAGGAAACATCAGGAGTGAGGAAGAAGTGAACCTCATTAACAGATTGGAAACTCCTGAGGGAAGGCAGAGGTGGAGTTTTGAACCTCCATGTATCCCCCAAAGTATCCTCCCTCCATCGTGCCATGTTACAACAGATACCAAATACTTGCTGCATGAAATAATGGTGCCAGGAGCACTACATGTATGTGTCATGGACTTCCTTCATTCAATTCTGTTTAAAATTCTCCTCCTCTGGGAAGCCTTTCCTTATTAGCCCTTCTCCACTATGATCACCTCTTAATTCTGGGCTTATTCTAGTTGTGTCATATTAATTAGCACTCACTTGTTTACTGTTTTGCAGATGTTACTATAAGTCATTGGCTACCCCCAAAAAATATTTCTTTCCCCAAGTTCATGGCAAACTCCTTGTAATCATGCATCCTATTCTTCCTCAGCTGTGCCTAGAAGAAGTATGCATACAGTAGGAACTCAGTGCCATGAGTGGCACTGCTAATTGTTGAGTTTGTTAGTCTTTCATGAGAACCAGAGTGCAGTAAGCACCAAGACATAAGAATCTCCTCTGCATCTGACTTCTGTACTAGATGAATTTCTCACAGGCCTTCTATTCTATGCTCTCAGAACAAGATTCCTTGCCTACTGCCTTTTTCTATCCATCACAAAGGAGTGCATAAAGAATGACAGACCAAACAGGCTGAGCTCTTTCCTGCCCTTTTGCACTAAAGGGCCACTCCATAGTGACAGGTTTTTGAAGGATATGACAAAGGAAGCTCGAAAATGAAAGCTGAAAACTGATGACTTGGAGATTTCTCTCCATGAGGTTGGTCTCATTCTAATTCCTCTGTGAGCTGAGTTATGGAGCCATCATGGGTCACACAAATTGATAATGTATTTGATAGGGCATTAAAAATAGCAGATAGAAAAAATTCTAGAAATAAGCTTTCACTCTAATGGAATTCATTGAACAAGAAACTAATCTAACATGTATTAACTTAAATGCCAGTTCTAAAACTAAGGGTTAAGGAGATGGGCAAAGTGATCGAAAGGGAGTAGGTGATATAGGTTTCCAGTTATGTAATAAATAAATCATGGGAATAAAAGGTACAGCATAGAGAATACAGTCAATGGTATTATAATAGTATTGTCTGGTGACAGAAATCTACACTTGTGGTGAGCATAGCATAATGTATAATTTGAATCACTACGTTGTACACCTGAAACTAGTGCAACATTTCATGTCAACTATACACAATAAACAAAGAAATAAATAAATAAACATAAATCAAAACTAAGAGTCTTTCAGTTCCTAGTCCCATCCTGACCTAACCTACTACAGAATGATTTAAGGGAGCTAGAGTTTCAACATCAGTTTGACACAAAAATATTTAGTAGGATCAAAGTTTGCGTCTTAGTATGTGTATGCATCATACTGCCAGCATGTGATATCTATGTGTGCTAAGTAGGAGAAAGTGGGGGATATCAAGAACAAACTCTTTGTATATGACTGGGAGTAATTATCCTGATCTAGAAATATATAAAATATAAGACTGAAAACCCTAATTCATAGCCTTTTTTCTATAAATGAGAAAAATAAATCAAGAGGGAGTAAATTAGGTCTCAAAGCCAAACTTCTGGATCCTCATATATATCTTGATGCTGTCTACAGGATGTGAACTTCAAGAGGATAAGCTATTTAATGATAGTTCTCAACTGATTTGCCCTTAAATTGCATAAACTATAGTAATGACATCTTTTTGGCCATTTTGCCTCCATGTGACTTCAGAGCCACTATCCATATTGTTATTTACCATGACTCTGCAAAGTAAATACCAGTCTCATCTTATATGTGACACTACTGAGAGACAATGACTAAATGATTTTTCAAAATTCACAGAGTTCGTTATAAACCACAGTATTCCATCTTTACTCTGGGGAATACTTTAGAAAAATGGACTTTAGGGGCACCTGGATGGCTTAGTGGTTGAGCGTATGCCTTTGGCTTGGGTCATGATACCAGGGTCCTAGGGATCAAGTCCTGCATCAGGCTCCCCAGAGGGAGCCTCCTTCTCCCTCTGCCTAAGTCTCTGCCTCTCTCTGTGTGCCTCTCACAGATAAATAAATAAAATCTTTTTTTAAAAAAAAGAAAAGAAAAATGGACTTTAGGGTACAAATTAACTCATCTCTACTCCCTGAATAGGCCATGTGGTTTTTTTCACACTATACCTTGACTGAGCCATTCCTTTGCCTGGAACATCTTACCAGTCTGGCCATTCTCATCATAGTCTATAAAGATTCTATCTTTAAATAATAAAGATCTTTAAATATAATTTAAAATATAAATTATTTCCTCATTTATGAAGCCTTCTCTAATTCCAAGCCCTCAAACAAACTTTTTTTTTTCCTTTGAAGCTACACTCTTCAGTTTCATTGTCTTAAACTACAGGTCACATTATCCCTTTATGACAGTCATTTTTATGGTAAACATTGTTGGTTGCCTCCTCAACAACCATTTTCCCTACTTTCTTTCAAAAGAAACCTTGGCTGGAGGAGCAATGTTCCAAGCCTCAGGAATGAATTCTAATTTATCTAGGCCAGATATGATTATTCCATTTTCCTTGCTATACAATCTCTATCTTTGTTTTCCTCACAGCTGGAAGTGACCAAATGAAATATATTATAACCAATAAAACTTTCAGGAATTGTGAAGTGTCTGAGATTTTACCCTACTTACTAGATAACAGATTAACCTGCCATAGTGTTACGGATGCTGGTAGAAGATGCACAAATCTTGAGCCAGAGACAAAAAGACTTTTCCACCCACAGCAGCATTAGTAACCAGAGGATCAACATTTTCTTGAGCCTCTTTTCTCATCCCTAGTTCCCATCGGTTAATACAAAGAGAGCCACATGACAACTGTGCACTTAGTACAATAGATTATAGGAAAGGAATCCTGAGTTTAGCAAGCACAAATCTTTTATAATAGGCAGTAAACAGGCCTGCTTCTTTCCCTGGAAGAAAACATTATCTCTATCTTCTAAGGCTATTTACTACACAAATATCCTTGGAAAAATAGTCCAGAACAAAGACAGTCATGGCCTCTGCTCATAAGACATACTGAAATGTAATTAGCCATTGGAGAATTGCCTCCCAAAAGAGAATTGTCTCCCAAAGAAATTTGATGTAGAGGTTTTTGTGAAACATTTTTCTCCATAATAAAAAGAAAAATCTGCAAAAATAGATCCTCTCCCATTTTTTTCCTTCCTAGAACACTTTCATGTGAGGACATGATGCTCACATGATGCATTAATACTTCTGTGGCCATCTTAAAACTCTGAAGAGAGACCAAAAAATATCTCAGGGATGGCTATCCAGGCCCCAGGAATCACACAGTTTCTGGAACACCCCAGGAATAACCTACTTTTCTAGGCTTGCATGTAAATAAAAATATAGCAGCCTTGTAGCTTAAACTGTTAATAGAATTTCCTGATACTTTCAGGCTAAAGTGTCCAATCTGAAACATTTTTTAAAAATATTTTATTTATTTCTTTTCAGAGAGCAAGGGGTTGGAGGGGCAGAGGGAAGAGAGAGAGAAACTCAAGCGGACTCTGCACTGGACATGGAGTCCCACACTGGGCTCAATCCTACAACCCCAAGATCACAATCTGATCCAAAATCAAGAGTGATGCTTAACCAACTGAGCCACTCATGCACCTATGAAACATTTATTTGAAGATTTGTTTATTTATTTATTTTATAAAGAGAGAGAGAGCACGCTAGGGAGAGGGGAACAGGGAGAGGGAGAGAGTCTCAAGCAGACTCCACATTGAGCATGGAGCCCAATATGGGGCTTGTTCTCATGACCCTGAGAGCATGACCTAAGCAAAACCAATAGTCAGATGCTTAACTGACTGTGCCACCAGGCACCCCAATCTGAAACATTTTTTGTAGTTATTATCTACCCACTTACTGAAAGCAAGTTTGTCAAATATAGTAATTGAGCCATGGGTTTGAATTTTTAGTCTATTATTGACTATTTGTGTGTTTTACATTGCTATTTAATTTCTCTAAGCCTTAGTTTTCATGTCTATAAAATGGGTATTATAATAATAACATTAACTTACCTTTGTGAAGATTAAGTGAAATAATCAATGCTAAGAGCTTAGCCTAATGCCCATCACATAGTAAGCATTCAATGAAAGATAGCTAACAGTATTTTTCTTTTCTCCCATATAGGGCCTAGGACAAAGTCATTTAAAGAGTCAGAATAATGTGCAGAATAAAATGATCTGTGCAGGGCCACATAGCCTGAGACTTAAATATAACTACTTTTCAACTCTCTTGGGTAAACAAAAATAGAAAGAACATAGCTAAATAGAACTCTTGGATAACCTCCCAAATTTGTCTTTGTCAATATTTTCGATTCCCATCCAGACCTCCACTGAACATTTTTTGAATAAAATTCTTTCCCAATTATAATAATAGTGCATGTTCAGTGTAGAGAATTTGAGAAAATGAAAAAATAGAAATCAGGAGAAATCAATCATAACTCCACCACCCAAATTCAACCATTGTTAGCATTCAGTTGTATTTCCTTCCATCCTTTCTACTGTGCATTTATACACATATTTTTACATATGGCTGTTTACTCTCTATATAAAAATTTGTGCTTTTTTATCCAGTTAATATTATAACATAAGTATTTTCCCATGCTATTAAAAGCTCCTTGTAAACACATTTTTTTGGAGAGAATGAGAGAGAGAGAGAGAGAGAGAGAGAGAGAAAGCGGGGGGGGGGGCAGAGGGAGAGAGAAGCTTGAGCAGGCTCCATGCACAGCATGGAACCTGATGTGGGCCTCGATCTCATGACTCTGAGATCATGCATGACCTGAACCAAAATCAAGAATTGAGCACTTAACTGACTGAGCCACCCAGGTGTCCTATAAGCACATTTTTAAATGACTAAATGACTGTCTAGTGCATCGTGTGGATATGCCACAATGTACTTAATTATATTCCCACACTCTCATACACTTTGGTTATATCCTCCACTTGACTAAAATAAATAAATAACAATAAGCACATATGTGATTAAAACTTTATCTCTTAATATCACTCACTTAAATTGTATAGATTCCCAGAAGTTAAATTATTACATCAAAAGGTATAAACTGTCCAATTATCTTCAAAAGAGTTGTACCAAATTCTATAACCACCAGCACCATTTGAGTGTTTCTATTTCATCACACATTTTGTCGGCTCTAATATTTCCCTTTCCCCTCCTTTACTATTTTTTAAAGATTTTATTTATTTATTTATTTATTTATTTATTTATTTATTTATTTATTTGAGACAGAGAGAGGCAGAGACACGGGCAGAGGGAGAAGTAGGCTCCATGCTGGAAGCCCGATGCCGGACTGAATCCCAGGACTCCAGAATCACACCCTGAGCCAAAGGCAGGCACACAACCGCTGAGCCACCTAGGCATCCCGCCTTCTTTACTATTTTAATGGGGGGAAATTCTTAAGATTCTAATTATAATTTCTTTGATTATCAGAAAGCTAAACATTTTTTGCATGTTCCCAGTGAACCTTTTGACCAGTGATGCTGACATGTTACAGATTTTACTGATTCACACTTCCCTTATTCCTACCCTGGAAGCAATCCCCAGAAGTGAGAAGGAGGCAAAAACGATGACCTGGAAAAGCCTCAAAAGTTCAAGATGGCTTCTAAATAATTTGATTTGATTTTACAAATAGTTGGCCAGAAGTTTTCCTTCCCACAGTGTTTCCTGTCTCCAAGTCTGTCCCCCACAAAGATTCCAGTTACTGACTGAGCGACATCTGAGGCAGGCAAAGAGTGAAGTACTTTCCCACTGCCTCTTCAATTCATTAATATTACCTATAAGCAGCTCATTAAAGAACAAACAAGAAGAACCTGCTTTGGAAGCCTCAACTTAGAAGATCTTGCTTAATAGGCAGTTAAATCAGTCATCACGCCTGCTTTTAACTTTCCTTACCACTAAAAGGCCTCTCAATTTACAAGAAGTGAAGGGCATGCTATAAGTCTTTGTACATCAAGATCTGACATATTTCTCATGCCTGCCTCTCACCTCACCTCCCTCACATTCATGCAGTTGTCAGTGGCATGTCCCAAAGTGTGATAGGCTGACCTTACTGGCTCACCACTGTATATCAGAAGAGTTGGGGGTAGGAGGAAGATGTGAAGCTTCCCCATGAGTGATTCTCTCAGGTGATTGTGCTTTGAGGGCCAAGAAAGAGACCTGGACACCCTACACACACTACACCAGTTCTGCCTGTATAGCATGAGAAACACCTTGCAGTTACCTAAGAAGTTTTAGACACCTTCTAGCCAGGATTGTCACAGTGGCTATTCATCCAGGCTCAGCTAGCTACATGACTTTCCTGCATGAAGAAGATGACTTTGCCTGAAAAGTCTCTACCTGGGGGTATTCACTTCTGAGAATCAGCCTGAGAAGCAACTTGAAGCTGTTTGGTGTATGATGTAGAAATTCACTTCTGTTTGATCTGGATTCCCTTCTCAGCTTCCAAAGTTTAATTGGATCCAAGAACTAGCTAAGCATCATTTTCTGAAGCAAGGCTACTGTTGTGTTAGCCAGGCAACACAATAGGTCAACATAACAGGAGGAGCAACTGAAAGTGTTTTAAGTTTCAAACCCATTTGCACTTACCCAGCTTGACATAAAGTCAGCACAAGCTTGTATCTCTTTTCAAACATAATGTGAATCCTGGTATGCAGCTCACTGAAATCAAGAGTGTGAGGCTTGTAATGGAGGCATCAACCCACAACCATTTTTAGGAATAAATCCCAATAATAGATGCTAGCTCTGTGGCTGAATGTATCAGTATCACACTATGTTGGTCTATTATGTCCCAGCCCACTCTTCCTCTCAGCAGCCCTCTGATCCACTGCTGACATGTCAGACCAGGTAAAGCCAGGAAGTTATGGACTCATACTCCAGGGAGCATGTCTCAGTTTGACTCAGAGATGTGAATTCCATTCAGAAATCCATTTTTCATCTTCAGTTCATAACCTAGCTGCCTTTTGTCTTTATTTTTTAAAATGTCACTTTGTGTCCTGGTGAAAGTGAGTGACTAGTTTCGGTATCAATATCATGTCACAGAAATGATTCTGTATTGGCTTAACACACACATTCATCACCAGAGTTTGGTGCCTGGCATTTGCTTAACATGCAATAAATGTTGAATTGAACTGAACCACATATAATTAAATTGAATTAAAATAGAATTCAAATGATTTGGATGTATTAAATGGGGTCTCTCCTTTCACATATATGGCAGTATTCTAAGTGTCTTAATTTCAAACTTCCTCAAACAATCTGAGAATAACCAAATGGTCAATAGAACATAGAGAATAGGGAGAACAAAGATAGATCTGGGTTTTGTTTTTGTTTTGTTTTTATAATGATAACCATCTAAGTAAAAGAGAAGGATGATTTGCACAGTTGGCTCAGAAATCTGAGAGTCTAAGGCAAAATTTGCTTCAGCAAATACAATGATCGGCACAAAATTTGTCCTCAGAGCCATCAACCCCTCTATTCTGGGCCCTTCTCTGGCTTTCTCAAGCTTCCAGTACTAGCATTGTCATAGGCTTTACCCCATAAAAATCTGTCTCAAGAAAAGATAAAATACACAGGCTCATACTAAGATGCAAATTATCAAAAACTATTGAAAGCATCAGCCCTCCCATGAACACCTGCATGTTATAGGGATTTAAAAGCTTATGCTAAAGGGATGAAGTACTATATCAGTAGTCAGCAGATGGGGAGAAACACTGAAAATTAAGGACACTTTGGTGTACACCCCAAATTATACCACATCACCAGGATATAATTTTTCCTCAAATTTTCACTTGACTATATTAGAAAATTAAAGGTGTTTTGTTCTGCTCTGATTTATTTTTTCAGTTAGGCCAATGGGTTGACCCCTGTGTTTTACAGTTTCCCCATAATGGAAAATAAACACAGAGGCAATAATCAGACACCTCTTTTAGGTGATACACCTGGGCTAAGATGTTGGGAGTGCATTTCTTAAGAGTTAGTAGTAAAACAAACCAAACATATCTTCCAATTTCCTCATTCTCTTCCCCAAGGAAAATCTAAGCTGTGTAATCCTTGGAAATCCTCCCAAGGAAATTGGTTCCTCTGTCCATTCCCAGAATGCACTAGCTCCATTCAGACTAGATAGCGTGAACTCTTAGCCATAGCCAATTTAGGGGTAGGAAAAGTTGCTGATGAGTCACTCTTGAATGGAATTAGGGAAAGGAGGCAATAATAAAGGGAAGGTTTTTTTTTTTTCTTAAAAAAGTGAGGAAGAAGGCCACCTGGGTGGCTCAGTAGTTGAGCATCTGCCTTTGGCTCAGGGCATGATCCCAGGGTCTTGAGATCAAGTCTTGCATCAGTCTCCCCACAGGGAACCTGTTTCTCCCTCTACCTATGTCTCTGCCTCTCTCTCTCTCTCTCTCTCTCTGTCTCTCATGAATAAATAAATCTTTATTTTAAAAAGTGAGGAAGAAATTACTCTTCCTGCTGTTAAGGCATACTACATAGCTACAACAATCAAGACAGATAAACGTGATAAGATTACATAAAACTATATGTACGTACACAGCAGCACACACAAATAGGTGTGACTCTGACTTGTGTGAAATCTGAATAAGCTCTGTGGATCATACCAACACTGACATCATGGTTTTGATACTGTAGCTATAGTCATGCAAGATAATAACATTGGGGAAGGAGGGGTGAATAGTGTATGAACCTCCCTGCACATCTTTTGCAACTTCTTATGTGTCTAAATGTATTTCAAAAAATGTCTTCAATGGACGATGAAAGTTCATTTCCAACATGGGGTGCTACTGCCTCCCACTGTAGCGCTCTGCATACTAGGATCCAGCAAGAGAAAGGCTGGTTGTGGCGAGCATTAAGCAGGTAGGGCCATTCGAAGAGACCCAAGGACTGGACACAAGCTACAATATAATACAAGCAGCAGCAGCAGCAGCTGGTTCTGGCCTTGGACTTCTTTCTTGCTTCTTGCTTTTAGGCCAAGGCCAGGGTCAACTGAATATAAAGACTGGTTTCCTTGGAGTCCTTAAAACAAGGAGCTTGGCAGAGGGAGGAGGAAAAACAGCAGATCTCCCAGAGTACTGTAAGCGCTAAGACAATAGAATGGAAATGGGTCTTGAGGGCAGGTATCAGGGTACCTTGCTGAAGAAAATCATAGCATTTGGCCATTGCCCTTTCCAGAGACCAAGCAGAGAAAGAAAAGAGGCAGAAGTAGCCTATCCTACCAAGTTGCTTTTAAACTGCAACATTTTATGCCTGGCTGTTCTAGTTTCCTCTCCTGTGATGTGAAGAAGGAATCAGTTTTTGCTTCACTGAAGATTCTACTTCTAAGTTGTGTCCTTAAGGTATTACACGTTAACAAAATGTTGACAGATCAGACAGCATTTTTAAATGTCGCTTTTTTTACTATACTTTTTTTTCTTTAAGCAGAAAGTACAGCTAGCAGCACCTTCAGTGTTCATTTCATCCAAGGACTCTCTAAGCATATCGTATATTTATTGCATCTTTGGGAGTAATCATTTTCTTTCCAGCCTTCAAATTACTACATATTTGTTACTGCACCACTGAGGAAGGAGATCATTTGTTATTAATTCCTTGTCTGATGTGAAACACTTAATTCCAACTGAAACCACTGCACAAGAAAATAAACAGTACATTTCATATGCAGTGTCTGCTTCCCTCAATGGGAGGCAGTGGGAGTCATTTTGACCATATGGTGGGTATTTATCATCCTATGGCTCATGAGTATCTCTACTGTCTGCCTCCCTTTTCTTCTCAGACCTGGGCACTGGCTCTTTTTCAAAGTAAGGTCAGCATACTTTCAAACAGAACTTCTAAACCTTGGAAGCTCATCAGAATCCCCAGAGAATTTTTCTTTTAATGCCAATTACCAGGGGACACCACTCTCAGGTCTGTCCCAGGGTGGGACACTAGTGGTTCTTCTTCTTGCATTCCAAAGCCAGGTTGCTTGAGTATGACACCCAGCTTTGCTGATTAAGACTGGGAGTTGGTGGGCACGTTATTTAATCTCTGGGCCTCAGTTGCCTCAACTGCAAAAATATTACCTAAACCACAGAGTTATAGTGAGAGAATTCATGTAAAGTAATTAAAGCAAAGCCTGGCTCACAGGAAGTACCTGTTCATGTTAGCTACGACTTTTGCTGATGAGTACTGCCATTCTTAACCTCTAATAAGAACGCTAAGATTTATTCTCCTACTCTTGCCCACCGAGTTTTTCCCTGGACATTGTTGATTGACTTCCAGATGCTTCACCAAAAAAATTCTACAGAAGAAAGGGAAAATCCCAGGGCCAGTTTTAAAGTAGGTCCAGTACAAGGCAGGATGGATCTTTTGTTTTGCTTAGAATCAGAAATGCCGAAAAATGAGTGAAAAGAACCCTCTGAAGAAATCTGATACTTTCTATTTTGAAAAATGTTAATGCATGCACATGCAAAATGCCAAAGGCTTCAGTGCTCCAAACTTTACATCTAAATAGTTTTGAGCAGCCACACATCACTAAAAGGTCATACAGCAAATGGAAGAAAAAAAGAGCCCAACATCCAAATGGTCAGAGTATTCGGACACGTGACTATATATACCCAACAAATAACACTCTAGAAGTCTGTCTCATCCTCAAACCCAGATCTAATAACTGGTTATTAGGCATCTGCAAACTCACACACATGTGGCACTTCTGATGTCTTCTAGTCCTTAGTCCTATAGGATGGGCTAGATTCATGGAAGTGCTACTGCCTGAAACATGCCCTTTAAGCTTCACAAATTATGCACCAATACTTGTCTCTTTAGATTGCAATCCTCTCACTGATAAGCAGCCTCTTTAGTCAGCCTGGGTACTACAGACTGCCACATGTGGATGGATTGTTAAAAATACAAAATATAATAAAGGGGATGTGGAGAAGAAAGCATATTGGACAGGGCTCTGAAAGCTGTCATTTTATGTGTCAAAGAGTTAATGATATACCCTTCTGTTCTTCCTATAGCACCTAGCACAGGGCTTTCCATGGAGTAGGTAGTCAATTCGGATTTTGTTGAATGACATAGTGCCGTTGAATAGTATTAAGTGCTCTGTAGGTCTAGGAGGGTTTACACATATTTAAGGTGCAATGTGTATGTAGTATTATTGCCAATGCCTTTGTTTTCATTTTTATTGCTCAGAAATTAAAGAGTTAAAAAAACTCTTCTTCCCAGAGACACAAAAGGGTAAGTGATGAAAAGTCTTTTACTTACAGTGATTTTTTTAACTCTTCTACCTATCGCTTTTTTTTCACTACTCTTATTCATCTTCTTTTATCGATGCTCAACTACAAATCATAGCACTGTGTTTATTATGGTTTATTCATAACTCTGAATGAAATGTTATTTGATAAGTGATTGTAAATTACTAGCTTCTCTTATCTAAACCTATCCATCTACATATTTCTAGTGTCCATTAGCCCATCAACCATAGGTACTAAGCCAAATATATCAAATATATTGTCGTTTCCTGTTACAGATAGGAATGACAATTTGGCACAAAGTTTTAGAGTTTCCTGATCACATTTTGACTGTCATTTTCAAAATGTAAATATATTGTGTTAAATGTAACCCTCAGACTGCAGCTACCCTATGTTGTAGTGAGGCTCTTAAAAAGCCAGTTGTTCTGTTAAAGGTTCTGTGTTTTTCACTTCTCGGCACAATAGGAAGCTAACATAACAGAAATTTACTAACACACGATATTCTTTTAGCACTGTCCTGCCATATTATAATAAGGTTTTACTTTTAGATCGTTGAGTAATTTAACACGGTATAGATTTCGTTGTCTTAAGAGAACTATTGACTAAAAAAAGGTGGGGAGAGGGAAGAAAGCATTATACTCAGGAGGGTAAAGGTCTTATGTGAAAGAGAATGTTGCAAATACTTTTTCTTTAAAGAGAAACTGGACAAAGGCCAGACTGATTGTTGAGGGAACAGTGCTGCCACGATTAGGGGGAAGTTAACTGACTTGATAGGTTCTTTCCATATGTGACAGCCATGACTTTATCATTCAATTCTCACAAATGCATCCACAAACAAATGGACAGTGATCTCCCCATGTATACAGTACAAGGAAACATGTAAATCTGAGCCATGAGGTTCTCAACAAAGAGTAACGCTGAAATTGACACACAGGAAGATCTTTTTACTCAGAAGACAATGTGTACTCATTTGGCATTTTCAGGTTCAAGGCTACTAGACAAGGAACTATCTAGGAAGAAATCTGGTGAGGTGACAAACTTCATGCTCTATGAGTTTCCAGTTCACGCACTTCCATCTGCTGAAAGTATATAGCTCCAGAGATGGCCCTGCACTCCACATTAAGAGCAGATGTTCTCCTTGGAAATAGGTTTCCCGTTTAAAAATGAACCATCAGACCCTATTATAATCTGCTCTTCTGTCATTTGCTTTGTTATACTTTCTGTGCCAACAGATTGTGAGGCACCAAACATTTGAAGCAAAGCTCTATAAAATTGCTAACATCTAGTAATAAATATTAATGTTCAACTGTTACATGATAACTAGAGGTAGATAGAAAGTTGGCTAACATTTGACAATAAGTGGAAAATCATTTAATATTCATTTTAACAAATGTGGTCAAGAGTGAACTCTTATTATTAGGATAGATATGAAATACAGTTTTATATGTGATTCTATTATATAGCACTTTCTAAAGAGAAAATCGTAGAGGATGGCTGAATGAATGGGAAGAATACTTCTTTGTATCGTAGTTAGTTGGGCTGGGAATACTGGGGACAGTGAAATTGCGTCTTTACTTTCATACTCATGGCGTGCACACACACACACAACACACACAACACTGAAAAAATAAATAATTCTAATACTTTTTTAAATATACACTTTGTCTTCCTCTTAAAGCTTCTAGAATTTGCCTTAAGTAATAGGAAACTAAGGTACAGAAAGGTTAGGTAACTTGCCAAGTTAGAAAGAGGTAGTAGACTGGATTTGAATTCTAGGCTATAAGAGTCTAAAGATAAGAAGTTCAGCCACTACACCATGCTGCTTCTTCATGGAGCTGCTTCTTCACCAAGGGACACAGTCCCATTTTTTTAAATTCCCTAAAAATGCTGTTACAACAGAAGTCTGCAGAACTAGTAAAATCTGGCCGAACTTCCAGAGACATCAGGCCAGCAACATCTCAGAAACTGAGAACCAAACTTAAGTGGCCTTTCAGAGAAGACTGTCACAGCAAAGCATGTATAGCTCCTACAGTATGGACAAGCTACCAAAGATCAAACTATGATATTAGTGGTTTGACAGTAAGTAAAAACAAAGGCTGTGGGTGGGGAGGTTACCATTTTGTTATTCTATTAGGTAGACTGTGCTCATGAACTTGGGTAATGTATTTTAAAAACTTATTTGGAGAGCCCTCCATTACAGTAGTTACAGGTATGGGAATATGGAGCCCAACAATTGTTTCATCTGTAAAATGGAGGCCATAATGTTACCTGTCCTTCAGGCTGTTAGGAGGATGAAATGGAAGAAAATACATCAAACTCTTAACACAAAGACAGGAACAGAGTAAGCACTCAGTAAGTGTTAGCTACTGCTGTTTTTGTTATACAGTTGTTCATTTTCTTGCCTACTCTCACCCAAATAGTTCCTCAGGCACTCGAGTGCAAAGGCTCTTATTCCTCTTGGAAAGGCAATAGAATGCAATAGTTAAAAGTAGTCTTGAGAACCATACTACCTTAGTGTAAACCTGGCTGTGCCACTTCCTGCCAGTGAGATCTTGAACAGGTTAGTTATCTGTCTCAGCTTCTTCATCTATAAAATGGGACTAAAAATAGAATCAACCTCATAAATGTGCCATGAAGATTACAGTTTAAGTTCCATGAGGACATGAATTTTTGTCTGTTTTGTTCAATTATGCATCCCAGAACATACCTGGCATACAATAAGTGTTCAATACAAATGTGCTGACTGCTTATACACAAAGCACTTAGAACAGACCCTATACAGATATATGAAAATTAGCTATCATTTACAGCTGTACTACCGGGCCTAGTGCAGTGCTTAGCACAGGTTAGGACCTCAAAAACTGTTGGTAGAATGAATAAATGAATGTTGTTCCTTGAGTCTGTACCAGCCCTCCATCATGCGAAACTGTAAAGCTACTGAAGTTTGACCTTTCATGCCCATTGCCTCCCTCATCGGCATCAAATATTGTGTACATACCTTTAGTAATTAAGAAAAATTTCTGGGGTGCCTGGGTAGCTCAGTCGTTTAAGCATCTGCCTTTGGCTCAGGCCATGATCTCAGGGTCCTGGGATCAAGCCCCACGTCAGGCTCCCTGCTCAGAGGAGAGTCTGCTTCTCTCTCTCTCTCTCGCTCTCCCCCCCCACCCCCACTTGCATTCTATCTCAAATAAATAAGTAAAATATTTTTTTAAAAAAGAAAAATTTCTGAGGCTCAAATGAAATAGAATGTCAGACATGTAAGATCTCATGTATCCATGATTCACACCTTCCATTTTGCTAATTTATTCTATATCCATGATATATTATAGGCTTGATCTTGAAATTAGTAGTGGGACCCACATGGTAAGCAAAATAGTTATGATCTCTGCCTTCACGGATCTGTGGATCTTACAGCCTAGTCATTTCCCTCCCCTGTGGTTTATTTTCCTCATCTGTAAATTTAGGGAGTTGAATGGACCACAAAGGTCTCTTCCAGATCCTAAATTATATATAACGGGACACCTGGGTGGCTCAGTGGTTGTCTGCTTTCTGCTCAGGGCGTGATCCCGTCGGAGATAGAGTCCCGCACGGGGCTCCCTGTGAGGAGCCTACTTCTCCCTCTGTCTATGTTTCTGCCTCTTTCTCTATGTTTCTCATGAATAAATAAATGATCTTTTTTAAAAAAAGAAAATGACTTCAAGATATCTAAACAGAATAAATTTAAAAAATCAAAAATAACATGCTGGCTAAAACTATGGGTTTTCAGATAAGGCTACTTGTATAGGAACCCCATTTCTGGTAGTTTTTAGATGTTTGAACCTGAATCACATAAAGGCTTTCCAAGCCTCAGTTTTCTCACCTACAAAATGGGAATACCGGTAAGAGAATTATCTTGTCATTTTGGGTAGACTAAATAACAATATATATGTTTTATTTTGGTAGTGCCTGGCACCTACTAAATGCTGAACAGTGGTTAATATTATTTAAGCTCTATTTCTCTATGATGTGCCATTCATAGGGCCCTATGTGGGAAGTTGCTCCCCATTGGGCCAGCTGTATCTATAAATGTTAAATAGGGCCAATCTGGATAGCATTTCTATTTTTCTGAAATGTCTTTGAATCTCACCTCCTTTTGGTTGGGCCTGAGTTGTCAGATGGAAAAATGAAAGCCCTCGGTCTCAGCAAAGCTTTCTTACCTGTGTCACATTGCTAGGCAGTCAGTGTCTGTATATCATGTCAGATTGTGATAAATGCTAAGGAGAAACAGAGCACCCAGGCAGGGAAAGAGGATAGTAAATATCTAGAGGGTTACAAAAACTTCGGTTAGGATAGTCAGGGAATACTTGTTTCAGAAGTATTACCACCACTAAGTGACAACTTTCAGTTTCCCAATGTGCACTTCTCTTTCTTATGTGGTCCTGGGAAGGAAAGCCCTCTTGTGTTCACTGCCTTCTGACTGAGGTTGCTGTTTTGGCACATTACTCCATGGTTTATCAAAGCCAGGTGCAGCTCCCTGACAGTGTTGGGAGGGATTTAAAACATCTTCAGCTGCCTTTGGAGACTTCAGAAGGGATTGGTCTAGGCCAAATATTTGACCTGCCATCTGAAACTAAGCAAGTGAAAAACAAACCTACCATATGGTCAACTCAAGCTCCACCTGGGTGGAGGTTCTGGCATCCAGCCTAGTCCTCTATACCACTACCCCGGTCTATGGCAAATGAGAATGACTTTCCTTGATATAACCTCACCAGATAGTTCTTTGTGTCATAATAGCTATTTTCTAAGCAAAATTATACCCATGTTTAAGTTTGATCCTTTATTGGCAAGAATCGCTGACCAAAAGAGTGGAAACATTTGTGAATACTCCCTCTTCTCTCTCACCTGAACCCAGAACCTCCTAAGCACCCTTCCCCGTACACACACACACACACAAGTACACACACACACACACACACACAACTTTTTTGGCCCCAACACAATAAAAATTCAGAGACGAGAGTAGTGAATATGGTGCAAAGTTAATCTTGAGATTTATTATATGAGAAAATATTACAGGAAAACTGTAAAGATGTTACGTCTTTCAAGAAACCTAGACCTAGAACTTTAAAAAGCCAATGTACTGCATAAAAAATAGTGACCAAAAATAGCTATTGGAAACCATATTATTTTTTCCCTGGATTTCAGTGCTAAAATGTAACAGTGAATTAGTGTTTCATCGAAAGGAAAAGAGGAAAAGCCCAAGTAGAATTAATCAACAAAGCTGACAACTTCGGGGATAAAGAAGTTAATCATACCAACTCCGTAACCTCTGGAGAGTTGTGTTCCATCAAAAGCTCAGAGTTTTGTACTTTTCCTTTGTAGAGTTTTTCCAATTTTAAAAGTTAGCATTCCCCCTCTCTGTGCCCTCAGTTGTTCTTCAGTCTGCAAAACCTGGAGATGCTTCCTATTTCTGGACCAGACTAATCATATGCTGAGTCTTCTGATCACAGGGAGATCAAAATGTCAAAACTCCAAAAGACAAGGTTTAACCCAGGATTCACATTTCCCTTCATTCTCTATGAAATACAAAGCCCAAGTATACTGATAATTACCAAAGCTGGATGATGGGGATATCACATTTATTTTTATTTTATTTTTTTTAAATATTTTTTTTTCAATTTTTATTTATTTATGATAGTCATAGAGAGAGAGAGAGAGGCAGAGACACAGGCCGGGGGAGAAGCAGGCTCCATGCACCGGGAGCCCGACGTGGGATTCGATCCCGGGTCTCCAGGATCGCGCCCTGGGCCAAAGGCAGGCGCCAAACCGCTGCGCCACCCAGGGATCCCGGATATCACATTTATTATACTATTCTCTCGGCTACTATATATATATATATATATATATATATATATATATATATATATATATATATTTGCATATTTTCATAATAAAAAACCCTCAAGGCCATAACAATTGGCAGATACTCCTTACTCTGCTTCCAGCCTTCTACCATCTAAGTTGTTTAGATGGTCCCAAACCCCAGAAGTAGCATCCCACACTTAATCAGGGAGCAGAAAAGATAGAGGATTTGCCTAGAGCCCACTCTTACAGGGAGTACTCCTCAAAAAAAAAAAAAATGGTAGGGCTGTTCTGACCCATTAATTACTTTTCCCAGGGCCAATTAGAATTTCCTTTTGCCTCATTTAGCTTGTAGAAGAACAAGTATCTCCCTAATTTATACACATAAGAAAGAGCCAGTTTATTATTTCAAAATGCTGCAAATCATGTTACCTTATGGAGAGATAAACACTGTGAAAGGCATAGAACATGCCTATATCATCTGCTCTGTGGAGTCAGAAACACCTGATCCTAAAAATTGATTTCAAACATTCTAACTGCCTGCTTTTTCTCTCCCATGTGGCCCTATTCTGACTTACCCCCTAGGTCCTCATTTCTCCCTTAGCATTTTACAATTGTTCTCTCCACTCTCTAGTGTTGATTCTCTATTGATAATGATATTCCCACTTTTGGCTACAAGGAAGCAATAAGGAATGTATCCAGCTTGGATCACTTCTTAGCCTCTTCATGGCCATCACCCCGGCTCAAACTACCACTTTCTCTAGCCTGCATTACTGCAGGAGCTTCCCAATCGGTCTTCCTGCTTCTGCCTTTGAGCCTCTGTAATCCATTGGTCAGAGTGATACTGTTAAATTTTGTGTCAGATTACTGCTCTGCTCAAAACCCAGAAAGGCCTCCCTCTTCTCTCTGGACTAGATACCCATGTGGCTACTAAATCAGTTTCTTTAGGTTTTACTCAAAAATTACTTTCTTGGTGACACCTTCCATGACTGTCCTAACAAAAGCTTCAGTAGCCCCCTAGACATTTACTATCCCCCTTTTCTGCCTCACTGTTTTCCTTTCCTTAGCATGTATCACAATCTGACATAATATATATTGTACTTATTTATCTTGTCTATGTTCCCCATAGAATATAAACTCTATGATAGCAAGGGTTTTTGCCTATTCTGTTCACTATTCCATCCCCAACACCTAACAGACTGCCTATCATGTAGTAAGTGCTCAGTTAATGCTTGTTGGAAGAACAAATGAATTAGAAACCACATAGGTATATAAGTCTCTGTGTGTGTGTGTGTGTGTGTGTGTGTGTGTGTGTGTGTGTGTGTCGGTAGGACTGTTTAGATTGAGGGATCAGGTAGAAAATTGTACTATATGATCATCTTTCTCAAATCAGACTATTATAAATTCTCCCATTTGCCAACTCTTTTCTCTCATTCTTGCCCTTTCACCTCTAATCACATAATAAGACCTATCCAGTTTTCTTTCTAGTGCTACTATCACTATCCTAATTAAGGTCCTCATACCTCATGCATAGATTATAGTAAGAGTTTTCTACTTAGTCTCCCCAGTGTCCAATCCACTGTCAATCCATTCTTCAAAAAGTTTGGTATTCAGCAAGCATTCAGAAGTAAGGCTTTTCCCAGGCCCCTCAAAGCTCAGGCCATGTGCAATGGGCTCAAGGTTGTAGGGGTAGAATTATAATACATGAAGCTCAGTGTAGAAGGCAGTTGGACACAGCTAGATTTCCTGGGAAGTTCAGATGTGGATTAATGCTTGAAAATAGGAGAAAGAGGCAGGCTAAAGAGGAAAATAATTGGCCCAACTTCTCAAACACCATGGTAAACACTAGAATAAGAAGTCAGGAAAGAAACTGTATGAAGAAACAACTCTAGAGCTGACTATAAGATTTGAGCTTCAGCTTTCTCCCTCAAAATGCATACGGTCTGTAGACAACATGATCTAAAACCTCAAACTAATATGCTATGAAAAAAGGGTACCTCTTTTTCCCTCTAAATTGCATTCTTTGAAAAGATTCATTTTATGAAATTGGGATAGAGATTAAATTTATGTTAACTGTGCTTTACTTCTCATATCTATGTATGTAAATAAGTACATACATATAAGCATTTTATATGTTGAGAAAGAAGAAGAGAAAGGGGATAGACCTTGTTTTGTGACTCACTGAATTTTTTCCCCACTCTGGTGATCATGAAAATTATTTTTTCTCGTTGCCTGCTAATCAAAATCAGATAAATACTTCATTCATAAATACTTCAAGGAGAAGAAATAGTAAAAAAAAAATGAAATATTACATATAAAGGGGACATTGGTGTGGAGGTGCTCAAGATCTGGCCCTGTGAATAAAGCACTGTGTGATACTGAAATGTCTCTAGTTAGAATGCTTTCTACCTGGGACAGAGAGTGGGGTGCTTTGCATCTGAAAACTGGGGAATCTTCAGGAGATCCCCAAAGTCCTGGGGATTGTAAATGAAAGTATTTGTGTACACCACTGCAATGGTAAAGATTAGCAGTTGCAACAGAGACTATGGCCCACAAAACCTAAAATATTTACCATCTGGCCCTTTGCACGAAAAGTTTGCTACCCTTGGCATACAGTTTTGAATAGAAAATCTCAGAGTGCACTCAGAGTAACAAGGATGAGTATTGTGAAATGTTTGTTTCAGTTATATGTGTGTGTTATCAAGTCATGATGCAAAATGCATTCCTTACTATGGGGAACAATTCAAAAAATGGAAAAGCACTTTAGTCCATGTTAATGAGTTTGACTTTATCTTGAGAGAAGCCATTGACAGGTTTTAAGCAGAATTGTGATTTAACCAGCACTGTATTTTAGTAAGATCCTTCCTGCTGCAGTGTGAAGGATGTGATAAAGAGAGGCAAGGGTAGATGAGAGGAGGCAAATTAGGAGATGACTTCAGTCATTCAGGTAAGTGGTGGCAGTGGGAATGAGGGAAGTTTATCAGAAACTTTCTGAGAAGCTCCTATATGTTAATTTTGGGACATAAAATACTTTTGTCTTGGTCTCTGATACTCCCCATACTTTTTGTCAAGATTTTATTTATTCATGAGAGGCACACAGAGAGAGGCAGAGACACAAGCAGAGGGAGAAGCAGATTCCCTGCAGGGTGCCCAATGCAGGACTCAATCCCAGGATCCCAGGATCATGCCCTGAGCCGAAGGCAGATGCCCAACCACTGAGACATGCAGGCATCCCCGAAACTCCATAATTTTCTGCTAAAGAAAAAAAAATGAATGCTAGAATAGTGTTGGCAAAGCATCTCAGTGCTTAGCTCTGCATGTTACTCAGGTCTGGCCTCCCAAAACCCTGAGAACTACATCCCAGACTGAGAAAGTGCTGGACCACCAAGGCAAACTGGACAAGAACCATTCAACAACAGGAATTTTTAAATAGATTAGTCTTTAAATTCTTTATATCAAGGCCTCCTTTGGGGAAGTTGATGAATTCATCACCAAAGACTTTAAGCATCGAAATCATTCCTCCCTTCCCATTTTTTCCTTGTCTGACCTCACTTCTAGGCTTAGCTCTGTGTCAGGGCCCTTCCTGACTGAGAAGGACCAGATAACGGTCCCTTGGGGGCCTATCAACATCTCTTCAATCACACCTGAGCTATGAGGCAGGCATGCCAACCGATTCCTAGGCCTCTGGTGGCCAAGTGCTCACAAATGATTCAGTCAGTTTTCCCAGCTATTTTTTTTTAACTCCTTGATATTCTTCTCCAATAGTCTGGGGCTTCTATTTAGTTTTCAAATATGCCTCCCCTCCCCACCACCACTCTCACCCTGCTTTATAGCCCTCAACCTCCCTCATTTTCAACCAACTTTCTGGATCTAAAAAGTCACCAGGGCCTATTGTGAACATATATTGGGATTGACTCCAGCTGTGCTGACCTGTAACACACATGAATACAGCCTTGACAGATTGCTTGAAACCCAGAGGGACAGATGAATATGGGGTTACCAGACCTTCATTTCAAGGGCTGTTGACTAGCTAGAGTGCACAGACTCTAAAAGAAGCCATAGTCCTGTCATGCATGACTAATGCAACTTGAAAGGCAGGCACTGGGTATAGAGAGAGTAGTGAGATGCCTATGAGGCTGATCAAAAGCCCTCTGGCTAGAAAATCACACTGCTATAATCACTTCTTTGGGGCACGATATTGGGTTCTCAAAGACCTCAGTTAAAATGTCAATATGTTTTCAAGGTGGATAAATGCCTTGGGACATTAGCATCCATTGGTTAATATTTAAGTAAGGAAGAACATATCAGGTTGATTACCTGTCTCTTAAGAGTAGTTGAAAAGAGTAATAATTTCTAAGTAGACAGACATGGTTTTGAATCCTATCTCTGCTGCTTGGTAGCTATGTGACCTTGGGTAAGTCCCCTAAGCTCTCTAAGCCTCAATTTATGTGTATATAAAATGGAGATATCATCATCCATCCATAAGGTTACTATGAGGAGGAAATGAGATGATATTTGTAAAATGGCACATAGTAGATGGTCAATTTAAAAAGTTTGGCTCCCTTAAACCCTAGCAGAGTAGAGAACTCTAGAAAGGATGGGATACAGCTAAATTTTAGAGATAATCTGGAATAGAAAAGGAAGTGGGGAAGACAATCATAAGAGAGAAGACTCCGGTTGGGGAGAGGGGAGCATACTGGAAACCTGGACATCTAAGGAAAATTAAGGCTTTGGGCACCTGGCGGGAAGTCGAGACACTGACACACAGGGAGAAGGAAAGCGGGGAAGTGTTGGGGCCACTGGCACAATTTCCCCCTCACCTTTGGGCAGCAACAGCAGAGGTTCCCACCAGGGCTCTGTGGACTCCCTCCAGAGCATTGATCATTGAAAGAATGAGGTAGGGTTATAGCCAGTGAGCCAGTAATTGCATATAACCAAGAAAATCTTGTGTCGCTTGTCACTCATTCTCCTCCACATCCAAAGCAGCACATGATGGAAGTGTGAGACATACAAGTAGGTCATTTGCCAACAAAAGGAAAGTTAGGACCTAGAACTCTAAGAGAAAACCTCTCTGATCCCATCCTGGAGAATTTTGTTTTGCAGGTTAAGGGTCCCATCCCCTTACAAGTGGTGGCATATCTATACCCCAAAACCAAAATAATGAAAATGGGTAGTCTTATGTGTCCCTCAAGCAGCTGTCACTTCTTATCAGAATCTGCCTTCTTGGGCAGTTTCCCACCATGGTTTCTTGACCCCACACACAGCAAAAATCAATGACAGATGAGGTGAGTCACAAGTTACCAAAATGAAGAAGTGTGCAATTTAAATAATTTGCTCTGTTTTGTTTTACAACTTTTAATAGCTTTGACATGATGTCTCTGATTTAGTAACTCTCCCACTTTTGGCAGAGGTTCAGTAGTTGTCCATGACCTTGGATGTACTGGTGTTGCATGTATGAATGCCCTTCATCTTGTGACTACTTATTTTTCTCTTGCTCATTCTTTGAAGAATCTTATTTTAATTAAGATTTTATTTATTCATTCATGAGAGACACAAAGAGAGGCAGAGACACAGGCAGAGGGAGATGCAGGCTCCCCGCAGGGAGCCCGCTGTGGGACTCGGGATCCCGCCCTGATCTGAAGGCAGCTGCTCAACCACTGAGCCACCCAGGTATCCCTGAAGGATATTTTATTTTTTAAAGATTTTATTTATTTATTCATTAGAGAGAGAGAGAGAGGCAGAGACACAGGCAGAGGGAGAAGCAGGCTCCATGCAGGGAGCCCGACGTGGGACTCGATCCTGGGTCTCCAGGATCACACCCTGGGCTGAAGGCGGCGCTAAACCGCTGAGCCACGCGGGCTGCCCTGAAGGATCTTATTTTAAAGAGGAGTTGCCATTCCTTTTTGAGGACCCCCCCCAAAAAAGGTAAATGGAAGAGGGTCAGAGAAACTACTTTGCACTTTTGGTGTGGACTAATTACATAAGCACTCAAAATGGGTTCCTGTGACTTAATGGCCTCCAAGACAGTGACAGATCAGCCTCCTTCCAATACACCTTTAGGAACATCTGTGAGTCTGTGTAAACATCTGTATATACATCTGCATATGTGATTTCATTTGTCCCAGCATGTCTGCATTCGCATTCTGATGTAACATCTGTTAAACTGCAGCATCAAATATCTGGCTCTTGCTACAGCTTTAAGCTAATTCTGGGGGGATGAGATGCAATCTCAATTTAATACAGGTGGGCAGGGATAGCAGAAAGCTGGAGATCAAGGGAAACAGTGGATTTCCTTGAGATTTTTTTTTTAATGGTCCAGAGATACCAGGTCATGCTGAAGCAATTTAGCCTTTAACCACTAAAGGCATTATTTGGGAATGTTCTGCCATGCCCCTTTTTTTACTCTACCAGGATTTTTTTTTTCTGCCCATTTCTGCCAGAATGAATACCTACAGCCGAAGTGCTAAGCCCCAGAGAATAACAGTTTAGATAAAGCAAGATTATTGGGACTTATACCATAGCCCTGTTACGTACAAAGTCAGAGCCTCTCCTGTTGCTTCACTTTCAAATCGGAAGGCATCAAGGAGGCAGCCACGTCATCTTTGTTTCAAACTCTCTTCTGCTATCAGCGTCTACTATTTCTCACCTTTCTAAAAAATTGATTCCTCAGAGAAGTCCCACTGTGAAGTTGGCCTGAAATGGTGATTCTTAAAGAATGGTTTTAGTGTTCTTGTTTAAAGTACCACCCAGAAAGTGGGCGCCTGAGTGGCTCAGTGGCTGAGCGTCTGCCTTTGGCTCAGGTCGTGATCCCAGGGTCCCGGGATCGAGTCCCACATCGGGCTCCCCCCTGGGAGCCTGCTTCTCTCTCTGCGTGTCTCTCATGAGTAAATAAATCAATCTTTTTTTTTTAAAGTACCACCCAGAAAAGTCTTTGCCACTCTAGATATGAATGGGTCTCTCTCCTCAGAAAATGGTATTAACTAGGATAGGAAGGGGGAGAGGCACACGGGAAATGACTAGAGCCTGGTCGAAGGAAGAAGCCCCCCCTTAGTTGGAGACTTGGCAACCCAGTGAAGTGGAAAAGGCAAGAGGAACCCTTTGGGCCTGAACACCAGTGTCCCCACCAAGGGCTGGTTACTTCCTTGGCCTAAAAATTACCACATCCTACAGCCAACCAATGCTAAGACGCATCTCACCAAACACTCAACAATTTTTCCATAATAGCCTTTAATACTAAAATGCATTGAATTTTTGAAGCAGAGAAAACACATTTAAGGGGGAAACAGAGAACCACCAGATAAAAGGAAACAATGTGGCAGATAACACCATTTAAAACATAACTGTAATAATTTAATAAAGCTGCTTTATCATCTTCATAAAACAGAGTGGTGATTCTGTGTTTTTACAATGATTCAATCACTGTGAAAATGTACATAACATACAAATCAGCATATACAACAATTCCATCTTCATATAATCAGCAACAGAGACTGCTTAATGAGACGTACTGTACTTGCATCCCTCTAAATTTCCACCCTGGTTTGACAGGTAAACAGTAATAGTGTCATCAGGCTCATTCCCCTCACTAGAGGAGCGAAGGCGTAAGCCTTTTGCAACTAATACCTTAGCATTCAAATAGCACAAGGAGGTATTTGTTGCTTAATTTCTAGCTTGAGCTAGTCTGGCTCTTGGTCATTAAAGTCTGTATCCTAGCCTTCCTCATTTGAACGCCAGCCAGTGCCAGTAAAAATCTACTTAACCAGTGCTGTAACGGTGTTAGCCCGTTTGTTTGCTAAGGTCAACAGCAACTTACAGTTAGTAACAAGGTCAATTAATTGCCAACACAGCTGGAGCAACAATCAGCATCATCAGTTTTCCCTAATGACCTACAGTGCTTTCCAATCAAGATCAGGTTTTCGTGGGTTATTCTTTACCAAGAGCGCCTTACAATATACATTTCAGACAAGGTGGTTGATTTTCTTTGTTTTACAAAAGCAATATGAGTTCTATTAGAAATTAATTCACTTTTGCACAATAAGTGACCCACAGGCCAATTCCAGCCTCACAAGAAAACAAAGAGAGCTGCAACAACTTCTTTAGGACAATGTGTTTTGCTCTGGAATATTTCATTATCAATATAAAGCCACCCGGTCCCAGCCCCACCCCCACACATCCCCTTTGAATATTACTTTGTTACATACTTAAACTAAAGAACAACATCTCAATACACTTCAGTGTCAGCAGATACAATTTGACTCATGAAATGACATCCTTAAATGTAATTTTACTGAGAAGGCAAACACTAGGACTGTATACAATGGACTTCTTAAGGTCATGTATGCCAGGTTTTCAAAGTTAGTTAGGGTCTTATTACCCTGGGTAAAGAGCCAAGTGGACCAGACTTGTTAGGATGCTTTGGGGAACATTCAAACATCAAAATGACCCCACAGAGGGCATTGGAATTCTAGCCAGAATTGCTATTATGTACAATAATAATCCTTTTCCCACCCTGGATGCCTGATTGAGCTTCTCCTACACCCCTGCCTCTCCCCAAACTGTCTTCTGTCCTTGGTGCCTCAATTTGACCACTTTTCCTTTGCTTGTTAATGACATGATAGAGTAACATAAAAAGTTCAACTGAATTCCCATCCTACGATCAGTTGTATGCTGTTCTTGAAGGAACACTATCGAGACGATACCCTGGGTGTTGCTAATTTTCAGAGTTCTACACTATATTCCAACATCTCTTATTCATGATCAATAGGTCACCATGTCAACACATTAGTTTAGATGGGCACCTTAGGTGCAATTAGCTCTATTAAGCAGGTTTACTCTGGAGCAGTGATACTCAAAAGTGTGGTCCCCAGACCAGCAGCATCAGCATCACCTTGGAATTTTTAAATAGGCAAAGACTCAGGACCTATCCCAGACCTACCGAAACTCTAAGCATGAGGCCCAATCAACCCATGCTTTAACAAGCCCTCAGCCTTTAGTGGGCATCTGATACATAGGAATTACCAGGCCTCTCTGCCAAGAGCTTTGCTTCAATTGGTTTGGATGAGAACAGAGAATTAACCATTTCTGAGAAGTTCCCACAGTGATGTAGTTGCCGCCGGTTCGAAGACTACAGTTTGAGAAAAACTGCCCTTCAGGAACTGCAGGATACTTTGGCTCATTACCTATCTGGGCAATAAGGTGGACCACAATTTACTCTCCTGGCTTTAAGAGGATCAAAGATATGGTAAGTTTCATTCTGGACAGGTTCAAAGATTAGTCAGTATAGAGAAAAGAGATTCCACATAGCATGGCTCTCTTCTTCTTCCAATTCCTTGTATATAGCATATTCCCTATTTGGGGAAAAGCAATCAATGTAAATTAAATCCTATATATTGCATGAAAAAGTTTACCTGCCCAGGGATGTGCCCAATGTAGCTGTTAGAAAAGCAAGTCATGCCTCAACACCAACTCCTTCCCAAAAGGGACATCAGAATAGATGGAATAGAACTCCCTAGGATTTAGGAACTGAAACTTCTCCCTCAGATTTAAATGTGTAACATGTTTGGAGAGGGAAAAGGAAGAATATTTGGCCTTCTGGCCTTATGTGGCTTTTCATCAGACATACTGAAAAGGAGGAGGGTGGAACATGAGCCAAAGGGAAATCTAGGATCCATGCACAAAATTCCTGCTTGCAGGCATAGCCTGTCTATAAAACTAGCCCTCCTAGGATGCCCTTGTGCTTCCAGGAGTATGTATACATCAGACAGTTATAGAGGGGGAAAAAAAGATACTTTCTTAATGAAAAAGCTTCTTTTTCATTAATGTTTCTCTAAACATGCTCAGTAAAGGGTTTGGGAGCCAAAAAAACTCTGACTTCCCACTGAGGAAAAAAAAAGTATTTTGATAAGGAAAAAGAATTGGTCTATAGTTTGAAACTGAATTCTGGAAAAAAAAAAAGGTGGGGGGGGGAGCAAAATCTATGCCACTGCTACTCTAACCATTTTAAACTTGGCTGGTAAGAGACATGGCAGCCAGTGCCCTCTCTGGCACAGTGGCCATATAACATTTAATATTCCCACTTGCCACAATCTTCTCAAGTTCTCCCTCATTCCCACTGAGCATAGCAGGAAATACACCTGAACAAAAATTGTCAAATCTGACTTGAAAGTGACCTTGATGTGGTAGCTAACAATATAACATCAGGATGGATCAGGTGAAGAACAGTCTAAATTCTACAGGCAGCCATCATAACTTAAAGGAAAAAAATAATTTTAATGCGTTCATCAAATAGTCACTTGAAAACACAAATACCTAATTCAAAACTACTAAGATGAAATGAATCAAAGAGGGAGAAAAAAAGTGTATGAGAGACAATGAAATGAGCTGAAATGAAGATGTTATTGTAATTGATCTCTAATGGTATTGGTTTCAGAGGGAAATCTGCAGCCACACCAATATTTTGCATGAGGTAGTAGTATTCAGCACTGAATAAGAAATAAGGATGAATTTATAGCTTCATTATAGGTTCTTTTTCAGAAATATTCTCTCCTACTTAACCCCATCCCTACTGCCTTACCCTCCCTCAAAACCCTCCCCCCCATAAAAGAAAATATTCCTATAAATACAGCCAAGAACTCAGACAAAAATAATTAAAACATTTAAAAGAGCTCACTTATCCAACTAAACTTAAGAAAATAAATCCTTGTTTGCATTTTAGTGCTCTAACCTCTAAGCTTTTTTCCTGGGTACTCTTGAATTCCAAAAAAATAAAACAAATGAGAACAGAACTACAAAACTTGTTTCTCTAGAAACAACTTTCTAAAGACCAAGGCAGAGCCAAGGTGACCTATTTTGTTTAATTTTAAATAATGAACTCTTAGGCTGCAAGAATACTATGTTGACTACTAAATATTAATAGACAATAAATGGAGGACTTGGAGAAATGTTAAACAAAAAAAAGAATGTGCATAACAAACTTGTTACTAATAAAAGGTGTATTCCTAGCCTACAGCAAAGAGTTAGCTAAATCTAAAGGATTTTCATGTTAATAGTTTCCTGTTCACATTCTTAATTTTAAAAAAGTATTAGTCATAAAAAGACGAGTTCAAGTGTCCAAGTGTCTCCATTTAGAAGGCACAGTAATTGGATTAGTGATGCTGTTACTGGTTACCTGTCTTTTCCTAAATGTACACTTTGTACTGCTTACTCTATTCCTATTTATAATCCTACAATATAGAACAACACGGAGTTCTCAATTCCAGCCCCCGACATGCTTTGCAGTCTAATTCTAATTGTGATTGGGAAACACCGAATCAGGAAGAGTGCATCTGAAAAGATGCTAATTTAGATCTCAAGATAGATTCAGTCTTTTTGAGTTTTAGACGATTGGATACAGGGAATTTCTAAGCCTGGAAATGGATAACTTCCCATTTAGGGCCTGAAAATTTAAAAAACTGATGTCATAAAACTTTCAGCATAGTAGTTCTGACAACTGTAAAGTAGATAGCAGAATATCCAAAAACCACTTTTTGTGATGATCTATCACTGATCTCGGCAGAAGACTGAAAGGCAGGAGAAATACTCTGCAAGGTGGTGAGTAACCACTATGTGGGTAGCCTCCGTGAGTGAGTGTCCTCCAAGTGTTCAATCTATATGTGTGGTGTTGCTCATTCACTTGCCATCTCAGTTTGTTGCACTTTGTTTTTGTCTGTAGTTTTAATTTTTTCTAAGAAAAAAAACACCAACTTCTAAAAGCCTTTTGCCATCACCACATACATAGCAATTTGCAATATCAAATACAACAATAGCACAGCTAGCAAAAGGGTTCTTAAAGCAGGGGTGTCCACAGCAAAGTAGCGGCATTGGAAAGTACTCAAGGTTCAGAAACAACCTTTTGGGGGCTCAATTTCACATCACTGAATCAATGAATAGTACACTATAAATGACCATTAACTTGTCTACACTACAAAACAGTGGCAAGCTTATTAAAGGTGTCCAGAGCTTTCTTTTTGTTATTGTTTTTTTTTAAATGTAATCCTCCACAATGGTAATTTATAATAATTTGACATAGAAAAATATATAAATTCAAACACTTAATACATAATACTTTTCCCAACTGAATTTGTCTCTGTTTCCCCAACATCAAGGCCCCATGAACAACTCAAGCCAAAGCTAATTTGCTCCAAATGAACACCCCTGCTGCCTGTTGAAACGAGAGGGATTGTCACAGAATGATAGTCACTTATAAACAATACATTTAGGGAAAGCTCTGAAATAACAGCCACTCAAGAACCAACCATTGGTGAGCAATTAAAACAACCAGCCACTGCTTCTTCGATAACCAGCATGGTTTCTCTCTGTTCTTCCCCGAGACTGCTTTAGAGAATGATATCCTTCAGACGCTTCACACCAGGAGACTCTTTGTCACGACCCTCCTTCAGAGTGGGGTTGACCTCATGCATGACTTTCTCACTGTCAGCTCCACGAGGCTCAGCTTCAGAGGGACGAGATGGGCCATTGTTGATATATTGCTCCAGATCATGAGCCGGGGGCGCCAGAGCAATGGTGTAAGACACGGAGGGTTTGGTGGGCAGAGGGCTCTTGAGGTGCAGGGGGGAGGTGACAGGGCTAATAGCCTCACAGCCATTGCCAGCCTCTCGGATAGCGCCGTTGACCTTGGGGCTGCAGATGGTCACATCGACAGTTCTCCTGCCTTTCAAGGTGGGCCTCTCCTCAGCCAGGTGTTCACTGACATCTTTTCCAAAGGTTGCAAAAGTCCGCTTGGTGGGGCCGCAGTCATCATAAGCCTCAACATCAGCAGCAGTAGCTTCAATGGACAGCGCGATGACATTCCTCACATGCTCAGGGGACTTGGAGCGGGTGGGCATGGGGTTCCGGGGCATCCAGCACCTGTCAGAGTGGCCAAGAATCCGACATTCTTCCCGGCAATGAAAGCCTTCATTCTGATCTGTTGGGAGAAAATAAAATGTCAATTACATCAGCTTTTCCCAGGAATCTTTGTTACTCCCCAGTGTTCTGGTTTCTTAGGTACCCACAGGCCCTTTTGGGAAATGACACTTTTAGATAGTCCTTTATTGCCTTTTGGGACAAGTGTGAAGAATTGGATTTTTTAAAGGCTGTAGATCTCCCCCTGTATACTCTTCTCTTTTATTATTATTTTTGTTGTTGTTCCTACTGCTGACAAAACTAACCTAAAGGGAAACCTAAAGGGAAACACGTTATGATGAAAAAAAAATGTATATTAAAGAAAGGTTATCCTGAAGTATCAAGATGCTGAGAGTCAGCATTTTTATCAACAACTCCTGCTAAAACTCAATTGCATTTGAAATTGGTTCCAACAGAATAGGGAATGGGGGCAGAGCAGAGAATCCAACAGTCAGTATATCTGAGAAGCCTTGGCCATATTTTTGAGCAACAGCACTGAAAACTATGCTTCCACCTACTTAATTTTAGATTGGTATCACGCAGGATGGATGCCTGAGTGGCTCAGTGGTTGAGCATCTGCCTTTGGCTCAGGGCGTGATCCCAGGGTCCTGGGATTGAGTCCCTCATCGAGTCCTGCATCAGGCTCCCAACAGGGAGCCTTCTTCTCCCTCTGCCTATGTCTCTGCCTCTCTCTCTCTCTCTCTCTCTCTCTGTGTGTGTCTCTCATGAATAAATAAATAAAATCTTAAAAAAAAGATTGGTATGTTCTTCAAAAACCCAATCACTTTACTTTTTTTTGACCATCAGTTCTACCAGCCAATATCTTCACGAAGTTATTTACATGACTTGATTTCCCATTAGAAGGAATATACTGAGATCTTTTCCTTTCAACCGACCCATAAGTTTCAAATGACCCTATGCACATATCACTCACAGGCTGAGCATCATTTAATTATACTCCACTAGCCATCCCTCCTTATTCTCATCTGCAGTTTTATTACGGTCATATTTCTTAAAGATAGCTTTCCTGGATTACTTTAACCCTAACATAGAAGAACTCAGCAGTTAGAATTCATAATTATTGGTGAGACATTTTTTTCTCTTCTCAAATCAGGTTCATTTAATGATAAGGCTTTAATTTGACTCTCAGAGAGGCTTTCTACATGGGTTTCATCAAAGCATGGACCCAGGGTTAATTTCTGCTTATCCATTGGAAAATTGTTCATCTCAATGTCTGGTTTGTAGCCCTAGTTTTCCACATCTATTTTTACGTATATTACACAGAGGAAGAGAGTTAATTAAGATTCGAGCAGAACTCAACGAAACCGAGACCAGAGGAACTGTGGAACAGATCAACAGAACCAGGAGTTGGTTCTTTGAAAGAATTAATAAGATAGATAAACCATTAGCCAGCCTTATTAAAAAGAAGAGAGAGAAGACTCAAATTAATAAAATCATGAATGAGAAAGGAGAGATCACTACCAACACCAAGGAAATACAAACGATTTTAAAAACATATTATGAACAGCTATACGCCAATAAATTAGGCAATCTAGAAGAAATGGACGCATTCCTGGAAAGCCACAAACTACCAAAACTGGAACAGGAAGAAATAGAAAACCTGAACAGGCCAATAACCAGGGTGGATATTGAAGCAGTCATCAAAAACCTCCCAAGACACAAGAGTCAAGGGCCAGATGGCTTCCCTGGGGAATTCTATCAAACGTTTAAAGAAGAAATCATACCTATTCTACTAAAGCTGTTTGGAAAGATAGAAAGAGATGGAGTACTTCCAAATTCGTTCTATGAGGCCAGCATCACCTTAATTCCAAAACCAGACAAAGACCCCACCAAAAAGGAGAATTACAGACCAATATCCCTGATGAACATGGATGCAAAAATTCTCAACAAGATACTAGCCAATAGGATCCAACAGTACATTAAGAAAATGTATATTACATTCTTGTATGAGGATTACCTAATCAAAATTTTTATTACATTGTATAGTGCATCAAGATACGAGCAGTTTAACATTTACAGAAAACCTTGGGGCAGAATTGGAGGAGGTAGGGAGATAAGGAGAGACTGTAAAGATGAAAACAAAAAAGCATGACAAAATAAAGTTGATATTGCTGTGATTGCTTTTTTGCTGGGGGAAGAAGTCTGAAATTCAGGGTCTTGCCTGATACAGTCTATATATAACACATCTTTCTTTATACACTTGTATTTCTTTGTTTGTTTCTTATTTTTAAATAGAAAATGGGATAGTAAAGAGGCAATGTTCTGTTTCATCTACCAAAGGTTATTTTGGTAAATGGGCACATACAATGGGAGGCTCAAGAAATAATGGTTGAATTGGATGTATACCTTATCATTTGGAAAAAAGGCATTGGAAGCAGCTAAATATCATGGCCTACTCCAGGCTGAGTCCAGATTTCAACACAACACAAAATGGCCTTTGACCTACTTTAAACTACTGAAAAGCCAATCAAAGTTCAGACCCTTTCAGTGTACTGGGACACAATTTGCCAATTTATCTTTAAGATGGCCATTTTATGCTCCTTTTCAGTGGTGGAGAATAAAACACTCAGAATTTTGCAGATACGAAGCCAAATAACAAATGAGCATTATCACCAATAAGATAAGTGCCTTCCACCATAGGTAGGGCAATGCTTCTGCAAACTCCAGCATAGTTCCACATGTGGGTTGCATGACCACCTCTACAAAATAGTTTTCAAAGCCTTTTCTCTGCCTCTTCCCTGCAAATTCTCAGTGTTGCCATCTGATAGCCTATCATCATTCAAAATGCGTATGTTTCTAGGAGACAGAAAGTACGAAAGTAAGGAAAACATGTTGGAACAAACTTAAGAAACGTTTACTTTGTATAGACTCAAACATTTGTGGAAGAGTGTACAGATGATCCACCCATAATCAGTTTCATCTAAATGCAGTGTTTTCCTAGGAAGCCCCAAGATCCCTCCAGTAGGACAGAATACCATGTTCAGAGTCCCCCAAAAAGATGTTTTATCCTCCCCATCTCCTCTGAAATCCATATAACTTCCAAGGTAAAAACTCTAAAGAATTAGTGTATTTGTTTTGAGGTGAAGATTAAGGGGGTGCAAGCGGGGGAACATTTTAATAATTAGCTTTTATTTCTATAAATCTGAGTAAGAGTTTCCTGGAAGTCAGCAAAAAGGAAAAAAAAAATGTCCAGAAGGCTATGAGATCCCTGTTCTTTTTTCCCCTAATTTACAGCACAAAAGCATGAAGAACTTGGTCTTTGAACCCTAGAACCATGGACATACGACAAGCCATTAAGAGAAAAACCTCAGGCGACCTTCAGGTTGATATTACAGGCCACTTTCACACACCTCAAGTAGAACAGTGGTGAATTATAATCTAGCAAGATCATCTCAATGAACTGAACATACAGCTCTCATTTCCTTTTAAGTTTTTAGTATCAAGTAGTTGCCTTCCAATTTGGAGATGCAGTTTTTTTTTTTTCAACACAATTAAGTAGGAGAACGCCATCCATGTGTTACACTGAAGGCAAGCACAGTGCTCGTCCCCATATTAGACTGCTTCAAATAAATAGCATGGGAAGACCTGGATCCCCACCACACACAAAAGAAGAGCAGAGGTCCTAGAAACAGATACCTGTAAGATCTTATGAATTTAGGAAGACCAGAGCAGGGAACTCAGTCTTAGAAGCTTCTCTGCAAAGATAGTACTTGATTTCAACTTACCCACTGCCTACATGGATAAATAACCCTCCGGGAAGAGGAAAAGATAAACTCCGCTCCTCCAGGAATGTGATAATAAGCCTACCCACCAATCTCACTAAGCCTATATCAGCCCTATATGAGGTTTAAAAAATAGGAATTTTTTTGGATTAATTATGTGAACTTATATGTTCATTGCTCTTGCCTCAATGTGAGCAAAGACTTGAATCTTAGAGACTCATTTACTCACAATGTTTCACCCCTGGCTTAGATTTGATATCTTTATTTCCTGAAATTCTTACTAAGGGCAGTGACTTGCTGCTTCTCATTTTTAGTATTGAACAACACTTGATGACATTTGTGTCAATTCAATTAAAACAAAATCTAACCTAACTTTAGTATTTATAGCCATATAAAATAGGAAAGAAAGCATGCTGAATATAGACAGACAGGAAGAATGTGTTCCCAGCCAAAGGTAATCTACATTCATAAATGTATTGCAGATAAATTACTTTTTCAAAAGCCAAAACTTCAGTTTAGTAAGGAAACTGCATATTAAAGGTGAGAAAGTCACAATACAAAGCCCCCTAAGAACAGCAATGAAGACAGACCAGATGTAAAAATGTGAAGAAACTACTTCTGGAATTGCACAGAACCGGTAGAGGTTATTTGCCTGCCATCATGTAGTATAGTGGCTAGGGATGGAGGCATAAGAGTAGAGAGGAACCATTTTGTATCCATTTTGAACCATTTTGTAAAAATTAGCTGTCAAAAAAAATTGTCAAGATCCTGGCTCCAGCTGAAACAGAGGTCAGTTAACAATTCACTAGTTCCCTGCTAAGATTCCTCTTATATGCTTATTTATGCCTCTATACCTTGTTACATCTTGACCTGAGCCTACGCAAGGCAAAATGTAAACCTCTAAAATCCACACACAGTTGTGGAAATTCAAAGACATTACCAGGTACAGATAAATGGCGGCAGGTGTCTATAATTTAAATGTACGTATAATTAGGGGTCAGTGAGGAATTTGCAAATTGGTCTTCTCTAATTCTGAACTTGTCCCTAAGATTTGCAAAAATAAATGAATGAACGAACGAATGAATGAATGAATAAAATGTATACGTTTGGAAGTGGGACACACATCTCAAAGCCAGTCCTTAAATCAAATTTAGACAAAAAGTTGAAAATACAGAGAGAATAAAGAAGATGTGGCATATGTATACAATGGAATATTACTCAGCCATTAGAAACAACAAACACCCACCATTTGCTTTGACGTGGATGGAACTGGAGGGTATTATGCTGAGTGAAATAAGTCAATCGGAGAAGGACAAACATTATATGGTCTCATTCATTTGGGGAATATAAAAAATAGTGAAAGGGAATAAAGGGGAAAGTAGAAAAAATGAGTGGGAAATATAAGAAAGGGAGACAGAACATGAGAGACTCCTAACTCTGGGAAACGAACTAGGGGTGGTGGAAGGGGAGGTGAGTGGGGGGTAGGGGTGACTGGGTGATGGGCACTGAGGGGGGCACTTGATGGGATGAGCACTGGGTGTTACTCTATATGTTGTCAAATTGAACACCAATAAAAAATAAATTCATAAAAAAAAGAAAATACAGAGAGAAAATAAAGCTTCCTCAATGTAGGTGGTCATATGTATTTGTCATCTGTCATTAGGGACCTTGGTGAGAGTAACCTTAAACGTCTGGCAAAAAAAAAATTACATCTTAAATAAAAGGCATAAGAGCAATGATTAAGATATGATGGATAAGGAAGTAGTTCAAATAGCAAAAGAAGAGAATATGTTATTTTGTGCAAATATTAGGAAAACTTTTTGGGGCAATTGTTACCCTCCTCATAAAACCACTGTCTCTTCAGATGGAGGCAAACAATGTGCTTCCTCACTAGAAAAAGCCTACACATGGCCCCAAAGTAAAAAAAAGAAAATGATGAAAACATCATCTCAGACTCTGCTAAAACTTTCAAAGACCTGATGGAATAGAAGAGCTGAGAGGCTCTGTTGGGTTTGTATAGATGTCCAGACACAATGGATGTGTTCAATAATGCTGCAGCTCTTTCTTGTGATTCAGAGTTTGGATGTATTTAACTCAAAGATCCCAATGATCAGAGACAAAACTCTAACACTAAAATAGTTCAAGGTATCAGTTACAAGAGCAATGTATCACCTCCTCAGAAGTGATCTGCAGTCAATGAGGCAGAAAAGGAAAGTAAAAGTGAGTTCCAGTTCCTAAGAGCCAAGTAGTTAGTTCCTTCTAAGTAGCAGTGGTAACATAACCTACAAGCCAAGTGATGTGTAAATCAGAAAAGCTTCCTAGGTTGTACTCATATGTATCCACTTAGCTCAATCTGCATCATTCTCTGAACAAAATAATCTACAACAAAAGCAGGGCCAAGTTTTGGAAGATATAGTTGAAGGAATGGGAGCGCCAATTATGAACAGGTAAGTGTTGTCAAAATTTGTCATGTATGCCTATAATCAAGAAAACATAACTGCTAGGAAATATCCCCTCTTGACCTACCTAACTCTTACTCATCTGAAGCACACATAATGAACTGCCCACCAAATATCCATACCTCCATTTAACATCTAGGAATAGAACCACTCTTTTCTTAGGATTGGCAATATGCCAGCTAAAAAACTGGATTTCCTGGCCTCTCTTATAGATAGGTGTGGCCATGTGATTGATGTTATGAAGGCAGGATGTAAAAAAAAAAACTCCTTAAAAGGAGGAGGGGGTGATGTAGCTGGGGGACCCTTTTGTCCTTATTCCATCCTGCTTTGTCCTGTCTGGAATGGAGACACAATGGCTAGATCTACAGTATCCATCTTACTACTGGGAACTCTGAGGATTGAAGCTATGGAAAGCAGAACAGACAGACAGAAGAGCTCTGAGATATCAAAGATATTGTAGATTCACCTCACTAGACCTGAAGTTCTTTCATATAAGCAGAAAAATAAGCCTCCCTCTTAGCCATTGATTCATTTTCTTTCGTGGGAGAGGAGGATCTTTATTACCAGCAGTTGAACACTATTTATAATTGATATATTATCCCTGAAACCTCAAATTAAATTTAACTTTCTCAGGGAATCCTTCCCTGATCTCTTAGATAGACTAGGGTATGTTGTATACCACCTCTTTTTATAGCACTCCTTATGGTTGTCTAGTATCTATATCCAGTGCTAGCATATAAATTCAAAACGAGCAAAGATTATATCTATTTTGATCCCTCCCATACCCACAGAAGCTGGCATAGTGTCCAGCATAGAGCAGGTACTCTTAACAGTTTAATTTAATTGGATAAAAAAAAAGGTATATGATGGGATCCCTGGGTAGCTCCATGGTGTGGCGCCTGCCTTCCGCCCAGGGCGTGATCCTGGAGTCCCGGGATCGGGTCCCACATCGGGCTCCCTGCATGGAGCCTACTTCTCCCTCTGCCTGTGTCTCTGCCTCTCTCTCTCTCTCTTTCTCTCTCTCTCATTCTCTCTGTCTCTCATGAATAAAACAATCTTTTTTACAAAAGATATATGAGTGATAGCAATAAAACAAAGAACCTTGGTCAACACACCAGATACTATGCTACTGATACAACTCCTAAAAGTGGAAATTACTATTCTATTTGGTAGAAACTACAAAAACTTAAGAACACTAGGTAGCTGTGTCAGAAACAATAAAATAAATATAGCACTTGAGAAACGTTAAAGTCAAGTGTCATCTTAGCCTCTCAGTGGTTTCCTAAACACTATGTGCAGGTTTTAAAGAGATGTGTCATGATTTGATGTCCGCCTTGGAGTTTTCAATTCTAACAATAGTTAATAGGACCTGTACTCTGATAAGGTAACAATAAATGAGCAGAAGCATCTATTGAGGAAATGAATGTGCTGTTCAAAGATCAAGCATTATTTCTTGGCATCAAACAAAACTGTTGCTAATTCCTATAAAATATAAATCCAAACTGGGCCCTATAGTGAGCCTTTTAGTAGACCAATTGCAGATGCTGACTCTTTCTGGCAAAACTAATTAAAATATGTATGGCAAAATTAAGGCCAGGAAGGGAGAGAGGGAGGGAGGAAGGGGAGCTGGAAGCACTATCTGGGCTTTACACTCACTTTCTAACAGACCCAAAGTTTTGGCAAGAAAAGTTGGGAGTTCCATCTATAAAATATTCAAGGGCACATCAGTGAAGGCTGAGATATTCCCAGAGATTCATGAACCAATGACACCAAGCTACTCTGCAGCCACTCTAGTGTAATAAGTAAATCACAAATCATGCTATGAACAATTGCTTGTCTCTTTCTCACGCCCTTCTTCCTTTTCTTTCAGAATTTTCTGCCATTTTGGTTCCTCCCTAATGCTTTCTTTTTATTGTCCTGTTCTCTAGCATTCTACTCGTTGTTAGCAGCCCTTCCTACAGCACTATGGTCTGACAGGCAACAGGCAGGAGGGGTAAGACGCCAGAACTGTGATTGGTATTCAAAACACCTACATGGCATTATTTGATGGATGCCAAAGAAGAGCTATCCAAAGACCAGCCATTCTGACACAGAAAGAAATTCTCACATCTCTCATTCAGTTGGGTACAAGCATTAAGGTCCCTGTGAAAATAAAGGAATCCACTGCCAAACTGAGATCATTGGGTTTTCTTTGGTCATCTAGCAAAATCATGGGTGAAGGGAACCCAGGATAGGAGAGATTTTGTGGGGTTAAAAAAAAGGCTGCAAATGTCTAGAGGGAGAGATACCTAGGAAAGGCATGGTGGGGATAGGGTATAGGAACAAAGTTCCTGAGCCCGCCAAAAGGATGTTGCCAAAAGACAGCAGATAGGCAAAGAAAAAAGGCAGCCCTGATTGGCAGAGCGTGGTATTTTCAGGAGGGCTAACTAGTCATATAGCAGGAATCTGTAAAGTAATGTTTTAGCTTTGGATGGAATGGATGGCTGCAAAAAAAAAAAAAAACCCAGCAAACCCAAAAACTGATGGACCCCAATCTTGTCCTAGACCATTTAACAGATCAGCATCAATCAGCAAGTGCCACCCATCACTTGGCCTCTGTGATGCCAAATGGCATATAAGCCTCTCTTCTCATTCACCATCTATGCATCTGAAATCACTTACTCCCAGTGCAACTGGAAAATACATTAAAAGATGCCCCTTCCAGAATTCAAAGCAATTGAATCATCTTCAATGTTGAGCTGGTCAAAGAGAGAAAGTTAAAGCATAATGAAGTAGAAGTGCTTGAGAATTGAATATTTATGGCAGATGAGAGTGTAGCATGTAAAGTCATACAATTCTAAGTTGCAATTGGTACAATCACAATAGTTTGTGGAGTTTTCATTTTTCTACTAGGACTCAATTCCATTCAACCCACAAAAAAGAGATTTCAAGATGCATGTAAGTATACATCATTTGTGCTGATGCATGGGGAACAAGGAAATGAAGCAGAAGGCTGCCTGGAAAATTGAGACTAAGAAATAAGAGGTATTCATGGTGACCAAGATAAGCAGAAATGGACTAAACTGGAATCTTTGTATTTTGGCTTCTGTGGTAAAGAAAATCATGTGACAAAGTGCTGGCCTTCACCTGGGTGTTTAGAAACTATTTGAAAATGTATCTTAAAAAAAACATTTTATTTATTTATTCATGGGAGAAACAGAAAGAAAGACAGAGACCTAGGCAGAGGGAGAAGCAGGCTCCCTGAGGGAGCCCAATGCAGGACTTGATTCCCCATGACAGGGGATCATGACCTGAGCCGAAGGCAGATGCTCAACCACTCAGCCACCCTGGTGCCTTGAAAAAGTATTTTTACAAGTCAAATATGAGGTGTTAAAGAAGGCCATTGAACAATTCCCCCAAAAGGAGGAACACTGAAATACTGAAACTCTGAGCAAAGTGGAACCTTTTTTTTAATGTTTCATTCTAAAACATCCACAGAATTAAGCCTCTTAGCCTATATCTGTTGGACACCTACAACACCTAGTCACTTCTGTGAAGAGTTCAAACCAGTTGTTTGATTTTGTGTAGATTAAAAACAGCCAGACTGTTTCACACATTCTACAGGTAGTTCTGCTGCTGCTGGCAAGACAGAGCCTTCATATGATGTGTATAAGTAGCCCTGAACTAAAGTCGCTGCCAACTTGGTTTTACTCTTTCCTGGAAAATAAGGAAATTGCTAACAGATCATTAGCTTGAGAAAAAAAGCCACTCTTATGTTGGTCATGAGCTTCAGGGGATTAGACAGAACACACAGTGAGGATGGCATGAATAAGACTGGTAAAAAAGCAGGAGGGAGGGCATCCCGGGTGGCTCAACCATTTAGCGCCGCCTGCAGCCGGGGATGTGATCCTGAAGACCCTGGATAGAGTCCCACGTCAGGCTCCCTGCATGGAGCCTGCTTCTCCCTCTGCCTGTGTCTCTGCCTCTCTCTCTCTCTCATGGATAAATAAATAAAATCTTTAAAAAAAAAAAGCAGGAGTGACAGGGTAGGTTAGCCAGGAGGAAAAAAAAACTTCCCTTTTTTAATGAAAATTTAATGTTGAAAAAAAATAAATTAAAATAAATTTTTTAAAAAAAGAAAATTTAATTTTGGAGGGAGAAAAAGTCTGGTGTTCTTCACAGAAACTGACACTTCCTTCAGTCAAGTCCCAGGACATTCAGGCAATACTATACATGAGTCAAAATGGTGCAACCGTGATTTCTAAATTCTTTGAAGATTCCTGACTGCCAAAATGTTCCTGTTACTGAGTGACAAAACTAAGAAACAACATTTGCAATTCTCCAATCACTTCTTTCACATTTGGAAAATAAAGTGTTCAGTAAACCAATAACTGTCCCTTGCAATGATTCAAAAAGATAGTGTATGTCATGACATCAGCTAGGTAGGAGTCACTAGAAACAGACTCTGGAGGCACACGGGAATGTCAGAAAGACTAATATCTATTAACTATCTAGGTTGACTATTCATTACCAACAAAAGCCTCAGCGAAAAGTCTGGCATTATCTTCATGTTGCAGTGTAACTTCAGCAACCATCTGGAATACTGTAATTGCTATGACACCGCTTCTGGGTACAGCAAACAGCACAATCATTAAAAAAATTCATTTCAAATATCTTCCTGGAAGCTAATAAATTTTACAGCAGTTTCAATCCTTCCTCATTGCAACAAAGAAAAGCTTAGTTCCAGACAAATTAAAAGTAAATTGATTGCCTTAGGGGAATCTATTCAAATATCACTTTTACGTGTTAGAAATCATTTCTCCTAGAACATTAGGGGGAGGGAGGGAGGGAGGATGGGGGGTGTGGGGAATGAATGAATCTAGGATAAGGGAATGAAACAGATGATGGCGATAAAGAGTGTGAAAGGGATAGAAGTCAGTCGATGAAAAAGACGAGCTATAGCTACAGCAGGAGAGGGAGAGAGACAGGCAAAACCATTAAATCCTTGTTTGCAAAACCAGGTAGAAATCAACTTAAAATAAAATGCAAATGTGTCACTGGGGTGCAGGCTAACATTTGTGCTGGGATTTCTGAATAATAACTATGAATAATGAATACTAAAATTGAAGGGATCAAACACCACATTCTATGTTTACTTGTCATTCTCTATCTTTCATGGACAATGCTCAGTTTGACTCTTTTGCTCTTTTCCTTAGAAATACTCATAATTATTCTTTTTTCAGGTGTCCACTTAATCATACTAGTAGGAGGGACACCTGGGTGGCTCAGCGGTTGGGCAACTGCCTTAGGCTCAGGGTGTGATCCTGGAGTTCCAGGATCCCCACATCGGGCTCCCTGCATGGAGCCTGCTCCTCCCTCTGCCTGTGTCTCTGCCTCTCTCCTTCTGTGTCTTTCATGAATAAATAAATAAAATCTTTAAAAAAAATCATACTAGTAGGAAAGAGCAAGTTCCATTTTTCAGGGTGTTGCCTCAAAAGCAATTAGACAAATTCAGAAGTGAGACCAATTAATCTATTCTTTGGGGAAGCTTGATCATTTGAAGGCATCCTATGCTTGTCCTGCTGCTCTTATTAGGGAGAAAAAAAATCCTTTACACCTTTAACACATGGCAGTTCTTGTATGACCCCCTGGCCCATAGCTTGTCCAACTCTTCTTTGAAAGAAAGTATGGAAAAAAAAAAAAAAAGAAAGAAAGAAAGAAAGAAAGAAAGAAAGTATGGCTGCTCTGGCTGAAGCATCAAAGAAGTTTTGGAATGTCTTTGGGCCACAGCTGTGAGGGCTTTTTCTGAGTTGGCCCATCTCTGAATATAAGAGTAGCAAAAGGCTTTTTGGTGGAGATGACCTGAGTTAAGACACTCTGACACAATTCTAGTAGAATCCATGTAAGTATTGATGCATAGTAAGCCTAGATTGTAGCCACAGAAATATATCACAGACATACACACACGTGCACACACCACCATCAGTCCTCATCATTCTGAATACTCATTTCCATTCACAAGTTAAAACAAGGGAGCATTATATGTCTATTATATCTCAATAAAGCTGCAAAATATATCAATGGAACAAATAAAAAGGTTATTAAAACGAGTTTGGTGAAATTTAAATGCACTGTCCATTTAGTACAGATCATGTATCTTTACACCCTTGGAATAATATTCTGTTTTTCCAAGACATTACATCTCCTGAACTCCATTTTATTGTGTTTTGCCCCTTGTCGGTTAAAATGCCAATCTCTCATGACTAGGTCTGCAAAACATGTACCTAATGAAGAAACACCATGCTGTGTCTAGAGAAGCCCTGAGGAGTCTAGTTCTATGTTCAGAAAACAAGACAGCACCGAGAGTAGAGAATTTGAAGCTTCATTCAAGCCTGCATGATTTCTATTCTGAGATTCCAATCTGGCAGTTACAGAGAGGGAGGGTGCAGACTTGTTTAGTATAAATGTTGGATTCTAGCATAGAAATATTCTAAGAGTAAACTGAAATTATTAATTAAAGAAAAAGCCTTCTTTGGCCCTAGAGCTTTCTTATCTTGATTCTACTTTGCAATATTTTTTTTATTTGCTTCTATCAGTTAGTGAACAGAAAATAATCTGGCTTCTTATTAAAACTGCAGATAAAATAATCAGCTTTGGCAAAATGCAAACAGCGCCTAGCTGAAGAGCTAAGGATCATCATCTGCTCATATATTAAGACATGGCCCAACTCCTTTATCAATATCCTAATGGTCTTGGATTGGAGGCAGGGGGTAGAAAAATACTGGAAAGGAGAGGAGTGGGGCAGATGCAGAATTATATTTCTAAACCTCCTGCTGGCATTCAAAGAGCTCTTTCCTGTTATTAATCACACACACACACACACACACACACACACACAGACCACAACACAACACAGAATTGCAATGCTGACATAGATTCCTGGATAAGATGCTTATATAGGACATTGACAAATGGTTTTGTTCTCCTGGGGAATCTTTGCTTCCCCCACCTTTTCCAGAGTTCATGCAAATTGAAAGGTTTATACATTTAACACCCTGTTATCCATTCCAATATGGGAGGTCAGCGGTATTTCAACAAAGAAACCACTCATGAGTAATGATTTTACAGAGACAAGAGTGGGAAAATGAACTGTTTAAAATTAGTCTAATTTCTTGTGTGACGACTAATAAAAAGAAACATCTGAACACAGTGCTTGAGAAGCATTTTTGTATTGTTCAACAGACTGAAAATAATAGCCTTTTTTTCTGGTCTGCATTACCATTAATAACAGCCTTTGCTTTTGGTCATCTGTGTTTACAGAGGGAATAAAGATTGATACAAGAGTTCGCCTTTCTTGTGCACCACCCAAATAGGCACAGATTGTCCAGATGATTCTTTTTTTAGCACACACAAACCAACTTTCTTTTATTTTTAAAAGCAAAACTAATCAGAGTACCTAAAATGTTTCAGAAATTACTGAGGAACTGGGAAGAAGCCAGACAATTTCAAAGGTAGTTTTCAGAAAGGTTGCTGGAGGTGTAAAAGGGGAGGCTCACATCTTGCCTTTGTTTAAGGAAGCTCTTAAACTCTGAGAGGACATCTTCCATCTGTTCTATTTCCTTTCTCCTGACCACACCCTGCAGATTTTCCAGGGCATGGGAATAGTACATTGATTATGCACTAGATAGTGTAATCCACGAACTGCAGCTTATCAGCTCCCCCAGTGCATTTAAGATGGAATTGCCTTTACAGAACTTCAACATATTCACAGGCATTGCATAAAGGAAAGTTCCCCTGGAGTTCAGTGGACCTTTTATTCCCACCTAGAAATAAGTGCTCCCATGAATTAATTCTCTTCCCTCTTTTTTCATCTCATCTCCCTTTTCTCCATTTCATAGTATTTAACTTGTTTCTGCCATGCCCAAAATAGCCTTTTGTTTCACCATTCTGTTCAGACTTTTCTGTCAGCTTTGTAGCCCTTTCCTCATCACATCAAATCTTTCTGCCTAGAAACTCACATCTCCAGGGAAGCTACAGGGAGGCAATCAGAAGCAATAGCAATGGTCAAGTCTGACAGAAAATCCACCAATATGGAAAAAAAATGTTCTCTGGGACATTTCCTCCTTCCCACCAAGGAACCTTCACAATAAGCCTAATGCCTCTGTGGGGGCCCCACCAAATATTAGAAACAGCTGTGTCTGGAATGTCCTTATCAAGCTATGTTCCCAGCACCCCTTACAAGAAAAACTTGGAGATGAATATTAACTGCACAACTACAAACATACTCTGCACACCCTGTAAGAAAAGAGACCACATTTCCCTATTAGGAGAGTAAATGGTTAACATTTATAATAAGATAAAAATGTAAAACTTACAGTTCCTTTGAATTCTAAAAAAGCTGCCATGAATTTATGTCCGCCCCCAAAATCAACAGGGTATTCAGTAAACTACTCAACTATTTGCTCATTGGAAATTCATAGTCTAATGTGACACTGGTCCTCTCCTGTTCTTCACGTTAATATCATTGGGCCATCAGCCAAAGCCTAGAGAAATAAGCTTCATTTTGGTGAGCTGGAATCTCTAGTGTCAGATACAGTCATCCTGACTAATGGGAACTACAGCTTGCCAAAATCTATAGCCTCCCTGTCTGTTCCATCCATCAAATATGCTTAGAAGTCCCGTAGCACAAGCCCAGCAGTCTACAGATCCCAATCAAGTATCAATAGCTTAAGTGTAAGTGATTGTAGATGAAGTACAAGCCAAATGTGTTTCCTCTTCAGCTGCAGAATTCTAGTGCTATTATGGCACCCATAGTGCTCATACCTAATGATTCAAAAAAGCATCCAGGATCTAAGTGTTACAGGATGCTCTGCACATGCTACAATTACAGCATTGCATTCAGCATAACACTAATAGGCATCCTAGTCTTAAGTTCCAGGCATACCACATGGACGGTATTGACAGGCCCCCTCTCTGGTTAGATATGACAGAAGATGTAAGGATTCCCATATGCCCTGCTGGTAATATAGAGGCCTGTTTATGCCTCTTCAGATTCCCACAACTTGTGAACAAAAGAATGTATGTGTATACATCATAGCCTAGAACTTTCCAGGAAGTCTCTTGTTTCCCTGACATCCCAAAATTGCATTGAAAGGTAATTTATTGAATTTTCTTCCCCATCCTATTCTTGAACACTTCCCATATGATAAAAACTCAGCACTCTACCAAACTGGCTTTTCTTCTCAAACCAGAGGCTTTCCATTCTGCAAAAGAATATTGTGTCCCATAGGACGCCTGAGTGGCTTGGCGGTTGAGCGCCTCCCTTTGGCCCAGGGTGTGAACCTGAAGTTCCGGGATTGAGTCCCACATCAGGCTCCCGGCATGGAGCCTGCTTCTCTCTCTGCCTATGTATCTGCCTCTCTCTCTCTCTCTCTCTCTCTGCCTGTCTCTCATGAATAAATAAATAAAATCATTAAAAAAAAGAATATTGTGTCTCAGAGACACTGCTTTAAAATAAGTTGCTTATTAAACTCAATAGCAAAGAAACAAACAATCCAATCATGAAATGGGCAGAAGACATGAACAGAAACTTCACCAAAGAAGACATAGACATGGAAAACAAGCACATGAGAAAATGCTCTGAATCACTTGCCATCAGGGAACTACAAATCAAAACCACAAGGAGATACCACCTCACACCAGTGAGAATGATGAAAATTAGCAAGACAGGAAACAAACAACAAATGTTGGAGAGGATATGGAGAAAGGGGAACCTTCTTGCACCGTTGGTGGGAATGCAAACTGGCACAGCCACTCTGGAAAACTGTGGAGGTTCCTCAAAGAGTTAAAAATAGAGCTACCCTACAACCCAGCAATTGCACTGCTGGGGATTTACCCCAAAGATACAGATGCAGTGAAAAGCCGAGACACCTGCACCCCAATGTTTATAGCAGCAGTGTCCACAATAGCCAAACTGTGGAAGGAACCTCGGTATCCATCGAAAAATGAATGGATAAAGAAGATGTGGTCTATGTATACGATGGAATATTACTCAGCCATTAGAAACGATGAACACCCATCATTTGCTTCGACGTGGAGAGAACTGGAGGGTATTATGCTGAGTGAAGTAAGTCAATCGGAGAAGGACAAACATATGGTTTCATTCATACAGGGAATATAAAAAATAGTGAAAGGGATCTTAGGGGAAAGGAGAGAAAATGAATGGGAAATATTAGAGAGGGAGACAGAACATGAGAGACTCCTAACTCTGAAATGAACAAGGGGGTAGTGGAAGGGGAGGTGGGTGGCAGGCTGGACTGGGTGACGGGCACTGAGGGGGGCACTTGACGGGATGAGCACTGGGTGTTATACTATATGTTGGCAAATCGAACTTCAATAAAAATATACAAAAGCAAAAAATAACTTAAAAATAATAAAAAGGCTAAAAAATAAAATAAGTTGCTCAGAAGATAGTTTTTCAATAGTCAGTTGTATTGCGTGTGAATATAACCAATTAGGTTATCCCTAAATGCAATAGCATCCCACTACATTTAAAAGGTAATGTTCTATTTTCTTCCTGGCATCCACACCCAGTGGAAAGCCATCTGCCTTAGTTTTACTTAACACTGACCTTCCCCAATCGGAAAGTCCATACCTTGGAGCTCAGGAATATGCATGCCCATATGCCTCTTTAGAGGAACAGAATAATTACTAGACAGATCTCAGGCTCTATGAGATGGATGATCTCTAATATTTGTATTTGTTATGGAGAAATCACAACTCCTTCCACGATAATAGTGCTAATATATTAAAAGTCTTTAGCATTACTGAGCTAGTCATTATGTAAACAAATCTCAGTAACAAAGCTGAGTTCAGATATCAGAACAAATTGGTCCTCTCTGGACATGGTATTTTTCTGCTCTTGCTTCCAGTGATCATAGAAAGAATCAAATGAAATATAGATGCAGCTATAACTTTGATATTTTATTTTTATTGTCATATTTAATATTTGGGGCTTTCTTATTTTTTTAAAAGATTTTATTTATTTATTCTTGAGAGAGAGAGAGAGAGGCAGAGACACAGGCAGAGGGAGAAGCAGGCTCCATGCTGGGAGCCTGACCTGGGACTTGAACCCGGTCTCCAGGATCACGCCCTGGACCAAAGGTGGCGCTAAACTGCTGAGCCACTCGGGCTGCCTAGGGCTTTCTTATTTTTGTCCAATGCCTTCCCTTGGTTTGTTTCCTAGCACCACAACTGGAGCATCTTTGAGGATATGGCTTTAGTTTTTCCTAGCCCTTACCTAGTTCTCATCCCCTACTGATAAGAAGCAGTGAGACAGTATAATTAACGGCAGATGCCCCATTTTCACTTCTGACTCTAGAAGCTGAGCAAGCCAACCTCACAGGGTGTGGATTGGAGTGGGTGGAAGAATTTCTGGCTCCAGCCCAGCCATGATGGGCCTCTCCCAAACTGCAATCCCCTGTTAGGCAATTCCTAAGTTCTTCAATCATGTTTACACAGCTGGAATAGTGCAGACCTTGAAAACATGCGAAGCACAGATTGGGTAAGACTGCTCCCTGCTTCATTCTGGATTTAATCCTGTTGATAAATGAATAAGCGAATATATTACATTCTCAGTGTTGGGGTAACAGCTACTGGGAAAGAAAGAGAAAGCTCCCTTCCTGAGCAGAGTGTTCATTACCATGATTACAGCAGCCCACGGGGTGAAGCTTTCTGTCTGCTGGTAAGCAAGCAACAGCCAATAAAAGCTCAGCCCAGAAGGAAAAGCAGTAGTAACAGGGAGCCCAACCATCCACCTCAGAAAACAATTCATTATACAACTAGATGGAAAAGCTACTTATAATGAAAATATTGGCACTACCTCAGTGAGGCAGGGTTTCTGGCCATTCTGGCCCTTGATAGCATGGGTGAGTCTTCTCTCCCCTTCATAGAACCCCCACCCCATGAGTCTGCCATGTTCCTGTTCACCAACACCATGGAGAGACCTCCCAACAGCTCCATCAGCTCCAAAAGTAGGGGGAAATAGAGTGTAAGCTTGACCCTAGGCATCTGGCAACCATTCCCACTGAGGACCCAAAGTTATAGGGACTGGTGAAGAAAATTTTTAACACTGCTAATTTGGGGGGTACAGAAAAGCAAAAGCAAAACTTTCTGCTGCAGCAATGGATCCAAAGGCAAGCTTCTCTCAAGAAAAAATGACATATACATAAGTCACCTCTACTGGAGCAATTCAAGACCTAATCTGCTCCTTGTCAAAGGGAAACTTACTACCCTACAGCACATCTGAATCCAGCTCTTCTCAGTGAAGTGCACATTTGGAAAGGGCACCATCTCTCTTCCAGAGGCAGGGTAGCATAGGGTCTGAGACTATGGGATCTGGAGCAGCACTGCCTAGTTCAAGTCCCAGTTCTACCACTTAAGACCCCTATTGTATTGAAGTTACTTAGTTATTCTCTGCAGCTTGGGGTTTTTTTTCCATCTATAAGATAGGAATAATATCACTGGCCTTCTGGGTTTGATGGGATGGTTTAAAGTGGAAATGTATGTAGGCCAAGCTAAAGAATGCCCAGCACAAAGAAAGAACTCACCACATGTTAAGTATTGTTATTCATCAGGAAACTCTGACTCTTTGGGAGAGATGGCATCCAAGCTGGCCTTATCCTTAGACCATGTAGCCAATGATGGTGAGATATCAAGGATGAGATGCTGGGAGAGACTCCATGTTAAAGACATCACCCTCATCAGTGCTGCCTTGGTGACCCAAATGCCACCCTCATCAGGGCTGCTTTGGTGGCCCACTTGCCACCATTAATTTTTCTTTGTATTATCATCCATTAAATCAGTGAAGAGGATTAAGAGGCACAGACTTTCACTTATAAAATAAATGATGGAGATGAAAATACAGCATAGTAATATGGTCAAAATATTATAATAAAATCATGTGGTGACAGATGGTAACTACACTCACTATTGTGAGCATAGCATCATGTATAGAATTGTCAATTCACTATGTGGTACACCCGAAACTAATGTAATATTGTATGTCAACTAAACTTCAATTAAAAAAAAGATATTAAATGCTATTTGCAAAGGGAAAGTTCAACAGGTCCCTTCAAATAATTAGGACCTTGGGGAAATGGAACATGGAACAGATAAGTTTATATGTGGGAAGCAGAAAACAAGCAAAGAAAGTCTGAGAAAGCAGAGCCCTTAGCAGAAAGGTTAATGGTGACAGAAACTAAGAAAACCCAAGGGGAGCATTGGATGCCTATAATGGATCTCAAATGGAGAAGATGCAGGCAAATAGATATGGTCACACCATTGACACAATTTCACCAAGGGTTCACCCTTGAATACTCCTTCTGAGAATGTGAGCAGTGCTCTTTCTCTCTGTGCTTTTTTCTCTCCCAGGTACAGAGCTAATTCTGACTCTCTGCTGCAACAGATCTCATCACTTGAGAAAAATAACCACACACAGAGAATGTATTCAAATTTAAAATCTAGACCTAAGAAGGAAATATTGACAAGATACCTAATATGCTGAGTATGAAGAATTCAATTGAATGAGGCACTTGAGGTGAGGAAGCAAAACCAGCCTTCACCAAACACATCTGGAACCACATGGCTAAACCAACAATCCAGAAGGCTTTTGGTTGATTAACAGGAAGCATAATGCGAGAAGAGAGTTGGAGTAGAGTACGGAAACTAACTTGATATTTAGATGTAAGGGCAACATCCCAACAATTAACCATCAAAGTGAGTAATCACAAAATTAAAGGCCAGAGGGGCAAATAAAGCCAAAGCATCTAGAGAAAAACATCAATCACTTTTTGAAACACAGGTACATAAAAGCAAAATGAAAAGACCAATGGGCAACAGGGCTTCTTAGGAATTGTAGTGAAAAATCTGTGAAGTGGACAAATAGGGGCCATTTAATTCAGAGACAAAGTACATTTAGGATCTTCTTATCCTCTATTTCTCTATCAAAACCACATCATGGACATTAGGTTACATTCTCCTCATAGATGATGTAGCACCTCAAAAGGCTGAAGAATGGAATCACAGGAGATAATGAGGCAAATGAAACTTTGAAAGACTGCTAAATATCTTTTCTTTAGAATTAAACCCCCAAAAGATTGAAGGGCACCAAAGGCTATCAGAGCAACTCTAGCCATGATATTTGGGAGTTCTAGTACCAGGAGATGGGCTAGTAGTCCTGAACTAATGACCAACTAAGAAATCAAAGGAAAGAGCTAATGATTCCATCTTGGGAAAGGCAGGAGGCAGCTGCCAAAGCAACAGGGAAGAAACAGCTGTGTTCTTCACTTAGGGGAAAGACCTAATTAAGTTGAAAATTGCAAACTATTCAGAAATTAATGATTCAGTAAGGGAGAAGGAAGATGAGAACATGAAGCAGGCGTAAAAGGAAAGGAGGACCATTTCCATAAAAAATACACACATTTAAAAGCAGAGTTAAGCCAAACACATGCAAACAAAAGTCAAAGAGGAAAAAGAAAATCAGAATGTTTAACACAAGCTAGCTTCACCAGTGTTTCATACTGACTTCCCTCACTACAATGGAATGATTTTTACAACCCCATGACTAAGACTTCCCATCCTCCTTTGGTCTTTAGAAATACAGAGGAAAATCCAGCCAAAATCCCTTCCAGTTCCCCAATAATCTTTTCAGACTAAATGAAAAATAAAGAGTCCTAAACTATCAACAGTAATTAGCCCCTATATATAAAAATCATCCCAGTCCAAACTCTCTTCATTTGCAGATGAGAAATCTGGGGCCCAAAGAGAGAAAGTAAGTTGCTCGAGATCACAAATGGAGTTAGTAACAGATCCAGGACTTGAATCCAGATGCCGGAATCAGGGCTTTCCCCCCTATACCACAAGAATCCCAATAAAAAGGGGAAAATAAGAATTTTTCAATAGCCATTGGCAAGTAAAGAGTGATCACAGGGGGTTTTAACAATATGGAAGATATCTTTTAGATCATCTTTGAGAAATGGCCATCACCAAAATGCTCATATCACACCACAGTCTAGAATGACTGGTCCATCTGACAAAACATATAGCATTTATCTTAGTGAAAACATTCGATACAAAACAGCCCAGATTAGAGGAAATGATGAGTGGAACAGAAGCTAAAGACTTGAATTTCATCAAGTATTTTTTGAAATAAAAAGTTTTAAACCCTAACACAAACAAGAAACCAGCAAGGTTAGAGGAAATGAAACCAAGAACACTCAAGCTGTGATTCAATTGAAGTGTTGTGGTCAACAGAATTGCCAGTGACACAGATAACACAGCAGGCCCACTCAAAGAGTAAAATGTAAGAAACAAAGTGAAAGGCCAGTATCCATACAGATGCCACCACTGTGGATACACCTGGGTATTATCAAAAATGCTTCCTGGGATAGTTAGGCACACCAGTTATTTCCTTCTATCTCATAATATATGCTTCTGACTTTCCAATCTTTCTGGCTTCACTGTTATATTCTGCTGCAGTTTCCCCAAGTAACATCCTTTCTAAACTGGAGGAGGTAGTCCTTTCAGAACTTCCTGCTAGTCCAGTAGGCTTTGAGACTTCAAATGGAAAAATAGAACACACTTAGGGGGGCACTTGACGGGATGAGCACTGGGTGTTATGCTATATGTTGGCAAATTGAACTCCAATAAAAAATATACCAAAAAAAAAAAAAAGGAAAAAATAGAACAATGCCCTGGAGTAACATTAACAAAGCTGGTAAACACAAACTCTCTTTCATCTTGCCCTATCTTAAGAATAAGTCATTTCATCTCTGGCATTTGTAAAATGGGGTAGATGAGAACTGCCCCGAGGATCAAACATTGGTGGATGGCATTTGTTGTTCAGTAGTGTTCACAGCAATGAACTGATCAAGATTTGTTCACTGAAAGTCTTCTCTACTCATACTAGTGTGCTATGAGCTATGTGGGAAGAGGGAAAAAAGTGATAAAGAAAACTGTACCAAATGAAAAGAAGCCATAAAAACCTTCTATAAGGGAATGATGAACTACTACACCAAAAAAAAAATTCTCACTTAATGTCATTGAAAATATCTCCAAGATATATCAAGGGAAAAAGTGTGTGGAGAGAGGGGGAGGGAGAAGAAAAGATGGAAGAAAAGTCTGTAGTAAAGTTAGCAGTTTACAATTGACCCCATAGAAGAAAGAACTCAAGATTTGGCTTAGAGTGTTAGACTTTAAGAAGAACAGGCAAAACTGTAACATGCTAGCCAAGGAGGAGGAGAAGTCTTAAATTTTATTTATGGAAAATAGAGATAATTAACAACTAGAAATAGCCACTTTGCTTAGGATAAAAGGAATGAACAGATAATCTAAGTCCATTGTACCCTTTGACTTATTTGGCTCCTAATACTAGGGTGAAACGCCCCTCCCATGGAAGAACTTCACTGGTCCTTAGTTTTTTTTTTTAACTGTATTTTTTTTCTAAAATAGACTTCACTTTGATTTTTACCCCATGTTTCATGACATTGCCATTGAGCAGCTTTCAAGAAAGGAATGCCAATGGACAGACAGCCCAGGTGGCTCAGCGGTTTAGCACTGCCTTCAGCCCAGGACGTGATCCTGGAGACCCGGGATCGAGTCCCACCTTGGGCTCCCTGCATGAAGCCTGCTTCTCCCTCTGCCTGTGTCTCTGCCTCTCTCTCTATCTCTGTGTCTCTCATGAATAGATAAATAAAATCTTTTTTTTAAAAGAGAAAGGAATGCCAAAGGGATGAAATTAAGATGAAAGAGCAATTACCCCTCAAAGCAAGCACACCATACCATCTGTTAACTTGAGTATGGCACTCATTACAGATCCACTGGCAAATGGCTGTGTGCTCAGGAATCTAAAAAAATTGTGCCCAGAACCAAAAATGTAGAATAAAAGAGCTTAGAAGTTGAAGGCTCCTAACAATTATCAATCCCCTCCTTTTACATTAAAAATAGGTAAAAAGTAAATTAATGTGATATAAACTGTGTATATAGGTGTGGAAGATGTGCCAAGTAGAAGAGAAATCAGGGCAAAGTGTTAGTCAAGAAAGATTTCTTTCTTCTAGGACTTCAATTTTGCCCAAGATTTTAACATACAAAAAAGATATGGACAAGTGAAGAAGGAAAATAAGCCAAATGAAGAATGACTTCATCAGCCTCACCTTATCACTATCATTCTTTGACTGTCTACTATAGAATCAACACTTTTCTAAGTGCCTTGTATGTATGATCTCATTTAATCCTTACAGCCACTCTATAACGTAAGTACTACCAGACTCCTCCATTCTACAGATGAGAAACCCAAAACTAGACAGGACAAGTAACTTGTATACAGTCACACAGCTATTAATTTGCAGAATATGATGAGAAATGAAAGCCCCAGATTCTCAGGTCAGTGCTCTCTTTCTGCTAAACTAGATTGTGCTGAAAGTAAAGTGCTCAGGTCAACAGGCCAGGGAGGAGAATGACACAGAAGAAAAAAAAAAAACTAGCTATCCGATTCACATATATACTGTACTAACAAAAGGTATTATACAAATAGAAATATCATTTTGGTTATTAGTCTTAGCAACATTATTGCGACACTGCTCATCAGCCCATCTATAAATATATGAATTGAGATTTTGAGAGGTTAGTGACTTATCTGGGGCTCTGTGATGAATAAATAATAGAGTGAAAACTATAATTCTCAGTTTCCCCTGGGAAACATGGCATTATTTTAAGGCTGTAATTATCTTTTTAGCATTTTGCATATAGCACATAGATTTGGATTTTTAGGAATACAAAAATTATGCAGTCTTAGTTACATTGATCATGGAATGTTTCAAGCTATGAAAGTTTTTCAAAATTTTGTTCAAAAACACAGTGCTTGTCCCTATAAATTCTTTTTTAATATCCCTAATTCCCACACAGTTCTCTGTGTATTTGTGCCCCCTTTCTTCTTCTTCTCCCTCACTTTCTCCGTCCCTCTCTCTTTTTCTCTATCTGTCCCTACTTCCTTTCCCTCACCCTCTTTCTTCTCCCCCTCTCCACCTCCATTTGTTGCCAAACAAACATGTCATAAGGTCTTTTACAAGCCAAAACATTTTATGCTACAAAACCACACCCTGCCAGCTAAATTCAACACACTATAACCAGAGAAGATGAGCCATGTAACTTACCTTAAGACAATCAGCTCTAAACAAGTCAGTAGTGAAAAAAATCATTTATCAACTGTATATTTGAGTGCCTCTCTCCTGAGATTTATATAGAAAGGATCTTATAAGAGACTTTGGTTGAGACTTTTCTATCATTAACAAATTCATTCTTTCCACTACAAAAAAAAGGGCAGAAATCCAAAGACACATAAGTTCCCATCATTACTTAGATGACACTGTCACTATGGACCTGCTGTGAGCTCATTCATATGACAAGGAGATATGACCTTTCAGGTAAAAGCTGTGCATTTTTCAGTCCACCTGCAGAAAAGAAAAAAAAAAAGAATAGAAAGGATCCTTTGCAAGGTAACTTTTATAAAGGAACACTAGAAATGAAAAATATATCTCCTTATTTATTTCTTAATGAAAGTCTTGGCATGAGGTAGGAACCAAAAAAATGAATCAAAATGTTATCTGCCATCCATTAGCCATTTAAGAGCAGTGAAGCAAGAAAGGGAGAGGAGGAAAGAAGGACTGAAACTCTGGGGGTTGGAGCATGCACATTTTTACACAGAGAGAGCAAAGCAGAGTCAATGCCACCAGAAAAGAATTATAGCTTTGCTTGCCTCACCACAGGTGCTCAAGAGTATGTGCATTGTATAATGTACATTAACACAAACCTCTCTTCCAAGTTTCATAAAAACCTTTGGTGGACATCCTATAATTCCTCAAACCAGAATCTGGGCTAATTCAGAAAAGTGAAGGCAGCTTTTCAGCATCCAGACATTTGACAGTGACTAAATCAAGTAACAGTTACCCAATGTTCCTTTAGACATTGATGGCTCTGGGAAAACTCAGAAGGTTGTCACCTTTAGCACCTCTTTTCTGTGCTTCCCCCCTCTGAGACTCTTAATGTTCAATATTCTAGAAACCATCTCCCCATATAGGCTAAATTCTAAATTTAGAAACAATCTAATAGTCATTTAACAACTTAGTGTAAATTTGAATAAATGCATTCCCTCTTCCCAAGGGTTGCTTGAGGTTTGAACCGTTAATGTAAAATGAAATGCCTGGCCCTCTGTTAAACAGATCATAGACAGCAGCAAATAGGTAAGAGGTTTTGGATGGTGGTGTCCCTGAAATCACGCAAAGAGGGTATTTTACTAACTGAATCTCTATAGTACAGCACTTTCTATGTTTTGAGCACTTACTATGCACCAGGAAGTATACTAAGTACCCTACCTGGATCATCTCACAACCACCCTGATAAGTAACTTATTTTATCCCCATTTTGCAGATGAGAATATTGAGGATTCAAGAAAAAAATAAGTAATTTGACTAAGGTCAATAGCTATTAAGTGCCAAAGATATGAGTGGACCTTAGATTTGTCTTATTCCAAAATCTCTACTCCTAGTCACCATGATTCTATGCTTGCCTTTGGATTTACAGGCAGACAAGTGATGTCAATCTTGAGAATAGAATAAAGTAGAAGCAGTTGCACTGACTCAATATGACTTGCTCATATTATTTAGAGCCTGAATTCATGGTAGATCATCTATCCAGAAGATTCTAATGACAATTAGAATTCTCAGTACATATAAAGATTAGCTAGTACCTATTAAGGGAAGTCTGGATTATGCCCCTCCTGTCCCTGTCAACCTGAGTTTCAACTGTAGATATTTGGATCTTTCTTCTCTCATAACTCCTCATTTTAATTTCCTCTTCTTAGTTAATCAATTAAGATTCTGACTTTGAGTCTAAGCTTAAATAGCTGTCATTCCTCTGTTAACTTTTTGGAATTCTATGTTTGTCTCCCTCTCAGGGTTGCTGTAAGGGATAAATAATATATTACAACATGAACTCCCTAACACAATTATTTTGGAGATGTTTCAACACTTTAAACATTCTATGTTGATGACAGTGAAAACTTAAGATATCAAAGGGGCTCTAAGTAATGCTGCAAGTAGAGTATTAGTTCTGTGCCTACATTTCTGGTATTGATATTTTAATCTCTAAAAGATCCAAGATGATTAATATTAAGCTTCTGGAAGAAATACCCTTTTCTAAATCAAATAAAATAATGTCTAACATCACAAATCTCACTTATTTAATAAACAGCCAATTCCTCATCCAGAGACTCTGTCCTCAAGGGTCATATAAGTCATTTATTTTAGATAATTTTTATTTAAGAGAAATGAGGCACTTAAAGGTGCTGGAGATGGATAAACAAAAGCACAGGATGAAGACATGGGTCCAACATACTTTGAACACTTATGTCACAACGCCCTTTGCTCAGTGATGCACTTTACATCTGGGTGTGAAAACTACCAACGATGGAATAAGATAGGACACTACAGCAGCAAGAAATGTTTGCCCCTTCATCTTTGCCATGCAAATGTAATAGCTTCAATGTTAAGTAGGCCCATTTGATAAGCTATCATTTTGAACTACACAGCTCTTATACAGCACAGAAGACTTCCCTTCATCCAACAGTACAATGCTCATTCCTTGGATCATCATCTTGCAAAAAGGAAGCAAAAAACATTCCTAAGCCCTAAAGGCATTATGTCCAAAGCAAAAGGCAGACAGGCAGTCTGACAAGCAAGGCTACAAGCTGGGAATGGGTACCTTCAGACTGTCAACACACAATGCTGATAGAAACATCTGCCACCCACTTCAGTACCACTGGAACCTGGAGAGCATCATAAATTATACCAACTACAGAAGCAACTTTTTCTGGCATTTAAATTATTGGACATTATAAATTAAACACAAACTTTTCTTGAATGACAAGTCAGTCATTTTCCTTCATGAGGAGAGACACCATACTAATGGAAGCCTTTTATTATTTTTTTTTTTTTTAATTTATGATAGTCACACAGAGAGAGAGAGAGAGAGAGAGGCAGAGGGAGAAGCAGGCTCCATGCACCGGGAGCCCGACGTGGGATTCGATCCCGAGTCCCCAGGATCGCGCCCTGGGCCAAAGGCAGGCGCTAAACCACTGCGCCACCCAGGGATCCCCTAATGGAAGCCTTAAAGTGGACTGTGTCTCTTAGAAAACTGTATTTTAAATCAAAGATCCAAAGCAGATACTTTTAGGGGTCTCTAATTAGAGTCACAAAGGAAACACCAAAAGGTTAATAAGAGATGGTTAGTTTGGAATGGTGATTTCCTGGTGCCAGCTCCAGCACCTCAATGTGTTTGCAGACTCATTAGTTGCATAGATTATCAGCTGAATTCAGGAAGTGCTCACTTGCTATGTCAGCAGAAGGCTAGTATGACTCAATATACCTACCCTACAGCTAACTAGGGCCCTCTTATAGTCAAAGGAGGAAGGTTATCTTTGCCTTCAACTTCAGTTGATATCAATTATAAATCTTAAAGTGTTCGGTGAGCTCTGAGAGCCTAATAACACCTTCTAAGTTGACAGTTGGTACAAAGGTCTTGCGCCAGGTCTTAACAATCCACGTTGTGCATAGACAATGGTATTTCTGAATGCTCATTTTGCCATTCAGCAAAACCATCCAGTATAGGGAAACTCAGACTTAATAGGTTACTCACAGATAATCATTCAACTTCTAAAACGTGCAGTTTGATGGTCAGTGAGTCAAGCAAAAGAATTCTCACTTAGGTCTTTACTCTGGACTTTGCCATTGATTTGCATTTTGACATTAATGAAGTCTTTAAACCCTCAGTGCATCCGTTTTTCTTCCAGAAAGAAATGGAACAGATATTTATATGAAGCATGTATCTAGAATAAAATGGCTCCTTGAATTAAAAGGACAAAATTCTCAGATTTTGGGAAGATGGTGGGGTAAGAAGACCCTGAGATCGCTCCATTTTCAAAGAGATATCATCCACATCCAAGTTGATAAACTGGACAGCAATCTGAAGACTGGAAGAAGAACAAACTCTATGACTAAATATTGAGAAGAAGCTACATCTAGAAGGTTAGTAAGGACAGAAAGGCAGAGGGAGACCACCCACTGGAGGTAAAAGCTGTGTGCTCAGAGAGAGCCTAAAAACCAGCCCTTCCACCACAGAGTTCACAAAGAGAAGACTAATCCCCATAGAGTTTGGCTCTAAAACCAGAAGAGCTGAAAATATGAACTTGTAAAACCAGTGGGGCTTCTAACCTGGAGCTTTAGAGGTCAGCAAACTCAACATTGGGGTGGAGCCCAGAGAACCAGTGATAGCCAGTCACTGCCCTTAAAGATACAGCAGCCTGTGCAGAGGGGCAACACAAAAACCAGTTTATAAGACACCAGGGCAAATGAGAGACAGATCTGTTCGTGCTGATTTCTGAATACCTTGGGGGACTTTGAAAACAAAGGAGCTAGAAGGAGTCTTTTTCCTCCCCATCCCATAACATAAGCACAGGGACACATGCCGGAGGTAGGGCTGCACAGACACTTGCTACCTAACCACCTAGCAGTGCACCACATGCACAAGTTCTCCTGAAGACTTGTACACCCCAACCCTGCTGGCCTCAGCCCTGGGCTCAGGGCAAATTTTGTTAAAGCTGAACATGCCCCCTACCAGCTGCCTGGTGCACAGCTGCCACCAAGTGCCATGCACATCCGCAGTGCCACACTTGGCTGTGCACCCAAGACACCTTTGTGTGTATCACCCAGCCACATATCCCCAGAAGCTGCCTCATGCCATTCCCAGCCGGGTATCTATAGATACTGTCTTGCACTATGCCAAGCCACACATCCTAGGCCATTTTTGCACATTGGGCATAGCCACCACACCCACCCCAGCCATCACACCAAGCCAAACCACACTGTGCTCAGCAGCATGCCCCCAGCCAGCATTGCACACTGCACCTAGCCTCATGTCCCTGGCTTTCCTGACACCTAGCTCTCAGGCACTAGAGCACTTCAGAGGACCTGGAATTGGACTACAAGCCCAGCACACATTTTGCTGAAACCACTACCCCGCTCCCAACTTCTCCAGCTGGCAGGTCCCACCAGAGCTGGACTGCTTGGGTCCTACTAAAACCACAGAGAGCAAGCTCGCACCACAAAAGGCAGAGAGTCAGTGAAGATGACTACATGGAAATGAAAAGTGACTCAGGCACAATAGCATAGCATAATCAACACACATAAGATACTCTCCTGAAGTATAAGGCTCTGGGGAACAAGGGACACTGCACTACAGGCACTCCAGGACCTCTTCTTCATAAAGTCGCTACTTTCAAGAGCAGAAGACCCAGCTGACTTTCTTAATACAGAGAAATAGAGAGAGGCAGAGAAAATGAGAAGACAGAGAAATTTATCCCAAATGAAAGAAGAGGACAAGCCCAGAGCCAGAGATCTAATGAAACAAATGTAAGTAACATGCATGATAGAGAATTTAAAGCAATGACAATAAGGATACTCACTGGACTTCAGAAAAGAGTGGAAGACATGAATAAGACCCTTAACACAACGATAAGGAATAACATAGTAGAGATAAAGGGTACAATAAATGAAAGGAGAAACACACTTGATGGAATGACCAGCAGGATGGAAAAAGCAGAGGAATGAATTAGTGATCTAGAAGACAGAGCCATGGAAAGTAATCAAGCTGAACAAAAGAGAGAAAAAAGAATTATGCAAAACAAGAATACTATTAGGGAACTCAATGACTCCATCAAACATAATAATGTTCATATTATAGAAGTCCCAGAAGAAGGAGAGAGAGAAAGGGGGACAGAAAATTTATATGAAAAAATAATAGCTGAAAACATCCTTAATCTAGGGAAGGAAACAGATATCCAGATCCAGGAGGCACACAGTACCACCATCAAATTCAATAAAAGAAGACTGACACCAAGTCATAATGTAATTAAATTTGCAAAATACAGTGATAAAGAAAAAATTCTAACAGCATCAAAATAAAAAAAAAAGTCATTAACTTACAAGGGAAACCCATAAAGCCAGTAGGAGATTTTTCAATAGAAACTTTGTAAGACAGAAGAAAGTGGCATAATATATTCCAAGTGCTGAATGGGAAAAAATCTGCAGCCAAGAATACTTCATCCAACAAGGCTATCATTCAGAATAGAAGGAGATAAACAGTTTAGAGATAGATAGAGATAAACAGTTTCCCAGACAAACAAAAACTAAAGGAATTCATGACCACTAAACCAGATCTGCAGGAAACATTAAAAAGGAACATGTGAAGTGGAAAGGAAAGACCAAAAGTGACAGTATACAGATAGGAAGCACTAGTGAAAATGAATAATCCTGTAAAAAATTTGTCAATAAGTCACAAATAAAGGATATAAAATATAGTAACATGCACCTAAAATTTAAGGAGGAAAGGGGAAAAGAATGGGTTCAAACTTAAATGACCATCAGCTTAATAAAGACTGCTATATGAGAAGAGGTTATGAACAAACCTTATGGTAACCATGTATCAAAAGCCAATAATAAGTATTCAAAAAATAAAGAGAAAGAAATCCAAATATATAATTAAAAAAGTCAGCAAAACATGAAAGAAGAAAGAGAGGAAAGAATCAGAGAAAATCTTTAGAAACAACCACAAAACAAGTAATAAAACAGCAATAAAATAGCAATAAATACATATCTATCAATGATTATTTTGAATGTAAATGGACTAACTGCTTCAATCAAAAGACAATGGAATCTTATTCACCCATAAAAAAAGAATGAAATCTCGCCATTTGCAGCAACATAGATGGAGCTAGAGAGTATTATGCTAAGCAAAAGAAGTCAGAGAAAGATACCATGCCACTTCATTCATATGTGGAATTTAAGATACAAAAAAACAAATGAACATGAGGGGGAAAAGAAAGGCAAACCAAGAAACAGACTCTTAACTATGGAGAATGAACTAATGGTTACTGGAGGGGAGGTGAGCAAGGGGATGGGTTAAATTGGTGATGAGTATTAAACAGGGCATTTGTTGTGATGTGTACTGGGTATTGTATGTAAGTGATGAACCAGTAAATTCTACATGTGAAATTAATATTACACTCTATGTTAACTAACTGGAATTTAAATAAAAATTTGGAGAAAGAAAAAAGACACAGAGTGTCAGAATGAATAAAAAAAATCAAGACCCTCTATATGTTGCTTATAAGGAACCCATTTTAGATCTAAAGACACTTGCAGATTAAAAGTAATGGGATGGAGGAATATTTAACATGCAAATGCATGTGAAAAGAAAGCTGGAATAGCAATACGTATAACTGACAAAATAGACTTGAAACAAAGACTGTAATAAGAGAAAAGAAGAACACTACATAATAACAAAGGGAACGATCCAACAAGTAGATCTAACAATTGTAAATAGTTATGCACCCAACATAGGAGCACCCAAATAATAAAACAGTTAATAACAAACATAAAAGAACTAATTAATAATAACACAATAATACTAGGGCACTTTAACACCCCACTAAATTCAGTGGACAAATTATCTAAACAGAACATCAACAAGAAAACAACGGCTTTGAATGACACACTGGAACACATGGATTTAACATATATATTCAAAACATGCCATCCTAAAACAGCAGAATACACATTCTTTTCAGTGCACATGGAACATTATCTTGAATAGATCACATATTAGCCCACAAAAAAACCCTCAATAAATTCAAAAAGTCAAAATCATACCATGCATACTTCCTGACCACAATGCTATGACACATGTCAACACAAGAAAAAAAATCTGTAAATACCACAAATACATGGAGGTTAAACAACATGCTATTAAACAATTACTGGGTCAAGCAGGAAATAAAAAAAGAAGTTTAAAAACTCATGGAACAAATGAAAATACAACAGTCCAAAACCTCTGGGATGCAGCAAAAGCAGCTCTAAGGGGGGAAATTTATGTCAATACAGGCCTACCTCAAGAAGCAAGAAAAATTTCAAATAAACAACCTAACCTTGCACCCAAAGAAGCTAGAAAAAGAACAATAAATAAAACCTAAAACAAGCAGAAGGAAAGAAACAATAAGGATTAGAGCAGAAATAAGTGATATAGAATCTAAAAAAACATGGGGCACTTGGGTGGCTCAGTTGGGTAAGCATCCAACTCTTGTTTACAGCTCAGATCAGAATCTTCTGGTCATGATATCGAGCCCTGCATTGGGCTCTGTGCTCAGTGGGGAGTCTGCTTGAGATTGTCTCTGTCTCCCTTTCTCTCTGTTCCTCCCTCCCCAACCCTCTCAAAAATAAATGAATATTTTTTAAAAATTAAAAAAAAACAATAAAACAGATCAGCAAAACCAGGAGATGGATCTTTGAAAAGATAAATAAAATTTATAAACCTCTATGCAGAAAAAAACAAAGACTCAAATAAATAAAATCACAAATGAGAAGGATGAAATAACAATGAACACCACAGAACTACAATCATAAGAGAATATTATGAGAAACCAAATGCCAAGAAGTTGGACAACCTAGAAGAAATGGATAAATTCCTAGAAACATAAAAACTACCAAAACTGAAATAGGAGGAAATAAAAAAATCATAAAAGACTAATAACCAGCAAAGACACTGAGTCAGTAATCAAAAATCTCCCCAAAAACAAAAACCTGATGCCTTCACAGGTGAAATCTACCCAACATTTAAAGAAGAGTTAACACCTATTCTTCTCAAACTATTCCCAAAAAAAGAAAAGGAAGGAAAACTTCCAAATTCATTCTAAAAGGCCAGCATTACCCTGATAACAAAACCAGGTAAAGACACCACTAAAAAAAGAAAACTGCAGGCCAATATCTCTGAAGAACATAGATGCAAAAATCCTCAACAAAATATGAGCAAAATATGAGCAAAATATGAGCAAATTGTTGAATATATTCAACAATATATTAACAAAATCCTACACCGTGATCAAATGGTATTTATTCCTGGGTTGCAAGGTGGTTCAATATTTGCAAATCAATCCATGTGATACATCACACCAATAAGAGAAAGGATAAGAACCATAAGATCATTTCAATAGAAGCAGAAGAAACATCTGACAAAGCACATCGATTCATGATAAAAAACCCTCAACAAAATAGATTTAGAGGGAACACACCTCAACATATTAAAGGCCTTATATTAAAAACCCACAGCTAACATCATCCTTAATGGGAAAAAACCGAGAGCTTTTCCCCTAAGATCAGGAACAGGATAAGGATGTCCATTCATCACTTTTATTCAACATAGTACTGGAAGTCCTAGCCACAGCACTCAGACAACAAACACAACAACAAAAAATAAAAGGCATCCAAATCAGCAACGAAGAAATAAAATTTTCACTATTTACAGATGACACAGATGTGTCTCTCATGAATAAATAAATAAAATCTAAAAAAAAAAGAAAACCCAAAAAACCACCAAAAACTGCTAGAACTGATAGACAAAGTCATAGGATACAAAATCAATGTACAGAAATCTATAGCATTTCTACATACAAATAATGAAGCAGCAGAAAGAGAAATTAAGAAAACAATTGCACCAAAATAATAAGACACCTAAGAATAAACCTAACCAAAGAGGTTAGTTTTTATACTGACTATAAAAAACTAATGAAACTAATGAAAAAAAAAAACCCTAATGAAAGAAGTTGAAGACAACACAAAGAAATGAAAAAGATATTCCATGCTAATGGATTGGAAAAACAAATATTTTTAAAATATCTATACCGCCCAAAGCAATCTACACATTTAATGCAATCCTACCAAAAATATCAACAGCATTTTTCACAGAACTAGAACAATCCAAAAATTTGTTTGGAACCACAAAAGATCCTGCATAGCCAAAACAATCTTGAGAATGAAGAACAAGGCTGGAGGTGTCACAATCCCATACCTAAAGTTTTATTACTAAGCTGAGAGAATCAAAACAGTATGGTACTTGTGCAAAAACAGACACATAGATCAATAAACCAGGATAGAAAATCTAGAAGATGCTAAACAATAGGAAACAAACTAGGGGTAGCTAGAGGGGAATGGGGAGGGGGGATGGGATAACTGGGTGATGGGCATTAAGGAGAGCACATGATGTGATGAGCACTGGATGTTATATGCAACTGAATTACTGAACTCTACATCTGAAACTAATGATATGTTGGCTAATTGAATTTAAATTAAAAAAAAAAGAATAGAAAATCCAGAAATAATTCCACAATTATATGGTCAATAAATCTTCAACAAAGCAGGAAAGAATGAATACCCAATGGGAAAAAGCCAGTCTCTTCAACAAATGGTGTTGAGAAAACTGGACCACCTTCTTACACCATACACAAAAATAAATTCAAAATGGATTAAAGACATAAATGTGAGGGGAACCTGCATGGTGCAGTTGGTTCAGCCTCAGACTCTTGGTTTCCACTCAGGTCTTAAGGTCATGAGATTGAGCCCAAAGTTGGGCTCCATGCTCAGGCAAAGTCTGCTTAAGATCCTCTCTCCCGGGATCCCTGGGTGGCGCAGCGGTTTGGCGCCTGCCCTTGGCCCAGGGCGCAATCCTGGAGACCCGGGATCGAATCCTACGTCAGCTCCCGGTGCATGGAGCCTGCTTCTCCCTCTGCCTGTGTCTCTGCCTCTCTCTCTCCCTGTGTGACTATCATAAATTAAAAAAAAAAAAAAAAGATCCTCTCTCCCTCTTTGACTGCCCCTCCCCCACTCTCTCTCTAAAATAAACAAATAAATCTCTTTTTTTTTAAAAGACTTAAATGTGAGACCTGAAACCAGATAAATATTCTTTTCTCAAAAATTTTATTTATTTATTCATGAGAGACACACACAGAGAGAGAGGCAGAGACACAGGCAGAAGGAGAAGCAGGCTCCCTGCAGGGAGTCCCATGTGGTACTCGATCCCAGGACCCCAGGATCATGCCCTGAGCCAAAGGAAGATGCTCAACCACTGAGCCACCCAGGCACCCCAGAAACCATAAAAATCTGAAAAGAGAACACAGGCAGTATTTTTTTTTTTGACATCAACAATAGGGCAACTTTTTTCTAAATACGTCTCCTGATGCAAAGGAAACAAAAGCAAAAATAAACTATTGGGACTCATCAAAATAAAAAGATTCTGTATGGCAAAGGAAATAATCAACAAAATTAGAAGGCAACCTACATAATGGGAGAAGATATTTGCAAATGATATAACTAATAAAGGGTTAGTATCTCAAAATATATAAAGAACTTATAAATCTCAACACCCGAAAAACAACTCAGTTAAAAATGGGCAGAAGATATGAACAGACATTTCTCCAAAGAAGACATCCAGATGGACAACAGATACATGAAGAGATGTATCACTTATCATCAGAGAAATGCAAATCAAAACTAAAATGTAATATCATCTCATACCTGTCAGGATGGCTAAAATAAAAAACACAAGAAACAACAGGTGTTGGCAAGGATGTGGAGCAAAAGGAACCTTCTTGCACTGTTGGTGGGAATGCAAACTGGTGCAGCCACTCTGGAAAAGAATATGGAGGTTCCTCAAAAAGTTAAAAACAAAACTATCATATGATCCAGGAATTGTATTACTAACTGATGCCTTGGTACAGTTTGACCAGTCTAAATATCTTGGAATCTGTAGTATTCCTCTTATCCAGGAGAAACTATATGAGTTTAAAGGTGAAGAAAGTGGCCTCATACAAATTGGAAAACATATCTTTCCCAGTGGCTTCAAATTTTCAAACTCATAACTGGAAAGCTGCCTTGCTGCAATCAACTAAGGCTACCAAATTTCTCCAGGTGATTACAGCAGTGTTTACAGAGGTATGTATTTAAAATGTCAATGTAATGAGTTATGCTTTTATTTAAGGCAGATAACAGTTACCCTCCTGCATCACTTGGAGTCTAGATACTAGACCATGAATTAGCAAGAACTTAGGGCTTAGCTAACTGGGATAGAAGAGGATGAATGTGTTCTTAAGTTTCTAACTTATACCAAACTGAAAATCTTTCTGTTAAACTAAATTGTGAACCTAAAGTGCCCCATTTGCCACTAACATGGATATTACTAAGGTTTCAAAGAACTAACTGATGGGGCACCTTGTTGGCTTAGTAAGTTAAATGACCAATTCTTGATTTTGGCTCTGGTCATAATCTCAAGATCATGGGATCAAGCCTTGCATCAAACCCCACACTGAGTTCTGCATCTGGCTCCACACTCAGTAGGAAGCCTGCTTGAGATTCTCTCCTCTCTCACCCTGTGTCCCTCCCCCCACTCACATGTGTGCTCTCTCTTTCTCAAATAAACAAAAATAATAAAAAACTAAGTTATGATAAAATGATATCATCTATTATTTCAGATTTAACAGTTTGCAAGTTTGTTGTCTGTACTATTACAAAGAATAATGGAGTAGAACTATTATTTCTGATTACCAGGATCCCTCAAAATACAAAATGCCTCTCATGAACGAATTCAGCCACAAAGAGCTTGTTTTCTGATAAACTACTTTTGCCATTTCTGTATTCAGTGCCTTTCATATTACCTCTGTCACACACCATCTCGCAAAATTCTCCAATGATGGAGTAGAATTTAGACTGAGTGAATTTCAAGGTTCACCATAAAACCTAAAATCCCACAACACCTTTCTGACTTTGTCACCTGCACACAAATGTCCACCCCCAATGATTTGCTCCAAAACAACTCTAGAGACTGGTATCTCACTGATAATCTCTTTAGACCAAGCTATGGATAACTGCTTTGTATTCTCTCTATGTGGCAGAATAATTGGTTTATAGGACTCCATTCTGCCCAGTTGCAAAAGAATCAGCTTTGTCTGCCCACCTTGAGCTGTAAGTCTCAAAAAAGCAATTTTAATGATGGCTCTAAGCGCCACTCAAACATTTTCCAGTCTGGAGCTTATTGATTTTTCCACGTTTGGGGATTTATTGGGGATAAGTCATGGAGGAAAAGAAATGGAAAAGACTTTCTTTCAAAAAGCCACAATTCCAAAGTAGATGTGTGAGATTACCTTTCCTTGGCCCAAAGTAAACAGGCAATCATCCATTTGGTAAAGACGGAGATCAAAAATACCTAGGGCTAAGACATAATTCTGGATGACAAAAAGTATCTATAAAAGAGGAAAACCATCTCACGCGTATATTGCCATACAATAAAGAAATAACACATGGTTTTGGTATTCTTAAAATTGCCTTTTAAATTATGGTTGGACTTGGTTCCCCATATTTATTTCATAATCAACTGGTTAAGGGAAAACAAACAGAATAACAAGTTCATAAATATTTAAATGACAAGTTTAGATTTATGTTTTCCCATCCTGATGGAGTTTTTGGTTCTTAACCATCTTATGAGAGGACAAAAATGTCGTTAAATAGAAAGACCCAAAGTAGATGATGATCTTGACATTTCAATGGACTTTTTTGAGTATGCAAAGCAACCCATATGATCCAGCCCTATAAAACAACTTACTTTGCTTCTCATCTGTTATCCCATTGGCAGTGTCCCTATTTATCATGGCCTACAGAACTTGCTTTATCATAAAGCAATTGGAAAACATTCACCTAGCAAATTACCCAAATAGAGCATAATTTTATCTAGCCTACTATATTGGGCCTTACTTCCACTATTCCTCCAAAGGGATCCCATTACACCAATGTGTCCTTTGAGATGTATATTGCTTTCCAGCTCAAATAATTAATTTCTTCACTGATCCTATGCAGTCTATTCCATTCTGGCCTATTTGTGCTACTGGGCCAAAAATTCCTAGAGAATATAAGTCTTAATTGTCCAGTATGCTTCCTTTGTATAATTTCCATCCTCCAATGCTTTATAAGTACTTAAAAATATAGAAAATTTTAGTGTCAACCAGTCAAGAAAGACCCTGACGTTTATGCTCTTGATGAATTATGAATCCCTTTCCACAGGTAATTATTAATAATAAATTTTAAAATAGAAATTGAATATGAGACAACTAAAAGTTCCAAGTGGATCAGGAAAACATTTTTATTAAAAAAAAAAAACAGGGGAGCACATTGTTTCTACTTCAAAGCAGATGAAGAGAACTGCCCTAGAAAAATTCTCTGACCAAAAGGTCCATGCCAAAATAATGCTAGCAAACAACTGCTAACAGCATGCATGTTTCCATTAGTTAAAGACAACTTTTTATTCCAGCAACTGTCTTGCCAATAAAATGTAAATAATGCTTTGAAAGGAGCCAATTATCTGGTGCAGCAATGTAGTTGAAATAAACAAAAGTATCCATCTGTCCCTCTATTCCCACCTGCCCAGCCACTGCTGAGACTGAGAATGAATAAAAGTTCCTGAACATCAGAAAAAAAGGCAGACTGGGCATTGAGTACCACTGAGTGCCTCTAAACCAGCAAGGTAACTGGGCATGTTAGAGATTAAACCTATCGTTTTATAATGAAGTTAACTAAAAGTAAGCAAGTAGTTCAGCCTCATAGCAGATGGATTTAAAAAGAAAATGTTTATCATTGTGACATTGTTCAAATTAGGACATCAAGGAAGAGTCTTTCATGATATTCTTATTAAAAATATGGTCTTGATTGTAAGTCTCCTTTCATTATTTCTCTTGCTTTGTTGACACAATATTAATAAAGTTTTTAATAGTACCAGGATCTATTCTTATAACAATTTCTAAAATCATTGATGAAATTAGTTTCATCATTGAGCTGACCTTGGTCAATTCAGCAAATGCCAGATATAAGCAAAGTTAAAATGATGAGAACTTTCACAGTCCATAATAGCAGCAATTGACACATTCAATTTCCAGAGCCAGACACACAGTGGACACTCAAAAATATTGCTAAATGAATGGGTGAAATATATGTAACTATTCGTGGATTGTTCCCACCTGGCATTAGAATACTGTATATCCAAGATAGATGAAAACAGCTGAAAGTCACATATATGGATTCATTATATACACATACATTCCATTGTTCAAGTAATTTAACATTTCACCTGGCATATATATTCATGAGGCTGAAGACATTTTTAAAAGATTCTATATGAACAAAACCAGGGGAGAACTAACCACATGAATTGCAGCACAGTATATCTAGCCTCAAAGATGCTAATTCAGGTCCAGGGGGATCTAATCAACCTCTTTGTTGAAGTAAAGATAAAACTTTTTGACAGCAAATGCTATTCTGATAAGATGGAATTTTCAATTACTCTTATAAACATCTGGCCCATGCTACCATTTCTGGAGCCCAGTAGCACACTGCTTTGCAATGTCACAAAATATTCTCCACTGAGAACTCTCTTTTGCCAAGAGACTAATTGAAATGAATGCTTAGAAATTTAGTAAGGTGAGAGGTGAGTCAGGGGGATAGGTAAAAGGATAAGCAAAGGATGTTCAGTCACTAAATCATAATTTCAATAAAAGGCTAGAGGAAATAAAATTACACAATGCTAGTAGAGTGTTGGAAGTGTAAACGCCTTAATACACCTCTGATTGAAACTAGACTATGCATAGTATGAAACCTACAGAATATTTTCATGGCTAATTTGTAATAGCAGTTGCATCAGGCACAGATCAAGTTCTTCCAAACCATATTTTACACAAAAAAAAATTTTGTTAAATGATATTCAGGTGATGAACTACCAAATAAACAAGTTTAAAATGCAGAAGGATTTACAATTCCAGAAATAAAGCAATCATTATATTGCATTTGGATACGAAAGCAGATAGATGTTATTGTGAGTTTCTGTATGTTGCTTCCATTTGGTATCAATTAGCAGGGGAGGAAAACCAACTCAGTGTTGTAGTTAACTCTAAACTAGGTCCACATTAGATCAATTAGAGTCATCTTTTCAGCTGATGAATTTATAATCAATAATTAAAATCATAAAGAGAGACTGAGTATGATTTGAAACAAATAAGTTGAGCTTGGGATGAGTATGTATAGTTCTGGGACATGATTCCCAAAAGGACTACATAGTTTAAGTAAGCATAATTGTATATCCAAGTCATCACAAATGGTCATGCAAAGAAGCATAGAAGAGACAGAAGCCTATTAACCCCAGCACTACTCAGCCCAGAAATAACTCTGAAAGGAGGAGATTCAAGCCCAGTGATACCCCTAATTTTGCAACAAAACCATGAACCTCTGGCACCTCTGACCTCTCTAATAACGGTCAGTTACTCTTCTTGGAGACTGCTGCATGCATAAGGCAAATTTCTTGGCCCTGCCTGAATTTGGTAATTTGGTAATTTTACCAAATCCGTCAAATTGAGGAAGGGAAGGAATTGGTTAAAGGATTTGAATGTGACTCCCAAGCTCAGCACCAAATCACCTCAAGAACCAAATCAGGTGGTAAAATATTCTGAGTGACAACACTTACTTATTCTCAAGGCACTCTGAGAGCTCCAAAGAGATAGCATTCCCAAAAATGCTATATGTGAGTAGGAAGTACAGGATAAACAATTCTCCATCACCTTCTTTTCTGGGAAGCCATAACAATAAGAGCTGAATTACTGGGACACGCTGAGACATATTAATTTAAGGGCACCAAAATGATAAATGAATTTGTAATTCAATCACCTGGAAACAAGGAAATTCAGCTCAGCCAGTTCATCAACCAAGTGACCTGGTCTTAGGCATGTTGAGAGGGATACCAGGATTGATAATAATCCAGAAAGCAGAGATTCCTGTCCTTCCTTCTTATCTCCAGCCTGACCCAGCTCACAAATGTATTAGGGTGGGTAGTCAAAACACAAGTCAAACTCAAGTGGCTAAACCCCTCCCTGGCTTTGCCCTTTGGGTGCAAAAGCCTTCCAGATATTCTCCTTCTTTGGTTGAATATACTGGTTCTGGGTTCCATCCCTAGGAATGTTCTCAAGATGGTTTGCTGAAAATTAAGGGATTTAGGCCTTTACTCTGAAAGTCATGAAGCACCTTTGACATTCAGACCAAGCGTCCTTCTACTATAACAGTTAATAAAACCCAAAGAAACGTTCGCAGTGTGAAGAAGCATGGGGCCCAGGTGTCTGGGAAAGTGGGGAGCAAATATAATTTGTACATTTTCCTCAAATGTTGGCAAAAGAATAATAGCTCACTGAACAACCCATTCCTGCTCAAGGAAAAAATTACCAGATGCATAAAATTATCTTTATTTTGAAAATCCTGACACTCCCTATCAATCATGTGTCCATATATGTGCAAAGAAAAATGCTGTGCTAATATTCAATTCAGAAAACACAGAAGACTACAGACATGAAATCCAAGGTAAGCCAAAACAAAGGTGTAAGATACACTCTATTGGATATATTTGGCCCAACTTTGAATGGTTCTGACAGGACCAGAAGAAATATTGTCAGGATCAGAGTTAGTCTGACAAGGTCTTTATAACCTTTATCTCGAGAGTCATTTACTAAAACCTCAAGAACTGTCCATCTCTGGAACCACCAGGATTTTAGGGCAGTTGGGTTTGAAATGTCTATTACAGTATCAATGAATCAAAGAGACTTGGGTCTGTATTTTTGTTTTGTTTTATTTTGTTGGTATTTTTTTTCCCTCAAGGAATCCTTGAGACTTTCAGTGCAGGTCTGAGTCCAGAGGAAATTCCATTTTCCCTCATGATCTTTCTAAATTGGTAGTCCCCAGAAGCAACAATACCGTATTGCCCTGGAATGAATATATCTAGAACTGTTCTAGTTAGAATGGTTACAAGATCAGGCATACGTGGTAAATTTGCTCCATGATTGTCTTTCAACTATTCTGCTTCAGGATAAAATGAGAAATATTATGTGCATCCATTTTACTATTAGAGATAGTAAAATGCTATAAACTGTTAATTGCTGGGGTGCCTGGGTGGCTCAGTCAGTTAAGCATCTGCCTTTGGCTCAGGCCATGATCCTTGAGTCCTGGGATCCATCCCTGCATTGGGCTCCCTGCTCAGTGGGGAGTCTACTTCTCCCTCTCCTGCTCCCCCTGCTTATGCGCTCTCTCTTGTGCTCTATCTTTAAAAAAATGTTAATTGTTGAGATTGTTGCTGTTGTTTGAGGTAGCAATAACTGAAGTGACACAATTTATGTGTTTAGCTTAGAGTTGATTTGGGATATAACAATTAAGTACTATTATGGAAAGCTCAGAAGTATGGGGATATCATAAGGTAGAGCCTGAGAGGTAAGCAAGACCAGAATTCTGTCTGTACCTAAAGCTTAATGACTCAACCAAATTGAAAAAAGCAAATTCAAGGGTTGGCTTAAGATTTAGCCACTGCTTGAATGATGGGGAAAAAAATAAGATACATAAAAGCAACCTGAATACTGAGAAAAAATATGAAAGTGTTGCCAAAATTAAACAGCAAAAGGTGTCTGGGTACACGTGTGTGTGTATGTGTGTGTGTGTATGTAATCATCTTTTATGTAGGAGAGTCTTGGAATAATGCCACACATTTGCTTTAGAATACTCTCATTAGTATATAACATATATAATACATTGTATATATAATACATTATGTGTATATATATATATAATGTATAATGTATTATATATATACACATATAATACATCCCATTTGGAAGAAAGAGTCCCTCAGAAAAATTAAGCATACTCCACCAATACTGTTTTCCTAGAAAAATGTGACAAAAATTTAAACAGAGTTATTCTATCCAGGTATAAAGTGAGAATCAATTATGACCTTTTCCTTTTCTGGATTCACTTCATTTTTAAAAGCGTCTAACTAAAACCCTTTCTGATATAGTGAAAAATCACTTTTTTGAGATACAAGACTAGTAAATGATAATACTCGTCTGTATCCTATGACACACTACTAATCTTCTGAGAATTAAACAGTCTCTGTTTCAGTTATATAAATGTCTAGTTTTTCATCTTTAGTCTTAGAAAGGTTGCCCAGAAAGTATATTATCTCTGTGGATGTCACCACTTGCCAATTAGGGAAAACAGCAGTGCACAATCAGTAGTGACCTCTATATATTACAGACATTGGCACTTGGGTCTGCTGGGGAGGGGATGGATTAGACAATTTAACAGAATCTACAGTGACAAACCTTTTTCTATGAAAAACATTTCCTTTTTTGAATTGTGTAATATTCTCCTTTGGATTCATTTATAAGACCAAAACAAAAAGCATTTAATGATGTTTACAGTGAAATGAAACAGCTGAAGACCAGCACATAATCACCATATTTTGTTTTCTCATCTTTAAGTCTTTTAGCAGTAGGGCTTCCAGCTGAGCTTGCGTCTAGCTTCTCTCAAGACATAGCCAAGCATTCTGAAGCTTCACTGAGCCTAAACACCAAGCTGAATTCATAGTTCTTAATTGAAAAAGACAGGCTGTTTTCCTAGCATGTTTGCATCCGTAAAACATTGAAAATGACATTTGTGCCCAAGTCCATTTGAATATTCTGCCTTTGCTGAACTCTGCTAATGTTTTTATACCCTGGTTTATGCCTACCACAGCTTTAAATAGCTCCTCTTGCTAAAGCATGTGTGGCTGCATTCACAAAAATAGACTCTTTTTCATACATGAGAATGCTACTCCTGAGATTTGCTTTGAGATGTTTTTCATATGCACAGAATATTACTTTGATAAGCCATGTTTTCTTACACTAGTCTCTCCTACGATGAATGGCATGCATGTGTGTGGTAGCTAGAGGGAGTTGGCATACCCACCCCATAAACAAAATGGGAAGTTTGGTACTTTCTCTCTTCAGTAAAGGGTATACAATCTGTGGTCAGAGAACAGAGCCTCTCTCTGGGTAATGTTAACCAGCCTGATATAGAAATAAAATCCACCCCTTTGGTGTCATTAGTGCTATGTTCTGTGCAACTCAACTGATCAGTTAAATTTCATGTAAAATGAGGCATTTATTCCTGGTGAGAAAGTATCTGCTCATTTTCTATGTGCTCAGTGCAGTTATTATTAAAAAGAATGTACACAATATGAATAAGTAGTTAGCTTTTAAACTGCCTGCAACCTTATACAAACCTAGGAGATCCACTCAGGGAGGATGAAGAACCTGGTCAAGTGTCAGAACATCTCAAAACTCTGTAGATGCTATTCAGGCATAAGCACAGTACACACCTTGATGACACTTACTACAGTAAAGTAGTACAATGTACCTACAAATATTTGGATTCTTTGGGATCATAGCTGCAACTTACATCCAATCAGCCCTTACCATGGTCAGGCATCTGAGATCCCATGGAGGTCACACTGGTGTTCAGCACATCATTGACAGCAGTATCACAATACAGGCTCCGCTGGACATCATGCTCACTGTCAGTCTGGTCACTCTCTTCATGACCACTATCCTTCAGGCTGTTGCCCTCTAAGTCCTTGAAGGTAGAGCTGCTGGGTTGAAGAAAGAATGATAATTTACAACTGTGATAATCTGATCTTTAAAATCTTTCAGAGCCAGGATGATATCATCTCTGTGGTGAGGCCAACAGTGACTGGACTGTCAAAAAGAGTAGATAAAAGAGAAATTTCTGTTTAAAGATAATGGAAGTTGGGGCACCAGGGTGGCTCAGTTGGTTGAGTATCCAAATTGTGATTTTTGCTCAGGTCCTGATCTCATGGGTTGTGATATCGAGCACTGTGTTGGGCTCTGTGCTCAGAGGGGAGTCTGCTTGGGATTCTCTCCCTCCCTCTCCTTCTGCCCCTCTCACAGGATTCTGTGCTCTCTCTCTCTCTCTCTTAAATAAATAAACAAACAAACAAACAAATAAATAATTTTGTTAAAAAACAAAGATAATGGAACTTAACACTGCAGAGAGGTTCCGAGTATTGAATGCTGATGTAGCTAATACTTTCATTCACTTATCTTCAATGCATTACTACAGGCAAGGTGGAAGAAGATAGAAATTTGAAACAACCACCTGCAAAGAATATTACCATTTCAGAAGGTTTTCTCTCTTCTTATGTAATCAAAGTAAAATAATAGCTAATGTTTCCTGAGCAATTACTACACATAAGGCACTGTTCTAAGTGCTTGACATGAATTAACTTTTTTAATCATCACAACTATATAAGAGAAAGGTACCATTAATATTGCCATTTATAGATGAAAGAACAGAAGCACAAGGAAGTTAAATAACCTGCCCAAGGTCATATAGCTGAGGAAATGTAACAGATCTAAGGCCAAATCCAGTCAGTCTAGCTCCAGAGCCTGGGCCCTTAAATACTATGTAAATTGCTTCTCCAAAGAGGTCTACTAATCAACTGCAAAAATTGAAGTGGCAGAAATTAAAGTAATGCAATTAAAATAGAAAGGATTATCAGGACCAGAGAACTCAGGTCAGTTTTAGCTGAGAAATTCAGAGAGATAGATTCAAAGGAAAAGAAGAGAGGCAGGCGCTGAGAAGAGGAGAGCCTTGGTGCATGCACAGTAAGATATAAGAGAAGCAGAGAGTTGAGCTCTAATAAAACTGTGAGTGTAGTTAAGCTAAAAATATGAAAACTTTCAGCTGAGGAGTTTATGGGCCAATTTTTCTTGCATTTGTTAAATCAGTCCACCATACAGTGCACTAAACATGCCATCCAAGAACCTCACACAAAAATAGAGAATAATACATAAGGTACATCCATAGAGGCCCCACCTGTTTTTTCTAACACTTTGTATGTCCTGACAGAATCTGTGGATATGCAACACTAAGGACCATAAATTATGCATCTGAAATACCTAGTGGAATGGTGAATCCATTCCCCAATCAGTGAGGAAGTATCAAGATAATGTGTTGTCGTCTTAATAACAGAGTGTCATGCTTGTGAATTAGGGTAAGTCTCAACAGACCTACTGTACCTCTGAAAAGAGAGCCTGTAGAGATGATAGTGTAAACTCATTTGATGTCCTCAACCTTGAATATCCACAGGCCTGGATCTCTGAGGCTTTGATAAGAACATTCGGTATATATGATGAAGAGCTATGCCATGGACACAATAGATACATTGTCATTCTCTACATTGGTCAAAAGGAATCACAGCAGATTTTTAATATATAACCAATCTAGATGTAGAATGCTTGCTGCCATGAATATGAAAAGGAAAAGATCAAAAGGGCAGTAACTGGAAAGCCATAATTATAAGAAAATGAAGAGCAGGAGAGAGTAAAACATTGACCTGTTTGCTAATTACTTTCAGGAAGGATCACTGAGCATCACCTGTATTAAAACTAAAATCATTCAATAAGCCAATTCACTCAGCTCCTCCAAAATTATGTCATGCAGCTACTCAGCCCTGTGGACCCACCAGTATGCAGTTCTATTAAAAAACCAATCATCCGGGATCCCTGGGTGGCACAGCGGTTTGGCGCCTGCCTTTGGCCCAGGGCGCGATCCTGGAGACCCGGGATCGAATCCCACGTTGGGCTCCTGATGCATGGAGCCTGCTTCTCCCTCTGCCTCTCTCTCTCTCTCTCTCTCTCTCTCTCTCTCTGTGTGTGTGTGTGTGTGTGTGTGTGTGACTATCATTAAAAAAAAACAATCATCCTAAAATTATTTTATGGTCAAGAAGACCAATTGGAAGTACAGGCTTTAGAGCGTGTAACAATTTCTAGCTTTACCGCACAGATGTTGGGGCGTCCTGTAAATACTAATCCCATAGCTTGAACAGATTCAAAGTTTGTCTTTTAGAAAAAAAAATTGGTCCTGTCCATATGGACTCCTGTATTTCAGAAGAAGGGAAATGACCTGCCTTGTTCATATATTTTTATACCAAATATTAATTTTTGACTTGCATTTCTGGTATCTGCAGCACATGAAAATTTCTTTAATCTAGAACACAAAATTGTTGCTTTAAGCCAGAGACTTCAACCCTGAATTGGGTGCATTTCAGCAGTTGACAAAATATGCTGGAGACATAGGTTAAGGAGTATAAGGACAATGTAATTAACCATCCCTTAGACCACGGTTTCTCAACCTTGGCATTACTGACATTTTAAGCTGCATAATTTTTTATGCACATTGTAGAATGTTTAGCATAATATTTTATGCACATTGTAGAATGTTCATCAGCATCCCTGGCCTCTACCCATTAGATGCTAGTAGGGCCTCTTCCAGAAGTTACACCAAAAAGGTCTCCATACATTGCCAAATCACACTCAGCTGAAAATCACTGCTTTAGGTTCTTTCAAACTCTTTTCTACCAGATTTTCAGACTATAGAGGAAAGAGCACTGTCATTAGAATAAGTGACAATCGTACTATCCCACTTCATCTATGGGAGACTGGGCCTGTTATCTAATGTCTTTGAGCCTCAATTTCCTTGTCTATAAAATGCATTTTCTAAAACCTTCTTCACAAGGTCATTTGGATGACTCAATGAAATACTGTACATGAAGTACTGGGTACACACAAATGCTCAATAAATGGTAATTGTTTAATATGATCATTATTCCATATGGTAATGTCTTCATTGATTTATAGTTAAATATTACACCTGTGGTCTTTCTTTCTAACTGATATAGGAAATGGGTATTTAAATAATGTCTCTATATCTTCCATAAACTATAGTCAAACACTGTATGCTATATTAATTTCTCCTAGAATTCAGGAACAGGAAAAGAAAGTCTCCTGTCAAATGTGTGTCCTTTGTTTATTGAAAAATGAGAACTATATGCCCTGGTGTACTTACCATTTTGTATTGGCTTCTCAAAAGCTTCATGATAAATATAATGTTTAATTGCAGTGATTTGGATGCCAAGGATCACTATTTAGCTTCACCCAATTGGAAGTATGCCTTTTTAATGTTTGATCATCTTTTTTATATGTATCTGAATATTACAAACCACCTCACAGATTTTGTTTTTTGTTTTTGATAGAAATGAGAGAAATAATAAAATAGTTAAGGATTGGCTATCTTTTTAAAGCTTGATCACCTTTTTAAAGTTTGATCACCTTTTTTTATATGTATCTAAATATTACAAACCATCTCAGAGATTTTGGTTTTTTTTTATAGAAATGAGAGAAATAATAAAATAGTTAAGGATTGGCTATTTGGGACTGGTAGTGTGAGTATAAAAAGTCAGGTATTCTTTGCTAAAATAACAAACATGAGAAACAGCAAGTATTGGTGAGGATGTGGAGAAAAAGGAACCTTCATGCACTGTTGGTAGGAATGCAAACTAGTGCAACCACTGTGGAAAATAGTATGGAGGTTTCTCAAAAAAATAAAAATATAACTATCCTACAATACAGTAATCCCATCCCTGAGCATTTATCCCCATAATACAAAAACACTATTTCAAAAGGCTATATACACCCCTATGTTTATTGCAGCATTATTTACGTACAGTAGCCAAATTATGGAAGCAGCCCAAGTGTCTGCTGCTACATAAATGGATAAAGAAGAGGTTTTATATATATATATATATATATATACATATATATATATATGACATTTATACATACATTTGGTGATAACATAATATGTATAATATAATATATAATATATATGATATATAAGATAATATATGTAAATATACATATTTATATATAAAATGGAATATTATTCAACCACAAAAAAAATGAAATCCTGCCATCTTCAACAACATGGATGGAGCTAGAGAGTATAATGCTAAGTGAAATAGGTCAGAGAAAGATGAATACCATATGATTTCACTCACATGTGGAATTTAAGAAACAAAACAAAATGAGAGAGAGGGAGAGAGAGGGGCAAACCAAGGAAAAATCTTCTAACTATAGAGAACAACCTGATAGTTACCAGAGGGGAGGTAGGTGGGGGAATGGGTGAAAGAGGTGATGGGGATTTGGAGTACACGTATCCTGATGAACACTGAGTAAGGTATAAAATTGTTGAATCACTGGGATCCCTGGGTGGCTCAGCAGTTTGGCACCTGCCTTCGGCCCAGGGCATAATCCTGCAGACCCAGGGTCGAGTCCCACATTGGGCTCCCTGCATGGAGCCTGCTTCTCCCTCTGCCTGTGTTTCTGCCTCTCTCTCTATACCTCTCATAAATAAATAAATAAAAATCTTTAAAAAAAAAAGAATTGTTGAATCACTATATCGTACATCTGAAACTAGTATAACATTGTATGGTAATTCTACTGGAATTAAGATTTTAAACTCAATAAAAATTGTTTAAAAGACTCCAAAAAAGGTAGTCATGTATTCTCTGAAAAAAAAAAAATGCAAGGGATGGGATGCCTGGGTGGCCAGCAGTTGAGCATCAGCCTTGGGCTCAGGGCGTGATCCCAGATCCTCGATGGAGTCCTGCATCGGGCTCCCCGCAGGGAGCCTGCTTCTTTCTCTGCCTATGTCTCTGCCTCTCTCTGTGTGTCTCTCATGAATTAATAAATAAATCTTTAAAAAAATAAATAATAGGATGTTTTAAAAAAAATGCAAGGGGTGTAACTCCCCTCCCCCAAACCCTGGAACCCACTAAAAGATCAGTTTTCCCATCTGCCGAACTAAGTACCACTTATTCTAATCTTGTCAGGACATTTAGTGGCTTAATGAATGGATCTGGGTAAGGCAGTTTAAGGCCCTGGGAGCAAGATGCTGCAAATTGTAAAACAGCCTGGTAAATGGCTACTCACCCAAAACAAATAGCAATTTATGCCAGGCATAAAAAATGCTGATTTCACTTGTTTTATTACCTGTGTACCTCTTGGGAAATGAAAGACTTGTAAACCAACTTTTGTAGGACAATAAATTAGGGGTACCCATTTGCAATGGTATTGTAAATGCAAATGTTTCTATTACTGCGCTGGTGGCCAACAAAGGAACAGATTTGTGTGAAAACACCTACAGCAAGACTCTGAACATGAGAGTTACATAGAAAATGCTTAATGAATAAACATTATTCCAATTCTGACCCATATTTACCCTTTAAAATATTGGAAATCAAAAAAAATAAAATAAAATAAAATAAAATAAAATAAAATAAAATAAAATAAAATAAAATAAAATAAAATATTGGAAATCTTTCCCAGAGACAGAATAATCTGAACGGAAACAGGTCATATCTTCCTAGCAGGTGAGACCACATGCCCAAGGAATGCCACGTAAGAGTAAGAATGAGAAGAAAGTAAAAGTATTGTAACTATATTTAGAGGATATAAGGATGATTCTACAGTGGTTCCTGGACCTCCTACCTGCATCATAATCACGTCTGGAACCTATGAAAACTGGAGATTCTCTAGGGATGGAGCTAAAAGACTCTGCATTTAACAAACCTCCCAGGCAATTCTTTTAAAAAAAAGATTTTATTTATTTATTCATGAGAGACTCAGCAAGAGAGGCAGAGACATAGACAGAGGGAGAAGCAGGCTCCTCACAGGGAACCCAATGCGGGACTCGAACCCCCAACCGGGGATCATGCCCTGAGCCAAAGGCAGATGCTCAATCCCTGAGCCACCCAGGCATCCCCTCCGAGGTGATTCTAATGCATATTAAAGGTCAGAAATTACTGGTTTAGAGGGATATTTCGTGCCAATTTCCATTGATAAAATGCTGAGATTTTCTTCAACTTCTTTCATCTATTCATTCAATAAACATGTACCAGCACTTGTTATAGACAAGATATTATACCAGGTGCAGCAAAACTCCAGAACACATCGGGTGGAAAAGGAAAGCACTATGTATGCTTTAGAAGCCAATGGTCATTTTCCCTTCCACCCTGCTTCACTATCTTGTTCATTTCCTGCTTCATTTTCTTTGAGCTACAGCCTCATGCCCCGCTTGATATTGCTCCAAAAGCACTGTGGGAGTAGACATTAGATAGCAGCAGAGAAACCAAGCATGAAGAAAGAGAGTGTTGCAGCAGGGGCAAAGTGCAACTGCTGGCTTGCCTTGTTCTGAGAAGATACCAGGGAAACAAACACAGCAGGAAGGAAGCACATCCAAAAAAGTTTCTAAACCATCTTGGCTCATTAATCTGGAATTCTGACATAAGCCGTGGGTACACCTGCAGGTTGCAGGTGATGCTCTGAAAACAACAACAAAACTACATAAATATGACACCAGATTCTGGGGTGCAAAGATGATGTGACATTTATCTTCCCTTTCTGTTCCAGATCCACTCTCTACCCTTTTCAACCTTGATTTGTGCTTAAGGGAACCCCCTTGCTCCCTGTCTTTCCATTGGTTTACCCAAGGTAAACAGATGTGAGAGTGGAAAAGCAGCCTGTGTGTAAACTGTCTGGACGAGACAGTTAACAACTGCTAGAGAATGCCGAAGAGAAGGGTCCAAGAAGCATCCTTGGGTAAGTAGAAAATAAATAGAGGGAAAGAAAATGGATAGGAAAAGAAGTTCTCAAAATTCTCCTGAAATTGGATTCAAAGAAACAGGACTTGGTGGTAAAATTAAAACTGATAACAAGATTCAGAATTTCCTGGCTGGGAGATTTTTCCATGCATATAAATGGATCCTCAAGAAACCACATACAGTGAAACCCCTTTCAAACATCACTGTGAGCTATTTGAACATAGTTTGCATGGTTTTTATCACCTGGTGTTATAACTCTCTCTTAACATTTTCCACACATTTTACATTTAAAATGGTTAGTCCCCAGAAAAGCATAGCACACGAGATTTCCTGTATCTTTCCAGGTATTGTGCTTTGTCTAAACTCAATGGATCCGGTAAATTCCAAGGCCTTTGTGGTTTTCCAAAGCCGTCAATGTTCCAAAAACAGAATCTGGCAAAAATGCATGTGTCCCTGAGTTTTCAGATGTTTCCTCTTAATCAAAGTGGTCCCTGGTAAAAAGTCACTATTTTAGGTTTCAGGCAACATCAGGAGACTTTTCCACTGAAAGCCTGTGTTAAGTCCAGGTTGTGCATTTTGTGTGTAAACCAAAACATATAAAGTAATTAACCAAAATCAGAGGTTTCTAGGGAGTCCCAAAGCTGCTGTGGAAATACATGTATCCCAAAAACTAAATGTTTAAATGTTAAGTTTTCATCTCATCATTCAGCCTGGGCACTGTATATTCGGGGCTGACCTAAGACAGCGAGGGTCCCTAGGAGAAGGCTTTCTGCCTTGCTCTGAAAATCAGACTTACGGCAAAAGTTTAACCTGGTCATAGAATTCCCAGGGACCCAGAGCTAGCCCAAGGGACAGGTGAAGATAAAAAAAAAAAAAATCTGCTTTTACCAGAATTTTTATCAGAAGCTTTGAAATAACAGTCCTAAAGCAGAAAATAAAGTATAAATAAAAATAAAGTAGATTTCTGCTGCAAAGTTACTCTAAACAGCACACATAAAGAGGGGCCTTTTTTCTCCTAAAACAAATGAGTCAGGTAATTTTGAATTCCTTACATTTTGAGTTTATTCTGTGAGCTAAGAAAATATTCAAAGTAGATTTCTCCCAACCTCTCAAGAAAATTACAAACTGCTATGACCAGTAATGCTGGGCTATTCATTTTAATTAACAATAATTAATGGTCATCACTTAAGTTCACAAGCAATTCCAGACCAATACAGATAAACCTAGCATGATTTCAGGGGTTACTGCAGCATCATGAATTAAATTAAATATGAATTAAAGTGACTTGTTCAACAAGCCAGTTTATTCTTCAAATCATACTCATCTGGTGAGATAAATTTATGGGATTGGAGCCAGCAAAATAATAGAATTTTCACATCTTCTCTACTGTAGCTCCAATAGACCCTGCTTCTCTCTTTATTTTATTTATATTATTTTAACAAACACACTCTGATTCCATTTTAGCTGCAGAATAACCACTGGACCATTCAAGAGGATATTTGCATGAAGAGTAATAAAGGCATCATGTGAATAGTCAGTACTGGTTTTTCAGCCCAGTAAGTTCTCCACTTTGTTTAGTGCTCCCTCCTTAGAGGGCTCCCTGAACCTTGGTACCCACTGCATCAGATGGAATCTTCCTTGGCAGTATTCAGCTCGGTATTCTGTGGCTATATGGATAACAGTTATGACTAACCAATCACACAAATCCTCTTTGGTTTTTTTGTATTTTTGTTTTTTGAAAATATTATTTATTTGACAGAGAGACAAAGAGAACCAGAGAGCACAAGTGGGGGGAATGGCAGAGGGAGAGGAAAAAGCAGGCATCCTGCCAAGCAGAAAGTCCACTGTGGGACTCGACATCGGGTTCAATACCAGGCTTGATCCCAGGACCCTCAGATCATGACCTGAGCTGAAGGCAGATGCTTAACTGAGCCACCCAGGTACCCCACAAATCCTAACTTTGAATGCTACATTTGAAACACTTCCAAATATCTTAAGAAGTGTTGAATCACGCAAAGATTTTTTTTTTTTCTGAGACACCAGGGTAGCTCAGCGGTTGAGCATCTGCCTTAGGCTCAGGGCATGATTCCGGGTAGGGGGATCGAATTCCACATCAGGCTCCCTGTGAGGAGCCTGCTTCTCCGTCTTTCTATGTCTCTGCCTCTCTGTGTCTCTCATAAATCAATCAATCAATCAATCTTTAAAAAAAGATTTTTTTCTTTTCCAGTCTTACCTATAACGTTTTTAAAAGATTAGAAATTAGTTTACTGCCATTAACATATCTTTAAAATGATTCCAAAGTAAACAAAAGCACAGCAATCTTGAAATTCACTGAAAGTTCCACATGAGAAATTGTTTAAGGCCTCTCTCCATTGAAAGCGAAGAGCAACAAGAATTTTGATATCAACATGATTTTGAAAATATCTGTTTTCTAATATCAGATATCAAAATCATCATATAAAACTATTTTAATATGATCCCAGTTTTTTTAAAATTTGTGTCTATGCATACATTTTGATGTAAAGGAGAATGGTAAAATGCCAACAGTGATTATTTTCGGGTAGTGGAATTACTGCGATTTTTATTTTTCTATGTTTTTCTGAATTTTTCAAATCTCTTACAATAAGCAGACAGGCATTCATTTTAAAATCCAAAAACAGGCATTCATTTTAAAATCCAAAAACAAAGGCATCATGGGGCACCTGGGTGGTTCAGTTGGTTAAGCACTCACCTCTTGATTTTGGATCCAGTCATGATCTCAGGGTCATGAGATCCAGCCCCAAGTCAGACACTCCGCTCAGCAGGAAATCTGCTTGAGAGTCTCTCTCTCTGCTCCTCACCCTACCCCCCCAACTCGTGCACATTCTCTAAAATAAATAAATAAATCTTGACATAAAAACAAAGGCATCATTTAATTTTTTTTTTTTTTATTTATGATAGTCACAGAGAGAGAGAGAGAGAGAGAGGCAGAGACACAGGCAGAGGGAGAAGCAGGCTCCATGCACCGGGAGCCTGATGTGGGATTCGATCCCGGGTCTCCAGGATCGTGCCCTGGGCCAAAGGCAGGCGCCAAACCTCTGCGCCACCCAGGGATCCCCCAAAGGCATCATTTAAAAAGCTTAATCTGTTTTGCTTTTTCTATTAAGTGAAGCTTTGTCATAGAAATAGACAAGCAAATCAACATACCTTTTGATTAAATGGGCTCGGCTGTTCACATAGTTGGAATCAAAGGAATAGTTTTCAGTCTGCAAAGGGGAAAAAAAAGATTAAAAAGGTTACATAGATGATTCATGAAGAGAGCCAAACTGTTCTACTTAGGGGGGAGTTTTTCCGCTGTGTGAGAAGCAATGAATGAATCAGAAACCAAGGCCATAGTGGGAAAACAGCCTCAAGAATTTCTGCCGCTTTCTTAGGGCCCTGGGGGTTCTGTGGAGGCAGCCCTCAACTGCAGGCCAAGATGAAATTGATACAAACATCCCCTAGAATACCATGACTACTGACCATACAACCACTTGGAGGAAGATACAGCATGACGCACAATCTTTACAGAAACTAATTGCTTCCCGTTCCCAGCGGATATAATTCTGTGCCCATCAAATTGACTGGAAGTTCAAAGGTATTTTTTATTAGTAGTAGATAATTAACAAGTTAAAATATTTATTCCATGGATAGGGAAATGCAGGCAAGGTAATCCCCTACTGTGGATTTAAACTCTGCACTTCTCTTTAAGGCATTTTGCTCAGCATTGGTTATGCAGGAAGCCCCCCCCTTTTTTTTAACAGATATAAAGGCAAACAAGTATTATGCCTGAAACTGGGTGAAGGGCAGTCCACAGGGGGTGCCAAAACCTTTTGTGTGAAACATGAAGTTTGCAAGCAAACCCTGTTTCAGCTCCTATCATTAAAACGCTACTGCCTAATCTGGTTACAGTAGACTGCCTGAGCAACAGCTTTACAAAAGCAAATGCAGAACACCTGCCATATGGGATGGGAAACCGTTAATGAGCACCCAAAGGGGGCAGCCTTAGAAGGTGGGAATGAAGAGAAAAATTGACACGGAAGTAACTGAAAGTCCTAGGAAGGTGAACCTTACCCCAACACTAAAGTACTACTTTCACTGAACCATTGTATCTACTGGAAAATGCCTAATAACATCTCCACCCTCCTGCTATTCCACCAGAAATCCTCACCATTCTCACCATGCCTTAGGGCCTTCTGAAATCACTGACTAAAAGTACCTGAAAAAGGAAACAAAACAGCTATCTAGCTAACAAAATAGCAGATAGCTTTCAGATGACTAGCCGTCAGACATTAACAGTGCTAGGCTCTTAGATGCTTTTGGTTTCAAGGAACTCAGAGATTGGTAGAAGAAAAAATAGGATAGGTGCTAGCAAATCCAACTACCACGTGAGTACCAAACAGCTAACAGTTGGGGAAGAGGGGACCCTAAGTATCTAGAGTAGCTGGGGATGACAGCAGTGAGCAAGTAGGAGAGAGTGCTGAGAAGGTAACTACATACCACCATTGTCTTGTACTCAGGCATGCTCATGCCCTCTACATGTTCCTCATTTGATGATGGCCTCTGTAATATCCCCTCACACTGCTTTTATCTAGGGGATAAAATCCCCTTTAATGTAAACCACAAATGATTTTTGGTTCTGTTATAAGGAATGGATTGGGAGAGTAAAAAATCAAAAAGGTCAGTTCATTTCGAATCTGTTCATAAGAAAATGGATGCTGAAAAAATAAAAATAATGAAAATAAAAGAAAATGGATGCTGAAATTGCTGCAAATATAATTACAGGAAGATGAGGTAGACTTGAAGCGGCATTGGGAATACAATGCTGGAAGTATTGCTGGAAGAAGTCATCCATCTGTAAGTCGATCAACAAGCATTTCTTGAATAAATTATTATCCCAACATAATAGGCAAAAATTGTCCTGGGTAAATGTGCTCTTTTATAATATTCAATACAATATATAATATAACAAGTGGAAGTCTCCACCTGTTAGAAAGCATGCTATCTAATTAAAACAGGAAATGGATTAAGTACTCAATGACTAGTTTCAAAGTGCAACCCTGGGTAAATTACCTAATTTCTGCATGCCTCACTTTCCTCATATATAGAATAGGGACATGAATCCAAAGGGAAAGTTCCACTGAATTTTTCATGGTTCACGGTGGAAATGCTGGAAATCGTTAACTTAACCCCGCTTTCCACGGAACCTGAAACCCCAAATAGGATCAAGAATTTGACCTCATTCAAGGAATAAAAGAATAGCATGAACACATTTCATCTCAGCCTCCAAACGTACTAAAACATTTTTTTCAAGAGGGGCACCTGGGTGGCTGAGTGGTTGATCTCTGCCTTCGTTGTATCCTGGGGTCCTGGGATCAAGTCCTGTATTGGGCTCCCTGTGGAGAGCTTGCTTCTCCCTCTGCTGATGTCTGCGCCTCTCTCTGTGTGTCTCTCATGAATAATTAAATAAAATCTTTTAAAAAATCATTTTTTCAAGAAAGTTAATAGACACAAAAAGCAAAAAAGGAAATTGTGAGCACAGTGGCTTTGCAGGAAAAGCACTGAGGAACATCTCAAGATACTGTCATGTTGAAGAAGCCAGTTTTCTTTTCTTTTTTTTATAATAAATTTATTTTTTATTGGTGTTCAATTTACCAACATACAAAATAACACCCAGTGCTCATCCCGTCAAGTGCCCCCCTCAGTGCCCGTCACCCATTCACACGCACCCCCACCCTCCTCCCCTTCCACCACCCCTAGTTCGTTTCCCAGAGTTAGGAGTCTTCATGTTCTGTCTCCCTTTCTGATACTTCCCACACATTTCTTCTCCCTTCCCTTATATTCCCTTTCACTATTATTTATATTCCCCAAATGAATGAGAACATACAATGTTTGTCCTTCTCTGATTGACTTATTTCACTCAGCATAATACCCTCCAATTCCATCCACGTTGAAGCAAATGGTGGGTATTTGTCGTTTCTAATGGTTGAGTAATATTCCATTGTATACATAAACCACATCTTCTTTATCCATTCATCTTTCGTTGGACACCGAGGCTCCTTCCACAGTTTGGCTATTGTGGACATTGCTGCTATAAACATCGGGGTGCAGGTGTCCCGGCGTTTCATTGCATCTGAATCTTTGGGGTAAATCCCCAAGAGTGCAATTGCTGGGTCGTAGGGCAGGTCTATTTTTAACTCTTTGAGGAACTCCAAACAGGAGTAAATCCCATTTACAATTGCACCCAAAAGCATAAGATACCTAGTAATAAACCTAACCAAAGAGGTAAAGGATCTATACCCTAAAAACTATAGAACACTTCTGAAAGAAATTGAGGAAGACACAAAGAGATGGAAAATATTCCATGCTCATGGATTGGCAGAATTAATATTGTGAAAATGTCAATGTTACCCAGGGCAATTTACACATTTAATGCAATCCCTATTAAAATACCATGGACTTTCTTCAGAGAGTTAGAACTAATTATTTTAAGATTTGTGTGGAATCAGAAAAGACCCCGAATAGCCAGGGGAATTTTAAAAAAGAAAACCATATCTGGGGGCATCACAATGCGAGATTTCAGGTTGTACTACAAAGCTGTGGTCATCAAGACAGTGTGGTACTGGCACCAAAACAGACACATAGATCAATGGAACAGAACAGAGAACCCAGAAGTGGACCCTGAACTTTATGGTCAACTAATATTCGATAAAGGAGGAAAGTCTATCCATTGGAAGAAAGACAGTCTCTTCAATAAATGGTGCTCGGAAAATTGGACATCCACATGCAGAAGAATGAAACTAGACCACCCTCTTGCACCATACACAAAGATAAACTCAAAATGGATGAAAGATCTAAATGTGAGACAAGATTCCATCAAAATCCTAGAGGAGAACACAGGCAACACCCTTTTTGAACTCGGCCATAGTAACTTCTTGCAAGATACATCCACGAAGGCAAAAGAAACAAAAGCAAAAATCAACTTTTGGGACTTCATCAAGATAAGAAGCTTTTGCACAGCAAAGGATACAGTCAACAAAACTAAAAGACAACCTACAGAATGGGAGAAGATATTTGCAAATGACCTATCAGATAAAGGGCTAGTTTCCAAGATCTATAAAGAACTTATGAAACTCAAAAGGAAAGAAACAAACAATCCAATCATGAAATGGACAAAAGACATGAACAGAAATCTCACAGAGGAAGACATACACATGGCCAACACGCACATGAAAAAATGCTCTGCATCACTTGCCATCAGGGAAATACAAATGAAAACCACAATGAGATACCACCTCACACCAGTGAGAATGGGGAAAATTAACAAGGCAGGAAACAACAAATGTTGGAGAGGATGCGGAGAAAAGGGAACCCTCCTGCACTGTTGGTGGGAATGTGAAATGGTGCAGCCACTCTGGATAGAAGCCAGTTTTCAAATAGAGCATTTTGCATAGCTTTGCATAAAAGGCATCCAACCTGTGTGTACTATCCATACTGTGTGCAGTATGGACCTCTGCAAAGACCTCACCTCCAGTCATAGCGCCAGAACTCTGGGTATGGGCAAATAAACAAAGCCATTCAAATTCTATCCCCAGTGACTATACTATGTCTTGATCCTAATGAAATAATATATCTACCATGTGGATTCCCTCTTGCAGGCACTGAGTAAAAGAAGAAACAAGTCTATAAGGCTTGCTTGTGAAGATCTTAATAATTCCCTTTCCCGGGCAGCCCTGGTAGCTCAGCGGTTTAGCGCCGCCTTCAGCCTGGGGGTGTGATCCTGGAGACCCGAGATTGAGTCCTGCATCTACCTCTGCCTGTGTCTCTGCCTCTCTCTCTCTCTCTCTCTCTCTCTCTCTCTCTCTGTGTGTGTCTGTCATGAATAAATAAATAAAATCTTTTTTAAAAAATTCCCTTTCCCTTACTCTGAGATCCAGATTGGGTAACCTGGGCAAACACGCCAGGTATGATCTGCCACTATAGGTAGAAAAGAGTATTACTGAAGTTTGTCAGCTTCCTATCTTTCTTCCCTCTTTTTTTTGCTCTAAAAGAGTAAACCACCCCTTCTTGTGGGTCCATATGTAAATAAATATTCCATTCCTAAAACCAGCACAGACCATAATAGGCAGATACCCTATGCTGCATCCTCATGAAATTAGAAGCACTAGGCATGCAGCAGATTTCTAGAACCAATTTTCCCATAGTGGATGTTGCTATGTTGAGTCATCCCACTGTCTTTTTGTCTTTGTAATCTGTCTCAGGTCTCTTTGTGAGGCCACTTGATTGGAGTTACGGGAGCAAACTATGAAACAGAATTATTCTAATTGATAGCATACACTATTCTGGCCCCATTAATACTACATTCCAAACAACTGAGCTAATTGGCCACAAATAGCCTATTATGGGTCTGTGTATATTCACATCAAGTGTTCTTGTTCATATTGATTCAAGGTATGTGCTCAAACCCAACTTCTGTGCATTGAAAGACATTCTACACTTTTCCTGCACTTCAGATGGAGCAAAGAATGAGACTCAGACCAGCCTGAGGAAAAATAATAATCTTTTCTTTTTTTAAAAAAATATTTTATTTATCCATTCATCTCTCCATTCAGAGAGAGAGGCAGAGACACAGGCAGAGGGAGAAGCAGGCTCCTCACAGGGAGCCGGATGTGGGACTCAATCCCAGATCCCAGGATCACACCCTGAGCCAAAGGCAGGTGTCACCCATGTGTCCCCGAAATAACCTGTTCTTAATGAATAGTTTGCACATCTTAATCCAGTGGTTCTCAGCCCTAATGCACATTGGAATCTTCGGGGGTTTTAAAAATACTGTTGCCAAGGTCCCACTCCAAGAGATTCTGAAGTAATTGGTCTATAATAGGGCCCAGCCTTTGGTATTTTTTAAAGCTTCCCAGATACTTCAAATGTACATTCAGAGGAGAGAACTGTCCTGAGCAAAGGACTGACTACAGGCTTTGACATGATGTGCTGTGTTTTCTAATGCAATCCCAGTTGTTTAGAAGATGGCATCTCTCCTGCCAGATTATCTGTCAAGGTTATCTCAACATAGGTTAAAGAACTAGAGCAAAAATACACTTTTTAAAGAAATAATAAAAGAGCTTTTCTTTTTTGCATGAATTTATTGGCTCCTGGTTAGCCCTATTTTATCAAAATTTGCTTGACATTATTCCAATCCCCTCTCTAAGTATTCTAAATGGCAAATAACATGAAACATTTGAGAGGGGAAATTTTCTCTAAATGTCACATTAATTTCACTAGGAAATGTCCCCATCTCTAATGAGACAGCCAAGTTAACACAGGAACACAGTAAAGAAAACAAGAACAACATTTGTTTCTGAAAAACCTAATTTTGACATTAAAAAATGAGTCTAGAGCAAACTTCTATTTCCAATCTCAGTTGGAATGGAAAAATAAGACTCATATATGTCTCCCATATATGTCTCCCAAATCCTTTCTTTATCTAGAAGTGTTTATCCTAGGAACTCATTGAGAACAGACTTCTCATTTGGCTTAGGTTTAATAAAACCTTGATTTTCTGAAAACCTGATGAATAAGTACCTCTGGATAGCTGAGTTTTTTAGATACCTTAGGGCTTTCCTCTGCGAGAACCAAAACTTTGATTTAAAATCCTAATCATTCTGCGTTGTTTCTGAAGGGTATTGTACAGTTGTTTATTGGTTACTTAGAAGCACCCTTCTAAACATAAATCACTGTACCATGCAAGTTTTGATGGTACATTCACTGACCTCAAAGTGTTCTGTTTTTTGAGTTCTTGCCTTTAATTTTTAACATATGTCCTTCATCACCTTGCTATCAAACACACAGTATTATTACCTCTCAGTGCTATCAAAAATCAAAAACAACTCCTCTTCCATTACAGTAGAGTTTGATACTTCTACTCTACCATGTTCTTAAGAAACTCCATTTGTCTAGAAAATAAGAGTTCAGATCTGGGCAGACAGCTGAAATACTGTTGTTCTAAGAGGGAAATTACATGATCTTTAATATAGAGACTTTTTAGGGACGCCTGGCTGGCTCAGCAGTTAAGCGTCTGCCTCTGGCTCAAGGCTTGATCCCGGGATCCAGGATCAAGTCCCACATTGGGTTCCCTGCATGAAGCCTGCTTCTCCCTCTGCCTATGTCTCTGCTTCTCTCTCTGTGTCTCATGAATAAATAAATAAAATCTTAAAAATAAATATAGAGACTTCTGTGTAATATTTTGGTTCTTGTTTATTTTTTACCTGCTTCAGACGCTTCTTTTTGATTACTGCTTTCTATTCTGAGCTCCCTTCTGGATATGTGAGGTTTCCAAGCAAGACTTTTGGGTAGGTGGTATGCTATTATGTCTCTATGTTAATAAGTCTGGCACATCAGAAGTCAAATTCTTCCATTTTGTCAGGCCCCCAAGGTACCAGAATGCCCTACTTTAATTGTCATTTTGCATTACTCTTACAGCTCACTGAATTTTACCCTAGTCTCTCAAAGAGTGACTGTGACTGCCTCAGCACCACATTTATCACCAGGAGAGACTTCAACCCGACTGAGAAAGAAACTAATAAATGCAAATATCCAGAACTAGAATCTTTTGCCCAGTGGCACAACTCCCCAGGTCACTACACAAAGCTTAAAAAAGGTTTCTGAGATTAAAACAGATATTCCTCAAACCTTAAAGTTTTCAACTTAAAATAAATAGCCATTTTTAAAAATGCTTTAAAAGTCCCATCAAACTGAAAAGCATCCTAATTGCAATCTGCTATCTAATTATTTTAATTTTTAACTCTTAATCATTTTAGCAATACAAACAGGAAAACTGGAATCCCAAATCAGATGCACAGCAAACTGATTTTAAAATGCTAGTCCTTTTTAAACTGCTGATGTCTAATAATGGTAATTGTATTTATTGATCAACGATGAAAAGACCCATAACCTTTTCTAAAACCAATTGCTGTTTTAGATGTTCAAATGACAGCTCTTCACAAAAGCATTTTTAGGAAATGAATTGACAAATGACTTTTTCCTACTTCCTATCCGCAACACATAAAAATAAAAATGTAAATTCTATATAAAAACAAAGCCAACATGCCTCCAGCTAGAATGTATATTCAAAGGCTCATTCATCCAGACAGCAGCAGCTGAAGCAGGAATTAGTGAAGATGGAATAAAAGGCACCATCCCTAAAGCTGCCATCACTAGAAAGCTCATATTTACCTTGAACTGGAAAACAAGCCAAGTAAGTAAGCTCCCAGTATCTATGCCTACATATATCTCAAGCCTAATTCTCATATTCTCATGCCTAATTCTCGTTTTTTCTTTCTTTCTTTCTTTCTTTCTTTCTTTCTTTCTTTCTTTCTTTCTTTCTTTCTTTCTTTCTTCTTTCTTTCTTTCTCTCTTTCTTCTTTCTTTTCTTTCTTTCTTTCTCTCTCTCTCTCTCTCTCTCTCTCTCTCTTCCTCTCTCTCTCTCTCCCAAATGCATAGTCACAAACATCCACTTATACTAGAGTGAGCAATATAGTATAGTGAGACAACCTGGATCTCCTTCCCATGTTTGTCACTGCCACTGATGGCCTTGAATAAATCTCCTTAATCCTCTTCAGGCCTTAATTCACCTATCTATAAAATGAAGAGAATAACCTGAATGATGTCACTGTTCTCTTTAAGCTCCAAAAATTCTAGGATTCTAAAACAAAAGGCTTGTATTCATTCATTCATTCATCCATCCATTCAATAAACATGCACCAAAACCTGCTGATGAAAAAAAATGACATAGGTTGCAGCTCCAAGGAGGCCACAAACTAATGGACTTCTTATCAGGGATGGTTAAAATGTCAACCATTCAGAAAAACATGAAAAATACACACACACACACACACACACACACACACATAACTCTCACACACAAAGAGTGGCACATATTCTCCTGCAGATTTATGTATATATTTATACATAGGCTGCTAGAGCACAACTTTGAGAATTATACTGCTACTTCATAGAGCCAAATAGCACCATAATGGCTTGATGAGGGTAGGTGACTCACATAGGAGGATCTGGCCTTTATATTTCTTATATGTACAAACTCACATCATAAATAAAGGCAAACTCTCTCTCCTATCAAATGGGTTATAAGATTCTTAAAGTTTTTAGAAATAGTGTGTCTATACGTTCCTTTAGCTCCATTTCCACAGCCTTCTTCACCTTGTGCCTCCATTTCCTCATCTGTATTTGCCTTTTACTCTAGCCCAATGTACAAAAAACGCTGTGTGGATAATCTTCCTCCCCTACTATTTTCATCATAGCACTTCTCTTTCTAGGGGTGTAAGGGACACTTTACATACAGGGGTTTCTCGATGGGTTTGGCATTAAATCTAAATCAAATCTTTAGTTGAGTGGTCATCCAGGATCAGTCCTCTACTTCTCCCATATTTCATTTCCCTCATTTTTAATATATCCACATCACTGGTCATGCCACACTACTTGGCATTTTCTCAGCACTATGTACAGACTATGCAGCATAGTTATGCATCTCCTTAGGTTCTATGATTATTTCATGTGTACTATGTCAGTTCATCTTCCAACTGGACTGGAAGCTCCCTTTTGAGCTCTCAATGTCACAAGGCTGGACACCTAGCAAGTACTCATAAAATGTATCAATGAATGAACAGAGAAGACATGGAAGAAATTAATAATGAGGCTACTTATCACATTAAAGCAGATGACCAATTCTATCAGGCCAAGTGGTCCTATTTCCTCAGAAAGCATCCATTCTACACACTGCCTTCTGTAGTTACAATTTGTTCTCTGTCCTCACTCCCAACTACTACATTATAAATATACAGTAGTCTGGATATAACTGCCAAGGATAAGCTGACACAATTTGGTGCTTTCTACCCATCTAAATCCATCAGTCCTACCCCATCACTGGAAATGGCAGCAGTGACACAAGATAGTGTTTCCAAACCAAAGTAGATAAAATTTCTGGAGGAAGATAAGGCTTTGCCAGATTGCAATTCTCTGAGTCACAGATTGACAGCATGGCAGCTACTTTTCTACATGTGAAACAGAACTCTGGGATTCCAGTGGCTTTCAAGAAAGGGCTATCTATGGAAAATACAGGCCATGTGGTTAACTAACATCCAACAACTCAAGTTGAAAGAGTTCCCCTTTTGGAAGCCTTTCATCATCATTCCTAAAATTTCAGTAGCACCATCAATGTGGTCAGACTACCTCTATCAGCCCAGGGAAAGTGCTTTTCTCTGCCTTCATCATTGACTGGGTCAAAGTTTTGCCTTTAGAAGAGCAACCAAGTTGCAAATTTTACTACAAAGACCTTGAGAAACACATCAGCTTTCTGCAGGAATCCATGTAATTCAGAAGCAAAAGCCTGCTGAAAGACTAGGCTAAGCACCATACCACTAAATAGATGAGCAAAGGCTTCTGAATAAGGCTCTGGGATATTTTTCTAAGTGTTCTGTGGGAGTATTGTGAGCTATTAAGTAGTATCTGCTTATAAAAAACTTTCAAGAGCCAGTTAAGGGGATCCCTGGGTGGCTCAGCGGTTTGGTGCCTGCCTTTGGCCCAGGGTGCGATCCTGGAGACCTGGGATCGAATCCCACATAGGGTTCCCGGTGCATGGAGCCTGCTTCTCCCTCTGCCTATGTCTCTGCCTCTCTCTCTCTCTCTCTCTCTCTCTCTCTCTGTGGCTATCATAAAAAAATAAAAAATAAATAAATAAAAGAGCCAGTTAATGCCTATTCTATGTACAAATGCAAAATCAACAAGACCTCATTGTGAGTAAAAGTAGCTGAAGATTGGATAAACTCAACACCAAAGAAACAAACAATCCAATCATGAAATGGGCAAAAGACATGAAGAGAAATCTCACAGAGGAAGACATAGACATGGCCAACAAGCACATGAGAAAATGCTCTGCATCACTTGCCATCAGGGAAATACAAATCAAAACCACAATGAGATACCACCTCACACCAGTGAGAATGGGGAAAATTAACAAGGCAGGAAACCACAAATGTTGGAGAGGATGCGAAGAAAAGGGAACCAACCCTCTTGCACTGTTGGTGGGAATGTGAACTGGTGCAGCCACTCTGGAAAACTGTGTGGAGGTTCCTCAAAGAGTTAAAAATAGACCTGTCCTACGACCCAGCAATTGCCCTGCTGGGGATTTACCCCAAAGATACAGATGCAATGAAACGCTGGGACACCTGCACCCCGATATTTATAGTAGCAATGTCCACAATAGCCAAACTGTGGAAGGAGCCTCGGTGTCCATCGAAAGAGGAATGGATAAAGAAGATGTGGTTTATGTATACAATGGAATATTACTCAGCCATTAGAAAAGACAAATACCCACCATTTGCTTCAACGTGGATGGAACTGGAGGGTATTATGCTGAGTGAAATAAGTCAATCGGAGAAGGACAAACATTATATGGTCTCATTCATTTGGGGAATATAAATAATAGTGAAAGGGAATAGAAGGGAAGGGAGAAGAAATGGATAGGAAATATCAGAAAGGGAGACAGAACATGAAGATTCCTAACTCTGGGAAATGAACTAGGGGTGGTGGAAGGGGAGGAGGGTGGGGGGTGGGGGTGAATGGGTGGGGGTGAATGGGTGATGGGCACTTGACAGGATGAGCACTGGGTGTTATTCTGTATGTTGGCAAATTGAACACCAATAAAAAATAAATTTATTATTTAAAAAAAGTAGCTAAAGAGTAAATAAAATGAATCCAATCACGTGAGCCATGCTAGCTCATCCCACATAAACAAAATTCACCCTGAGAAGTAAAAAGCTATCAATCACATTTGCCAGTGGAACAAACACTGAAGTCCAATCACCATCCCCAAATATGTAACTACAACATATTAAAGTTATTTTTCAGGCACAGAGTGCCTTTCATCCCCAAATATCAAAGTTCTTTACAAGCAGGTGCCAACTATTATTCCCTCCTTAAACAGCCAAGAAAACAAACACACAGGTTAAGTACTACAGCCATGTTAAATACTGACTCAGCTAGAACAGGTCACAAAAACAGGAGAAACCAGAAAAATTCTCAGGAGCTCTGTTCTTGGCATTACCAACTACTGAGATAGAAAGCAAACACAAGATGATGACATCGAGGAAGTGATTAGTCTGCTTCATACCGATTTTCCTCAGAATGACTTTCTTTTTTTAAGATTTTATTTATTTATTCATGAGAGACCCAAAGAGAGGCAGAGACATAGGCAGAAGGAGAAGCAGGTTCCTCACAGGGAGCCCGATGCAGGACTCGATCCCTGGACCCGGGATCATGCCCTGAGCCAAAGGAAGACGCTCAACCACTGACCAGGCATCCCAAGACTTAAAATATTTGGAGGGAAAACTGTGCAGCCCTGTGCCTGTGCCTGTGGGCCAAAACACCACCCCCAAATCCAATTCCAACCCTAATCTCACTGTTTATACTATATATCACTTAAAACACAGTTGCCTCCACAGGCTCATTTAAGATTGAAGGAATAACAGCTTTAGCACATCATTCTAAATTCATTTCCCTGGTACCAGCTTGTTGCTTGAATTTGTAATATGTGATCATGCTGACCAAAACCAGTCAAGTAATATACAATCTTAGAAATTGTGACTGTGTTCCCTTCTAATATTGATGTTTTCTAATTAGATACAATACATTAGCTTGTTTTCTTGTTCGTGGTCAATGAAATTCTCCATAGTCCTCTTTTTGGTGCAGCTATTCTGATTACTACCATGGCAAACAGAGGCATGTCTCAGTTCGGCAGAATGTGTAGAGTCAAAGATATGTGTACACAGCATCCACTTATATTTGCTGTCACAAAAAAAATAAAAACAGATCTTTCTGATCTTTTAAGCGCTTGTTTCAAATTTAATGAGGCACAATAAATATTTCTCAAAATCAGATTCCATGGTTGCTTAACAGTGGCAACGCTCTAATTATGTCTGCAGTTTAAATGAAGGGCATTGGACACTAGCCTCAAGTTTCTAGCAACTTAAACAAGCACCGCAGCAAATCACTGTTGGAGGCAAGAAAGCACTCAAAACTTAGCTTCACTTCATGAACAATAACTGAGAAGCAATAGGAAGAGAATTCAAGAAAGTAATGGAAATGTTTACTCATTCTCCTAAAGCCCCTAACTTTCCTCCCAAATCCTAATACACTTTCTCATTTTATCCAAGGTGTGAGGTAAGGGCAGGTTAGAATTTGACCTAATTTGAAAACAGAGACTAATCAAAGGGCTACCATCTGACATAAGAGTGCTGGCGACTATGCACAGTAAAGCCGTAATTACACCTCACAAAGTGGCTAATACCATTAGCAGCTTGAAATTGTCAGAGTATTAGAAATCTGTAATGTGGTTATGCAAAGCACCAACAGAACAACAATCACTAAAGCATCTCGCATGTATATGGAACTTTATATTACAAAGTGTTCCAGAATGTTTAGCAAGCCTTTATAAAAAGGATCATTTTCTCCCACTGCTGAAACAAAATAGTCATTTTGCACTGGTAACAGTAAATAAAAAGGCTTTCAGGAGAAAGAAAAATTACTAAACCTTAGAGAAGCCATAAGGGAAATGAATATTTTTAGGTGGGCAGAAAATAGACACCCAAGTTGGAAACTGGGGCTGAAGGCAGGTGCATTTTGTACAGAGCTCAAGGCACAGAACTGAAGAATTTTGCTTCTCATCCAGCCAGCAAGACTTCCATGAAGTCCTTAATGACTGCAGCAGAGCAGATGCCACCTGTTAATATCATCCTGAAAAAAAGAATTAGCATTTGGAAATGGACACAATACACAAAAACTTGCCACTTCTTTCTTCCCTTTTTTTCCTTTTTTTGCCTTTTAACCAACATTAACTAGTTAATTCTCCTGCTACTATTAGGAGCTAAATAAATATTATTAACCCCATTAATGGCCAGATAGAAGAGGTTAAGAGATTTGCCCTCTACTAGCGAGAAGCAGTGACACATTGGCAACTAGAATTCAAGACATTTCACTCCGTATCCTTCATTCATACCACTAGGCCACATCTCATTAAGATTCTAGAAAATGCAATGAAATAGAAGTATAAAAAGGCCTGGCTAACTGGGTATACTATTTGAGAGGGGAAAAAAAATAACCTAGCCTGCTTAAACACGACAAGTTCAAAGGTGGTGAACACAGCTAGAGCAATTTCCTCCTGCAGGAAGATTAAAAAATAGTGCGGGGAGATTCAATACAATCCCTGCCAAGATTCCAATGGCATTTTTTTTTACAGAAGCAGGGGGAAGAAGACTCCTAAAATTTACGTGGAATCACAAAAGGCCCAAATAGCTAAAGAAGTCCTAAAAAAGGAGAACAAAGCAGGAGGCATCACACTTCCTGATTTCAAGGTATACTATGAAACTATAGTCATCAAAATATTATGGACTGGCATAAAAATAGAAATAGACCAATGAAACTAACCTGAGAGCTCAGAAACAAAGACTAGTATATAAAGTCAACTAATATTTTACAAAGGAGCAAAGAATACTCAATGGGAAAAAGAAACCATTGTTTTCAATAAATGGTGCTGGGATAATTAAATATTCACATGTAAGAAAATGAAACTGGACCCCTATCATACACCACTAACAAAAATTAACTCAAAATGAATAAATAAAATACTTAAATATGAGACTTGAAACTATGAAACTCCTAGAAGAAAACAAAGAAACAAAGCTCCTTGATATGGGTCTTGGTAATGATTTTTTGGATATGACATCTAAAACATAAGCAACAAAATAAAAAACAAGTGAGACTCAGGGCACTTGGATGGGTCAGTCAACTGGGCCTCCAAATATTCATTTCGGCTCAGGATATGATCTCGGGGTCATGAGATCAAGCCCTGTGTCAGGCTCCATGCTCAGCAGGGAGTCTGTTTGAGATTCTTTCTCTCCCTCTACCCCCTCCCTCAAATAAATAAGTAATTTTTTTAAAAAGTGGGACTAGAGCAAGCTAAAAAGCTTCTGCACAGCAAAGGGGAAAAGAAAAACCATCGACAAAATGAGAAAAAAGTACCCATGGAGTGGGAAAAATATTTGCAAGCCATATATCTGATAAAAGGTTAATATCCAAAATATATACAGTACTCACACAACTCAATAGCAAAAATACAAATGACACAATTAAAAAATGGGCAAAGGATTTGAATAGACATTTCTCCAAAGCAAATATATGGAAGACCAACAGGTGCATGAAAAGATACTCAACATCACTAGTCACTAGGAAAATGCAAGTTAAGACCCGAATAAGATATAATAACCTCATGCCTGTTAGAATGTCCATCATCAAACAGGCGAGAGACGGCAAAGGCCGGCATGGATGAGGAGAAAAGGAAACCCTTGTGCACTATGGGTGGAACTGTACATTAATACATAGCCACTATGGAAAGCAGTATTGAGGATCTTCAAAAAATTAAAAATAGAACTACCATATGATCCAACAATTCCACTTTTGGGAACATATCCAAAGGTAATGAAAACTAAGTTGAAAATATTCCCACACCCTCATGTTCAAAGCAGCATTATTTACAATAGCCGAGACATGGAAACAATCTAAGTATCCATCGGTAAATAAACACTTGTTGTTTTATTTTTTAAAAAAATTTTATTTATTTATTCATGACAGACACACAGAGAGAAGCAGAGACATAGGCAGAGAGAAAAGCAGCCTCCTCACAGGGAGCCTGATGTGGATGGGAATCGATCCCCAGGCCCCAGATCACAACCCGAGCCAAAGGAGACACTCAGCCACTGAGCCACCCAGGTGCCCAAGAAGATGTTTTATACACACACACACACACACACACACACACACACACGTAGACACACACAGAAATGGATTTTCTTTACTTTTTTTAATAAAATAATTGTTTATTGGTGTTCAATTCACCAACATACAGAATAAAACCCAGTGCTCATCCCGTCAAGTGTCCCCCTCAGTGCCCGTCACCCACTCACCCCCACACCCCGCCCTCCTCCCCTTCCACCACCCCTAGTTCGTTTCCCAGAGTTAGGAGTCTTTATATTCTGACTCCCTTTCCGATACTTCCGACATTTCTTCTCCCTTCCCTTATCCCTTTAACTATTATTTATATTCCCCAAATGAATGAGAACATACACTGTTTGTCCTTCTCCGATTGACTTACTTCACTCAGCATAATACCCTCCAGTTCCATCCACGTTGAAGCAAATGGTGGGTATTTGTCATTTCTAATAGCTGAGTAATATTCCATTGTATACATAAACCACATCTTCTTTATCCATTCATCTTTCGATGGACACTGAGGCTCCTTCCACAGTTTGGCTATTGTGGCCATTGCTGCTATAAACATCGGGGTGCAGGTGTCCCGGCGTTTCATTGCATCTGAATCTTTGGGGTAAATCCCCAACAGTGCAATTGCTGGGTCGTAGGGCAGGTCTATTTTTAACTCTTTGAGGAACCTCCACACAGTTTTCCAGAGTGGCTGCACCAGTTCACATTCCCACAAAAAGTGGAAGAGGGTTCCCTTTTCTCCGCATCCTCTCCAACATTTGTGGTTTCCGGCCTTGTTAATTTTCTCCATTCTCACTGGTGTGAGGTGGTATCTCATTGTGGTTTGGATTTGTATTTCCCTGATGGCAAGTGATGCGGAGCATTTTCTCATGTGCTTGTTCCCCACATCTATGTCTTCCTCTGTGAGATTTCTCTTCATGTTTTTTGCCCATTTCATGATTGGATTGTTTGTTTCTTTGGTGTTGAGTTTAATAAGTTCTTTATAGATCTTGGAAACTAACCCTTTATCTGATACCTCATTTGCAAATATCTTCTCCCATTCTGTAGGTTGTCTTTTAGTTTTGTTGACTGTATCCTTTCCTGTGCAAAAGTTTCTTATCTTGATGAAGTCCCAATAGTTCATTTTTGCTTTTGTTTCTTTTGCCTTCGTGGATGTATCTTGCAAGAAGTTACTGTGGCCGAGTTCAAAAAGGGTGTTGCCTGTGTTCGCCTCTAGGATTTTGATGGAATCTTGTCTCACATTTAGATCTTTCATCCATTTTGAGTTTATCTTTGTGTATGATGCAAGAGGGTGGTCTAGTTTCATTCTTCTGCATGTGGATGTCCAATTTTCCCAGCACCATTTATTGAAGGGACTGTCTTTCTTCCAATGGATAGTCTTTCCTCCTTTATCGAATATTAGTTGACCATAAAGTTCAGGGTCCACTTCTGGGTTCTCTATTCTGTTCCATTGATCTATGTGTCTGTTTTTGTGCCAGTACCACACTGTCTTGATGACCACAGCTTTGTAGTACAACCTGAAATCTCGCATTGTGATGCCCCCAGATATGGTTTTCTTTTTTAAAATTCCCCTGGCTATTCGGGGTCTTTTCTGATTCCACACAAATCTTAAAATAATTTGTTCTAACTCTCTGAAGAAAGTCCATGGTATTTTCTTAGGGATTGCATTAAACATGTAAATTGCCCTGGGTAACATTGACATTTTCACAATATTAATTCTGCCAATCCATGAGCATGGAATATTTTTCCATCTCTTGTGTCTTCCTCAATTTCTTTCAGAAGTGTTCTATAGTTTTTAGGGTATAGGTCCTTTACCTCTTTGGTCAGGTTTATTCCTAGGTACCTTCTGCTTTTGGGTGCAATTTAAATGGGATTGACTCCTTAATTTCTCTTTCTTCAGTCTCATTGTTAGTGTATAGAAATGCCATTGATTTCTGGGCATTGATTTTGTATCCTGCATGCTACCAAATTGCTGTATGAGTTCTAGCAATCTTGGGGTGGAGGCTTTTGGGTTTTCTATGTAGAGTATCATGTCACTGGCGAAGAGGGAGAGTTTGACTTCTTCTTTGCCAATTTGAATGCCTTTAATGTCTTTTTGTTGTCTGACTGCTGATGCTAGGACTTCTAGTACTATGTTGAATAGCAGTGGTGAGAGTGGACATCCCTGTCATGTTCCTGATCTTAGGGGAAAGGCTCCCAGTGTTTCCCCATTGAGAATGATATTTGCTGTGGGCTTTTCGTAGATGGCTTTTAAGATGTCGAGGAAAGTTCCCTCTATCCCTACACTCTGAAGAGTTTTGATCAGGAATGGATGCTGTATTTTGTCAAATGCTTTTTCTGCATCTAATGAGAGGATCATATGGTTCTTGGTTTTTTCTTGCTAATATGATGAATCACATTGATTGTTTTACGAGTGTTGAACCAGCCTTGTGTCCCGGGGATAAATCCTACTTGGTCATGGTGAATAATTTTCTTAATGTGCTGTTCGATCCTATTGGCTAGTATCTTGTTGAGAATTTTTGCATCCATGTTCATCAGGGATATTGGTCTGGAATTCTCCTTTTTGGTGGGGTCTTTGTCTGGTTTTGGAATTAAGGTGATGCTGGCCTCATAGAACGAATTTGGAAGTACTCCATCTCTTTCTATCTTTCCAAACAGTTTTAGTAGAATAGGTATGATTTCTTCTTTAAACGTTTAATAGAATTCCCCTGGGAAGCCATCTGGCCCTGGACTTGTCTTGGGAGGTTTTTGATGACTGCTTCAATTTCCTCCCTGGTTATTGGCCTGTTAAGGTTTTCTATTTCTTCCTGTTCCAGTTTTGGTAGTTTGTGGCTTTCCAAAAATGCGTCCATTTCTTCTAGATTGCCTAATTTATTGGCGTATAGCTGTTCATAATATGTTTTTAAAATCGTTTGTATTTCCTTGGTGTTGGTAGTGATCTCTCCTTTCTCATTCATGATTTTATTAATTTGAGTCTTCTCTCTCTTCTTTTTAATAAGGCTGGCTAATGGTTTATCTATCATTAATTCTTTCAAAGAACCAACTCCTGGTTCTCTTGATCTGTTCCACAGTTCTTCTGGTCTCGATTTTGTTGAGTTCTGCTCGAATTTTAATTAACTCTCTTCTGCTGGGCGTGGGGTCCATCTGCTGTTTTTTCTCTAGCTCCTTTAGGTGTAAGGTTACCTTTTGTATTTGAGTTCTTTCCAGTTTTTGAATGGATGCTTGTATTGCGATGTATTTCCCCCTCAGGACTGCTTTTGCTGCATCCCAAAGATTTTGAACAGTTGTATCTTCATTCTCATTAGTTTCCATGAAACTTTTTAATTCTTCCTTAATTTCCTGGTTGACCCTTTCATCTTTTAGCAGGATGGTCCTTAACCTCCACGTGTTTGAGGTCCTTCCAAACTTCTTGTTGTGATTTAGTTCTAATTTCAAGGCATTATGGTCTGAGAATATGCAGGGGACGATCCCAATCTTTTGGTATCGGTTCAGACCCGATTTGTGACCCAGTATGTGGTCTATTCTAGAGAAAGTTCCATGTGCACTTGAGAAGAATGTGTATTCAGTTGAGTTTGGATCTAAAGTTCTGTAGATATCTGTGAAATCCATCTGGTCCAGTGTATCATTTAAAGCTCTCGTTTCTTTGGAGATGTTGTGCTTAGAAGACCTATCGAGTGTAGAAAGAGCTAGATTGAAGTCACCAAGTATAAGTGTATTATTATCTAAGTATTTCTTCACTTTGGTTATTAATTGGTTTAAATATTTGGCACCTCCCACATTCAGGGCAGATATATTGAGGATTGTTAAGTCCTCTTGTTGGATAGATCCTTTAAGTATGAGATAATGTCCCTCTTCATCTCTCACTACAGTCTTCGGGGTAAATTTTAGTTTATCTGATATAAGGATGGCTACCCCTGCTTTCTTTTGAGGACCATTCGAATGGTAAATGGTTCTCCAACCTTTTATTTTCAGGTTGTAGGTGTCCTTCTGTCTAAAATGAGTCTCTTGTAGACAGCAAATAGATGGGTCCTGCTTTTTTATCCAGTCTGAAACCCTGCGCCTTTTGATGGGGTCATTAAGCCTGTTCACATTCAGAGTTACTATTGACAGATATGAGTTTAGTGTCATCATGATATCTATTCAGTCCTTGTTTTTGTGGATTGTTCCACTGAACTTCTTCTTAAAGGGGAATTTTAAGAGTCCCTCTTAAAATTTCTTGCAGAGCTGGTTTGTAGGTCAGATATTGTTTCAGTTCCTGCCTGTCTTGGAAGCTCTTATCTCTCCTTCCAGTTTGAATGAGAGCTTTGCTGGATAAAGTATTCTTGGTGGCATGTTCTTCTCATTTAGGACCCTGAATATATCCTGCCAGCCCTTTCTGGCCTGCCAGGTCTCTGTGGAGAGGTCTACTGTTACCCTAATACTCCTCCCCATAAAAGTCAGGGATTTCTTGTGTCTTGCTGCTTTCAGGATCTTCTCTTTATCTTTGGAATTTGCAAGCTTCACTATTAAATGTCGAGGTTTTGAACGGTTTTTATTGATTTTAGGGGGGGATCTCTCTATTTCCTGGATCTGAATGCCTGTTTCCCTTCCCAGATTAGGAAAGTTTTCAGCTAGGATTCGTTCAAATACATATTCTGGCCCTCTGGCCCTTTCGGCGCCCTCGGGAACCCCATTTAAACGGAGGTTTTTCTTCCTCAGGCTGTCGTTTATTTCCCTTATTCTATCTTCATGGTGTTTTAATTGTTTGTCTCTTTTTTCCTCAGTTTCCCTCTTTGCTATCAACTTGTCTTCTATGTCACTCACTCGTTCTTCCACCTCGTTCACACTCGTCGTTAGGACTTCTAGTTTGGATTGCATCTCATTCAATTGATTTTTAATTTCTGCCTGATTGGATCTAAATTTTGCAGTCATGAAGTCTCTTGAGTCCTTTATGCTGTTTTCTAGAGCCACCAGTAGCTGTATAATAGTGCTTCTGAATTGGCTTTCTGACATTGAATTGTAATCCAGATTTTGTAACTCTGTGGGAGAGGACTGTTTCTGACTCTTTCTTTTGAGGTGAGGTTTTCCTTCTAGTCATTTTGTTCAGTGCAGAGTGGCCAAAAAGAAGTTGTATTGGGAAAAGGAGAAAAAGAGAGAGAGAGAAGGAAAGAAAAGAGAAAAAGAAAAAAGGAAGAAAAAAAGGAAAAAAGAGAAGAAAAAGAGAAAGAAAAAGAAAGAAAGGTGAAAAAAAGGGTGGGGGAAGCAATGAGAAATCAAAAAGAAAAAAAAAACCACGGGGAGTATCTTCTGATTCTGTATACTTTAAGTCCCTTGACTCCCCTGGGACATGTCCGTCTAGCTGGTCTTCTGGGGGAGGGGCCTGTTGTGCTGATTTTCAGGTATTAGCACTTGGGGGAGCTGCTCTGCCCCCTGCCTGTTGCAGGGCTCAGTGGGGGTTGTTTACCCCGTGAGGCCCCTGAAGGAACAACCCCAGTGGCTGGGGCAGCTCTGGAAACCTGGATTCAGGCAGGAACTCCGTCTGCAGGGCCTGGAGGCTCCGGGGCGGGGCCGCTGATGTGCTCAGCTGGGGCAGGAGCGTCCTTGCTGTCCTGGGCCCTCCCGGCCTCTGCCTGTCCCAGGGGAGGCTGGATCCTGGGCTGTGTCCCTGCGCCCTGTGCTCCCGGTCTGCCCTGTTGGGATCGCGCTCCCGGCCACGCAGCCGCCTCCACATGGAGCCTCTTCCTCTGCCGGAGCCGTCGCCGCCGAGCTGCTCCCAAGGTCGTGCAGCCCCCTCCGCGGAGCCGCCGCCCGAGCCCCTCCGAGCTGCTCCGGGTCCCGCCGTGCCTGCTGCAGCCCTTTAGGGAGCTCGGCCGCCGGGGTGTGGCGCTCTCCCCGGGGAACAGGTGTCTGTTAGTGTCCCAGGGAGTCTGAGGGCCTCCCCGCCCTACTGGGGTCCTGCTCTAACTCCCTACGAGCCCCTTTTCGCCCGGGAAGGTTGGTGCAGCTCCTTCTTCTCCAAAACGGGGCTCTCAAAAAAAAACAAAAAAACAAAAAAAAAACGGGGCTCTCCTGTCCTGGGGACACTCGCCGCGTCCTTAGCCCGGCTCCTCGCGGGGCCCCTCCTCCTTGGATGCCTTTTGTTTCTTTATTTCTTTTTCCCCGTCTTCCTACCTTGATAGAAGCGCCAACTCTTCTCACTGTAGCATTCCAGGTGTTCTCTCTTTAAGTCTCAGGCCGAATTCGTAGATTCTCAGGATGATTTGAAGGTTATCTAGGAAATTTGGTGGGGACAGGTGATTTGGGGACCCTACTCTTCTGCCATCTTGCCCCTCCTCTCAGAAATGGAATATTTTTCAGCCATTAAGAAACCAAGGAAATCCTACCATTTTGACAACCTTCTTGGATCTTTTTTTTTAAGATTTTATTTATTTATTCATAGAGGCACACAGAGAGAGAAAGGCAGAGACACTGGCAGAGGAAGAAGCAGGCTACATGCAGGGAGCCTGATGCGGGACTTGATCCCAGGACTCCAGGACGCTTAACTGCTGAGTCACCCAGGTGTCCCAACATGGTTGGATCTTGAAAGCATTATGCTTAGTCAAATAAGTCAGAAAAGAACAAATACTGTATGATCTCACTGATATATGGAATTTAAAAAAAAACAATACCAAATTCATAGAAATAAAGGTCAGATGTGAGGTTACCAGAGGCAATGAGTGGGGGAGGGGAAATTGGTGGAAGATGTTCAAAAGGTATAAACTTCCAGGTATAAGATAAATAAGTACTAGGGATGTGATGTACAATATGATAACTATAGGTAACACTGCCATAGGATATTTAGGAAAGTTGTTAAGTAAATCCTATGAGTTCTCATCATGAGGAGAAAATATTTTTTCTTATTTTCTTTCTTTTCTTTTTATAGTATCTATGAGAAGATGGATGTTACCTGAACCTACTGTGGTAATCATTTCAAAATATATGTAAATCAAACCATCACACTCTGTGCCTTAAACTTATACAGTGACCTATGTCAATTATTTCTCATTAAAACTGGGAAATTTAAAAAAGAAAAAAATGAAAAGGAATACTTCCCTCTCCCTCTACCACCAGACTCCAAGCAGCAAAGATCAGGAATAATCCCAAACTTAACCTAAAAAAAAAATTAACCCTGCCAGAAACATAACACCATTCAATAAATGGTGCTGGGAAAATTGGACATCCACATGCAGAAGAATGAAACTAGACCACTCTCTTGCACCATACACAAAGATCAACTCAAAATGGATGAAAGATCTTAATGTGAGACAAGATTCCATCAAAATCCTAGAGGAGAACACAGGCAACACCCTTTTTGAACTCGGCCACAGCAACTTCTTGCAAGATACATCCACGAAGGCAAGAGAAACAAAAGCAAAAATGAACTTTTGGGACTTCATCAAGATAAGAAACTTTTGCACAGCAAAAGAAACAGCCAACAAAATTAAAAGACAACCTACAGAATGGGAGAAGATATTTGCAAATGACCTATCATTTAAAGGGCTAGTATCCAAGATCTATAAAGAACTTTTTCAACTCAACAGCAAAGAAACAAACAATCCAATCATGAAATGGGCAAAAGACACGAAGAGAAATCTCACAGAGGAAGACATAGACATGGCCAACAAGCACATGAGAAAATGCCCCACATCACTGGCCATCAGGGAAATACAAATCAAAACCACAATGAGATACCACCTCACACCAGTGAGAATGGGGAAAATTAACAAGGCAGGAAACCACAAATGTTGGAGAGGATGCGGAGAAAAGGGAGCCCTCTTGCACTGTTGGTGGGAATGTGAACTGGTGCAGCCACTCTGGAAAACTGTGTGGAGGTTCCTCAAAGAGTTAAAAATAGATCTGCCCTACGACCCAGCAATTGCCCTGCTGGGGATTTACCCCAAAGATACAGATACAATCTGTATCTGTACGCCGGGACACCTGCACCCCAATGTTTATAGCATCCATGTCCACAATAGCCAAACTGTGGAAGGAGCCTCGGTGTCCATCGAAAGAGGAATGGATAAAGAAGTTGTGGTTTATGTATACAATGGAATATTACTCAGCCATTAGAAATGACAAATACCCACCATTTGCTTCGACGTGGATGGAACTGGAGGGTATTATGCTGAGTGAAGTAAGTCAATCGGAGAAGGACAAACATTATATGGTCTCATTCATTTGGGGAATATAAAAAATAGTGAAAGTGAATAAAGGGGAAAGGGGAAAAAATGAGTGGGAAATATCAGAAAGGAAGACAGAACATGAAAGACTCCTAACTCTGGGAAACGAACTAGCGGTGGTAGAAAGGGAGGTGGGCGAGGGGTGGGGGTGACTGGGTGACGGACACTGAGGAGGGCACTTGACAGGATGAGCACTGGGTGTTATTCTATATGTTGGCAAATTGAACATCAATAAAAAATAAATTTATAAAAAAATAAAAATAAAAATAAAATATGTACTGTCTTCTGGAAAAAAAAAAGAAACATAACATCGTACTCTCTGTCAGGCAGTCAATACCACTTTAGCCTGTGCAATTGATTTCTACCTTCTTTTCCCTGCCCTGTTCTCAGTCCCTTCCTCTCCAGCTTCCTGCGGGGCTTTCAAATACCCTTAGACACCTTTCTTCATTAACTCCTATATATACATATGCCCTTTTGTCAAAGGAAACTGGCACACTCACTCTTCATCCAGGTGTGCTCAATAATGTGTCTACTTGATAACAAACATTTTGTTTGAGGTGTGGGCAGCCATGTATTAATTCACACACATATATGTGGGCACGCACACACATTATATACAATTTTGGTGAGGGAAGAACATTATACCTATGTGTTTTGATATATAAAATGCTTGTTCCTGGTGGACACTATTTCCCTTAGGGCCATAAGTCACCCTGGCAGCCACTCTGGAAAACTGTGTGGAGGTTCCTCAAAGAGTTAAAAATAGACCTGCCCTACGACCCAGCAGTTGCACCCTGGCAACTGTTTTTGCAGATGGTTATAAGCTTAGAAAAGAACACAGAATATTCAAAGAAATCTCTAGAAAGCCTCCAAATTCAGAGCCCTCAAAGTAAAAATAGAGAAAGTTCTTACCAGCTGTGTGACCTTTAAGAAATCACTGAACCTCATCTCAATTTCCTAATCTATAAAATAGAAATAACATCTGTTCTAACTATCTTACAGAATTGGTTTTAGGATCGAATAAAATATGTAAGGTACTTTCTAGGACTGTATTACTAGACATATGACAGGTATTCTGATCATCAAATCATAAACTTGATATACCTTGCATATTTATTTCTATTTCCAACTAAATTCCCATTGAACATTATGAAGAGTTTTCTTTCTGGAGTTCCCTACTAGGGCATTTTAGCTCATTTTCCCCCTATCTGTTCTACTAGAAAAAGAAATAATGCAGTAATCATTCTTGGCTTTGGCATGAGAGATAAAAAGTATATATGGGGGGGGGCTGGGTGGCTCAGTGGTTAAGTGTCTGCCTTTGGCGTGATCCCAGGGTCCTGGAATCGAGTCCCACATCAGGCTCCCCATGGGGAGCCTGCTTCTCCCTCTGCCTAGGTCTCTGCCTCTCTCACTGTGTCTTTCATGAATAAATAAATAAAATCTTTTTTGTAATTGCTGATTCAGTAGGAAAAGAAAGAGCCCAATCTTGTAACAAGACACCTTAGCTGGAATGTGTGTGTGTGTGTGTGTGTGTGTGTGTCTGCATCTGTGTGACTGTGTGTGAGAGAGACAGAGAAAACTCAGCTTAAAGAGAGCTGAAATGACCTCATACCATCTGAAATTATGTGAAAATCAAGATGTGAGACATTTTAAAAGCCTTTATAAACTAGTTTTCCTTCACCCCATTTTCTTCCTTTGTTATGACTTAACTGTCACAGAATCTCTTTTCTTGAAAGAGAAAGAAAGAAAGAAAGAAAGAAAGAAAGAAAGAAAGAAAGAAAGAAAGAAAGAAAGAAGAGGAAGGAAGAAAAAAAAAACCTCATCCCAGGGTTAAGTAAAGCACATTAGCATGCATAATTCAGAGCTGTCAGCTGGAAATGAGACCTACAAAGACTAGTGTAGTATGTGGATAGAAAAACAGCATTAAAGGATGGGGACAGCTTGACCAGGGCTTTCTAAGATCCAGAACAACAAGATAGATTTCAACTCAGGACTGCCTTGGAGCCTGACTGTGGGCCCACTATACCATTCCTTACAGCCGTGCTGTCCAATAGGATAGAGACATATAGCTATTTAAATTGCAGTTAACAAAAGTAAGAGTAAAAATTTAGTTCCTCGATCACAGTAGCCACATTTCAAGAGCTCAATAGGTAAATGTGGCTAGTGGCTACCCTATCAGCACAGATATATCAATTTCCATCATCATATAAAGTTCTATTGAGCAATGCTGCCTTAGAGCAAGACTGGTGGCCTGTGACTTAGGACTCTCCAGTTCTGAAATGGGAGGCACTTGGTGAACTAGGAAAATAGAATGAGTACACTATCTCTATCACATCATGTAACACATTGTATTGCCAATTTCTCACCACCACTAGGCTGGAAACTCCTTCAGGGTAAGGACCACATCTTTACTGTCTATATCTTTAGTTCCTGTCACTGTTCCTGGCACACAGCAGGTGCTCACCCACTGTTTGTTAATTGAATAATAGCAGATGTTAGACATGTCTATGAAATAGGAAGAGCTCACTTGTCTTTTTCATAGACTGAATCAGAAATGTAAGATTTGCAAAGCTCTTTTAAAAAAAGGTTCCTGTGCTTCCTAGACTTGTATTTGTTTAAATATTTTTCAAAAATTTGGACAGGAGGGAGAACTGGCTCAAGTAAAAAACTGTCTTCCTATCTTTCTATTCTGATCTCTTTTATTTATCCAAAGCATGACTTATAATATACCTAAAGATTTAGAATCCATGTTTATTAATATTAAGAAACCGGTATGTAATATACATGATATCAAACATGATGCAATCCACACCTTTAAAGGAGATGTTTACAATCTAACAGAATTAGAAACACCTGTAGAGCTTCCTATCTCAATGGTCCAATTTAAAATGTTATTTTCTTAAACAGTACTTTGTATTGAGGTGGCAATTGTTTTTCACCTATGCCCTTTTCCAATAACCACAGCAGACTTCAGAAATATATAGACAGGGTATCATTTCCCCTTTTTAACAGACGGAAAAACTGAGGCCCAGAGTTTTTGAATTAAAGATCAAATAGCCTAGTATTGGTAGAGTCAGGGCAAGAAATGAAGACTCCTGCTTCTTGGACCAGGAGACCTGCCACTCAGTCTAACTTTATAGGCAGCAGGAAATAGAAGCCCAACTGGCTGACTTACTGCTTTTTCTTTCAATCTATAGTCCCTTCTGAGATTTAGCCTTCATGAATTAAAAAAAAATCATTTTATGCAATATTAATTTCTTCTTCAGATCATGATAGAGCTGTCAGTTGCTTTACTGCAAAAATGGTCATTTGCAAAGGTTTTTCACATCATTAGTGCAATCTAACAATGCTATGCTGTTCACTGCAGGCTTTGAAAAATTTCTTTTTGAACTCATGACCATCACAAAACCATATACCCAGAGAACATTAAAAAAAAAAAAGACCTTTGGGAGTCTCTCTCCCCCATCTCTCTCTATCTATCTATCAATCTCTCTCTCTCTCTCTCTCTCTCTCTCTCTCACACACACACACACACACACACACACACACACACTTTTTTTTGAAGACCAGGAAGTGAGCCCAGGGAACCTCAAAACTACCCCCAAGCAACACTGCTGGTTAATAGAAACACAGGCATGGGTTTAGAAATCATCTTCTGATACCCAAGCCAGGTCTCATCTTTTTCCACTTGCCCAGCTATTTCTCCTTTAAGAAGTCCCCAAAGAGTGGGGCTAAATGTTTTATGTTCTGTCAGCTAGATTTATCATGGGAAGAAAAAGTGAAACTTAGTGCAAATGATGTGTAAATCATTTCTTACAAATATCCTATCATTAAGAAGAGCAACTTCTCCTCAGGATATTGTAGAAAGAGAATGCATGATACACCCAAGGAAACAGACTGTCTCTAGCTGAGTGATCCAGAGAAAGTAGAATGATAAAGCTTTGTGAAATACAGCCTCATTCTAGCAAATTACTTGCTTTGTTGCCACTTAAATTGCTCATCTATAATTGCTAGAAATAAACTGCAATCAAAATACAGTATCTTCTATAATTTTGCCCACTGAGGATTGTTTGATCATAAAGAAATTATCTAAAAGGTAAATTTGCTCATTTCACTGCCTCAGTGGAAATTGGCATTAGACCACTGAGGGGGGCTAGAATGATAGCAAGTATTGCTTCTTTCTGAGGGAGGGAGCTTTCTCTTCTCTAAATAAGAATGAAGAACTAAATCCAAGCTCTTATCTCTATCACCAACAACATCTAAATAAGGGAGGAATCTGCTCTGCCCACTTTCTCAAAGCATCATTCTTAAGTTTACTTGCTTTTTCATGCTTGTAGTTCAGAGATCACTGATTCCTATCTGGTGATCATTCACATAGAGCTAGGCTGCATAACTATTTTTTTAAAAGTTTGTTGGGCAAATTATGGTGTAAACAAGATTACAAGGGAAGTGTTTACTTAAGAGAATACATCGTTTTAAGCACTTTAGAAGCAATTTACAATCAATAAATATGTTAATTGCACACCATTCTTATTTATTCATTAAAGCAGGTCCAAGGACTTCTATTTGGTAAAACTTCCTGGCAAGGGCTTTGTTAGTCTACTTCTTATTACTCTATGAACTTCCAAGTGATAAAACTGCATTTCTTTTCTACCTATAACTCCAAATGGCCTGCGCCCAAGTTAGTCTCAATTAATTAGATTTGACCATACTATATAAAGGCTGAGTGCAATGACAAAGCCATCAGTTCCTGGTGAAAAGGCATAAAAGTCACAGAAAACCCTACGCTGTGTTTAAGACCTTTCTTTGCACAACCTGTAGACGTCTAAAGAGTAGTGAAAATTGCTGGATGGGAGCAATGAGAAAGGACAGGAATAAAAAGTGAAAAGAGATCATTCAGAGCCCTCCTTACAACTGAAGATTTGCCTCATGCTCCCTGGTTGTCCATGACCACCTGTTGCAGAACAAATGGCAGCTAGCACAGCTAAGGGCAGAAATACTTTAATTCATTGTCAACAAATACTGTTAAGACTATGTGCCAGGCCCCATGGTAGATACTAGGGATATGGGGATGAATTAGATTTCTAGTACTGCCCTCAAGGAGATCACATTTCTAAATTTATTTTTTTAAGATTTATTTATTTATTTATTCATGAGAGACACACAGAGAGAGGCAGAGACATAGGTAGAGGGAGCAACAGGCTCCCTGCGGGGAGCCCAATGCAGGACTTGATCCCAGGACCCCCAGGATCACACCCTGAGCCAAAGGCAGATGCTCAATCACTGAGATACCAGGAGTTCTGGAGCCCATATTTTAGCACTGGGGACAAGTAAAGACACAAATATAATGTAGCACTGTAATGCTATAATGGTATATACATGTGGAGCATGGAGGAGAGAGCAACCAAGAAGGCACCTCTAGGTAACACCATCAGAATTGTCTTTAATCAGGATACCCGGATGGCTCAGCGGTTGAGCGTCTGCCTTTGGCCCACGGTGTGATCCTGGAGTCTGGGGATTGAGTACCACATTGGGCTCCCTGCAGGGAGCCTGCTTCTCTCTTTGCCTGTTTCTGCCGCTTTCTCTGTGTCTCTCATGAATAAATAAATAAAATCTTTTAAAAAGAAGAATTGTCTTCAGACACATGATATCTAAGGGGGGAAGAATTTGCTTCTCTCTAGTTCTAATTCTTGATTTTACAAGTTATATATGAGTGTCAGGGGAAAGAGTATAAGCCATGCTTAAGAAAATCAAGCAACTTCCCTGCAGCCACAAATCCAGCTGGATTTGGGTTGGCTCTTCTGTAAAGTTTGGAAGACAAGTTACATTAGTACAAGTGCTAGAAAAATCAATGTCCAAGTGAGTAGCTAATTAAACCACAGAGACTGAGTTTTGAGCCAGTAAAGGTTTTCTCCAGTGGTCAGATGTTCATGACTTCCAAATTCTTTTTGCAGCCTTTGCATAAAGATGAACCCTGAGCAACTTGACCCTAGCTTGGCTAGCCTCTTAAAACTTCCCCTAGTCTACTTGTTAGAGGGGGAAAAAAAGAAAGTAAGAAAGAAAGAAGAAAAAGAAGAAAGAAAGAGAAGAAGAAAGAAAGAAAGAAGAAGAAAGAAAGAAAGAAAGAAGAAAGAAAGAAAGAAAGAAAGAAAGAAAGAAAGAAAGAAAGAACGAACGAACTCTTTTGGATAGCAGCCTGTAGGTGGAGACCTTCATTTTCCTAAGCTTGTCAGACTCACTCACTCTCAAGCAGTACAAAAAGATTACCATAAAATTTACACACTTGGTAGGGAGCAAAGGAAGTACTTTTTCACCTTTCATGGGGTCTGAAGACATGTATTTGATGCTTGTTCCATTCTTCTTCTGATCACCTGACACTGTGCCTTTTTTCCAGAAGCTGGAAGTTCTGGGGCAACCCTCTTGCCTTTCAGGTGCTGCCTGGGCTCTAGTCCCTCCACATCACTTATCAGCTAAATGTGTGCCATCCCTGGAAGCCTGACCCTATACAGAGCCCAAGGTGAGGGAAGGTCGCAAGAAGAAACAAGGATATCTTGACTCTTTCAGAAACATCGTCTCTACTCTGAAAGCAATGTTTCTGATGTCTTCTTTTCCTGCATAACAGGGTATGGATCACTCTGAAGCCAGACTCTTAACTGTCTACTACAGGCCTTGAGCCAACAATGTACATACCGTGTTTCTTTGTAAACAAAGACAATTTTTATCTCTTGCCTCACAAAGTTTTCTCTGCTCTGCTTTAAAAAATAAATAAGGCATGAGAAGACAGAGAATAAAGGTATGAATGACCTCTCTCTGTGTTCTAATAATAATGAGGATACAATGGCAGTCGACCATTTCATAAAATTTGCTTATTGAAATTTTATTTTTATAAGTTAATATTTATTCTATCATTTGGACTTATTATTACTAGAAGTGCGTTTTGGGAAAAGAGTCTGTAATGCCAGAAAAATCTCAAAATCTCCTACCACATGTTCATCTTTTCAATATTCCTAGTAGGAAAACAAGGCACATCGAAGGATTCTGGAAGATATTAACTCCTTCCTAACTCCACTGAAAGTGCACCACCACAAAGCCGCAAGGCAGGTCAAGAAGAATGGAAGACAGCCAGCCTACTAGCCAGCAGGTCCTTCCTTTCTACAACCCTGCCTCTGGCAGTAGTGATTATCTGTTCATTACTAATGAGAAGATTAAATACAGAGCATTCTACAAGGGGAAGTGAAATGTCCACAATCACCCAATGATCCATCAGGTTTCAGTCTTAGAACTGCGAACTGATTTTCCACACTGTGTATGTGAAAGCTCTTGTGCTAGTCAAATAATTAGCTGGCCCTGGGTTCAAAAAGTACACAGGCATTACCCCTTTTAATTGTGCTTCATTGGGGCACCTGGATGGCTCAGTGGTTGAGCAGCTGCCTTTGGCTCAGGTCATGATCCTGGGGTCCTGGGATTGAGTCCCGCATCGGGCTTCCCTCAGGGAGCCTGCTTCTCCTTCTGCCTGTGTCTCTGCCTCTTTCTCTGTGTCTCTCATGAAAAAATAAAATAAAATCTTTAAAAAAAAGAATTGTGCTTCACTGTATTGCCCTTCAGAGACATTGCAGTTTTTGCAAATTGAAGGCTCCTGGCAAACCTGTATCAAGCTAGTTCTCAGTGCCACCTTCCCCACAGCATTTGGTCATTGAATGTCTGTGTCACATTTTGATAAGTTCTCACAGTATTTCAAACCTTTTCATTATTGTTGTCTTTGTTCTGGCTGTACACTAATCTCTGATACTACTATTGTAATGGTTTTGGGACACCACGGACTGCACCTATATAAGATAGCAAACTTAATTGATAAATGTGTGTGTTCTGACTGCTCCACCAACTTGCCATTCCCCCATCTCTCTCCCTCTTCTCAGGCCTCCTGAGACACAGCAATCCTGAAATTAGACCAATTAATAACTCTACGATGGCCTTTAAGTGTTCAAGCAAAAGGAAGAGTCACACATCTCTCACTTAAAATCAAAACCCTAGAAATGATTAAGCTTAGTGAGGAAGACATATAGAAATGTGAGATAGGCTGAAAGCTAAGCCTCTTGTGCCAGTTAGCCAAGGAAATTGAAAGTGCTACTCCAGTGAACACACTCCACTGAACAAACACATAATAAGAAAGTAAAAGAGCCTTATTGCTGATACGGAGAAAGTTTTAGTGGTCTAGAGAGCTCAACCCAGCCACAGCATTTCCTTAAGCCAAAGCCTAATCCAATGCAAGACCCTAAGTCTCTTCAATTCTATGAAAACTGAGAGGTGAAGAAGCTGCAGAAGAAAGTTTGAAGCTAGCAGAGGTTGCCTCATGAGGTTTAAGGAAAGAAGCTGTCTCCTTGACATAAAAGTGCATGGTGAAGCAGCAAGTTGTGATGCAGAAGCTGCAGCAAGTTATCCAGAAGATCTAGGTAAGATCGTTAATGACAATGGCTACACTAAACAAAAGATTTTCAATGTAGATGAAACAGCCTTCTATTGGAAGAAGATGCCATCTAGGACCTTCATAGCTAAAGAGGAGAAGCCAAGGCCTGGCTTCAAAACTTCAAGCTTAGGCTGACTCTCTTGTAAGCAATCAATATAGCTGGTGACTTTAAATTTAAGCCAATGCTCATTTACCATTCTGAAAATCCTAAGGCCCTTATGAAATATGCTAAATCTGCTCTGTTTGTGCTCTTATCAATGCAACAACAAAGCCTGGACAACAGCATACTTGTTTACAGTATGGTTTACTGAATATGTGAAGCCTATTTTTAGACCTACCTCTCAGAAAAAGAGATTCCTTCCAAAATATTACTGCTCATTGACAATGCACCTCGTCACCCAAGAGCTCTGATAGAGATGTATAATGAGGTTCATGATGTATTCATTCCTGCTAACATAACATATGCTCTGCAGCCCATGGATCAAAGATCCATTTCAGTGAAGGAAGTAACTGCAGATGTGGTAGCAATAGCAAAAGAACTAGAATTAGAGTCTGAAGATGGGACTGAATTGCTGCAATATCATGATAAAACTTGGTTTTAATGGATTAGAGTTGCCTCTGATGGATAAGCAAAGAAATTGTTTTCTTGAGATGGACTCTTCTCCTGGTAAAGGCACTATGAAGATTGTTGAAAGGACAACAAAAGATTTAGAATATGACATAAATTTAGTTGATAAAGCAGCAGCAGAGTCCGAGAGATGTGATCTGATTTTGAAAGGGGTTCTACACTGGGTAAAATGCTATCAAACAGCATTGCATGCTACAGAGAAACCATTTGTGAAAGGATAAGTCAATTGATGTGGCAAACTTCATTGTTGTCTTATTTTAAGAAATTGCCATAGCCACCCTCACCTTTAGCAGTCACCACCCTGATCAGTCAACAACCATCATTATGGAGACAAGACCCAACACCAGCAGAAAAAAAAAAGGTCAGACGATGGTTAGCATTTTTTAGGAATAAAGTATTTCTAATTGGGATGCCTGGGTGGCTCAGCAGTTAAGCGTCTGCCTTCGGCTCAGGGTGTGATCCTGGAGGCCCGGGATTGAGTCCCACATCAGGCTTCCGGAATGGAGCCTGCTTTTCCCTCTGCCTGTGTCTCTGACTCTCTCTCTCTCTCTCTCTCACTCTTCCTCTCTCTGTCTCTCATGAATAAACAAATAAAATCTTTAAAAAATAATAAAATAATAAACTATTTCTAATTGACATATGTATGTTTTTATACATAACACTCTTATATACTTAATAGATTACAGTATAATGGAAAACATAACTTTCATATGCACTAGGAAAACAAAAAAAAATTTTTGAAACAAAAAATTGAGGGGGGAGGAGCAAGATGGCGGAAGAGTAGGGTCTCCAAATCACCTGTCTCCACCAAACTACCTAGAAAACCTTCAAATTATCCTGAAAATCTATGAATTCGGCCTGAGATTTAAAGAGAGACCAGCTGGAATGCTACAGTGAGAAGAGTTCGCGCTTCTATCAAGGTAGGAAGACGGGGAAAAAGAAATAAAGGAACAAAGGCCTCCAAGGGGGAGGGGCCCCGCGAGGAGCCGGGCTGAGGCCGGGGCGAGTGTCCCCAGGACAGGAGAGCCCCGTCCCGGAGACGCAGGAGCTGCACCGACCTTCCCGGGCGGAAAGGGGCTCGCGGGGAGTTGGAGCAGGACCCAGGAGGGCGGCGATGTCCTCGGGCTCCCCGGGACAGTAACAGCAACTGCGCGCCCAGGAGAGTGCGCCGAGCTCCCTAAGGGCTGCAGCGCGCACGGGGGACCCGGCGGGACCCGGAGCAGCTGAAGGGGCTCGGGCGGCGGCTCCGCGGAGGGGGCTGCGCGGCCCCGGGAGCAGCTCGGAGGGGCTCGGGCAGAGGAAGAGGCTCCGTGCGGAGGGGGCTGCGCGGTTCCAGGAGCAGCTCGGAGGGGCTCGGGCGGCGGCTCCGCGGAGGGGGCTGCGCGGCCCGGGAGCGCGAATCCACCAGCGCAGGCCCCGGAGCACAGGGCGCCGGGACACAGCCCAGGATCCCGCCTCCCCCGGGACAGGCAGAGGCCGGGAGGGCCCAGGACAGCAAGGACGCTCCTGCCCCAGCTGAGCAGATCCGCGGCCCCGCCCCGGAGCCTCCAGGCCCTGCAGACGGAGTTCCTGCGGGGGCTGAATCCAGGGCTCCAGAGCTGCCCCGCCACTGGGGCTGTTCCTCCTGCGGCCTCACGGGGTAAACAACCCCCACTGAGCCCTGCACCAGGAGGGGGCACAGCAGCTCCCCCAACTGCTAACACCTGAAAATCAGCACAACAGGCCCCTCCCCCAGAACACCAGCTAGACGGACAACTTCCAGGAGAAGCCAAGGGACTTAAAGTACACAGAATCAGAAGATACTCCCCGGTGGTTCTTTTTTTGTTTGTTTGTTTTTGTTTTTGTTTTTGTTTTTATTTTGTTTTGCTTTTTGATTTGTTTCCTTCCCCCACCCCCCTTTTTTTCTCCTTTCTTTTTCTTTCTCTTTTTCTTCTTTTTTTTTTTTTTCGTTTTTTTTTTTCTTCCCTTTTTTTTCTCTTTCTCTTTTCTTTCCTTCTTTCTCTCCTCTCTTTTTCTCTTTTTCCCAATACAACTTGCTTTTGGCCACTCTGCACTGAGCAAAATGACTAGAAGGAAAACCTCACCTCAAAAGAAAGAATCAGAAACAGTCCTCTCTCCCACAGAGTTACAAAATCTGGATTACAATTCAATGTCAGAAAGCCAATTCAGAAGCACTATTATACAGCTACTGGTGGCTCTAGAAAAAAGTATAAAGGACTCAAGAGACTTCATGACTGCAGAATTTAGAGCTAATCAGGCAGAAATTAAAAATCAATTGAATGAGATGCAATCCAAACTAGAAGTCCTAACGACGAGGGTTAACGAGGTGGAAGAACGAGTGAGTGACCTAGAAGACAAGTTGATAGCAAAGAGGGAAACTGAGGAAAAAAGAGACAAACAATTAAAAGACCATGAAGATAGATTAAGGGAAATAAACGACAGCCTGAGGAAGAAAAACCTACGTTTGATTGGGGTTCCCGAGGGCGCCGAAAGGGACAGAGGGCCAGAATATGTATTTGAACAAATTCTAGCTGAAAACTTTCCTAATCTGGGAAGGGAAACAGGCATTCAGATCCAGGAAATAGAGAGATCCCCCCCTAAAATCAATAAAAACCGTTCAACACCTCGACATTTAATTGTGAAGCTTGCAAATTCCAAAGATAAGGAGAAGATCCTTAAAGCAGCAAGAGACAAGAAATCCCTGACTTTTATGGGGAGGAGTATTAGGGTAACAGCAGACCTCTCCACAGAGACCTGGCAGGCCAGAAAGGGCTGGCAGGATATATTCAGGGTCCTAAATGAGAAGAACATGCAACCAAGAATACTTTATCCAGCAAGGCTCTCATTCAAAATGGAAGGAGAGATAAAGAGCTTCCAAGACAGGCAGCAACTAAAAGAATATGTGACCTCCAAACCAGCTCTGCAAGAAATTTTAAGGGGGACTCTTAAAATTCCCCTTTAAGAAGAAGTTCAGTGGAACAGTCCACAAAAACAAAGACTGAATAGATATCATGATGACACTAAACTCATATCTCTCAATAGTAACTCTGAATGTGAACGGGCTTAATGACCCCATCAAAAGGCGCAGGGTTTCAGACTGGATAAAAAAGCAGGACCCATCTATTTGCTGTCTACAAGAGACTCATTTTAGACAGAAGGACACCTACAGCCTGAAAATAAAAGGTTGGAGAACCATTTACCATTCGAATGGTCCTCAAAAGAAAGCAGGGGTAGCCATCCTTATATCAGATAAACTAAAATTTACCCCAAAGACTGTAGTGAGAGATGAAGAGGGACACTATATCATACTTAAAGGATCTATTCAACAAGAGGACTTAACAATCCTCAATATATATGCTCCGAATGTGGGAGCTGCCAAATATATAAATCAATTATTAACCAAAGTGAAGAAATACTTAGATAATAATACACTTATACTTGGTGACTTCAATCTAGCTCTTTCTATACTCGATAGGTCTTCTAAGCAAAACATCTCCAAAGAAACGAGAGCTTTAAATGATACACTGGACCAGATGGATTTCACAGATATCTACAGAACTTTACATCCAAACTCAACTGAATACACATTCTTCTCAAGCGCACATGGAACTTTCTCCAGAATAGACCACATATTGGGTCACAAATTGGGTCTGAACCGATACCAAAGGATTGGGATTGTCCCCTGCATATTCTCGGACCATAATGCCTTGAAATTAGAACTAAATCACAACAAGAAGTTTGGAAGGACCTCAAACACGTGGAGGTTAAGGACCATCCTGCTAAAAGATAAAAGGGTCAACCAGGAAATTAAGGAAGAATTAAAAAGATTCATGGAAACTAATGAGAATGAAGATACAACTGTTCAAAATCTTTGGGATGCAGCAAAAGCAGTCCTAAGGGGGAAATACATCGCAATACAAGCATCCATTCAAAAACTGGAAAGAACTCAAATACAAAAGCTAACCTTACACATAAAGGAGCTAGAGAAAAAACAGCAAATAGATCCTACACCCAAGAGAAGAAGGGAGTTAATAAAGATTCGAGCAGAACTCAACGAAATCGAGACCAGAAGAACTGTGGAACAGATCAACAGAACCAGGAGTTGGTTCTTTGAAAGAATTAATAAGATAGATAAACCATTAGCCAGCCTTATTAAAAAGAAGAGAGAGAAGACTCAAATTAATAAAATCATGAATGAGAAAGGAGAGATCACTACCAACACCAAGGAAATACAAACGATTTTAAAAACATATTATGAACAGCTATACGCCAATAAATTAGGCAATCTAGAAGAAATGGACGCATTCCTGGAAAGCCACAAACTACCAAAACTGGAACAGGAAGAAATAGAAAACCTGAACAGGCCAATAACCAGGGAGGAAATTGAAGCAGTCATCAAAAACCTCCCAAGACACAAGAGTCCAGGGCCAGATGGCTTCCCAGGAGAATTTTATCAAACGTTTAAAGAAGAAATCATACCTATTCTCCTAAAGCTGTTTGGAAAGATAGAAAGAGATGGAGTACTTCCAAATTCGTTCTATGAAGCCAGCATCACCTTAATTCCAAAGCCAGACAAAGACCCCGCCAAAAAGGAGAATTACAGACCAATATCCCTGATGAACATGGATGCAAAAATTCTCAACAAGATACTGGCCAATAGGATCCAACAGTACATTAAGAAAATTATTCACCATGACCAAGTAGGATTTATCCCTGGGACACAAGGCTGGTTCAACACCCGTAAAACAATCAATGTGATTCATCATATCAGCAAGAGAAAAACCAAGAACCATATGATCCTCTCATTGGATGCAGAGAAAGCATTTGACAAAATACAGCATCCATTCCTGATTAAAACTCTTCAGAGTGTAGGGATAGAGGGAACATTCCTCGACATCTTAAAAGCCATCTATGAAAAGCCCACAGCAAATATCATTCTCAATGGGGAAGCACTGGGAGCCTTTCCCCTAAGATCAGGAACAAGACAGGGATGTCCACTCTCACCACTGCTATTCAACATAGTACTGGAAGTCCTAGCCTCAGCAATCAGACAACAAAAAGACATTAAAGGCATTCAAATTGGCAAAGAAGAAGTCAAACTCTCTCTCTTCGCCGATGACATGATACTCTACATAGAAAACCCAAAAGTCTCCACCCCAAGATTGCTAGAACTCATACAGCAATTCGGTAGCGTGGCAGGATACAAAATCAATGCCCAGAAGTCAGTGGCATTTCTATACACTAACAATGAGACTGAAGAAAGAGAAATTAAGGAGTCAATCCCATTTACAATTGCACCCAAAAGCATAAGATACCTAGGAATAAACCTCACCAAAGATGTAAAGGATCTATACCCTCAAAACTATAGAACACTTCTGAAAGAAATTGAGGAAGACACAAAGAGATGGAAAATATTCCATGCTCATGGATTGGCAGAATTAATATTGTGAAAATGTCAATGTTACCCAGGGCAATATACACGTTTAATGCAATCCCTATCAAAATACCATGGACTTTCTTCAGAGAGTTAGAACAAATTATTTTAAGATTTGTGTGGAATCAGAAAAGACCCCGAATAGCCAGGGGAATTTTAAAAAAGAAAACCATATCTGGGGGCATCACAATGCCAGATTTCAGGTTGTACTACAAAGCTGTGGTCATCAAGACAGTGTGGTACTGGCACAAAAACAGACACATAGATCAGTGGAACAGAATAGAGAATCCAGAAGTGGACCCTGAACTTTATGGGCAACTAATATTCGATAAAGGAGGAAAGACTATCCATTGGAAGAAAGACAGTCTCTTCAATAAATGGTGCTGGGAAAATTGGACATCCATATGCAGAAGAATGAAACTAGACCACTCTCTTTCACCATACACAAAGATAAACTCAAAATGGATGAAAGATCTAAATGTGAGACAAGATTCCATCAAAATCCTAGAGAAGAACACAGGCAACACCCTTTTTGAACTCGGCCATAGTAACTTCTTGCAAGATACATCCACAAAGGCAAAAGAAACAAAAGCAAAAATGAACTATTGGGACTTCATCAAGATAAGAAGCTTTTGCACAGCAAAGGATACAGTCAACAAAACTCAAAGACAACCTACAGAATGGGAGAAGATATTTGCAAATGACATATCAGATAAAGGGCTAGTTTCCAAGATCTATAAAGAACTTATTAAACTCAACACCAAAGAAACAAACAATCCAATCATGAAATGGGCAAAAGACATGAACAGAAATCTCACAGAGGAAGACATAGACATGGCCAACATGCATATGAGAAAATGTTCTGCATCACTTGCCATCAGGGAAATACAAATCAAAACTACAATGAGATACCACCTCACACCAGTGAGAATGGGGAAAATTAACAAGGCAGGAAACAACAAATGTTGGAGAGGATGCGGAGAAAAGGGAACCCTCCTACACTGTTGGTGGGAATGTGAACTGGTGCAGCCACTCTGGAAAACTGTGTGGAGGTTCCTCAAACAGTTAAAAATATACCTGCCCTACGACCCAGCAATTGCACTGTTGGGGATTTACCCCAAAGATACAAATGCAATGAAACGCCGGGACACCTGCACCCCGATGTTTCTAGCAGCAATGGCCACTATAGCCAAACTGTGGAAGGAGCCTCGGTGTCCAACGAAAGATGAATGGATAAAGAAGATGTGGTTTATGTATACAATGGAATATTACTCAGCTATTAGAAATGACAAATACCCACCATTTGCTTCAACGTGGATGGAACTGGAGGGTATTATGCTGAGTGAAGTAAGTCAGTCGGAGAAGGACAAACATTATATGTTCTCATTCATTTGGGGAATATAAATAATAGTGAAAGGGAAAATAAGGGAAGGGAGAAGAAATGTGTGGGAAATATCAGAAAGGGAGACAGAACGTAAAGACTGCTAACTCTGGGAAACGAACTAGGGGTGGTAGAAGGGGAGGAGGGCGGGGGGGTGGGAGTGAATGGGTGACGGGCACTGGGTGTTATTCTGTATGTTAGTAAATTGAACACCAATAAAAAAAAATTGATTTGACTCCCTTTCTTGCGATATTTGCTTTATTTGGATGGTCTGCAACCTAACCTGCAATATCTCTGAGGCATGTCTGCATATTTTTACTCAAACTAATCACAGTCCAAACATGAAAAAAGAAGGTTTTATGCTTTGATGATGTTTTAGTTTTAGCCTCTTCAGTTCAACACATTTGCCCAGTGCAGCCCAATGATAGATAATGCTGGCTTCATGCTACTGACTTTTTGCCTCCCTCATAATTAACCAACACAAATGTTGTCCCACAAGTGATATGTTCTCCAGGCCCTTTACCAGTTTCTTAACCTTCTTTGAAGCTTACTGTCAGTGTGCTACTTGAAATAAGGCATTCAGAATTGAATATAATACTCCAATGTATCCAAGCAGCATAAAGTTCAGAGGGATTAATTCATCTCATAGTCAGGAAACTCTACTTCATTAATGAGGCCTAAGATTATATTTGTTTTAGCAGTTCATTTAACTTTAACTTCTTCCCTCACTACATTTCTATACTTCCCAAAGATTCCTTCCATTTGGCATTATCAGCTCCACTTCAGATTGACATTGGTTTGCAACTTCCAAAAAGACCACCAGATAGGCAAGGAGAGCCACTGCAGGAAGAGTAGATAAAAAAAAAAAACAACAGGTCTCCAAAACAAAAGGAAGTCCACTTCAAAGGAAAGGGAACAGGGGCATCTGGGTGGCTCAATGGTTGAGCATCTGCCTTCAGCTCAGGTCGTGATCCCAGAGTCTTGGGATCGAGTCTGGCATTGGGCTCCCCACAGGGAGCCTGCTTCTCCCTCTGCCTATGTCTCTGCCTCTGTGTGTGTGTCTCATGAATAAACAAATAAAATCTTAAAAAAAAAAAAGGAAAGGGAACAAGCCAGCTAACAGTGTTACCAATGCACCCAGATAGAGAGGACAGTTGGGGACTGCTAGAGATGGTGCTATGGAGAAGAATATCACAGCTGTGCCTATTGCACTCTTTGTAAACAACTAATTATTCCTGCTCACCAAAGTAACACCATATTATACATAAAGGCAGAAATCAGCATAAATAACCAAACTATTGTATACTTGAAGAATAAACTGAAAGGAAAAAAAAAAGGCGAAGCTAAACCGTATTCCACAGATGTCAATTTGAAAGTCATGCCTTCTTGGATCACTTTTCCCCTACCTAATCTTTTGCTCTTCTATCCCTCCCTGCACGAACCTCTCTGCATTATTAAGAGTTTGGTAAATATAGTCAATTATTCTAAAGATGCCAAAACTCTCATTTGAACTTGTTTCCCAGTTAATGTACCATAGCAAAGAATGAATAGCTATTATGAGAAACTAAAAATAAAAATGTTCCAGAGTCTGTAATTGGCTTGTCTTGTTGGACTTTTTAGGGAGCCAAAGTACCAGTTCCAGGCTATTAGCCCTTGGTTTATAGGAGAATAATATAATATATTTCCTCATTAAAATACTTTGCTCTCCATGGTTTAAAAATTAAATGGATGCATTTTATCCTACAATCTTTCATTTTAGGGGGTTTTGAAGCTTTGGAGGCACAATGAAAGGAGAAGAACAAATAGACACTCTGCTCTAAAAATCAGCTATTATCTTCATTAATGCTTTCCCTCCTTTTAAGTCAGTTTTCTAGCAGGCCCACAATTCACCACTTCAGTCATTTATTTGTTTTCCAGAAAAATATATCCATGTATGTCTGTGCATTTAAAATCAACTGCCAGTAATCTGCTGGGTTGGAAGCTAAAGGTACCTATATGCAATTATGGCAGACAGCTGAAATCACAAATTCATGGATCCCTAAGACACAACCTCAGCCAAGTGAGATTTATTTTGTAATCATGTTGCCATGGCCCTTCCCCTTATAATCCAATGAGACTAAATGCTGTCTGTGGTCTCTCTGTGGCTTTTATCCTAACAGAATGAGTATGTGTACCCTGTCCTCCATGCACGGTACATGTTAGTACCTTGTACTGCTTTTCATCACATTGATCATGATTGCAAGTCATTATCTGTGTAATATTTTTTTTACTGCCTGTCCCCTGCACTATATTCTGAGCTCCATAAACATAGAAGTAATGTCTGTTTTGTTCTTAAATGTGTGTATCCTGTGCCTGGTAGGATACAAAGGTAGGGAGGGTAGGCATTAATGAATGAATGAACTATCAGCCTGGCTGAAGAAGAGTCTGTGTGTGATGTGATAAGGAACATAATTAGATCCCACTGAAGCCTTACCTAACCATCCTACTTAAATTTGCACAATGTCTCCAATAATCACAATCCCCCTTTTCTGCTTTATTTTTCTCTATAGCACTTATCTTCCAAAATACCATGTTTCACTAATTCTTTTCTTAAAAAAAATACTTTATTTATTCATTAGAGACATAGAGAGAGAGACAGGGACACAGGCAGAGGGCGAAGCAGGTTCCCTGCTGGGAGCCCACTGCGGGACTCAATCCTGGGACCCCAGGATCACGCTGGAGCCAAAGGCAGACGCTCAACCACTAAACCACCCAGATGTCCCTCACTAATTCTTTTCATTATTTCTCTCCCCCTACTAGGGTGTTAACTCCATGATGGTAAAAATTTCCGTCTGTCTTGTTCACTGCTCTTCCTGGAACCATGGAAACAATACCTGACATGAGGTAGTTATTCAATCACTATTTGTTGAATGAATGTTTTTTTATGGACCAGACAAAGCTACATAAAATATTAAATACTACAAATACAGTACTAATTCTAAATTGTATAAGGGCACACCAGAAAAAAAATGGGCCTGGCATAGCCCTAAGGTATTCGGACTTGGTCCTGTTTCACTAGGGCAGGGTTACTCAGTGGACCCCAACCACCTTCATCTCCCATGTGTCCTGTGTAGCCTCCAATTGTCACCAAGCCACTTCACACAACACAAAGCCTTTCTTCCCTAACAGGGCAACTTCATGTAAAACAGAGAAGGAATCTACTTTTTCCTTTTTTTAAGATTTTATTTATTTATTCATGAAAGACACAGAGAGAGAGAGAGGCAGAGACATACGCAGAGGGAGAAGCAGGTTCCATGCAGTGAGCCCAACTCGGGACTTGATCCCGGGACCCAGCATCACACACTGAGCCAAAGGCAGACGCTCAACCACTGAGCCACCCAGGTGTTCCAGGAAGCTGCCTTTTCCTGATCATGACACCTCCCTGTGACATGGGAGGAAAGTTCTATGTACACTTCTAAGGTATTAGCCTACTCCCCTCTACTAAATGCTTTTTACCAGAATTGTCCCCAAACTGAAATTTTATGGGTAAGTCATATTACTAGTCCCTGACAGTTTTCAGTTGCCAAAGAGGCAGAGAAGCAAGAAAGAATGGGCATTCCTAGTCAATGGACCTTTTGAGTGTAGACAAGGTATCTGAAATTAGTAAAGTACTAGAAGCCTAGTAGCCTATCACTGTCCTGGGGAACTCTGTGCTAGGAGGTATGGAAGAAAGACTCTGGGTCAGAGAGACTTAGGTACATATCCTGATTATGTGTGACCTCAGAAAAATTACTTAGCCTTTACATACTTTAGTTTCTTCATCTGTAGAACTAGGATAATACCGTTTCCATTATCACTGGGCTGTTGTGAGGATTAAGTTAGCTAATATATGAAAAGCACTGACTGAGCCCAGGAACTGGCATACAGTTGGCGTCCGACTAATGTCCTCAGTCCCCTTCCCTCCTTGTATTCACTTCCCCTATTTTATGGAAGACACAGGGAAAAATCAATTTGCTATTCAAAATCATTATGAAAAGGCTTGAATTCTTTTTGCAAACGACAGTATCCTCTGAAAGGATAATCTCATTGAAAAAAGAAACAGTTTCATTTTTAACCTCTCCCTTTCTTTGCACTATAATAAAGAAAACATATTAATACACATAAATGCACAGAAAAGAAACTTGGTGGGGCACCTGGGTGGCTCAATTGGTTAAGCATCTGCCTTCAGCTCAGGTCATGATCCCAGGGTCCTAGGATGGAGCCACATATCAGGCTCTCTGCTCAGAGGGCAGTCTGCTTCCTACCCCTACCCTACTTGTGCTTCTGCTCTCTCTCTCTCTCTCTGAAATAAATAAAAAATCTAAAAAAGAAAAAAAGAAGAAACTTGGACTTTTAACCTTTGCCTTCTTTTTTTTTAAAGGGAAGATAAAGACAAAAAGCTCTTCAAAGCCAGCCCCTTTTTTCTTTCTTTGAAAAAAGAGCAAAAACGCCACCAAGCAATGTTACTTGGTCCCCAAGGCATTTTTTAAAAAGGTCCTCCAACAGAATTAAAACTTGGAAAACCTCAGAAGAGCAGAAACCTGGGTGAGGAAAACTCACAACTTCCTTGTGAGGGAAAAATAAGAAAAGAAAATTGATACAATGAGCAGGCTAGAGAGCAGGGCAAGAAAGTTGTAGCTGAGCAAAAACAAAGCAGGGCTCTGCGGAAAGTAGAAGCTGGGGGGATGGTCCCTTGGGAGCTCTCATAGGTGACTAAAAAGAAAGCAGCAGCCTTCAGAAACTATTTAGCTCCTCTTTTTAACTACATTTTTGTCAGTATGGCTTGTGCTTGCTGACTGTGAAACCCTCAAAAGTAGGAGTTTCTCTAGGGGAGAAGAACCCTGCAAAAGTCAGGGTTTCTCTAGGGGAGCCACCTTTGGAGGCTAGGTAGCGCTCACTGACTTCAAAAGTAGCTTTCTTAGAAGAGGGAGGCAAACTTTGTTTTAAACTTTACCTCTCCCCTTTTGAGAATGCTGAGGCAATACCCTGGGGAAAGGGGGCCAAACTAACAGTTATTAATTACTCTAATTAACCCAATTCATAAGACATATTTGTATGGCTGTCATGACAACTGCTTTGACTAACTTGCCAAGAATAGCTTAGCTGTCCATTCAAATAAATCCCTGATAATTACCAGTCTGGTTTACTGGGCTTCCGTGATAATAATAATTAGTGCTACTGTACAAAAGGTCACACTAAACAATTTATGAATGATGCATTTTGCATGGTGATTATGTGAGTCACAGGCATTGTACAGAATGTTCACCATTATGCTATTCATGTGAAAAAGAGTAGCTAGATTTGAGGCAGTGACTGACTCTATAGTCTTTATAGACTATAGTCAGCAACAGGGGAAAGTGGAAACCGTAGACGTGTAAGGAATAATAGAGTACATTGTAACTGACTATGTCTCTGAAACTGTAAGTTAGGATCACAAGTCTTGGATTCAAAAGAAGATGAAATATGGACTAGTTGAATTATGAAGGTAATATACTCTGGTAAGAGTGTTTGTGAGGGTAGGAGGATGCTGCATTACATATAGCAGGGGACAATGTTAGAGAATAATAACGTCTATATCCAGATGTGCATGTTAAGCCCTATGCAATAAGGACAAGCCTCAGAAAAGAAAAGAAAGAGCCCCCTGACAACTGGTGATGACCTTGGTCAAGTAAATAGGCAGGGCATTTCAATTGAAAGATCAACGTTTCATTATTCTAATGCAACAGTGTTACAGTCCATATGTTGGAATAGTAACACACTTTTGAAAAATGAATTCTGAATATTGCTGCCACAGTTGCAGGCCAGTAAAATCTCTCTACATTACACAATTAGAATAGGAAATACAGGGACCCCTGGGTGGCTCAGTGGTTGAGCATCTGCCTTCAGCTCAGGGCGTGATCCCGAGGTCCCGGGATCGAGTCCCATATCAGGTTCCCCGCAGGGAGCCTGCTTCTCCCTCTGCCTATGTCTGCCTCTCTCTGTGTGTCTCACATGAATAAATAAATAAAATCTTTTAAAAAAAGAATAGGAAATGCAGTTATCATTACTCTGGGTTTTAGAAACACTATGTATTTGACTAGTTTGAAAAGGCTGAGTACATTCCAAAAGTACTGGTCCTCTCACCTCTTTCTATTTTGCCTTAACTTTGGTTCTCTTCCATGGTACCTGGTGTGGCTCAGTGGTTGTGCATCTGCCTTCAGCTCAGGGCATGATCCCTGGGTCCTGGGAGGAGTCCCACATCAGGCTTCCTGCATGGAGCTTGCTTCTCCCTCTGCCTGTGTGTCTCTGCCTCTCTCTGTGTCTCTCATGAATGAAAAAATAAAATCTTTAAAAAAATGTTTGATTCTCTCCCTTCCAGATAGATATATATATCTAGATATAGGTAGGTAGGTAGGTAGATAGATAGATAGATAGATAGATAGATAGATAGATAGATAGATATAGGCAGGCACAATGTTTTGGTATTGAAGAAAAAAAGAACCAAATTCTTGGTTTTTATTCCATTCCTATATCAAATAATTTTATTTATTATCAAGGTCTTTTTTTCTAAACTACATGTCTTTTCAGATGACTATTTGTCATTCTAAGCTTCAGACTATGCTATAAGTACTGTTCACAGCCAATTAGAAATTTGGCATTAGTGAAGCGTTCTGGTTGAGCTGGCAGAAAGAGATACAAAACACATCCCTTTGTTGCCAGTAAACTTGGATCGTTTTTTTTTATGACAGCAAATATATAGAAGGTTCATTTATGGTGAGCAATCACTGAGATGCTACAATAAAGCCCTTGGAATGCTGCCTGGCACATGGTAAGTGTTCAAGGGATGAGAAGCTATGTGAAGAAGAAATTAGGCAATATTTACATTAATGTGAGACACAAGATTTGCCACCAAGTTGAGATTCTGGAGCATTAAGATCACAATTAGTAATGCCCCTTCTGTTGCTTATGGGAAGCCATGACTCACACTCCTTTGCATGACTTTTGGTTCCCTCCTTTCCAGGGATGAATAAAATTGCAAAATATTTTGATGTCAAAAGAAAAAAAAATTGAGGTAGATCCTTGTCTGCATGTAATGTCCATTCATGTAATAGAATAATCTACATATGAATTTTAATGACTTTATCCATGTCTAATGGGTATCTCTTAGAATCGCATATTAGAAATCATATGAAAGCAGGACTGTGTTAAAAGACACCAGAGATGGGGATCCCTGGGTGGCTCAGCGGTTTAGCGCCTGCCTTCGGCCCAGGGCATGATCCTGGAGTCCTGGGATCAAGTCCCACATCGGGCTCCCTGCATGGAGCCTGCTTCTCCCTCTGCCTGGGTCTCTGCCTCTCTCTCTCTCTCTCTCTCTCTCTCTCATTGATAAATAAATAAAATCTTGAAAAAAAAGACACCAGAGTTTTATCATAATTCTTCCAATAACCTGCAGTGGAACCTGGTAAAATGTCCATTTTCCACACAATTGTCTTTCCTTATTTTTTTTTTTCATTTTGGAACAGAGAGATGATAATAATGGCATTATAAGTAACAAGTTGCCTTCTAAGGTGTTTTAAGTATGCCAAACAATAAACTGTTACTAGGAAAGTAGTATAACCAACACTTAGCCTTCATGCACATAGTTCATCTTATACACTGCCCTTCCCTACCCCGACCCCAGCAGACTGTAAACTCCTTGAAGACGAGGAGTATCCCACACTCACATCTATAAACCCTGCAGGATCTAGCACCGACTCTGGCGTACAGGGAGGTGGAGGTGCCCCATATCACACAGCTGAATGGAACTGAACCTGTGAGCAGACATGGCTGGCTGGGGGACTGAAGTGTTCAGTCAGAGCTTGTGGAGAGCTACACATGTTAAGAAGAAGCAAATCTGCAAGTATGTAATTAACAACCCAATGACTGCAGATGAGAAAGAGAATTCAATACTACACAGCACGGAACACAACTTAACAAGCATCAACCCATGTAAGGGAACCTAATACGCTACATAATGGTGAAGAAAATCCTGCTAGGCAGTGAGGTATAAGGGAATCTAATCTTCTATGAATGGAAAGCAGCCTAATAGGGTTTGATGTGATTAGAAATCCAATATACTGGAGTAAAAGGAAACCTGATACAAAATAGTAGGGAAGAGGGAATAAGCACTGGTGATTAACCAGACTGGTCACTGGAAATTTCGTTTGTTCCAAAGACACAAAACTAACCCAGATAAGTATTCAGTCCAGGATTGCAAGTCTGTTGAGAAAGGGCAGAAATGACCTTGGCTATACAAACACTTATTTTTTAAGTTGTTCGTTTGTGCCACACAAAACCAAGGAGGAGCCTGGGCCTGACTCCCAATCTTGTTCCCATTGTACAGAAGCCATCCATGAGACAGCAAGCTGACAGTGCCACTTGCTCCATCAGAAACAATTACTGTGTTAAATGTCCTTTGTGTTTATAGTATTAGCACTTTGCTGGCATGGGAAGTACGAACACTGCTACTAGGTTCACCAATTAACATGCAATCTACTCATGTGGATCTCTGAAATGGAGGGGGGAGGGCTTCCTTGAGCCCCAAAGGGAAAAGCTGGAAAGCATTTTATTGGGAAATCACTCTGCTTTCTAAATAACCTGTTCTTTGGTACAGCTTTTTTCCATACTTGCTAGCAGTAAGGAAATTTTCATGAAAAATGGCCTTCTGGAGCCATCACTATTATTTATGAGGAATGTTAACTGTGGCTGATGCTTTACAACAGGCAGAATATGCTAAACCTTGCCTGTTCCTCATGTGTAGTTATCATTATGACTAGTTGGTTATAAAGTGCCCTGTATTTATATTAACGTGCTAGCAGTATAACTACCACCAGCTGAGCAATTCTCTGTGGCACCAGAATTGTTTGAGCAAACCAGAACAAAAGTCAGGTTAAGATATCAGGAGATTGGCACTAAGGGCAGACAAATGTGAAGTTGGTGGGGTTTGTCAGAAGACCATACTAAACTGCACACCTCCTCACTCCCTGCAGCTGGGTCCTGGTCATCTTTTCTGATTATGTCATTAACACAAACAAGTCTCCACTTGCATCAGCACTGCCATGCCAAGAGCTTACACTAGCTTTCCTCTGCCTCTCACACATCAGGCACAGAACTGTCACAGACATATGCAGATTGCTCTGTAAGACCAGTGATGTTGTAGGCAGACAGGCCACAGCTGGATTCTCTGACCTTGGGCAGAGTGAACAGAGCACACAGTTAAGAGGAGACAATCCTCTTTGGACTTCAGCAAGGAGCAAATTCAATAAAGAAGTCAAATTGGGGAAGATAAATCTCCCCCTGGCCACATCATCCTCATTATCAGGACATGTCAAGAAGCAGGGCAGCTGCTATGAGGACAACGGCCCAGAGAAAGCAAAAAAGAAGAGCCCAGACAGTCTATCTTGCTATTGGCAAAATGAGTCCTTCCCAAACGAGTTACGCACGGTACTAGCAACTCTGTGATCACAGCCTCTCTCTCTCTCTCTCTCTCTCTCTCTCACACACACACACACACACACACACACACACACACACACACACACACTTTCCTCCCAGATCTCAAGAACACAATCCATTTCTATTTTTCATCTAGACGGTAGCTTTTGCCCACCTTTTAAAAATAGGTGGGGAATGGTTTCCCTTGATACAAATATTACAGAGAGTAAAGGCCAAGATGCACCTCTGTCTCTGGGAAATATAAAGATGAAGAGAGAAAGACAATGAAATTTCTGTGGCCAGAGGAATAAAGGCTGGATTTTGGTGCATTCGTGCGCCCTCTGCTGACTATCAACCAGAACTTCACAGGGAAAAAAATGGAGCAGAAAGGGAAGAGGGAAAAAGAAGCTGAGACTGCAAACAGGAAATAGGGAAGGAATGAGTCCTTTCTTCTCTGAGGCCTGCTGTCTGTTTATCTAGAGGAACTAGGAAGAGGAAAAAAATCTTGTCTTCTTCTCTATCAAAAGCAGCCAAGAAAGAAGATAAAAATCATAAATATTGCCTTGAAACTACTGATTTGCCCACATCGTGAATGTGACTAGTTATGCCTTGCATGTGCCATAAACACCATCTTACAGAGCTCATCTGCATACCACCCACTATCATGTGTGGGTGCTGCGTGGCCACAAAAGGCCCTCGAGCAGACACTGTAAGAATGCACTTAAGTCATAAACCATCCATCTGAAGCCGGCTGCAGGCTGCTTCTTTCTTTACTTTGAAATCAGTTCTTTTCATGGCTGCTTTTCTTTTTAAAAAATTTTTTTTATTTATTCATGAGAGACACAGAGAGAGCGTCAGAGACACAGGCAGAGGGAGAAGCAGTCTCCATGCAGGAAGCCCGATGTTTGGACTCAATCCTGGGACTCCAGGATCATGCCCTGAGCTGAAGGCAGACGGGCTTAACCGCTGAGCCACCCAGGTGTCCCTCATGGCTGCTTTTCTGAAATGAATTTGCTCTCTGCTGAATTCACAGTAGACTCTGAACTACCACCACTACCCTCTTACCTCAGCCCCTTCCACTTTTCTAACCAATGCCTGGGTTCAGAACTTCAGTGCTCAGATTCTAACCACCTGGGGGGAGGGAGGAAGGTCTCCCTGAGATTAGGCCAATAGTTTAACTTCAGATCCATACCTTACCAGCCACACAGCATGTGAGGTTTTTCCACTTGCCCACCTGCTCTGATGCCACTGGTACTCTCACTATGGCTCCACCAAGTTCCTTCCTACTTAGGGTCTTCACACATGCTACTCCTCAGCTCTCAACCATGACCCCATCCCACAGCTTTTTGCATCACTGACTCTGGCTCACCCTTCAAGTGTCAACCCAAGTAAGACTTCCACAATTCCCTAGACTAGATCACGTTGCCCCTTTTGTGTCTTGTATAACGGTCTTATTTCACAAGACTGTAATTTTATTTTATTTTTTTTAATTTATTTTTTATTGGTGTTCAATTTACTAACATACAGAATAACCCCCAGTGCCCGTCACCCATTCACTCCCACCCCCCGCCCTCCTCCCCTTCTACCACCCCTAGTTCGTTTCCCAGAGTTAGCAAAGACTGTAATTTTATATTAGGGTTTTGTCTCCCCACTCCATGGAGGTAGGGACTATGTCCCTTTTGTTCACCATTATTTAACCAGCATCTAGAATACCAAGACACCGCGAAGAAAAAGTATATAATGAAATAAGTTAATATCCATACCAAAACAAGTTAAAATATTCAACAAAAGAGTTTGCTAATATTGGCAGAAGCCTGAAGAAAGCATTATGGAACACATCCCCAAAGTCTCTGTTCTTTAGATTTTATTCCTCTCAAACACCCAGATATACTTAGTTATTTCAAGAAACGCTGGCAAAAATCTTATGCCACAGCCTTTCTGCTTCAATCACCTTTAATTCCGTTTTCAAATTCCAAATCAAAACCCTATTCCCTGCCACAACTTACACAGCAAGTGCTTATGCTATGTTTATTATTATGTTAATTTTGTAAACCCAGGAGTCGATAAAACATTATATTGATAACATAATTTCATTGTATTCTGCAAACAGGCCATCACCTGATACTGAACCAATTAGTATTGCACTCTATGCATTCTCATTTGATCTAATAGTGACATACAGTATTTACAAAGTCCATTATTCAGCAATAAAAAGGCCCAGAATTATTTGATCCATGTCTGACTTTTCAGATTCTAAGCAATCTTTTTTTCTCACTTTGAAATATTATCTATAAGGCCTTTTACCAAACTGCATTCTGTGTGCAATATATAAGGTCCATGGCCAAAGATAGATGTTATTTTAAAATTCCTCTTCCTACTAATAGGTGAGTAGACATGACCTACTACCTAGTCTGCAAATTTTTAACATTGGTAGGAAAATGCCAAAAGGTCTTAGCTTAGCGAAATTTCACATATGTGAATTAAAGATGAGTTAATGCAATCCACCAACAGAGACATTTTAAAATCTTCGGTATGGCATACATCTGCCATGACAAAGGACAGCAAAACCTGACAAAATGAAACCAGCTAAGATCAGTGAGTGATATGTATCCAAGCTTCTTGTGGTCATTGAAAATAGATTTTTTTAATCCTGCTGCTCAGTGATAGAGAAATTAAATTTCACTAGGGGTTAGTGCTCATTTGATTTCACATGAAGGGAAATTTTCTCCCCTTGGTTCTTTACTTGCACCAAGGGAAACTACATCCCATAGAAGGTTTTAGGTAGACTGTCAAGGTTACGAGGCTCAATGTATTATGATACACTTCTCTCTGCTACATTGTTATCAATCACTGAATTACCTTCCACCTGAACAAGAAAGCGAGAACAAAGGGGAGAATCTGTTTCATGCACGGAACCCTTATAAAATTGCTTTCAGAGGAACTGTCCACCTGAAACGAATCATTAAATAAGCTTTGTATTTTGCACATTTCACCATGGTTAAGATGATGTAATATGGGCAATTACACACAAGCAACTCGAAACTTGTCGTCCAAAATAGCTACAGCACAGCTGAGGTTTACTCTGGGTCTGGGGTTTATAGCAAAGCAACAACCTTCCCTGCTCACAAAAGCACAAAAGCTGCTACAAATTCAAAGAAAACCCTGAGCTGCAGTTGGGTATCATTTTAATTGTACGTGCATGGATTATAAGTGTATAAGCTAAAAGCAGGGGTCGGGGGGATCAGCTTGTACTTAAATGAACACAGAGTGATTGGTACTCAACTGCTAACTCTATAGGGAACAATATCTAGTCATTAAAAAAAAACCTGATTAGGAAATAGTGGCACCCAGATACCTATTATTTTGTTGGCAGCAATGACTCACAGTGAGACCACACTTGCCACGATTCATGCATTTCATTCAGGTTAAATATCATAATAGAGAATCAAGTTTTTGTTCTCCCTTCCTACCTCTCACCAGCCTCGTGGCACTTCCCTAAAACCCCCCAAAGTATAAATTGGTCCCCAAGTGGCAAAAGTGGAATTGGAGCCTTTGCCCTAGGCCATTACATTCCATCCCAAAATTGGAAAAAAAAAAAAAAAAGAAAACAGAAAAGAGTGTAGGGGCACCTGGGTGGCTCAGTGGTTGAGCCTCTGCCTTTGGCTCAGGTCGGGATCCTGGGGTCCTGGGATCAAATCCTGCATCAAGCCTGCTTCTCCCTCTGCCTCTCTATCTGTGTCTCTCATGAATAAATAAATAAAATCCAGAAAAGAAAGAAAAAAAGAAAGAAAGAAAGAAAGAAAGAAAGAAAGAAAGAAAGAAAGAAAGAAAGAAAGAAGAAAGAAAGAAAGAAAGAAAGAAAGAAAGAAAGAAAGAAAGAAAGAAAGAAAGAAAGAAAGGAATCCCTAAATAAAAGACACCAACAACAGGTTTCCTGGGTAGAAGGAAGGCATGTATGGGACAGAGCACTGTCCTAGGAAACTGAGCTCAAAAGTTCCTCACCATGAACTGGCTATTTAAAATTCATTTGTAAGTCACTTGCATGAAAGAAAGGAGAAAAAGCAGTGGCCCTGAAACAGAGCCCAGGTCTGCGGAAGCAGCAGGTCATAGGAGAAGAAAGGCTTGGGGCTGTATTTATTAAAGTGTAGGTCACAACCCTAAGCCAGTGGTCCATGAAATTGCCATCTCCAGAGCTTCCTAGCTAATGGAGATGCCCAGCACAGAGTCATGAAGGAGAAAGGTTGAAAATGTCAGTTAAGGCCTAAATTGATATCCACTGACTCTAGAAAGAAAACACAAAGGATAACATCAGAGAAGGACTTTCTGCTCTCTTGCTGGCTTGCTCTCTCTAGCCAACTCTGATTTATGTAGGACCTCATCCCATTTCACAACTGAACTATGGATGAGTATCATAATAAAGGACAATGAGCAACCTAGGAGGAACCACTAATAAAAAGAATAAATGTTGTCCTGTAAAAAGGCCTTCATGCAATGTGGCAGTATACAAAATCAATGCCCAGGAATCAGTGGCATTTCTATATACTAACAATGAGACTGAAGAAAGAGAAATTAAGGAGTCAATCTCATTTACAATTGCACCCAAAAGCAGAAGATACCTAGGAATAAACCTAACCAAAGATGTAAAGGATCTATACCCTCAAAACTATAGAACACTTCTGAAAGAAATGGAGGAAGACACAAAGAGATGGAAAAATATTCCATGTTCATAGATTGGAAAAATTAATATTGTGACAATGTCTATGCTACCCAGGGCAATTTACACGTTCAGTGCAATCCCTATCAAAATACCATAGACTTTCTTCAGAGAGTTGGAACAAATTATCTTAAGATTTGTGTGGAATCAGAAAAGACCTTGATTAGCCAGGGGAATATTGAAAAAGAAAACCAGAGCCGGGGGCATCACAAGGCCAGATTTCAAGTTGTACTACAAAGCTGTGATCAAGACAGTGCGGTACTGGCACAAAAACAGACACATAGATAAATGGAACAGAATAGAGAACCCAGAAATGGCCCCTCAACTCTGTGGTCAACTGATATTCAACAAAGCAGGAAAGACTATCCACTGGAAAAAGGACAGTCTCTTCAATAAATGGTGCTGGGAAAATTGGGCAGTGACGTGTAGAAGAATGCAACTAGACCATTCTCTTACACCATACACAAAGATAAACTCAAAATGGATAAAAGATCTAAATGTGAGACAAGAATCAATCAAAATCCTAGAGGAGAACACAGGCAACACCCCTTTTGGAACCTGGCCACAGCAACTTCTTGCAAGATACATCTATGAAGGCAAGAGAAACAAAAACAAAAATGAAGTATTGGGATTTAATCAAGATTAAAAGCTTCTGCACAGCGAAGGAAACAGTCAACAAAACTAAAAGACAACCTACAGAATGGGAGAAGATATGTGCAAATGACATATCAGATAAAGGGCTAGTATCCAAGATCTATAATGAACTTATTAAACTCAACAGCAAAGAAACAAACAATCCAATCATGAAATGGGCAAAAGACATGAACAGACAGAAATGTCACCAAAGAAGACATACACATGACCCACAAGCACATGAGAAAATGCTCCACATCACTGGCCATCAGGGAAATACAAATCAAAACCACAATGAGACCCACCTCACACCAGTGAGAATGAGGAAAATTAACAAGACCGGAAACAACAAATGTTGGAGAGGATGTGGAGAAGGGGCAACGCTCTTGCACTGTTGGTGGGAATGTGAACTGGCACAGCCACTCTGGAAAACTGTGTGGAGGTTCCTCAAAGAGTTAAAAATAGATCGTAGGGCTGGGCCCTACGACCCAGCAATTGCACTGCTGGGGATTTACCCCAAAGATACAGATGCAGTGAAAAGCCAAGACACCGGCACCCCAATGTTTATAGCAGCAATGTCCATAATAGCCAAACTGTGGAAGGAGCCTCGGTGTCCACCAGAAGATGAATAGATAAAGATGATGTGGTCTATATATACAATGGAATATTACTCAGCCATTAGAAATGATGAATACCCACCATTTGCTTTGACGTGGATGGAACTGGAGGGTATTATGCTGAGTGAAATAAGTCAATCGGAGAAAGACAATCATTATATGCTTTCACTCATATATGGAATATGAAAAATAGTGAAAGGGATTTTAAGGGAAAGGAGAGAAAATGAGTGGGAAAAATTAGAGAGGGTGACAAAACAAGAGACACTCCTAACTCTGGAAAATGGACAAGAGGTAGTGGAAGGGGCGGTGGGTGGGGAGATGGGGTGACTGGGTGATGGGCACTGAGGGGGGCATTTGACAGGATGAACACTGGGTGTTATATGTTGGGAAATCGAACTCCAATAAAAAAAAGATATGTTAAAAAAATGAGACCCAATGAATCCTTTGATAGAATCCTATGTGTTTGAATGAAAAAGGCTATGTATTCTGGAGCCATTCTGGAGCACGATGGGATAGCCTGCCTGTATATGAAGCCTGTGAATGGAGGAAAATCAGATACTGATGATCTCATTTGAGGCCCTGCTTCAAGCCTTACAGCTTGACTTCTCAGATATGTGAGCCAGTAAATTACCTGTTTATTTAAACTTGTTTGGGTTGTGGGATGCCTGGGTGGCTCAGCAGTTGAGCATCTGCTGGGCATGATCCTGGGGTCCTAGAATCGAGTCCCACATCGAGCTCCTTTCTGGGAGCCTGCTTCTCCCTCTGTCTGTATCTCTGCCTCTCTCTCTCTCTCTCTCTCTGTCTATCATAAATAAATATACAAAATCTTTAAAAAATAATAAATTACATAAATAAAAAGGAATTCGTGAACTAAAAGCAAAAAATTATGCTGGGGTAGAATTTACTTGTAACAATTAAATAGAGGCAAATGGAAGTTTTCCTTCATTTCAAAATTGCTTGTGATGCCTGGATGGCTCAGCCATTGAGCCTCTGCCTTTGGCTCAGAGCAGGATCTGGGGGTCCCCGGATTGAGTCCCGCATTGGGATCCCTATGGGGAGCCTGCTTCTCCCTCTGCTTATGTCTCTCTCTTTCTATGTCTCTCATGAATAAATGAAATATTTTTTAAAAACTTGGATTGTGTTGCCCCCCACCCCGTACTCTGTTAAGGGAGAAGAGAATCTGTTTTCTTCCAAATTAGGAGTACAGTTTCTATGTCTTCCTTGGCATAAAGAGATGATAATAATTAACAGCTACTTAATATTTGGTTTTTTAAAAGATTTTATTTACTTATTTACTCATGAGAGACACTGAGAGAGAGGCAGAGACATAGGCAGAGGGAGAAGCAGGATCTCTGCGGGGAGCTCAATTCAGCACTTGAGCCCAGGACCTGGGGATCACGCCCTGAGCTGAAGGGAGAGTTCAACCACTAAGCCACCCAGGTATCCCTACTTAATATTTGTTGAAGGCTTATTTTGTGTCAGGTGCTTTATTTTTTTTTTTTTTTTTAAAGATTTTATTTATTTATTCATGATAGTCACAGAGAGAGAGAGAGAGGCTCAGAGACACAGGCAGAGGGAGAAGCAGGCTCCGTGCACCGGGAGCCCGACGTGGGATTCGATCCCGGGTCTCCAGGATCGCGCCCTGGGCCAAAGGCAGGCGCCAAACCGCTGCGCCACCCAGGGATCCCAGGTGCTTTAATACATTGAATCTTCACAAAACTCTATGAGGTGGGTACTATTACTTTCATTTTTAAATGACGAAGCTGAAGCACAGAGAAAAACTTCCCTAAATCACTCTGCTAAAGACTAGGGTACTCAGAATTCTAAGACAGTCTGCATCCAGAATCCAAGGTCTTACCAGTGTGTCCTTTCTATTCCCAGCTGGATAACTCCAAGTCCTTCCTTTTCCCAGAGCACCCAAGTGAAAAGCATTGTCTAAGGAAACAAGAAGGGATGACATTCAAAATATAGCTGCAGATGTTAAGAGCTCTCCTACATACTCGATCAGCATCATCCATTTAGAAAATGTAATGGAAAAAGAGCCCAGTTAAAATAACGGCAACTTCTTGAAAGATACATCTATGAAGGCAAAAAACAACAACAACAAAAAAAAACCAAAAGCAAAAATGAACTATTGGGACTTAATCAAGATAAAAAGCTTCTGCACAGCAAAAGAAACAGTCAACATAACTAAAAGACAACCTACAGAATGGGAGAAGATATGTGCAAATGGCATATCAGATAAAGCGTTAGTATCCAAGATCTATAAAGAGTTTATTAAACTCAACACCCAAGAAACAAAAAAATCCAATCATGAAATGGGCAAAGGACATGAACAGAAATTTTACCAAAGAAGACCTACACATGGCCAACAAGCACATGAGAAAATGCTCCGCATCACTTGCCATTGGGGAAATATAAATCAAAACCACAATGAGATACCACCTCACACCAGTGAGAATGGTGAAAATTAACAAGACAGGAAACAACAAATGCCGGAGAGGATGTGGAGAAGGGGGAACCCCCTTGCTCTGTTGGTGGAAATGCAAACTGGCACAGCCACTCTGAAAAACTGTGTGGAGGTTCCTCAAAAAGTTAAAAATAAAACTATGACCCAGCAATTGCACTGATGGGTATTTACCCCAAAGATACAGATACAGTGAAACACCGGGACACCTGTACCTGAATGTTCATAGGAGCAATGTCCACAACAACCAAACTGTGGAAGGGACAACGATGTCCTTCAACAGATGAATGGACAAAGAAGATGTGGCCTATATATACAATGGAATATTACTCAGCCATCAGAAGAGACGAATAACCACTATTTGCTTCGACGTAGATGGAACTGGAGGGCATTATGCTAAGTGAAGTAAGTCAATCAGAGAAGGACAATCATCATATGGTTTCACTCATATGGGGAATATAAGAAATAGTGAAAAGGATTATAAGGGAAAGGAGGGGAATTGAGTGGGAAAAATTAGAGAAGGAGACAAACCATGAGAGACTCCTAACTCTGGGAAATGAACAAAGGAAGGGGAGGTGGGAGGGGGTTGGGGTAACCGGGTGATGGGCACTGAGGAGGGCACTTGATGGAATGAGCACTGGGTGTTATACTGTATGTTGGCAAATCAAACTTCAATGAAAAAAATAAAAATAAATAAAATAATAGCAAAACTATGAAATAGCTGGGAATAAGGTTAACAAAAAATGTAAGGAGAACTATATGAATTTACTAATGATATTAGAATGAAAGTGACTAAAATGGAAAGATGCCACATTCCTAGATAAAAAGGCGAAATATTATATACATGTTAATCCTTCCTAAATTTGTTTATCGGTTTGGCAGATTTCCAGTTAAAATCCCAACATTTCGGGGGTGGGGGGTGCTTGGGTGGCATTTGACTGTTGATCTCAGCTCAGGTCTTGATCTCAGGGTCGTGAGTTCAAGCTCTGCATTAGGCTCCATGCTGGGTGTGGAGCCTACTTTTAAAAAATAAATAAATAAATCCCAACATTTTTAAACCTTAACATGATCCCAAAGCTTATCTAAAAGAATACAGAAAAACTTTTTGTGAAAAGACAAAGGATAAAGAGAAACTAACCCTACCATCTATTAAAATCTATTATAAACCAGTAATGATTAAATCAGTGTGGTATTGGTAAAGAAGTAGACAAACAGATCAGTGGGAAAAAATAGTTTGGTCATGAAAAAAGAATGAAATCTTGCCATTTGCAACGATGTGGGTGGAGCTAGAGGGTATTCTGCTATTTGAAATGTCAGTCAGAGAAAGACAAATACCATGTGATATCACTCATATGTGGAATTTAAGAAACAAAACAGATCAGCACAGGGGAAGGGAAGGAAAAATAAAATAAGATAAAACAGAGAAGGCAAACCATTGAGACTCTTAACTCTAAGGAACAAACTGAGGGTTGCTGGAGGGGAGGTGGGTGGGGGTATGTGGTAACTGGATGATGGGCATTAAGGATGGCATTTGATGTAATGAACACTGGGTGTTATATGCAACTGATGAATCACTGAACTCTACATCTGAAATTAATGATGTTAACTAAATTGAATTTAAATAAAAAATGAAAATTAAAAAGAATAGCTTGGGAAAGAGTATATCCTAGTGTATATAAAAACTTCATGTATATAAAAACTTCATGATGTTTTTAAGAAGCACCAGAAGGGTGCCTGGGTGGCTCGGTCAGTTAAGCATCTGACTCTTGAGCTCAGCTCAAGGTCTTGATCCTCAGGGCCATGAGTTCAAGCCCCACATTGGGCTCCACACTGGGCACGGAGCCTACTTTAAAAAAAGTAAGGAGCACCTGGGTGGCTCAGTTGTTTGAGCAACTGACTCTTCATTTTGGCCCAGGTCAGGCTCCAGGCTCAGCATGGTGTCTCTCTATGCCCCTCCCCCAACTCATGTGCACATGCATGTGCTGTCTCTCTAAATAAATAAAGATCTTTAAAAAAAGGCACTAGAAAGCAGTGAGGAAAGAAGAGAAATAAACAATAAATGATACTAAATCAGCCAACTAACCATCTAGAAAAATATTTTTTACATTGTCACTTCTAATAATATGCCAAAATAAATTCCTAAGGAATTAAAAACACAATAAAAAATTCATAGGGAGAAAGCATTCACGGATTATAAAGTACTAAACTCACAAAAGCAATTTTTTCAGTACTTTGAATAATAAAGATATTTTTACAACCCTAAAAAAAGATTCATAAGGATACTGGAAAAATGTGAAATACATAAATATGTATATATACATATAAATAATTTTTAAATTTTTGTATATGATTCCTTCCACAACACTCTGTAAAAAATAAGCATAAACTGAATTAAAAGTCATACAACACACTGAAAAAATTCTTTTCAACAAAAGGAGATTTTTTTTTCAAAACAGGTTTAAACTAAAGTTAGATAACCCATTTTCATCTATGGAACTAATAATTCTCCCTCCCACTCTTGTTCCCTATCCTCTCATTGGCCACTTTCCCAACAGGTATACATTCCAATTATTTTGTGTATTCTTTCATACAATTTCATGCATATATAAACCAATAAAATATGTATTCTCTCTTCTCCCCTTTTTCATCTGAATGATACTATGCCTACATATTTTTCTGAATCTTCTCCTTGTTTAGTTACCAATATATTTAGAGATTATTCCATATCAAGATATGAAACATTCATTTTTTAAATATTATATTCATTTTTAAAAATGACATACACGTTGTTTTCACTTTTGTCATATCAAATAATACATCAGTGAATAACCTTGTATTTACATCATTCTGTACATGGTCAAACATATCTATAGGATGAATACCCTAAAAATGGAATTGCTGTGTCAAATCGCATATGCATCCACAGTTTTGAAGGACATTATTCAATTTCCCTCCATGGGGCCGGTACCAATTTATATACCCACAAACAATATATGAGACTGCTCGTTTCCCTATGGCTTCACCAGACTATACTTAAAATTATAATAATGCTTTGTGAATACAGCGAAATGGGCTGTTATACACTGTTGGTAGAACTGCACATCGGTACTTTTTTAAGGAAAATATATATCAGAAGTCTTAAAACATGTAAACCTTCAGATAAAACAATTAAACTTCTAGAGAATTTTTTCTAACGTAACAATCAGAGATCACAATGAGATTTATGTATAAGGATATCACAGGATATTATAATAGGACAAAATTTAAAGAACTTAAAAGGTGAACATTAGATATTGAGTAAAATAAATTTTATCCATAGAACAAAATACAATTCAATCACCAAAAAACAGATGGCTTAGGGAGATTTTCTAATGATACAAAAAAACTCTTATGATGCAAAATAAAGATGGGAAAAGAAACAATTATCCCAAATAAAGTGATCCTTAAAACAGCAAAAATATGAATGCTTTTTCATTAATTCAATAACTTTTATTGGCATTTTTGTTGTGTCAGGCACATAAAAAAAGTTAATGATGGTTGTCCTTGAGTGGGAGAATTATGGATGACTTTCCAACTTCTTGAAATATTTCTGCCCTTTTCCATTTTTTTCACAGTGGAAACAAACTGATTTTATAATAAGTAATCAATGAAAACAATAATAAAAGATAATAGGACCCAGCCTACTTTTCCTCCGTAGAGCAACAGGTTTCTTAATAATTCTAAAGTAAAAGTCAGATAGTATACTGCATTCAAACAATCAGGACATTTACAGACATGTCTTCAAAGATGATCATCACTTGTTGCAAGGGGCTTTTGGGTATCTGTATCTCCCTAGGTGGCTCAGTCTCCCTCATAATGGCACTAGTAAACAAGAACATCTCAGCCACAACATCAATTCTGTTCTTGGATCCTAAGCAACAGCAGTCATGGAAAGTGGAGGTAGGGAGAACACCAAGGTCTTTAGGCCGATTCAGGGCCCATAAACAAGTTCAGAATCAGACCTTTGCATACATCCTACACAGCACGATGTGTTTAATAGGGCCTTCCTCGGAGCCTTGACTGTCAACTGCCAATAGGATCAGAATTCAATAAACAAAATTCCTTGTTTTTAATCTTCTTATCACCTTCTGCAGTTTTATCCTCATTTAAGTGGTGATACGAATTTGCATAGCATTACAATTTATTTTCTTCAGCCTAAACACTCTGTCACACTAACTTCTTTCAAATTCTGGCTTAAAATCAATTAAATATTTTATTTTCCTGAAAATTCTTTTTCTATTCCAAACAATGTCCTCTTTAAGCTACATACAAAGGGACAATGTGAATCTTAAGTTGCTTCATAACCAAGTTGTAAGCATTCTCAGTATATCTTTAAATGAGGAATTTTACATTAAAGAACTAAGAAAATAGAGAATTTGGGAAGAAGGTAGTGGTGTTTTCCTTAATTTCCCTTAATTGTGAGTCCCTTCTTCTTGTGCTCCCACACACAAAAGCAGCAGGTATTTATTTTTATCAAATACTCCACATTATAACATGAAAAACATATCCTTTGAACTGAAACTCAATTTAGTTAAATGATTACACATATAAGAAATACAATCCAACCAAAGGCCATGATCTCCATTTATTTATCCAAGGGATGGACTACAGAATCAGGCCACAGATGTTTTCCTATAGCAGACAAACACTTCTACAATCAAGATGACATTGTACAGATGACATTCTCTTCGATTAGCTATGGAGTGGGGGTGAAGCATCTGTTTGTTTTTTAATACATATCTTCTTTGCAATATCTAAATAGTTCTGGTATCTACACAGGGCCACTGAATAAACAATTTTGTATTTAAGTGCAATATTTACTATATGAGAAGTTTATACAGCCATCAATTAAAGAGGTGTTCCAAAGGATGCTGGTTTTTTTATTTATGCTGTACAAAGTTAAGCTACTAAATGGGGGCTCCAACAAATAAATGTGCCTTTCTTAAAAAGGTTGACTTCAATAAAATATTAAAAAGCAAAAAAAAAAAAGGAACAAATGAAAGAAAGAAAGAAAGAAAGAAAGAAAGAAAGAAAGAAAGAAAAGAAAGACTGAATTCATTTCATTTTATTGGAAAAAATTGTGCATTTAGCCAAGGCTTGATTTGAAATTTTGAGCATCTCAGTAACAATCAATTCATTAACTCTCTCCTTCCTTTGTTCCAAATTCTTGGGGACTATTGTATGCCTCAGATTCGAGAAGCCCAAATATGAAATCAAATACTGAAGAATATTTAAAAGGTCCTCCCTCAAACTGGTTATTTGGTCCTGAAAAGGACACTGAAAATTATATTTTGCCAAAAGTGACCCTTAGACCAAAGCTTATTTCATTTTCATAGTATTAAAAGTCTGTACAGTTAATTGTTACTATTTTAAAATCTCTCATTCTAAAACTAAAATTTGTGAACCAGATGTCTAACACTGGTGAGATATATCTACTTTTACAAGAGTATACATATGGGCAAGAAAAGTGAAGAAGGAAAAACTATTTTTCATAATTTTATTTCTCATATTTAAAAGGTAAACTGTAAAGAAAAGGGATATTTTTAAATGTGAACCTATATCTGACAGAGACCTCCATTGAAAAGGAAAATAAACACATACATGATATGTCCTGCCTCAGAATAATTTATAATTTTATGCCACCTCTTTGGTCCTTAATATATACTGTATAGTAGTTACCTCTTTTAAGTAATTGCTTTTCTTTTTTTTAAAGATTTTATTTATTTATTCATGAGAGACACCGAGAAATAAAGGCAGAGGGAGAAGCAGGCTCCCTGTTGGGAGCCCGATGGGGCACTCGATGCAGGACTCGATCCCAGGACTCCATCCCGGGACTCCAGGATCATGCCCTGGGCCAAAGGCAGATGCTCAGCAGCTGAGCCACTCAGGTGCCCAGTAATTGCTTTTCTGATCTCAAAAATAATGCATGTTCAATATAGAAAATTTGGGAAATTAGAAAAGTATATTTCAAAAGTAAAAATTGCCTGATTTCCTGAAACTTGTAGTAACTATTAATGCTTTGCTAATTTTCCTTCCAGTATTTTTTTTCAGTATTTTTTCTATGCATATATATTTTTAAACAATTAGAATCAATCTATACATGTTGTTTCATTTTTTTATTTTTTTCAATTAATGTATGTAACAGTGTTTTCTTGCATCATTAAATATTCCTCAAAATATTATTTTAATATCTTCACAGTACTCTAGCAATGTACATATCATAATATATACTCATTCATATACTGATGATATTGAGAATATTTTCAATATTTTATTCTATAAATTGTAAAAAATTTAACAGCCCTTAACATGAATTTCTAGGCAAATTTAAAATCATTTCCTTACGGTAACTTCCAGAAGAAGCAGCTAGATATTTTAGGGCTTTCAATGTGTATTGATAAATTGCCCCCAGGAAAGATTATATCAATTTAAATTCTATCAATTATTTTCCATGTAGCAGTATATGATAACCATACCCTTGCCAATGCTGAATATAATTTTTTTAATTTTTCCTAATTCTATAAGTAAAAATAAGACACCTCGCACATCAAATTGTTATCTGTGGTTCCCCTGAGGTAATGGATGAATAAGGAAAGAGCTGTGGAGACTTTAGCTCCTATTTTATATGCTCCTATATTTGTTAGACTTTTTCATAAGTACGTATAGTGTTTGTAGTTAAAAATTAATGATGGCATTCCATTGCTATTATTAAGTTATTAAGCTTGAAATATTTTTGTATCTACTGGCCATTTGTACAGCCTCTTTATGAATTATCTATTTATGCCTTTTGCATAAGTTTTATATGGTGGTATTTGTCTTATTTATTGATTTGAAAGAGCTCTTTATATATAAAGGCATTGCTTAAATGTCTCCTTATCCAAGATGTATGTCTTCCCTGATCTTTCTAGAGAACCCTCATTCCTTACACAACAAGTTACCTTTACCTTTCCTTATTTTTCTCCATATCATCACCTAACATATTATATATTTATCTGTTTATTGTTTGTCTGTATGCATAAAATTATAAACTCATTGAAGACAGGAACTTTGTTTTATTCACCCTTATATCTCCAGCACCGGGAATACTGACTAGCATATAGTAAGCACTATATAAATGTTTATAGAATTAATAAATACAGATTCTTTGCTATACAAATTTAAAACATTTCCCCAGCTTATAGTTTATTTTTAATTTAGCTTATTTTCTTTTAGACATATAGACCTTTCGAAATTTCAATAGAGCTGCTGGTCTATTTCTTTGTGTTCATTTCCATTGCTTTTATCCTCTGAAGTCCTTTTCAATTGATTTTAATTATTTGCATTTTCATCTTAAAATTTTAACTCTTTAATCTATGTAGAGTTTACTTTGTTATATAGTAGGGAATAAAAACATTTTTTCCAATAATATAATCACATAGCACCATTTAGTAAATCATCCTTACTTTCCCCATTGTTTTTTTTTTAATGTATTTAACCTCTCCTCTTGTCTCCTCAGTAATACATAAACTATGAGGGTAAGTACCTTATACTTTCTCTATCCCTCAGAGCTGAGTACAGAGCTGGTCAGTAAAGGATGATCTACAAATATTTGGTAGATGGGTGAATGAGTGAATGTTTTCAAGCCAAAATATTTTTTTTGAACAGAAAGTCCATTCACTAAAGTCTGGAGGCAAATCATCACGGAGGGGCAGGATTCACCTAGAGTAAGATCAGGGCATAACAACCACTGTAGAAACTTTTAAGTAACAAAACTTAATAACACCTAACACCATACAAACGGAATATTAGGATTGGCCCTGCCTTCAAGGAGCCCCTGAAAAATATTCTTTAGGGGGCTTAAAAGTAAAAGAGAGCTTCCCAAGGGCTCCCCAACTGACCTTCCCTTCCCCTGAAATAGTAGTTCACTTTTTGCAAGAAATAGATTGCCTTGTTACAGACAGTGGCCCAAATTCTGGAACACCAGTCTCCAACATGCAGTGAGTTTAATGGTTTAATAATCCTAGAATCAAATCTACTCTAAAAGAAAATCTACCTCATTTTTGGCTCTCAAGCAAAACCCCCAAGTGCTCCATATATATTGATGCTGTAGGGCTCAGTGAGCCTCCTATGGCCTGAAATTAAAAATAACAACAAAACTACATGTTTTACTGAATTTTGGCTCTTTGCTGATTATCTATAACAAACAACAAAATGAGCAAAGCCACAGTGAACTAACTGCCCCTCATGCCAACAAATGTCACAAAGAGAATGATAATCAGTGAAAAATATTGTTAAGCATGAATAGTAGCTAAAATATTTATCTCTTGTGAGTTATTAAAATGAGAAAACTTTCAAAGTGGAAGCTTCAAGCAATTGCATTAGAAGTTGCATAATTTGGTTAGACTGACCTCAGAATGGAATAAAAAGCTGCTTATTTCCATAATGTTGGCCTTCCACCATATGAAAGGTTAGATAATTTATCATGATATAAAAAATAGTTCTCAAGAATACCTATCTTAAAAAGGAGACCTTGGTGACTTCCAGATCTGTGAAATTTTAGGTAGCATGATAATCAACATAATTTATATTTAAGTGAATTTGTGTTCTTATTACCAGGCAAGAGGAGTGTCTCTGCTACACATCCCTAGAACAAGTACAGACCAACTGAAGCAAGGTTAGTATGCTCACTGCTACCTTTATGCCAGAACTTACATTGGACAGGAAAACCTATTTGAATGGAGAAGCTACTTATTTGACACACAACCCACATTAGACACAGAATATGCTGCCCTCATTTAAAAGCTAAAGGCTTATACCTATTGTGTCACCTGTCATAGCTAGGTCCTTTACCCTCAATATCACCTACAGAGCAGCTGTTGTGATCACATGGACTCAAATCTTAATGCAGTCAGCTATATGAAGCCCTTCAAACCAATGCTATAAAATTCATGGAATTACAGTCAGAGCTGCAAAAGAATTTGGAGATATCCTGATCGAATCTCCTCACATAATTGTTCCAGGGTTGATGCAGTTTGGCATCTGTCCAGATTTTTCAGAATTCTCCATGTCCTGTAGTGGTTTCCTTAGTAATAATGGATTTCCATGAACTAAAGCTCTTCTTTTACAGATTTTTAACTCCGTTTCATTGGTTTTGCTAGTGACCTCCTCATCTATCCCAGAATTACAGTTATAGATTGTTACCTTTGGGAATACAGTGACTTGGGGTGACTCACACATTAGAGATAACTGTCCTGATGGAGTGTGCTAGGCTCAGAGGGTGAGGAGAGCAAGGTAATGCAAATGTCACACATTCTTTGATGCCCATACCTCCAAATATCGCACCGTGAATAGCCACAAACCTTTGCAGTTGCTGAGTTTTTTCTACCTTCCATGATCTCTTCTTGAGGACACCAGGTGATCAGATGGGCAAAGACTGAGTCCCCTGAGGCCATTCCAACAGTGCCCAGTGCCGTGGTATTATGGCTTACTAGTTTTATAAAGTTTTGCTCTATCAGGTCACTCTACAAAGTATAGTTTGTGTAAAGACAGTTTCACTTTCTTTACATTTCAAACATTTTCTTATTCTATTTCTTACTGCAACAAGGCATATGCCTTTTTCCACCTCTAAAAAATTACCCAGTAGAGGCAAAATTATAAGAATGACCTAGAGGTGTAAGGATATACACCCCATTAGCAAGCTCACAGGCCACATAAAAAATTGGTGTTTCTTATGCAGCAGTTGAGATGTGTTTCTAAAGAGCCATAGCTATCACAAATTGTCTTATAATTTAAAAAATCAAACAAAGTTCCATAAAAAGCCTTTATTTAATGCTAATGCCATATATTCTTTCCCCTATGCTCTTAGGAACAAATGTTATCATTAGCATGCTCCACTGCTCAAGAGTCTATACTTGAGAAAATGGAAATGCACCAGTTAAAGAAATGACCAATATGGCAAGATCATAGTCAATGCCAGTCTTCTGAATGCAGTGTACCTGTGTCCTTACCATGGGCCTCTGCACCTGGCAGCACAGAGGAGGAAATCAGTCTTCCAGCAAGCCATTCACCATTACCTATAGCCAGATGTCTCTGCTCAGACCTATATTTTCAATGTCCTGCATGCCTCGAACATGTCAAGTTTCAAATATGTATGCTAGATTACAGATATCTTTAGTTGAAAAAAAAATTGTTCAAAGATCAAGCCAATCCTTCTGAATGCAGACTGATCCCTGCTCATACATTTTGCTTAGAAAAGATGTGGCTGGGGCACCTGGGTGGCTCAGTGGTTGAGCGTCTGCCTTTGGCTCAGGTCGTGATCCCAGGGTCCCGGGATCAAGTCCACATCAGGTTCCCTGAGGGGAGCCTGCTTCTCCCTCTGCCTATGTCTCTGCCTCTCTCTGTGTCTCTAGTGAATAAATAAATAAAATCTATAAATAAATAAATAAAATATTTAAAAGAAGAAAAGGTATGGTTTTATGGCTAAGTACCTATACACATAGGCAGCCCAAATAAGGTTTCCTCAAGCCAAGTGAATGAAAAGGTTAGAGGAGGGTTTGAAATGGCATTATGTCCAAAAGGCACAAAAAGAGAAACAGAGCCTTAGAAAATAATTTCCACGGAATTGAAATTCCCTATGAAGCTTTCCTAAGCTGGATTGTACACATAGCAATGATTATTTGGCTGCTCCCTAAGTAGAGCTCTCAATTAAAAATAGTCCCCAGGAGATCTATTCCTGGGCTATATCAAATTGGGGTGCCCTGCCTTCACATGTGGGGGAAAAACACCCTGCTGTTACTGAGCTACTGAGGTTTTCCTCAGGAAGGCAATCAGCAGACTGTCATAGGGTGGGGAGGGGGACTCTGAGGGCCTAAACTCATAGACATGTATATAATCAGGCCAGCCCAGCCCACAAAGGCTCAATTACCACAGAGGCAGAATAAGTGGGTGAGAGTAGATCATTCTCTCTCTCTCTCTCTCACACACACACACACACACACACACACACGCACATGCACACACACTCACACACACTCCCCTAAAAGGAGAGTCTGGTCTTTGGATTGAATTTATCTTCCCGCCAGTTTACACAGAGAATTCATTTTGTTGAGAAGACTAAACTACACAATCTGAGAAGAGGTGCCCTTCATGCTCTGGAAATCAGATTTAGAAACAAAAATAATCCAGAAAGCAGAGACCACCAAGGCCAGAGCTGGTAGCAGTGAGGGAGAGCAGCTTGCCACAGAACAGCAGCCAGATGGGGCCCAGTGGGAGAAGCTGAAAACTGGCCACCCTGGCACTCAGAGATTTAATGGAGCATCCAAAGACTATGCACATCAAGGCAGTGCTTAAGCATCTGACATGAAGAAGTCCTGGTGCTAATCCATGAACACTGAGCTCAAGGAGAATGAAGACTTCACATCAAGCTTCTTGCCTGCTTCAATCACAAATGGTCTACACAAAACTCAAGATAGCTAACCCTAACACCTGTCTGTCAATCTAACTCTCTCATTTTTTTTTCTTTCCGAAAAGTAGAATATTACTTCCCCAAAAGCTGAAATTTAAAAGCACTATAAGAGAGCCTTTTCATTTTCCAAAGTAATTCCCAGGCTCTACTCAACCCGAGAAACACTTATTGACTTGGGAGAGCTTTCAGAACCTGGAGCAACAAAGCGAGAGCCGTATCTTTCAGGAGTGAGCTCAGGAGACTAAAACAAGAAGCACCAAGAACATTCCTGAGGGGCTTCAGTTCTTCCAGCCACAGACTTACAAAGAATGGAGGGAGATGAATAGAACAGGAAGGGGGTAGCTGTGACCTTTAATTTTTTTTAAAATCTGAAACAAGGGATGCCTGGGTGGCTCAGCAGTTGAGCGTCTGCCTTCAGCTCAGGGTGTGATCCCAGAGTCCCGGGATTGAGTCTCACATCTGGCTTCCTGCATGGAGCCTGCTTCTCTCTCTGCCTGTGTCTCTGCCTCTCTCTCTGTATGTCTCTTATGAATAAATAAATAAAATCTTTAAAAAAATAAAATCTGGAACAAATATGAAACATAATATTTGGTAAATCTAGGTGATATATACCTGTCTTCTCTGGACTCTATGTATTTTAAATATCATGTACTTACATATTTTAATTAAGTTGAAATTCAACCAGGAAAGCCAAACCGTGAGAATTTAAGAGACGAAGGAATTGGCCCATTTTTCAAAGGTTTTGTAAATCTCGCCAATGTGAGGAATCTCACTTTCAGCAAACAAGATATGCAAAAAATCCAGACTTGACAAAGGAAACCAGGCAGGAGTTGTTTATTCACATTACATGGGGCTCTTTCTTTTATGAAAGAATCCACCACCGGGTTTTATTAATATGGAATGCAATCACTGTGATTAACACAGGGTCTAATTTACAAAATGCTTACCTGCTGCACAGCTTTTCAGGAACACAACTACCCTTCAAAGGTATATCCACAGGCTCTCTTGTGACATCCAGTCAGGTTTTCTATTCTGTGACAGACAGCACTTCGAAGTTGTACCAGAGGAACAACGGTCAAGCAGAATGGAGTCCAGTTTGGCCCCAAATGCTGTGTACGGGGTTGAGCCATGTGTCCTCTCTGCAAATCCATTTTCATGATTATAGAGTAGAAACCCTGGATCCTTCTCACATCTCTTCCAGGGATGCTGTGGAGCCATGTGGTCCTAGCCAATATTTCTAAGCAAAATGCTGAATGATATAGCAAATGAGATTTCAGGCATGGGAGCCCAAGTTCCTCAAGCTGGCAGAGAGAGCGGTTCTCCAGGCAGCTGTGGTCCTTTCCACACCATTCCCTGGGGTGACACAGGGAGGCGCTCGCAGCATGGGCACACCAACTGGAAGCAGAGCGACCCTCACCATACAGCCCACACAAAAACCACTAGTCACTCCACAACAGCCAAAAAGGAAATGTAACTTGAAGAGCATTTCCCTCTACAAACAACTGATCCTCTGGGACTTTCACTTCAAGCATCTCAATTGTTAGAAGTAAATGAGGCTCACATTAAAGGCCAGCCAGTCACACATCAAGAAATTAAGCCTCCTCTCAGGAGGAGAAAATGGCCGCTCCAGAGCCAGCCTCCTGCCTCTCACACGCAGCCTCTTGTACAAATGGCTTCATTTACCCACATCTGAGACACTCGATCCAGCCAAGCTTGGTCTCCCCAAAGCCCTGAAAACTGAGATACACAAGCAGAGGGATTAATATCTCAAACTCCAAGCAGCCGCCTCAGATCCACTGCAGCGCCACAATTCAAAGACTCCAGCTTTGTCAGGAGGTGACTACATCCTTTTGGGGCCCTCTAATTCCTAACAAGCAATCCCCCACGCCCCTACCTTCAGCCTCTGGGCACAGCATACCAAAACCACAGCAAAGACTGGGGCCAGAATAAGCAAGGAGAGGCAGCAACTCCCACCTTATAAGTCTGATTGACAACCAGGTAGGGCCACCAGGACCCAAAACAAGGGGTCCTCTGATAAGAGGAATTCCAAAGCCTCAGAGCCCTCTATGGAAAATGTCCTGCCTCCTGTCCCCCAAGGAGAGAAATCTCAGGATCATTAGCAAGCACTCTGTCTGAGCTCAACTTTAGTGAAGGTGTATGGGGAGAGAAGTGATCTCTAAGGTAACCAGCTAATTGCCAATAAGGAATGATAATAATAAATTAGCAAATACTAATGTAAACTAACTCAGTTCTGCGGCAGTTGCATGGAGACGACAGAGGAACGGTTTATTCTGGAACACATCTTGCAAGCAGATCACCACTGGGAAACACAGCCTCTGGTAGAGGTGAATGGCCCAATAAGATACAATGTAGGCAATGGGTGGCCCTAGAATGTCTCCTAGTAGTAGTGGAGCCTTTGATTTTTAAAGAAAACTGGAGTGACTACACTTGAAAAGATGTGGGCTGCACTGTTTTCCATTGCTTCCTTCTGCAGCCTGAGGGTTATTTTGACCCTTAGGGATAAGACTTAGATGGTTCCAAGATGCTGCTGAAACAAGAAAAGTAAAATTAAAAAAAAAAAACAACCCTCACTGTTTGTTGGTTTAATTGGAGGCAGTGTCATTTCCTCGCTCTCTAAACCAGCCTCATCAAACCTATTAATTTCCCAGTGATTTCTGACTCTGAATGTCAGATTTCTGAATCTGACATCTAATAGGTTTGTGGCTGCTTTTCTAGTTCCTTAACCCAGTTTCACTCAAATCCTTGCATATCCCTAACTTTAAAACTGTTTTAGGGACCAAAGTATGCTGAGCTATTTCTTTCTGTTTATTTTTCTTCAAAGCCTAACTGATGTTTTAGTTTCATTATCTACACTGAGATAACACACATTGAGACTTCCTATTAGATAATTTGAAGTGTTCAATTTGGTCTGCCACATACCTCCTTAGTCTGCAAACTCTTCCACGGCTACTTATGAAATTGCTCAGTGTCAATAGCAGAACACACATACACCCTCAGAATGTCTCATATTGAAGATGCTACCATTTGCTAGTAAAAGATAGAGCAACAGAGAGAACTCAAGATAGAGTTTGAAACCAAAATCTAAATCCCCATACAAATGTGAACTGGTGCAGCCACTCTGGAAAACTGGTGGAGGTTCCTCAAAGAGTTAAAAATAGATCTGCCCTACGACCCAGAAATTGCACTGCTGGGGATTTACCCCAAAGATACAGATGCAATGAAATGCCGGGACACCTGCACCCCGATGTTTCTAGCAGCAATGTCCACAATAGCCAAACTGTGGAAAGAGCCTCGGTGACCATCGAAAGAGGAATGGATAAAGAAGATGTGGTTTATGTATACAATGGAATATTCCTCAGCCATTAGAAACGACAAATACCCATCATTTGCTTCGACGTGGATGGAACTGGAGGGTATTATGCTGAGTGAAATAAGTCAATCGGAGGACAAACATTATATGGTCTCATTCACTTGGGGAATATAAAAAATAGTGAAAGGGAATAAAGGGGAAAGGAGAAAAAATGAGTGGGAAATATCAGAAAGGGAGACAGAACATGAAAGACTCCTAACTCTGGGAGATGAACTAGGGGTGGTGGAAGGGGAGGTGAGCGGGGAGTTGGGGTGACTGGGTGACGGGCACTGAGGGGGGCACTTGACAGGATGAGCACTGGGTGTTATTCTGTATGTTGGCAAATTGAACACCAATAAAAAATGAATTTATAAATCCCCATACACATATGGCTAGAATTCAGCATGGTTCTGCCCACTATGACACTCTCAGAGTGTCAGCTCAGAAGCATTCAACATTAGAGAACTAAAATTTTAAAATGCCTCACCAAAGAGACTGTCTGGGCCATTTGACCCCTCCTAACAGCAGGAAGAGATTTCACCCAAGTCTCCATTAGCAGTAGAAGAAATGAATTGCATTTTCTTCTTCCAGCTATGATCTCAGCTTGGGTGACAAAAAGGGTAATGTAGGGATGCTGATGAACAAAGGAGTAACACTTTCCAGCAACCAGGGGTGCCCAGTAGGCATGTCTCCATTTCATAACATTGGAAGAAAAAGTATTTGCCATAATAAGGAGACTCTAAAAACGGTGGAATATTTTCAGAAAAATCATAGCAAACTGGCAAACCTATTATTGTTCCCTCTTATCCATTCTTTCTTTTTCAATCTCTTTTCCCCTCTTCTCACTCTCCTCCCACCACACATACACTCACTTATGCATATACTAAATCCATGGACTAAGTATACCAGTTGCCAAGAAATGCAAATCTCACCCTTTGATTTAAAATATTTAAGGGATACCTGACATCACTAATTCTACAAAATTCTTCTGTAAACAGCAAAGAGATCCTCCACTTTCCCACTTCAAATCTGTATACAAAACCACAAAATCCACATAGCTGATTTCCTGGCCAACATCAGAAGACCGGTGAATAATGATACTTTATTCAAGGCAAGACAGTCTCTGTGATACTAAAAGGCTGAGTTCCTAGCCTAGTGCTCCATTCCCTTTACCTTATCCACTTAACTGCATTTAACATTACATTCCCTCTGGTTTCTAGAGCCAACAATGTTCAGATGTGGCTAAATTTGCACACTGATGCAAAAGTTACCCACAAGGCAGCACCGAATCTGAATGGTAAGTCTACATATAAATGATAGCAGGGTTGCCAAGGAAGAAAGAGAAGGGGAGTACTAAGAAGTCTACAAAGTAACATATAGTTAGAGACTTTCTTATATTGCTTGCAGGGAAATCACTGGATGATCTTAGCTCCCCAACCAGACTGAACTCTCCGTGGGCAGATGCTGCATCTCATATTTATTTGGGATCCCCATGGTACCTGCCACACAGCTGAGCACACTGGATCCTCTAATAATGCTTACTGATATCTAATGCCATGGTGACAAAGTGTGATGGAGTGCTACAGGGAAGAAAATCTGACTCCTTTACAATGTCATTGTAAGCCTTGTAACTGACTGCAGCAAACAAAAAGGGTGGGTTTGTGACAAGGTAGCCCAGCAGAAAAACCTAATGTGTAAGTATTTTGGTCCCAATCTGGAGAGCAATAATGTAACATAAGCTCAGAAAAGAAATGTTATCCTGAATTGAATTGACCTGTTTACTTGTCTGTCTCCTTGTAAACTCCCTAGGGTCAAGGATCAAGTGTTTTATTTTTGGATACTGGGCACGCAGTACAGTGTCTAGTACATTCTAAGTGTGCGACAAAGGCTATTGGATTTAATTCATGAACAAATAAAAGAATGGTATAATGAAATGATATAAAGAAAAATGTAAGCAGCATAAGATTGAATACAGAAATGACCAAAGAATCTCATATTTACCACATCATAGCTCTTACCACTCTAACTTCTTAATTAATGGCGGTTTCTTGGATAGATTAATTAATTAACAGGAAAATATAAAGAGAAGGTAGAAAATATATCAGGATATCACTATCCTATGAATGGAGAACATCTTATTGAACGCAAAGTAGCATAAATCATTCCATACTGAAAACCACTTGTTTGCTTGTCTCCCCTGTTAAAATGTGCATTCCTTGAGACTAGAGAACATCTTTTTTTTTTTAATTTATTTTTTATTGGTGTTCAATTTACTAACATACAGAATAACACCCAGTGCCCGTCACCCATTCACTCCCACCCCCCGCCCTCCTCCCCTTCTACCACCCCTAGTTCGTTTCCCAGAGTTAGCAGTCTTTACGGAGAACATCTTTTTCATTTCTAGAACACCAGAGCCTAGAGCAGAAAAAAGTAGACCTTTAACAAATTTTAAATGTTGAATGTATAGATGTATGAATCAACCATTCTTGCTCTTCTGTAGATTTCACTGTACCTAAGTATTCTATCTAGTCCACATTCAAGCACTTCTGGTATGGAAAGAAAAGGAGAAGTGTCATTCTCCCCATGCATAACTTTGTGACAGATTCAGGTTAAATGGCCTGATTTATGCTCAGTTGTGAGAGGGTCTCTCCTCTTTCTGAGTGGGTTTGTCCATTGAACTCTACAGGACTGCACACTGGAAATACACACTTAACCTCACTATGTCTAGTACACACTGCCTTGGCCTTTGACTAGCCCTAGACACTATATCTCCATGATTTTGTTACATAAGGAGAGCATGTGGCTTTGTAAGTTGGGGATAGGATCAGAATTCAGACTTTCAATGGCTTTTCTAAATGATTCAAGCAATATTTCATTTCATTCTGCCTATAGGAAAATCAAAAAGAACACCAAGATCTTAGGTAAACCATGCAGACAGTCATATGTCTCCCGTCTCCTCCAAATATCTCATAAGCACCAGGGTTCACATTTCTCTAGTGCCTTGAATTGATTACATAAATAATCACCAAGCACTCAGATGATTATTCTGGTCTATCTCCACAAGCAATAGAGGACAGCACCTGAACCAATAACCTTGCTATCTTTCACCTCCATTGTTTAATGTCCAAAATGAATATGCCAACCACACCACTTCGTAGGTGTTATCTATATAAAACCAACTTAAAATCCTCTTAAGTTACAGTGTCTACAGGGACACACTCTGATGTGCAGGCCATTATAAAGGATTCTCCAATTATTGTCTAATGAAGAGATCTACGATTCAGAGAACACATACGTGTCATACCTTTTACATTACACAAAGTCATATTATTCCTTGGACCAACCTTGCACAACAATAGGGGTACCAACTTTGTAGATAAGGAAAGAGAGACTCGGAGGGATTCCATACCAAAAGGTTTTCCCAGATTCAAAATCATGGTCTACCTGATTCCACTACATAGAATTATCTCTTCCTCTCCATTGCAGAACTCTTAGTAGTCCATAAGTAGTCCTCCAAAAAGTCTATGATCTAGTTCCTAGTAGTATATATTGATATCCATGATTATAACTGTGTCTATGTAGCATGATATTGGATTTTCAATAAATCCTTATTTATAGAGCTATAGACTGAAAATATTGGTGCTTTTGTTGCTAGCAGAATATCATCAGTTTCTCGTTAGAAGCACTGCTGTTTGGTCCAATTATTTCTGATGAGAATTATTTTCCAGGAAACTAAGAAAAGCGATTGGTTCGGGTAGTCCTAAAACCCTTTGCCCTGTGAAATTGATACAAATACTATGAGACCATTTTATATGCATCATAGCCTAGGTATGTCAGGCTGAATTATTTCTGAGACAGGAAGGTGTCACCAAAGCAACACTTGCCAGAGAGTTACAGAGCCCTGAGATCTAGTCTGTCTGTCATCTCTCTCTCTCTTTGCCTCTCCCTTTGCTTCTCCCTCCCTACTCCCCTCCTCTCTCTCTGTCTCTCTATGCCTTAATTTGTGAGTCTGAACAACTCCTTTACCATCTCTGGACCTCTGTTTCATCATCTACTGAAGGGCAATCTATCAAGATAAGTATTGCAAATATCAAAAGAGACAAGGGTTGTGCAGGTGCTTCAAAAAATGTGGAAGTGCCTTTCAAATATACAGTATTCCTTTCATTAGTGGCCTGGAAGAGGGCATCTGCCTTCTAGTGCATCAAATTTCCAACCAAAGAGGGGCTGAAGCAATTCATGGAAAAACGAAATCAACTTAAGAACTGTTACTTTATAGCCTTCCACTCACCCACCCATCCACCATCATTTGTGTTATCACCCTACTACCCTGAAGTATTTTAAGAGCCAGCAAACATCGGACCACACAATGTTAAAAAAAATGCTTCATTTTAAACAAAGCTAACTCAAATCATAGTTAATTTCTGAAATGTTCATTAATAAGTGACACTTTCCACCTCCTCGTTTGTCAGATGTCACCATAAGAACTACCAAGAAATGGCCAAGTGGCTTTTTAATTTTTTCATTTGCCTCCCTTTAACCAACCCATCCATATTCTTGGCAAAGCATATACATGGCCAGAGAAAAAGCAAAAAGGGGCTTCCTGGAGCGGAATCACTCTCACACTGGGAAACTGGTCCCTGAGCATTCTAGGGTTCACCCATCTTTAACACTACATGTTGATCTCTCTGCCACTTATACTGGAGTATAGGTACCAATGGCTGGCGAACGCATCACATTTGCAACAGGTGGAGCAAATTCACATTATGCCAGAAGACTATACAGAGATTTCAAAGGCACAGACCCCTTGAGCTCCCACTCCCAACATCCACTCCTGCAAAGGCCCAATATGTTGGGTTACCCTCTGCCCCCAAGAGACTCCAGTAGCAAACCCAGACTACAGAAATGGGCTTAGGCAGAGAAGTTCTCCCTATCCCTGCCAGAGAATTCTCCAGCAAAGAGACCAAAGTGGTCCAGGGAGTAGCAGAAGAAGGGGTCTGGGAGGACCTCATGGAGTCCCACACTGGCACTCACCTCAGGCAGAGGCACACCGTTGATAATCAAGTCTGGCTGCTGGGGGCCCTGGCTGTTGAAAGAGTGATGATAGATGTGGTTGGCGCTAGTATTGCGGGTATTCTGGTTCTCCACATTCAGGAAAGTGCTCTCAGAGCGGCGGCAGCCCAGGGGCAGTGTCTGCTGGTGGTAGTCAAAATAGTTGAGGGAGGAGGTCAGGGAGGAACAACTGACAACGTTCATCTTGTCTGTCTCCTCCACATCCCGGGGTACCAGACGGATGTCATTCTTACTGATTTTTTTCTTCTTGCTTGATTTCTTTTGATGCCCATAGGAGTACTCAGCGATTCTATGTGACAAAAAAGGCAACATGTATTGCTAAGGCCCTCCCAAACCATGCATTGATTAATAAATCTTAAGCACCCTAGAGGGTTGCACCCCACCTCTGCTCCAGCTTCTTTCTTATTCTGGTGCATTACATCATTGGATTTCTCCCTGCGCTGTTTACATGTGAAAACAAGCTAAGGGCCATACAGTTTTCACATTAAACATACAAACCTCCTATTCCTCCATCCCCCAAAAATGTCTCTATACTTTGGATGTGGAATTTCTCATCGTGAGTGTCTATTTCGAAAGGGTGGGGAGGACATGGAAAGTTGAGCCTATGGGAGAGAGAGCATGAGAATGCTCAAATGTGGAGCTCCCCTGGAACCCAAAAGAACCCTTGAGTGAAATCCAAAGCAAGTATTAATTTACCAGAAGAGGAAATGATGGAAGGAAATAAACAAAACAAAACAAAAACCTCCTCTCCAGTTCCTCCAGGTATTTGCCATGTGGCGAATGAACACTTTCAGTCAGATTCCCCTTTGATTAACCTGATCAGTTTTGGACTAGGGCAGGAGATCAGACGCCATCATCTGAGGGATCCTCAGCTTCTCTCCTCCACTCCCTCCTTCCCTTTGCCGTAGCCCTGCTCCCTTCTATTCTCCACCCTGCCCCCTCCTCTCCTGGAGATATCTGATAGCCAGACCCATTCGAATGAGGGGAAATGCTTTTTACCTCTTTCCCCTTAGGCTAACTTTCTCCTCTGCCTTTTGTCTTGCTTCTTGCTAATGGGAGAAACCCAGATGCAATGCAGACACTTGCTGTTCTGTCCTTTTATAAAACAGCAGAGGAGACAAGTGATGGTTAAACAATTACTGCAAAGGAATTTAAAGGTTAGTGCATTCAGCATCCTTCCTCCATTCAGGTGTACCTACAAGCAGCTGTGCTGCAACTGGAACATAAAGAGCTCAATTTAATTAACACTGACACAGACCCAGCAATGTGCACCAAAGACATCAAGCCTTAAGAGACGTGTCAAAAGAAATACATTAAAATGTAGACAGAGTCTCAAAGTCATTTATTACTTTGCACATAATGATTCACCTTATTGTTTGAAAATTCAATTTCTGGGCAATAATCAGCAAAACAATCGGGTTAATAAATTATATGGGTTGATCTTTACAAGGGAAAGACTGTGACTGTGTTCTCGCTCAACAAAGCTAATTGTCTGAATACAAAAACGGAGCCCAATTCAGCAGCAATTGCAGATCACCTCGCAAGTCTCATAAATGAATGCATTTGAGGAAGAGGTTCCGGAGAGGCTGAGAAAAGGAAACCTCTTGCCTAATACAGGGAAAGACAGGCTCTTGAATTTTACGTTTCTAAAACATCTGAGCATACAGGGAGATTGCCTATTTCTAGAGGCAAATTCTTACTCTGTCCCTGGGATGTTCCTAGAGCTGAGCAGTTATGTTCCCCTCGTCCTTTCACTCTATGTTCCAGCAGACTTGCAGTGATGGCAAGCTGATGCTACTGGAGTTTGGGAGCAGAAAAAATCCCAAAGACCTCAGGACTAGGGTTTATTTGCTTTTCTAATCTATTTACAGAAGCAATGGGAAGTTTTAATGATTTTGTTTACCCATGATGGTTAAGTTTGGCAACGCCCCGTCCAATTACTTAGCTGAGGCATTCACTGAGCAGCCCTTTCTGTATTGACCAATTATTTAATTAAACTGTACTCCATTAATCCCAAACCATCATAGGGAACAGAGCTCTTTACAGAATACACATGTAAGTGAAGTTGGAGAGTACTGAGATTTTCTTTTTCTTTCTCTCTCTCTCTCTTTCCTTCTCTAATTTCAAATGCTTTCTTCCCTGTTTAATGATCTCCCTGACAAGCTCTCTGAAAGAGCTCTCACTTCTAGTCATACATCACCAAGAAGTGGCAAAGCCTTCACTATCTTTATTTCAGGATGATTTGTTTTTCATCAAGAAAAGGGTCTTATACAGTTACTTTACAGTAATAAAATGGCTTAAAAAGAGTCTACTCTATCATTATTATCTCCATATAAATAAAATTTTACAGACCCTGCATCTTTTCTCCTGTAAAAATTGCCACTGGCAGTCACAGGTTTCAAAGGTAAGAGAAATATTAATTTCCATTTCTCCCATCTGAAATGACTCAGATCTGAAGGAAAGAAAAGTCACGGCCATTTCACTAGTAACAGGATTAAAGCATTTATGAGGCATTGCAGCTGCTCTTTTATGGCACCTGATTGATATTCATGTGTGGTTAGCATTTGTCTACTAACTTGTGTAATGCAGAGAATAGTAAAAGGGAAACAATAATTGCATGGCTGTTACATATTCAGGGGGCTCTAATTCACAGCAGTGTGCATTTCAGATGGTGTCAAATACAAATTGGACCTACAGGAACATATTTTGACTGATTAACGTGCAAGCACAGATGGCACAAAAGACACATTGGATGTGTAGGTGTGTTGGAAGCACATGCACACCTTGGTTGGAAACAGCACCATCATTCGATTTCAGCAAACTAAAGAAACAACTTCTTTTTTTTACCATTTCGATGAGATATTGCTGGAAAAAATTACATGTATTATCCTAAATTGGACTCCAGAAATACTTAGGTTAATTTGTTCTATCCAACTGTAAGGAAGGGCTTCAACAAGACCTTCTAATGTGTTTATCAGGAAATCTTGTTTTTAAAATACTACTTGTCATTCTAATTTCTGCATTTCTATTCTCATTCTCTCTCTCTCTCTCTCTCTCTCTCTCTCTCTCTCTCTCTCTCACACACACACACACACACACACACACCCTGCATACACTTCAAGAAAAAGTGTAACACAATAACGCATAGTGACATCCACTGGTAGGGACCAGATCTTAATGCCACAGCATAAACCCACAATACAGAAAAGCACCATCAGCTCCAGAAGATTGCTATTTTTACTGCAACATCTGGAAGCAAAGTCCTATCCCTCATTGAGATGTTTGGTCTCTACCCCCACCAACCAACCAGATATTTGAAAAGATATGCGACTGGTAGAATTTCACCTTACATAGCCAGATGTCTGGGGAATGGATACAAAACAAGCCAAGAACACACTTTGTAAAAACACTAGTCACCTGCTTCACCACACATTCCTGTTTTCTCTTCCCTCAACTCTCTGTTTCCTACCTTAGAGACCCAATTACAGGTCGCTTCAGCTTATCCCTACAACAGGACCAGGCAACCAGCAGCACTCCCTCTCCTTTCAGTATCTGTCCTCAAAACACTGTGCCCCTCAAATCAAGTTGTGGGACTTGGTGGTTTTGCTGAAAATAGTCTCTCTCTCTCTCTCTCTCTCTCTCCTTCTCTCCCTCTCTCATTTTTTTTCCTGACATAACTTCATGGAGACAGCTGCGCAAATTTTAAAATGATCATTGCTTTACTGCTCATCATCATTATGTGACAGAATCCACCACTGGAACAGTAAATGATTGTCTTCCAGCACATTGTCAGATCAAAAGAATTGATCAACTTGGACTGCCACAAACTTTCCCCCTCCAAGAAGCACAGTATGTACAGAGCATGCACTTAAGTAGTAAACAAAAGCACTGGGATTTTCACACAGACACAGATACACCTTTTTCATCTAAGACAAAGGAAAGAAAAAAAGTTGGCTCTACCTGCAGTTGTAGGTCCGGATCTCTTTGTTATCTCGCTTGCACTTGATTGCCACGAAGATCATAGTGACAAAGAGGATGCCGGCAATGGAGCCCAGCGCGATAATGAAAATCAGGGATAAGTTCACCGAGCCCATGGACTCTTGGGCATCGAGAGCAGGGGACAGGTAGATTAGGACTAGTGCAGAAGCGGAGAGAGACGTCTTGCCATGGTCATGGGCCACCACAATAAGCTCGTAAGAAGCCTTTGAACTCTCGTCAAAGGTGCGAGTGGTTCTGACTTCCCCATTGACCGGATCTATTTCAAAGAAGCCGCGGTCGCCCTCGGTCATGTCGTAGGTGACCCGGCCATTCTCACCCTCATCATAGTCGTCTGCTTTGACAACGGTCACGAGGTAGCCTATGCCGGAGTTGCGGGGAATGTAGACCTCGGCTGTGCCATTGATCAAGGGTGGGGCCGTGATGACCGGGGTATTATCGTTGACATCGAGGATGATGACCCGAACTGTGGCGTTGCTCTGCAGCGAAGGCAGGCCTCCATCCTTGGCCAGAACCTTAAATTCGAACGCCTTGGTCTGTTCGTGGTTGAAGGATCGAAGCGCATATATGTCGCCGGAATTGGGGTTGATGGAGACATAGGTGAAGACAGGCATGTCCCGCACCTGGGACGGCACAATCTGGTAGGAGACACTGCCATTGAGACCCAGGTCGGGGTCTCGCGCTGACACCGAAAGCAGGTAGGCGCCAGGCGTGTTGTTCTCCTGCACAATAACCTGGTAGTAAGGTTTGGAAAAATGCGGGTGATTGTCATTCTCATCGGTTATGCGAACCGTAAAGGATTTGGCGCTCTGCAGCATGGGCACACCGCCGTCGCGTGCCTGGATTGTGAGGTTATACTGGTCATGCTGCTCGCGGTCCAGCCGACCGTCCACCAGGATAGTGGAGAAGCTCTCATACTCCTGCAGCCGAAAGGGCACGTTACCCAGCAAACGGCACTGCACGCGCGCATTGAGGCCGGAGTCTCGATCAGACACCCGCACCAGCGCAATCACATAGCCCGGGGGGGCGCTCTCGCTTACCTCCACCATCTCACTGTTAACTGACAGCAGGTTGATGACTGGTGGGTTGTCATTGGTGTCCAGAACGCTGACGGTCACCTTGCAGTGTGCCGGGATGGAGTTGGGCCCCAGGTCCTTGGCCTGCACGTCCAGTTCGTACACGTGGCCCTCTTCGTAGTCTAAGGCACCGGTGACTGTGACCAGGCCACTGTGTGGGTCGATCTGGAAGAGCTCGCGCGTGCGGTCATTGACATAGCCATAGAAGGAGTAGACCACCTGGCCATTGGTGCCCTCGTCTGGGTCACTGGCATTGAGGCGGATGACTGGTGTGTTGGGAGGTGAGTTCTCTGGCACGCTCACTGCATAGGTGGACTCGCCAAACACCGGGTTGTTGTCATTAGAATCTGTCACCTTGATGCTGAGGCCAACAGTGCCCAGGTGCGGTGGGTCGCCGCCGTCGAGTGCAGTGATGTGAAAGCTGTAGTGCGACTGTGTCTCGCGATCCAGACTCTTCTCCACCACAAGTTCTGCAAAGCGTGAGCCATCGCCACGCGTCTTGATTTCCAGGCCAAACAGCTCATTAGGCGTGAGTTCGTATGTCTGCACGCCGAAGCTGCCCGAGTCCGGGTCATAGGCGCTGTCCAGCGGGATGCGCGTGCCAGGACTAGCCGCCTCTGAGATCTCCAGCTCAATCTGTGCTGCTGGGAAGCTGGGCGCATTGTCGTTCAGGTCCTTGATCTCCACCTTAATCACGCATATCTCCATTGAGCTGGACATGACCTCAAGCGAGATGATGCACTTGGGGCTCTGGCGGCACAGCAGGTCGCGGTCAATCTTCTGCTTGGTGACAAGCAGGCCTGAACTGGGGTTAATGTCCACCAGGTGCGGAGCTGAGTTGGACACCACACGGAAGGCAGAGGCCTGCCGTGGATCCAGAGCGAAGCCTGCCTCGCGCGCGTCCTTGGCCACATTGGCGATCACCGTCCCGGCGCGCTGCTCCTCTTCTACTGAGTACTTGAGGTTAATGAGGGCGGCTGCCTGCGTCCAGAGTACAGCCAACAGCAGCAGCACCGGCAGCAGGAGCGACTCCATGGCTGCGCGGGGCTCTGCCTGGCCTCGCCTCTCCACTCCCCTCCGAGGCCGACGCCGCCGGCGCTCCAGCTTCCCGCCGACTCGGGCCGCCTGTTGCGCGCGCCCCGGGGCCCCGGAGGCCGCGGGAGGAGTCCCGCCCAGGGCGGCCCGGCGGCGCGGGGGAGACACCCGCGCCGGCTCCAACGCTGAAGTTGCAGCAGACTCGGAGGGGACTGTCGGGGGCCCTGGGGGCTCCGGGGGACCAAGGAAGCGCCGCGCGGCCCCGAGCCCCCTCCCTCCAGCCCGGCTCCTCAGTTTTCCCCCTTCAAAGTTAGCCAGGCTCGACTGGCCGCAGCGGCTCAGGGCTGCGGGTCCGACGCCGTCTGAGCTGCCTGGTAGACGGGAGGATGAGTCTGGATCGCACTTGGGGCGAAGACTTGAAGGACCGTGGGGGTGCAGCCTCTCAGGCACTGCCTGGCCCGCCGCGGCGCACCCGCACAGGCGCTGGCGAACGCGCTCTCTGTTCACCTGGCATGCGCAAAGACCTCCCTCCAGCTCTCCCGGCTCGCTGCAGAGGGAGACCCCGCCTGGAACGCGCCCTCCGAGGTCGGAGGGGGGGGCACGCTGACCTTTTCAAGGTCTGTTAGGGAGAAAGGATTATCAAAGGTGGGACTTTGAGTTGCTGTCAAGCGCCGCAGGCGCCTGGGTATCCAGCTGAGCCGGAGGGCGGTCCTGGGGCCCGCAAAAGAAGGGGGAAGGGAGAGGGGGAGGCTGCAGAGACAAGAGAGCGCTCCCTCGCGCTGAGGTTGGCTTCAGATGGCTGCGGGGTGGGGGGGGCGCCTGTCCAAGATTGGAGGTGGGCTCGGAGTCCCCTCCACAGAGCAGTTAGACTGCAGGCATCTGCGTCTCGGAAATCAAAGTTACCAACGCAGCCCGAGCCTCCACGTCAAGTTTGTGAAAACGAGGCGATGGTGATTTATCCAAGAAAATCAAAGTCCAGTTCTTTCTAAAGGTCCGGGGGTCGGGGGTGGGGGGTGGGGGGCGGGGAATGGGGAAGAGAGGAAGGAAAGCGACGACAGTACCGGCCAGGAGAGGCGGGGCTGCTGCCGCGAATACCCGGGGCTTCACCTTCTTCCTTGGTCTAGGCTGGGGTGTCGTTCTGAGGGCCGCCGCCGCCGCCGCCGCCGCCGCCGCCGCCGCGGCTATGGGAGGAAATCCTCCTAGCTCAGTCGAATGTCGCTAAGGTCCGCCTCAGCAGCTGCCACGGTCGACGGTTATGTCGCCGCCAAAGTTTACTTGCGGGAGCGTCTTGATTCCATCCTCCCAGAGAGGAGCTGGCCGCGCTGCGTTTGGGCTCCCTCCCTCCTGGACGCTGTCGCACTCGGGAGGTTTATCTTGCTGTCTGGCTGTGTGTGAATGTGTGAGAGAGGAAGAGTGAGTGTGTGGTGCAGGGACTGTGAGTGTTGAGTGTGAGCAAGCAGAGGTGGGAGGTTTTGGATCTCCGATGAATGCGCTCGGCCGCAACGTCGCTGAGCTCAACGCACCAAGGGCCTGCGCCAGGCTAGAGACGCGAGTGCCACTGCCCTCTGGGCAAGTCCGGCATGGTGTGCTGGAGCTGTGCTGTCGTCCGCGCCCGCTGGTCGGTCTCCCCCTGCGCCCGTCACCGCCGCTACTGCTGCTACTGCTGCCACTGCTGCTGCTGCTCCCGATGCCGCAAACTACTGGCGGTGGAGTCTGGAGAGAGCCAGAGAGAGCCCGAGCTGCCGAGCCGGGCTACGCCAGGCGCTGGCCAATCAGCTCGGCGCCCAGCGGGCTCTGGGCTTGGGGCGGGGCCAAGGCGCGGGGGGCGGGGCGGGACGGGGCGGGGTCAGCCGGAAACTTACACACGGGCGGGACCCAGTGGTACCCCGGCCCGCCGAGCCGGGGCGGGAGTCTGAGGAGGCCAGGCGGGCAGGGCAGGCGGGGGCTAGAGGACTGAGTGCAGTGGAGAGGCGGACGTGCTGGCGTTGCGGCCGAGCATCCCTGGGAGCTGTGCACCTCTCATGTTTGCAGATTGCAGGAAAGATGAGGATTTGTGTCTCTCGGCGTGTTCATCTCCTTCATATATGCTCATAGCTTGACTATAATATTCATATTCTTTCTCTCTTCACTCCCCTCCCCCTCCCTCTTTGTCTCTTCACCCTGGGTTTTGTCTGCTTCTCTGTTTTCCTCTCCTCTCCTCGGATGTTGGAAAGAAAAAGGAAAGGAGAAGGCGCCCCCGAGGTGGTCATTCTTCCGGCTCTTGGCCGGTGAGTCTTCACCTCAGCTGAGAACCGCGGCGGCCATCCTCCCGGACCGTCACCTCCACCCCTCCTTCCCCGGCAAACGCAGCACATATTCTCCCAGAGCAGGGCCCTCGGCCCGGTTCGGTTCGCTCTTGTCTGATGCTTGTTTATCAAATGGGGTCTGTGTCGCAGGGAATGAACCGGGGAGAGGGCTGGACGAATTTGGTCACCCCTCACTCCATGCTGTTGGAGAATTTAGCTCCCTGTAAATAAACTATGCTGGAGAAGAGAGGGTGGAACGGCCGCCGTGGAGCAGCGCCATGCCAGGAGAGCCCCAGCCCTGCGGGAGCTGTGAGCGGGGCGCGCAGCCCCCGTAGGGGTGGCCGGCAGCTGGAGCCTGCGCCGGTGTGCGGGGCACCCTGGCCTTCCCGCGGGGTCTCAGGCCCGGGGACTGCCCGCTACTCTCGGGCAGTGCTGGCGACGGCCTGTGCCAGTGCCGGGAAGCGGGAGGCCGGCCTGGCGGGGGCTGACATTAAATTCAGCTTCCAGACTAAGATGCCGGGAGGACAGAGGGGGACTCCTCCGCGCTCCGTTCTGTGGCTCTTACTTAAGGTCACCAGCAGGAAGAAGCAAAATCACCCCGCTGAACAAGTTGGGTTTTTTGTTTGTTTTTGTTTTGTTTTGTTTTGTTTTATCACAGATTGGGAGTGGCGGGGACTGGCTCCCGAATTTACAATATTTGGAAGAGTACACCTGTCTTCTGAGTGAGTCGTCTCGGATATTTGGGAGTCTTGGGTGAGCAAACCCATAATTAGCCCCAGCGACATTGGCCCAAGCTTGTGGGCCTAAAATGAGATTCACTGTTGCCCTTTAAAAACATTAAACAAGAAAAGGGGAAATGGCATTTGGAAACATAATAGGTTTTCTCAAAAATGCCATCTTCTTGCAGAAAGCAACCCAGCTTCTTTTAAAATAATATTTCTCCTTCCAAGAAGAACTAGTTTAGCACCCTTTACGGTGGGGGGCGGGGCGGGGAGGGGGCGGGGCGGAGAAGACAGCTTCCTCCTACAAAAAGGAATTATTTCAGGAGTGAGGTTACAACCCCCTGAACATGCATCAGAAACCAAGAGGAGGGTGCGGGGTGGGGGGGGGGGACCTGATTTGCTTTCTGTGTGGGGATCCTTTCACTCTTTCACATTAGGATGCAATTGAGCCCAAAACAAAAGGACGAAAAGTCGAAGCATCTCCAATGAGTATCATTTAATTTTGGTCTTTTAGATGCATGGACAGCAGAGGTGTGGCTCAAGGGAACCCAGTGGTCCTCCCAGTTTTCTGCAGACCCGGTTGTAGAAATGGGAGAGTAGTAGGGGAGAGTACAACATGGCAGACAGCGTGGGCGCACCTCAAAGCTCCGCAAAGAAAGGGCTTCATTTGATTTATCACAGTTATTTACCTTTGAGGTCAGCGAGTGGAGTGGGAATGAAGTGCATCTTAGTCTAATTAAAAAGGCCTAAAAAGGCATTTGAAATGGGTTTGCTATCTGATCACGAGATGTGAGTTCGGAGTTTGGCAGCTTTCTGAAATATTGCTTGGACTATTTAAACAGAACAATTAGCAGCATGCTAAAATTTTTGCATGCTATGCTTAGAAGCTTTTAGCTGTAAACTTTAAGGCGATCTGTTCCCCTTTAAGTTAAAAAAGGATGATGCTGCTTCCTTGGGGGGAAGGCTGTCAGGAACCCACTGATCAATAAAAGTAAACTGGCGCCTCCACGGCTTGATTGAGCGGGAGCAAAGAGTCTGAGAAGTAGTCTCAGCCATTAACAATCCCCCAGGTAATGAGAAATGGAAGAATTACTCAGGTAAAATGATTAACGTTGCCGTGGCATCCGTGAAGATGCACACAAGATAAGAGGGCTGCGGACCTCTTACTTTGGGGAGTGCTAATAGAATGTCTATATTCTGCAGTCTTTTAAAGATAAATAGGAGAATTCAATTCACGTACAATGTCATTACCTTTGTAATTGCAAATCACATTGTAAAGACATGTTCTGCATTTGCAGAGACAAACGTGCTCTTCACTAAGGAGATGGCATCGAGTTCCCTGCTTCCAGCTCACTGTTCACACTCCAGGTGCCCCTCCTTTCCAAGCAGAGCACCCCAAGTACTTCCAGCTATACCAAACCACTTTTATGGAAGCCAGGCTCTGAGGGAAGCAGAAGACTGTGCCTTTACTTTCTTTCTTTCACATCACTCTCAAGCTCGAAGTAATAGTTACACCTCCCCTCCAAAATAAAGCTCTTCCATCCTCCCAATCTATTGCTACAGATAATCCTAACACCACTTGCTCCCAGTATATGTGTGGTTTTTTTTTTTAATAGGCACACTTGATCATTATGCTCCAATAATGCTATTGGCTAAATAAGTGGCAAAAAGTATCTACCTGATCAGGAATTTATTAATTAACTTAATAAAAACATTCTGGATGAGGACAATAAAAAACAAAGTTCTCTCAGTTTTAGCTTCCTTTCAATCCTGAAGGGAGCCCCGCCTCCTCAGCCTCTTTAGAGACACAAGAGGGACATCTAGTGACAGTCCTCAGTATTTTTGAACCAACTTTTGCTGAGAAACACTAGGCCCTGGATACCAATTATAGGGCTGGGCACCCTGGGCCAGCTCTCTGGGCCAAGGCAGCCCTTTGAGTCACTAAAGCCAGAGTCAAAATCCGTAAGATTCTTTTGATGTTTAAAATTTCAGCCTCACCACCGAAACAATGCTGAAGGGCAGTGGAAGAAGACCAAAATGGGGATATCCTTACATTTAAATTGACCCAATGTGTGAGGATAATTCTTGTTGTCCTGAAATTGATAAGGATAGGGTAAAAGGTTTTGTTCAAAAAGGTAAAAATTTATGGTAATTACTAAGATATAAAGATATGAAGACTATAGCAGTGACAAGTTTAAGGGAGCTTTCTGAGATGCACTTTTAAAATGTTTGCTTCAAGCTCCAAAGAGATTAGCTTTCAAATAACTCCATTTTCTCTGTTTCCTCCAACCCCCTCACACATCCTTCTGCCTTTGCTGCAAAAATGTGGATTATCTTCTAGTTCACCATTTGTTGCATCTCATGGGCATCCCATTCTACCCAACCAATTTGACCAGCTGTCTGATGAAGCTTCTTCTCTTTGGAAGAAAAGCTTTATTTAAAAAAATAGCCAAGGGCAGCCTGGGTGGCTTAGCGGTTTAGCGCTACCTTCAGTCCAGGGCATGATCCTAGAGACCTGGGATCAAGTCCAACTTCAGGCTCCCTGCATGGAGCCTGCTTCTCCCTCTGTCTCTCTCTCTGTGTGTCTTTCATGAATAAAGAATAAAATCTTGGGATGCCTGAGTGGTTCAGCGGCTGAGCATCTGCCTTTGGCTCAGGGCATGATCCTGAAGGCCCCTGGATCGAGTCCCACATCGGGCTCCCTTCATGGAGCCTGCTTCTCCCTCTGCCTATGCCTCTGCCTCTCTCTGTGTGTGTTTCTCATGAATAAATAAATAAAACATCTTTTAAAAAGAAAATATTTTAAAAATAATAGAATACAATAAAAAATTTTTCAAATTTTAAAAATAGCCAAAGTCCAACTTTTGCCAGCCTGCATATCTGGTCTCCTTACTTAGGTTACAATGCCTAAAGTAGCGAAAATGAAAATAGAGGACACAGCACAATACTGGAATGTGTCATTATTAAAGTCATCATCTTATTTAATCTTTACAATATCTCTAGGAGGTAAAGAGACTTTTCATATGTGGGAGCAAAGTTGCAGAGCAGTTCAATGACTTGCCAAGATGACCTCACTACACAAAACTTAACCACTTCCCTTGTGAAATCAACAAATTCTGGCAGTGTGCCCAGCATTGTGTTAGGGACTGAAAAAAATTCTTTTTAAAAAATGGTCCTTGCCCTTATAAAGTTTTAAATTCAGTTGATTAATAGCAGCACACAATTCTATGTACTATGGATTTTTCTAGAAGAGGAACTAGAATGAGGTGCATCTTGTTGATGGCTTCCTAAAATTCTGTTCCCTTCTGCCCAAAGTGATTGCCCAATTTCTAGTTAGTCCCCTCACCCTGCTACACACACACACAAACACACACACACACACACACACACACACACACACACACTGTCCCAGGCATCACAAGGAAAGCCATTAAAAGCAGCATCCAGTGATGTAGACTTGCTGGGCAGGAATGGGAAGCATTTTCCACCATCCTGGATGCTGTTTCTGACCATTCTGAAATACCAGGAAAACTAGGGAAGGGAGCTAAGAAAAGTCTTTGAGGTCTCCTGCACTTTTTCCTCCCTCTTCCTCCTAAGCCCCACCCCCTTTCCCACCCTGTGACAAAGGATAACAGTGACACCCAGGGAGCTGTAGCAGAGAAACAAAGATAAAAGTACTCCTTAAGTGCTACAATGGTCCACCATGGCCCTGTCACTTGCCCTTTCCAATAAATACAAGAGACATGGGGAACAGTGGTGGAAAAGGGACAGAAACCTACGAATCACTCCCAGTCTTCCCGGTTTGACAAGGCCAGCATCCCTGAACAAATTATGCCCAAGTCCCCACCATGCTTATCTCCTCTCTTTAGAAATGGCACTTCCCACAGGGCCAAACCCCTGCTGATGCAAAACTCATAACTGTCCCTAAATAAACACACATCATGGGGACCATTTAATTAGCAAAGGCTAAATCAGCAGATACATTTCAATAAATGACACCAGTCTCTAACACCTTCTGCACTACCCTGCAGTGACTACCTGTGATGTTTTGACAGCACCATTTGGGCTCACAGCATTATTGCCTCAACCTTTTCATGTGAATTCTCTCCCAGTGGATCTCAAATGCTAACTTTCTAGGTGCAAACTTATACCAACTGTTATTGTTCCCCACCACTAACTTTGAAAACAGAAAGCTCTCCCTTCAAAGGCACTCTGATCATATCATGCCCAGCCTTCCCACACTGCTGCTTCTCTCATCCCAAGGAGGAAGGTAAGAGTGATATTCCACACATACTCCTAAAGTAAATGCCTTCTTGACAATTTTCGGAAAAAAAAAAACTATCACGGAATAAAGGACCTTAAAAACCAGTTGAAATACAAATTGAATTCTAAAAATAAAGGTAGAGAGAGATGATTGGAAATATACAGACTAGGGGTGCCCTCATTTACAGCAAGCCAATTTTTTTTGCACTGCTTCCCCCAAACTCTAGCTGCCACCTAGTAGGTAGATCCTAGAAACCTCTGTACCATGTGTAACTCCCTCAGATTAGACCTCCAGACAAGGGCTTGGCTTTTGACTCTCATCCTAGACTTCTCTCACAGTCTCTTCTGCTATTTCTGGAGAGGTTGAAGCAAAAAAGGTAGAAAAAGAGGCAGAAATATCACTAGAAGGAATGGTTGAGGGTGCTGAAAGACCTCTGACCAGAATATCAGCCCTACAGGATAGGTCTTGAAGATCAGCTTTCCAAATTAAAAAAAAAAAAATCTATCTAGTTGTCTGGTCTTACTGGAGGCTGAGTTCTTTTTGGAGATGTCCACAGGACTGGAAAAAACAAGCCAGATCTTGTAAAACTTAGAGATATATGGTGATAGAGCTGGAGTGAGTGTATGAACTTAGTGCCTTAACACTCTTTTGCATTGGGTTCAAATAGACAATAATAGCCAAAGGAACTGGTAAGCAGAGGAACACAAAAGTCAGTCTGATGACCCAACTTCCTGGGCTTCTGTAGGTATCTTGGGCCCAAGACAATCTCAGTGAGGACACCAGACCTGTTGTATACTCTTTAGTTCTAGGTACCCAGGGTAGGCCTAAGTTTATTCTTGGCTCCTTTAAAGCTTCTTCCGTAACTCAGGTGAGGCCTTATGTAGCTCCCTGGGAGTTCCAGCTGCTCCACTGACTTGATTTTGCACAGAACTAGGAAACTTATGAGTTGGGTAATGCCAATTTAAAAAAAGAAACAAAGGTAAAAAAACAAAAACAAAAAAACAAAGGAAACTAATAAACATGACGAGCTGCCAATTTAACAGATGTAGTTATGTTACCTGGGCTGGCAATGTTAGTACCAAAGGCATGTCACGTGTGCCACTAACAGCATAATGCATAATATTTGTTCAGGTTGACAGGCCCTGGGGCAGTGGAGAGTAAAGTGAAAGAGGGAGATCCCAGAAGGAGACAAAGAGCACCACAAAGGGGACAGACAGAGCAGAAGTGACAGAAAAATCATTTTAGCAGCCAAGAAGTTATGTACCTTTTCTGAATGAGAAGAAAACAATGACTTGCCATCTGAGAACGCATCCTGATTTGGAGTCCAATGATTTGCATATTGGTACACTGGACTTGGGGAGGGGAAGCATATTAATTTGTGTCTGTTGCCTGCAGCTGGGGCCAAAACAGCCGTAGAGAACCAATGACCTTTCTCCCCAAAGCTGGCAATTAGGAAGAGTAGGAAGTGAGAGCGCCCTGTGTCACAGGAGACACCAGCTGGCTAAGCTTGGCTGGTCTCCGTTAGCAAAGATCACAAAATGCAGCGACATCAGTACCAGGCGGTATCTACTTAGGGCTAACAGCCTAGGCAGCAGTGATCAAATTAAGTCTCATTCCTAATGACGGGTTGGTAGGACAACTAGCAGTCTTAGAGAGGAGCGGGCCCAGCTTGAGGCCCACGGAGCTCTGTGTGTTCTCTACCCTGGGAAAAGGTGGAACTTGAGAAAACCTTACTGTCTAGCTGTGCAGTTGCATTTGGGGGAACAGGCAATAAGTTCTGGAAGGCTGGCTGAAAAGAGTAGACAGGATGATAGCTCAAAATGAGATCCATCAATGACTTCGTTGTAGCCCCAGCCAAACAATCAAAAGCAAATAGTCAGCTTCTGAAATCAATGCTTCAGGAGATGATGAGCCAGCCCACGGGGTTCACAGGCGGGTGGGTGGGAGGTTGGGGAGGAAGGGTAGAAAAATTCTCTATTTCGAGCCACCAACCAAAACAAGCAGCTGCATTTCCTTGAGATTTGGTTCCTAGCAAAATCAGAACTGCAGTCTCCTAGCAAAGTAAAACAAAGGAGCAGGGGACGAGACACTTTTGAAAACAGGAAGGCGTTTTGGCAACAATCACAGGAGGGCTGGTAAACCATTGTGCTCTTGGGATCCATCTGCTGAGCTCCAGAACATCCTCCCCACTCTCCACCCCCAACCAGCTCTCAGATTGCATGCTCAGGGTCAAGAGCAGGGTCATTCAGAAATAAAAGGTAAAGTGAAAAAGACAGACTCATCCCAAAGATGAGAAGTGAGAAAAGCTGGGCCTTATTTCTTCCAACCATGGAGGACATGATGAGAGAGACAGGAAAGCTCTTCTGATGTTCGATGCCATTTCAGGAGAGCAAGAGTGGGCTTAATTTAATTAAGTGAAATATACTTAAAATTAAAATTGGTGGCCAATTTCTAATAAGCCTAGAATTTGCTGCTGTGAGAAACCATTGAGAGAAGCACAGTGACTGCATCTTTAAGGAACTGAATAATTTGATAGCTATTAATAATCTTGTTAGTCATGCGATACAAGTAAACCCTAGCAAGGTAATCAAATTGCATGCTCCATAGCAGAGATCAGGGCTATCTGGGGGGAAAATTATATAGTCTCTCTTCAATGTCAATGTATATGAAAACATCTTCCACAGACCCCTCTTCCCAATGTAAAGGGAATAGAAAGTTACATCATCATAGCACACATATCAACATACATACATGACAATACAATATCATATATATATATACATATGTTTTTTAAATAGAGCGTCATACTTGATCTCATGGTCTGTGAAACCACCAGATTAAAACCCCAGCAAAGGTAATCACCTACAAGAGTCAGAAGAGAATTCACAACTCTGAATTTTACATCTTCACTTGTACATTACAGGAGATTCACGTATAGGACTCCTTTCCTTTATAACTTAGGGCTCTTAATATTACTTAGTGGACCATTAACCTGTTTCAATATAGCTTTAGATTTTTCTAGCCAAGGAGAGTAAAATAAAGATGCTTAATTTAGTTCCTTTTCCCACAAGAAATAAATAGCTGTCACAGATCCAGAACAGCAGGGTTCATGAACCGCTTTGGAACCTGGAGATCAATGAAATCTGATCCTCTCTTGAGAAAAAGAGATCTACATAGAATTTAACCAAAGATTTCCTACCAGAGGCAGTCCTGGTCATCAGGAAGCCTTTGAAGACCCTCCCAGGTTTCCTGTTCAGTCTTGTTTGATCTCCAGTGAACATTATAATTACCATAAAGCAGTTTTTTAAATGTAAATTACTCCATAGTTGCAAAATAACTATGTCCAGTCTAGGCAACTAATTTCTGATTTCTGGAATTTCCCAAAAGATCGGTCTAAAATAGATGGCATACATAACAAGATAATTCAACCTCTGAAGCAAATTTACTTGTAAAGATGATGGTTATGGTGAGGACTATTTCTTCCTTGCTCCTTCAATCTCTCATCCCAGTAACTAATATTTACACATGAAAGGATGTTATGTTTTAATACATCCTCATGTAATATAGGTTTCTTACCAATTGTAATTAAAAATGGACCTAGCTTCAGTTTATTTTTTGTCCTCACTTAAGCCATCACCCTTAGGAAATGTAACTTAATGGTTCTAAGTGGCTATACTTGATGCTTAAGACTGAGACTAAATAGCAGTGTTAGATGTGGATTTTGCCCTCCAAGGTCTTACAGTCTAGTTGTGGGTATCATAAAAGGAAAACTACAAATACAAGGAAGCATTTATCAGGTGTCAGAGAAGCAGTGTTCATCATTGATATAGCCTAAGTCCAAAGAACGACTGAGCACCTAGAAGCCGTGGGAAAGTCTTTCAGGGGAGGAAAAGGGTCTTTGTAAAGGCACATAAGCTGCGGTAATTTCATTGCTTTAGGGAAATAATGAAGAGTAGTTTGGCTCATGTATTTATTCTACAAACACTATTAAAGTGATGTGGTATAGTTTTTAATGGCACAAGCTCTAAGGATAAATAGATCTGAGTTCAAGTCCTGATTTTACCATTACCCTTGTTGAGTGAACTTAGACAAATTAATATAATAGCCCTTTCATAAAGCTGGGGAATTACATGAGATGACACCTGTAGAGTGAGATGCTATCTTAAAGTACTTTATGTTTTACATGAACATAGCACAAAGAACTTAGGGATATTTACCTCTTATATGTACTGAGCACCACAATGTGCCAGATACAATTGAAAGTGCCAAGCTGCTACTAACAAAGAGAAAGCCTCTACCCCTGGATCTCACAGAAACTTCATATAGTGGAGTAATGGGAGTTGATGTTGAAAAGGTAGGTAGAGACTATTTATTGTGCAGAGCCTTGATTGCTAGAACACATATTTAGAACCTTATAGTGGAGGTCAGTGGTGTCATCAAAGGCTTTGGAACTGGTTAATAATTAATAACATTTTTATGATTTGTGGTTTACTTGGAAATAACAAATTAGGATGGCTTCTTCTACCTTCTGCTAATTTTTACACAAATGTGATTCCAGTACAACATATACCAAAACCATATGAATAGAGTGAGTTCAGGAGTTAGGGCTGCTAAGAATGGGGAGTAACACTAACACCTGAGGTAATGGAAATCGGAGAAGGCTGGTATCAGTAATGGCAGCTGGATGTCTTCCTTGGCTTGTATCCAAGGAATTCATGAAGTTCCAAAATGTTTTAAGGAAGCAGAGGGCAGGATGTATCAGCAGAAGATTCCAGGTAATAAGCACAGATAGAGTTCTGTTAGAGATCTGTCTGTGACAGAGGGTAGAGTGAATAGAACCTGTGGCTTGGACACAGTTACCCTGAATACATCTCTAACACATTTCATTTTCATGTCAGGGTAAGGGACTTCACTATTTATACAACACATTTAAGTAATTTAATGTGTTTGTACCTTTATAATTTTCATACCCTATACTAAATCCTCAATCGCTTTACCTTACTTATGTCTGGAATGATATCCCTAGGCTCTGGGCCTGGACCTAGAGGTGAGTCCCATTAGTAGATCTAGTCATAAGTAACTGGAGAAAACAAAGGCAATAGTGAAAAGAAAAAGACTGACACTAAAGACTGCTTGGAATATCATGCCCTGGCATTTTGTTTGTCATAAATGTTCCTTGAAATAAAATACTCTATTGATTGAGATCTAGGTATCTTTTTGTTATAAAGAGATTTTGTTGTAATAGGAACTTGGAGGAAATAGATATTTGAGTTTAGGAAACTTTTCTTAAATTATCATTCGCATACTTGACAGTATTTATTGAGTTTCTACTGTGTGCTAAGCACTAGGGAAAGGCGAATGAACAAGAAAAATACAAACATGGTTTCTGCCTTCATGAAACTTTTAAAACAGGGAGGGAGAAACTGGAAAAAAAAAAGACAAACTGACACCTACAACAATTTCAAGTTAAAGTAAATGATGTTTAAGACTCAAACATGGGCTGAAATAATGATGATGATAGCCAGGCACTGTTCTAAATGCTTTATGCATCATAACTAATCCTTACAGCAACCTTCTGAAGTATGTACTATTATTATGCCTGTTTTACTATGAAACTGAGATGCAGAGAGGCTAAGTAACTTGGGTAACATAGGTAGTGGTAGGCAGAGCCAGGAATGGATTTGTCTGACTCTAGAGCATGTTTTCCTAGCTATTGTACCAAAGAAGAAGTTGGATAAACTGACTTTAGAACAGTTGATACAAAAAAAAAAAAAGAACAGATGATCAGAAAAGGCCTAGGGAAGTAACATTTAATTTGAGATCTAAAGACCACCTAAGGCAGTCTACATTGATGACACTTCACTGACTGCCAAGAGATGGTCTGTTGAGCAAACTTGATTTTCTTCAAGATATTTGCTAGCCACTGGGTGATATGATATATGTTGGCAAATTGAACTCCAATTAAAAAAATTTTTTAAAGATATTTGCTAGCAATTAGACCAGGAAAGTTTTAGTAAAAACAGTAAGAGCTTTGTCAAAAGATCACACAATGTAAGGAAAAGATCAGGAGGTAGAGGCTAGTATAAAACCTAGTGGTAGAAATGGAAATTATTAATTCTGGCAACACTGGCAGTATATCTGTAAAACCATGTATTGCTATGGTTTGCATACTCTCGCGGACAGAAAGTCCTGGAACTCTCCTGTGTACTTCCACAATTTCCACCTCTGTCAGAACTCATGACCTCACCAGAACTGTGGTGTGTTCCAAGCCTATGACATTTCTCTTTAGGACTTGCCTTGGCATAATGAAAATTAAATGTGTCTAAGAGCAGTCAGATGACCAATACAAATAACCAACTTCTTCTAAGTGAACATAAAGCAAGTCTCACTGAGAGTGAACCCAGCAAATCATAGCTCTATTGATGCTATCCATATGATTGCTTTAGGCCTAATATGTGGACCATCTCCAAAGTTCAGAGGACCATTCCTTTCCATAAGACCTATCCATCTTACATTAGGTTTCACTTATCTGTAAAAAGATAACCCCTACTCTTTCCTTGACCCCAAAGAATGCAGCAGATCAAGCACTTAAGCTCATTTTTATCTTCTGCCAAGACTCATAACTGAAGTCAGCTGAAGATAGACTATGATGGCACACAAACAGCAATGTAGATGGAACCAAGGACATAAGAGGCAAGACTCTCTGCATAGGTTGATAATAGGAGGATGGAACAGACAACTGGTTTTCCTATACTTCCCAGGTCTTATAAAGCACTAACTGTGGGCTCCAAGTATAATTGACAAGAAGGCCCAAGGCTCTCTTGAGACCTATGTGTTTTCAGGCAAGAGGTTAACAAAAAGAGTTGCAGAACAGTTGGGCCACAAGATTAATCGTGCCTCAGCACTGGTCAGACCTAGGTTACTAATGCACTATTTTATTAATCATAATTGATAGCTGTGGCTGGTAAAGCATATAAGAAGTTTGTTTAAGAATTCATTAATTCCAACCTTGTAAATTTCATTCGACAGTTCAGAAACCAAACTCCCTTCCATACTCAAGTCCCAAAGAATTCGAAACCTTCCAGAGAAAAGGACTTTTCTCAGAATTAATTCAAAGTTCTGTCTGTGGATGACTGGCTGTTAGGAGGAAGGTTAAGACAATTGCTGTTGAACTCCCCCACAATTCCAGGTGGTGGCAGCACAGCTCCAGCTCCAGAAGCTTGGGCTAAACTTTTCATGCAAATCCTTGGAGCAGCTCAGCAGTTATAAATGACTAAGATCAAAGAGGAAATGAAAAGTCACAGCAGTGTCCAAATCAGACTAAGATATATGCAGGGCTATAAATGAGGTTCCTTCAAGCTCTGCTATCACCAGACCCAACCCCAAGGGTCTAACAGTGTTTTCATGTTACTCAAAAGGCTAGAGATAGATCTAATTTGTTCTTTTGTATTTCTGCTTCAATAAACAATGCCACTGGAAGAGATTAGAAAGCTGGGAAAGGAGAGACATGAGAGAAACAGAGAGAGACAGAAACAGTTCTTCCTCTCTTTGGCTGGACTCCATTCCTAGTTGAATAGAATAGAGAACTAGTTCTAGTTCTCAGCCCAGAAAAAGTGATATAGGGTCTCCCAGAATGGCTGTGACCTACTCATAGTGACCCACAGAAGAGCTGGCATGCCGTATTTTCCTCTTCACCACCCCAAATCCTCATCTCACAAAAGATGTACTATTCTAAGCATGACTAGAATGTGAAGAGAGCTCATACTAGGAATGAATATTATTTTCTGGGAAATAGACCTGTTCCCTAGGTTATCTTCATGTTAGTGACAAAGATTTAAAAACAAAGTATACAGAACAACTGTGGGTAAAATTGACATAAGGCAGTATTCAGGACCAAACCTGATTCCTTGAGTATCACAGAGGAATAATAATGCTCACCTTATGTTCCTATATTCCTACAGAGCTCTATTTTTAATATAAAATACTTTAATGTAAAGTGTTGCATCTGACATTGCCAAAAACATTCCCCGATGTTTCTAGCAGCAATGTCCACAATAGCCAAACTGTGGAAGGAGCCTCAGTGTCCATCGAAAGATGAATGGATAAAGAAGATGTGGTTTATGTATACAATGGAATATTACTCAGCCATTAGAAACGACAAATACCCACCATTTGCTTCGACATGGAGGGACCTGGAGGGTATTATGCTGAGTGAAATAAGTCAAGCGGAAAAAGACAAACATTATTTGGTCTCATTCATTTGGGGAATATAAAAATTAGTGAAAGGGAATACAGGGAAAGAAGAGAAAATGAGTGAAAATATCAGTGAGGGTGACAAAACACCTAACTCTGGGAAATGAACATGGGATAGTGGAAGGGGAGGTGGAAGGGGGGTTGGGGTGACTGGGTGATGGGCACAGAGGGGGGCACTTGGTGGGATGAGCACTGGGTGTTATGCTCTGTGTTGGCAAATTGAACTCCAATAAAAAATCAATCAACACTATAATATTAAAAAAAGAGATGATTTATAGAATATCATCTTACAAATGAGGAAAATGAAGCCAAGATAATAAAGGGACTTGCCCAAGGTCACTCAGCTAGGAAGTAAACAGAAACCAAGACTCAAACCCAGATCTGTCTGATTCCAAATTGAGCTCTCTTTCCATTCTCCCTGTGGTTCATAATACCCTTCATGAATACAAGGGCTCCTTTCCAGATCAAGTGTTTTAGACTCCCCAAAAAGAGGTTGTTCTTTTAGTAGTCATTGATTTAATCAAATGAATCGTGGCAAGAAGCCAGTGTTAATTCAATAATGCTTTTAAATGAATTCACAGCTAACCCAAACAAAACCAGCATTTATTTTAAAATATTAGTTGGTCACATTGTTTTTTAGTCTACAGATAATGTTTGAAACATATATATAGATTCATAGATCCTGTACAATGGTTGGGAATCACTTCACTAAATCTCTAGAGCAAGATAACTTGATTCTTACTCTAACCATTAAACAGTATAATGTGGTGATTCAATGCTCAGGTTCTGGAATCAGACTTTCTTGGGTCACAATGCTATCTACGCTACATAAATGCTGACACATGATTTTGATACTAGCACTACTGCCTTGGGAAAACTACTTAATCACTCTGTGCCTAAGTTTTCTCTCCCTTAAAATAGGATAACAATATCTACCTCATAAGGTTGTTATAGAAATTAAATAAGATTATGCACATAAAATTCTTAGCACAATGTCTGACCAATAGGAATTACTCAAAAATGTTGGATTTTATCTATTACTAATCAAATGTATTATCTTTATCAAGTCATTGAAATTCTTTTTTTTTTTTTTTTTTTGAAATTCTTTATTTCATCTGTAAAATGGAAAGTCATCCTAAAGCAGGTGGCTCACCATGATATCTTGAGTTCCCTTCCAGCTTTAAGATATGTGGTTCTGAGACCATCACCAGCTCTTCCCTATAACAGAACTACTGCTAGCTTAAAGGAGCCATAGCAAGGATATCTAGAAGCAGAGAAACCTATGAAAATTCCATTTATTCAGAACAAAAACCAAAGCAACATAACTAATAATCTCAACTTGATTACATCTGCAAAGATCTTATGTCCAAATAAGGTCACATTCACAGGTTCCAAGTAGACATGAATTTGAGGGAAGAGGCACTACTCAATCCACTACTCCTGGGAATGTCACTCCATCTGTCTACACTTGTTTCCTAATTGGTGAGAAAAGTAGACTCAAAAGTATTTTGATGATTATGGAAATTCCAGATTTTCCAGTCTATAATTTTTATGGTCTCCAACCACAGTATACTTGAAAGAACATGAGTCACCAGAAGAACTCACAAAAGACATTCAGAAGTATAAACGATTGTGGTGTTTTCTAAGCAGATCAGCTCAAAGCATTAATCAACACCTACACGGTGCCAATACTATGGTAAACACTATGATAGTGGGGACCAGGTCATTTATGCATTTTGAACAAGTAACACCTTGCACTATGGGTACTTAATAAATGTTCATCATTATCATAATTTTATCATAGGTTAGCAACAGAGATAGATTGTGCTCATTACAGCTCTGTTTTGAGACAGTCTTAGTGGGAGAAACCAGAAAGGAGAAATACGTTCTCCACATGCCATGAATTACCTACTATAGCAAGTTTTGCCTTTGGACAGCATCTATGGGATTTTTACACTACTGTCTTCTTAAAACTCAAATCTGTCACCTACCTTCTTATAATTAGAACACCCTAAAATACAAAATGCCATAAATCCCAAAGATAATGATTTCCCTAACTTATTTTTACTGAGGACAGTGAGAGTAGATGGAGAAGAGGCACTGACAGGGAGGCACTGAGGTGTCTTGGAAAAAACAAATACTTCACTAGAGTTCAGAAAAAACAAACTCCATCCATGGACCTACCACTTACTACCTATGCAACCCTGATGTATTAGTTTCCTAGGGCTATTGCAACAAATTACCACAGACTGGGGCCTGAGTACAAAGGAAATTTATTCTTTCATAGTTCAGGAGGCTAGATGTCTGAAATCAAGGTGTTGGCAGAACCATTCACTCTCTCTTTGAAGGCTGTATGTATGGAAGAATCTCTTCCATGCTTTGCTTCTGTCTTCTGGTGGTTGTTTGCAACCCCATGAGTTCTCTGAATTGTAGCTTCATGACTCCAAGCTCTGCCTGCCATCACATGGTCTTTTTCCCTATGGTCTCTATGTCTCTGACACCAAACCTCCCTCTCCTTATAAAGACACCAGGCATTGGTTTTGGGCACACCCTAATCTAGTATGACTTCATCTTAACTTGATTACTTTTGAAAAGGACCTATTTCTAAATAAGGTCATATTCACAGGTTTTAGGTGGAAATTAATTGGGGAGCACTATTCAACCCACTACACCTAGGAATGTCACTTAACGAGGCCATAGCTCTGTTTTCTTATCAGTAAATTAGTGATCTTTTCTCTGACCATATCTATCACACAATTTTAAGATATTCCTTTGTTTGGGGGAAATAGTGTGTACTTATGGAGTTACAGATCCACTTTTGTGATTCCAGAACCAGTTTGGAAGATGTATAAGTAGGTTTTTTTTTTCCCATTCCAAATGCAAGTCAAGTTCACTAATATTTCTGGTTGGTTGCTTGCTGCAAGAAGAACAGTTATAAGGAAGCAAAATGCTGCATGTTTCTATAAACCAATCCAACATAGACATTGCATTATTTAATATAAAAGATTCTTCAGATGTAATTACCTTTGAAAAATAAAATCTGCTATCCTTTAAATAGAAATAAGCTTATTGAGCCACAATGAGTAAAACAGAGACTTTAAAGTGTTTTTCAGAATAAGAATTCATCCAAACACCAGCCCTAGGTCTCCCTGGCATAGACATAAACCCAAGGCTAGAGTAAGGACATAAGTCTGGCTACTTCAAGTAGCTCTCTATGTATTCAAGACTTGCTTAGCAACTGAACACATAGTACAGTGATCCCTGTTCAATTTCTCTGAATCCTACATAGGTGGAAGTATACCAGTAGGTTTATAATTATTTAAATCTAATCAACAATAAGCTTTAAGGTTCAGTTGAATAAACAATGTTCTTGGTTATAACTTCCTTGTGCTAGAGGCTTTTATACCTCTCTACTTGGGTCAGCGAAGTTGACTGTCAGTGTTGCATGTGCTCATGTGAAAAAAGGTGTATCTCCCATCAGCAATAATTTTGTCTTCGCTAAAATGAAAGAAAAGAAAAACAGCACAGAGAACAAATCAAGGAATAACCCTTTGGGCTAATCTTTGAATTGTTTCCCTTGAGCTATCTGTGTACTTAATGATGGATTGTTCTGCCACACTACAGAACTGAGAAAATCCATCCTCTCTTTCAGCCCAAACCACCTACACCTCAGTAATAGCTTTGCTCAAAGGAAAGGAAGAATTCTTTCATATGAAAATTGGGCAGCCAAGCAAAAATTCTGGTAGAAGTTCCCACAAACAACAGCTGATGTCAAGCCATGCATTCAAGGAAAGATGTGAATTTGAAGATTTGGGGGGTTGCCAGAATGATCCTCTTTAATTAACCAGATTGATTTTTCTAATCAAGCATTAAGAGAGAATCAGGTAGCTCAGACAAGTTGGACCAGTCTGTGCAATTGGGATCTCTTTGGTACTTTCCCAAAGAGAAGCACAGTCCATTTGAATGATGACATAGGCTCACTAGGATCAGTCCAGAGTACCTTACAAGGACATATTTGTGTGGAACAGTCTGTAAAATGAGTTGGGGAAGGAGGTTGTGAGCTTTGGGATATGGAATCTCTGTGAGGTGGGGAATAAAGGCAATAGGAAATGTAGATAAAATTAAATTTTCTTATAACCTGCAACCCACTGACAAATACCTGAGGCAGGCAGAGTAAAACATTCCTCCAGGAACTCCCAATTGCCTTAGTGTTAATGCTTTTCTAGAGGGAAAAACAACCTTAGCTTGACAATAGCTAGGCCTCCAGGATCCTGTGAGTCTTCTTTAGCATATGAAAGTCCTTTTGGAAACTTCCCTTTGTCTTTACCTCCCCCAATTCCAAAGTATATAATCAGCCATTCCTCACAACTCCAGTGAAGTCCTTTCTGCCCAAAGGTCCTGTCCCCATGCTTTAATAAAACCATCTTTTTTACACCAAAGATAACTCAAGAAATCCTTCTTGGCCATCAGCTCTGAACCTCAACATTTCCACATCATTTTGGCATACTTTCATGAGGCTTTGAGTCTTTTCATCTGGACTCTGAGCCTCAGTGCAAACTTGGTGAGTAATTCCTCTTCTCTTCCTTTACTTTCATTTCAGGGGCTTTTCAAGGAGTATGGACTTATTGGAACACTTTTATGTTGATTGCTCAGGCTGCAATCCTCTAACCTTTGCTGAATTCCTGTATCAGTTCTAGCAATTTTTTGCTGGCGTCTTTTGGGTTTTCCTCATAGAGTATCATGTTGTCTGCGAAGAGTGAAAGTTTGACTTCTTTGCTGTCTTTTATGTCTTCTTTTACTTCTTTTATTTCTTTTTGTTGCCTGATTGCTGAGGCTAGGACTTCTAGTACTATGTTGTACAACAGTGGTGATAGTGGACATCCCAGTTGCATTCCTGACCTTAGGGGAAAAGTTCTCAGTTTTTCCCCATTGAGGATGATATCCGCTGTGGGTTTTTCATATATGGCTTTCATGTTATTGAGGTATGTTCCTTCTAAACCTATACAGCAGAGAATTTTTATCAAGAACTGATGCTGTATTTTATCAAATGCTTTTTCTGCATCTATAGAGAGGATCATATGGTTCTTGTTCTTTCTTTTATCAATCTGGTATATTACATTGATTGATTTGCAGATGCTGAACCACCCTTGCAGATCAGGAATAATTACCACTTCATTGTGGTGAATAATCTTCTGCTTAGATGATTTGTCCATTGCTGTAAGGTGGGGTGTTAAAGTCCCCTACTATTATTGTATTATCATCAATGTGTTTCTTTAATCTTGTTATTAATTGGTTTCATTGTATTGCCCATAAAGTCTCCGTTCACATAGATTGTCTCTGATCCTTTCTGGTCTTTGTTAGTTTGGGGGGTCTCTCTTCATTCAAAGGAATCCCTTTAATTTTTCTTTCAGGATTCGTTTAGTGTTCACAAATTCCTTTAGCTTTTGTTTGTCCTGGAAGCTCTTTATCTCTCCTTCTGTTCCAAATGACAACTTTGCTGTGTAAAGTATTCTTGGCTGCATATTTTTTCCATTTAGCATATTGAATATATCCTGCCAGTCCTTTCTGGTCTGCCAGGTTTCTGTGGACAACAGGTCTGCTGCCAGCCTTATGTTTCTACCTTTGTAGGCTAAGGACCTCTTGTTCTGAGCTGCTTTCAGGATTTTGTCTTCATCTTTGACACTTGCAAGTTTCACTACTATATGTCAAGGTGATCTATTTTTATTGATTTTGTGGGGGTTCTCTGTGCCTCCTGGGATTGAACACATATTGCCTTCCCCAGATTAGGGAAGTTCTCAGCTTTAATTTGTTCTAATAAACCTTCTGTCCCCCTATTCCACTCTTCATCTTCTAAGACCCCTATATTCCAGATATTATTTTGCTTTATGGAATCGCTGAGTTCTTGAAGTCTCCCTTTGTGATCCAGTAGTTGTCTTCCTCTCTTCTTTTCAACTTCCTTATTCTCCATTGTTTGTCTTCTAGATCACTGATTTGCTCTTCTGCTTCATTTATTCTTGCTATTATAGCCTCCATTTGTGACGGCATATCAGTAAAAGCATTTTTATTTTTGGCCTGATTAGATTTTAATTCTTTTATTTCTACAATAAGGGATTGTCTAGTGTCTTCTATGCTTTTTTCAAGCCCCGCTAGTATCTCTATAATCATTGCTTTAAAATTCTAGTCCAGGTATTTTACTTCTAACTGTATTGATTAAATCCCTGGCAGTCTTACCTACAGTTCTTTCTTTTGGGGTGAATTTCTCTGTCTGGTCATTTTGTCCAAAGAGAATGGAGGAAAGAAAAAGAAAAATCAAAACAGCAATAACAACAACAACAACAAAACTTGAGGAAGTGTTTCTGATGTGTGTTGTGCACACTCTGCTATTGTCTTTGGGCTGCTCTTTCCCACTGGTCCTTCCTCTACAGAGTTCCTCCTTGCTTATAGTGGGGAGTGTTGGGGCCTTTAAGTAGGTGTGCTTTGATTTATTTGTCAAGATAAGCCTTGCAACTGCCATGTTCTCTCCCTGCATCTGTGCAGATTGCTTCCTAACTCATTAGATCATCTTCTGTTGTTCAAAATAGCTGAATGTCAATCTAGCTCTATTCAAAGGTTGAGGCAAGTTCAGGATCCTCCTACTACCCTACCATCTTAATTCCTCCCTCTATGATGGATTTCTATTTTTACTGTTTTCCATCAATGCCCTCTACTGACTATTTCAATTACAAAATTGAGTAACTCCTCCTTGTAAAACTTTTCTTATGTTTTCCATGGATTAAAAATGTCAGGTTTTTCTAGCCTTCACAGTACAACCTTCACAGCAAAGGCAGAGCACAGTATTTTGAAATATTCATCAGCACCCATTTGTAGCCTGGTATGCAATGGGAAAGTGGGGGGATACTAGTATCCCTCCTAATAGAGCTTTTATGGCAGGATGGTGATCAATAACAATTTATTTCAAGGAATGCCTCCAGTAACTTCTAATACCCAGAACCTCTGATATATCCTGCATGGGATACCACATGGGAGTTGGAGGGGCTTTTTCATAATGGGCCTTCCCTCTTCTACAGTTCCCAAGGACTCTCTCTTGGGATGCATTTTAACCCACTAGAAACAATTCAGATTGGAAAATTTAAGAAAGGACTGGTGATTGATCAATTAGATCTCTTCTGTAGAAAACAGGGAAAATGGATGGAAGTACCTTAGGTCCAGGCCTTCATGGCCCTAAATCAGGACCCCCAACCTAAGGGCCTCTTGCAGAATGTGTCCAGCCACTAACCAGGCCAGTAAGCTCCCTCCTGATATATTGGATAATAATTATCTAAATATGCCTCCTCCTGACAAAATCCAGGTCGCTGGAGGAAACACAGGCCATCCTTAATGAAGGTGATGCTGACTCTGTCTCACTGTTCCTCCTAATAGACTCAGGTTACTCTAGCTGTATGTGGGGGCTCCTCCCTCATTCATTTCCCTGGTTAAAGGCTATAATTAGAGCCAACTGTCTCTGGTTAATCTACCTCAGGACAGAGACTTTAAGGAACATTCCCAAGCAGCTATTGAGACTCCTTTTGTTTCAGAGAAGTTCCCTGATGCTCCCACCTGACATGGAGTGCCTATCTTTTCATCTTCCAAGGTGAAGAGCTCTAGGACTGAGAGATCTCTTCCTCTGCCAGCTTTTATCTGCCTCTAGCCTTCCTGGCAGCACCTCATTTCTTCTGCTTTCCCCTCTCTGTCTTCCTGTTTATGCATAAGCTTGGGTGCAGCCTGTATAAGTGGCTACTGTACCATCCTTGGTGCCTCGTTCCTCCTTCTACCCTTGCTCTCAAGGAGCAAAGAGCATTCCCCTTGGACTACACTGCCCACTTCAGATTTCCCCCATGGGTGCTCCAGGTAAAAATTGACAATGGGGAACAAATTCATTGTCTTTTAAGTGGACCCAAAGGGAACATAATTTGGTATTTAAACTAATTTAAGTCTGTTGGTTTAATTAAGATAGACATGTCTTTAGAGTTATCAACATTAAATATGAAGCTTTTATTCTATCAAAATTTGCTGAAGGTCAAATAAGCTCATGTTATCTCTGTTGCAATTTGTCAGCAAAAAAAGACTTAAGATTGTGATTAATTTTGTTTGTCTAAGAATTTCCATGGGTGATTGTTAAGATAGCTTTCAAAATCTATGGTAACCTGAGACTTTAAAGTTTTGCTTGGATAATAAATGAGATTGAATACATGGGACATCTAGGCCTTTTCCAAATGAGATATAGCATTGATTACTGAATTTAGGTTTTTGCTTTTGGTTTTTTATTGAAGAAAACTAAGGATACTTGGGTCTGTTGGTAAATACAATTTGTGCTTAATTATAAGATTGTACTATGGAAAATTATGTTTTTAAAATTATGAAATGTATTAATAAATTAACCATCTAAAGAATTCTGGTATAACAGTTCACAATTGGTTACTAGTCTTCACTGGAGACTAAATTTTCTAAGAGTTAAAATCCTACTAAATGTAATTAAGACTGATGAAAATAAGGAAAGCAACTCTGCATGAAGAAAAGGAGATATGTAAGAAAAGTATAAGGAAGGGGAATATATTTTTGTTGAAGGTAATTTTGTCCTAAATGAGACTGGTTGTTTAGAAAGAAAAGGCTTGGGATAAAATCTGAATGCAAAGAAAGTTGTAGAATGTTTATGAAGGGAAATCTTTGGAAAGGAATTTTATATGTGGTCAGGACTAAGTTGAAGTGAATGGATTTTAAAAGTACATTGGTAAGATTGAAATTCTGCTTTTCTTTCTGTTCAGAAGACAAAGTTTACTTGGATTACTGATCTGTTGATAAGAAAATATAAACAAATGAGTTTTTTTCTTCTCTTTTGTCTTCCCAGAAAACCAAAACTTAGGTTTTTCCTTTATCAGGTCTTTGAATATGTGAATCTCAATGTTAAAGGACCTAAGTTTTCTTTTTTTTTTTTAGATTTTTTTATTTTTTATTTTTTATTGGTGTTCAATTTACTAACATACAGAATAACCCCCAGTGCCCGTCACCCATTCACTAAGTTTTCTAACAACTATATGACTCTGCATATTTGCCTTCGGAATCTCTTATTGCCACTCTAGTTAAATAATTAAGTTTTGTAATGATCTGTAAACCTATTTAGGTTTGTGCTTTGTAACTTTTTGAGGTTTTTAAACAAACTTCCCAAGATTTAAATTGTAAATGAAGTCCCTTTGGCTAATTACACCTTTTTATTTGGTATGTTAAGTTACTTGGAAAGCACTGTCAAACAAACTCTGTTAAAGTGCTGTGTCCAGATTTCCTTGCTAGCTATATTGTAACCTTTCATCAGATCTTTGACCATGTCCATTTTTGAGTCTTTCATCATTTATAGTTCTTGTTTTTATTGTCTTGTGAAACATGTTTCATCTTCAAGGAGATTTATAAAAAGGACTTTTGGCAGGGATCCCTGGGTGGCGCAGCGGTTTGGTGCCTGCCTTTGGCCCAGGGCGCAATCCTGGAGACCCGGGATTGAATCCCATGTCGGGCTGGAGCCTGCTTCTCCCCCTGCCTGTGTCTCTGCCTCTCTCTCTCTCTCTCTCTCTCTCTGTGTGACTATCATAAATAAATAAATAAAAGAAAAAAAAGGACTTTTGGCAAATACAGGCCTTTGGTATATTTAAAATTGGTAAGAATTTCCAGAACTAACCAAACTGAGAAAGGTTTTATTTTTGTGACTCTTGTGTGAACCATCGCTGGTTCTCTAATGTTTGCTCTTCCAGATTAAGAAAATTTTCTATTAGGATATCCAAGATATACAGAAATAGGATAAAATATTCCTCTGTGAACAAATTGAAGTGTTTAACTTTTCTCTCTACCTAAACCCTCTGAAATTAAAAAACTCTCAGTGAACACTCTTTCTTTCGAGGCAATCGTAGTTATTTGCATAAATTCAATAAGAATCTGTTCTTATAACAGGGCACCATTTAGAAACATCTGTTGTTTTACCAAAGCTTTGACTGGAATGTCATATTCGAGAGGCATGCATAGACTCAGATATGACCAAAGAGCTTTAAAGGATTGAGGCCAAGTTTATAAAACACGGAGCCTTAAAGCCCCTTGGAAATGTTGACCTGATACCTTGCTTACAGAGTTCCTAGCAGCCTTACCAGGTAAATAATGTCACTTCCTGACAGGTGCAGGAACCTCAGGGTATTTTGGGGGCCTCAAGAAGAAGAATTCACCTAAATCTACAGGTATTGCAGGCATGTCTGATGGCAAGCACTTGGCTTGGTTTCTGGCCTAAAGAGAGTACTAAAAGGTCAATTGAAATTCTTTATAAAAAGTTCCAGCAAAGCAGATTTTAAAAGATCTGTATGGGGATCCCTGGGTGGCGCAGCGGTTTGGCGCCTGCCTTTGGCCCAGGGCGCGATCCTGGAGACCCGGGATCGAATCCCACGTCGGGCTCCCGGTGCATGGAGCCTGCTTCTCCCTCTGCCTATGTCTCTGCCTCTCTCTCTCACTGTGTGCCTATCATAAATAAAAAAATAAAAATAAAAAAATAAAAGATCTGTATGATCAATCACTATTCTTGCTGAGTTTACATAAATAATTAGGCCAAGTTTGTTAAAACTGGACTTGTTTTCCAAATGAATTAGTCTTGATTTGGCTATCTCTGATTTAAAATGAGGGCTATTATAGAGAGAAAATGTTTCAATAACACATCCTTGTAGAAATTAAATTTTAGTACTATTTATTATAAACCAGACTAGATCCTGAATTTTTCTGGTTTCCTCAAATACTTGGCTATGGCTCTCCAACTAAGGTTTCTAATCTTATTCCACTCTCTTGACTTAAAGTCACTAAAAATAAAACTACTTTTCTCCTAAAAGCCCTAAGAACTGATCCTGGACAACTTGAGGTAAACTTCAGCGAAATAGTGCATATATAGACTATCTTTTTGCTTGTTATTCTTTGGAGATAATAACAGGATCCCATGGGAATATGATTATTTGAACAACTGGAAAATGGGATGGATTCCCCCAACAATTGTATATGAAAAGCTTTTTCTCACTGTAGACCTATCAATAGATAGACTATAGTGCTCTATAAATTATTCACTTGAAGCTGGTTTAATTCATAATTTATTTAATGAGTATAATGATCATATACTCCCAAAAACTGATTTAACAATAACTGAAAGTCCATCCCATGTAAGTCTTGGTGACATGGTTTATTTAAAAGATTGGAATTATAGGACACCTGGGTGGCTCAGTGGTTGAGCGTTCCCTTCGGCTAGGTTGTGATCTCAGAGACTGGGGATCGAGTCCCAGATCAGGCTCCCTGCATGGAGCCTGCTTCTCCCTCTGCCTGTATCTGTGCCTCTCTCCCTCTGTGTCTCTCATGAATAAATAAATAAAATCTTAAAAAATAAATAAATAAAAGATTGGAATCAAATACAGCAGGGGACTTAAATCCAAAATGGAAAGGTCCATATCAGATCATATTACATACTCCCACTGCAATAAAATTAGAACCCGTGAACCTGTAGAAGATCTCAAACTCAAGAGGCACCTGGGTGGCTCAGTGGTTGAGCCTCTGCCTTTGGCTCAGGTCATGATCCTGGGGTCTGGGAACCGAGTCCTGCATCAGGTTCCCCACATGGAGCCTGCTTCTCCCTCTGCTGCCTATGTCTCTGCCTCTCCTTCTCTGTATCTTCCATGAATAAATAAATAAAATCTTTAAGAAAAAGGATCTCAGAGTCTTCTTCAAACAATGATGAAGCTTGTATATTTTTCTTTGTTTTCTGTTCACCTATCTTAGCTGACAATTCCTTCTTATAATGGGCCGTTCAAAAGGATCACCAGAGACATTTGAATTACAAACCAGAAAGACCCATCTGATTCCTGAAGCCTCTTACCACTCCATCGGAGGATGCTTCAAGCCTGACATCCAAAAAATCTCACTGACAGCACTTGAGACTCAGACACTGGGTTTAGAATTTGCTCTAACCATTAACCTACATTTTGCTTTTGTTTCCATGAAGATGACTTATTATACCTGATTGCTTACTACTCAAAACAGAGATTTGTGATGGCTAACACCACTTGCTATATCATTAACACCTTAAATGACTCTCAAAATGACATTAGATATTTTAACTGCACAAGGTGGAACATGTGCTAGCATAAACACAAGATGCTGTGTATATATTCTAGATATCACAAAAATGTAACAGAATTGTGAAAAGATATACTCAAATTGGCATTTTAAATGAACTCTCTCTCCTTTAGTGATTGGTTAAACTCCTGGACTGGAGAAAGATTTTAGTCAACTATCAAAGGCTGTTTTTATTGGGCTTCTCTTTCTTATTATATTAACCTTATTTTGTTGTCTTTTCTGGTGTCTCCCTGCCTAATGCCAAGACTCCTTCACTGCCACACTTCCAACTGACAGACGATACTTTCTACTCAAGGAGGTTTATATATGTTGGATTGGCGGCCTCCTCCTTTGGTAACTCCTATATATTAAGTTCCCCAACTGACAATTGTTAACCCATAGGTAGGTGAAATAGGAGAGTGAAGTTCTTGTCTTATGGAGTCTAAGAATGAATCTTACAGACAAAGGAGAGTGAGTAAAGCGAGAGAGTTTTATTAAGTAAGGATGCAGAAAAAGCTCTCAGGAGTGAAAGGGATCCCGATAGGGTTACTAACATGGGCCTCCACTGACAAGTCTTTTATTTAGAACTAATCAGGGAGCTTGTGGCCTTAACATTCTTATGACATCTTGGTTTGAGTAAGGACATCTTTAATGGCTTACTTCTTTTTGGGGGTCTGGTTATTCTTTGTTGGTCACAATGTGACTGCCATAAAAAGACCCCCATCTCTGACGCCCAGGGCAGGGTGGTCTGGTTTTTTCCCTTATCTCTGGTTTTGTTATACCTCAGCATTTCTGAGATTTATGTGTGTCTGCTCATGTAATCCGCTACTATCTAGCCCTGCCTGTCCCTTACTCACTCAGACCCTTTGGATATATATTGATGGCTCATATTTTGGGGGATGATTGCCAATATATATCTTGGTGGGGGTGGTAGAGATAAAGAAGTTCTGAAAGGAATTTTTATATGTTAAACTAGACATATAGGATCCTGGGGGTCAGGATAAGATTGCTTTTTGCCCTTAGCAAAGTGTCAATATCCAGGCAGTTGAGTCTCTAGGAGAATGTCACTCTGCCTGTTTCAAGGACTTGTCAATGGGCTGTAATTAGTAAGGAAATTTAGTAATTTTTCTTCTGCCTTTGTTTCCCACATCATAGGGACATCTCTGTGCCCCTATTCAGCAAAAAGAAGTTACAGAAGAGAAACCTTCCACCCTCAGCAACCTCAAAGATTTAAGGGTCAAAATTGTTCAGGGGAGAAAGATGTGAGGAACAAAGGCAATAGGAAATGTAGATAAAATTAAATTCTCTTATAACCTGCAACCCACTGACAAATACCTGAGGCAGGCAGAGTAAAACATTCCTCCAGGAACTCCCAATTGCCTTAGTGTTAATGCTTTTCTAGAGGGAAAAACAACCTCAGCTTGACAATAGCTAGGCCTCCAGGATCCTGTGAGTTTCTTTAGTATATGAAAGTCCTTTTGGAAATTTCCTTTTGTCTTTATCTCCCCCAACTCCAAGGTATAGAATCAGCCATTCCTCACAACCCCAGTGTAGTCCCTTCTGCCCACAGGTCCTGTCCCCATGCTTTAATACAACCATGTTTTTTGCACCAAAGATGTTTTAAGAATTATTTCTTGGCCATTGACTCTGTACCCCAATGTTTCCACATCGTCTACATATAGACTTCAAGTGGTCTCTCTGCAGAAGTAGACTCTCTCCCCTGATTCTGTTAGAGTCAGTCTGGAGCCACTGCCAGATTATTTAAATTTACCCAAAATTTTAAAATTATTATTATGTTTGTTATTTAGAAAGCAAGATAGTCATTATGTCAAAATCAGAATATTTTTGGACTTTCTACATTTATTTTATAGTTAGTATTTTCACATTTGAATTACATATGGGGGAAAATCAAGAGCTTTTCAGCATTTAGAGCTCCTAGGTATTAATCTGGCCAGGATTGAAGTACTTGGTAAAGAAAGTGTTTACCATGTTAACAATGGGAGTATTGGTAAAGAGATTTAAGGAAGAGGGTATGAGCTTCAGAATCTAGGGGTCTGAAGCTGAATGATTCTTTCTACAAACAAAGGCCCTTACCCATAGATCCTACCAGAAGGATCTGTCTGCAGCAGGTCAGTTGGGGTACTGAGGGGGAGACTCTTAAATTAGTTTCCAGAGAGTAGATGCTAGCTGGTGAGCCTTGTTTACCAGGCCATATCAGGTCTGCCAAGCAAAAAGACCCTGTGGAGAGGCTGTGGGTTGGGGACTCATGACTGAAGCTGTTGTGAGATGGTCCAGGGCTCCAGAGCTGCCAAACAGGCACCTGCTCCCAGCATTGAGATTAGGAGAGAAACCAAGCAAACAAACAATCCCATCAACCAGTACTTAACCTCCTGTTGCTGTTCTTGATTCACCGGGGATGATGAAAAAAGTACTGGAGCAGTAAGGCATGATTTCTCTATAGGCTAATGCCAAAGAAGTTAAAGTTTCCCCTCTGAAACTAGTCAGTACAAAACATACTCAACCTCACAGTGTGATTAGGGGGTCACATTTCAGCCACTGATTCATGGAAATGAAGCTTCTTGAAATTCTGCATGCCTCTTTAAACAAACAGAGGCTTCAACCTTCATCCTGGGCTCTTCCCTGAGTCCATATTAAACAAATATGGAAATCCAGTTCAGGACTTTACTTTCACTGTCATGGGCTGAAGCATTAATTCAAACACTTGGCCCAGCCAGATGACTAGATCCCTGCTTAAGCTGGTGCATTCACTTGAAATAATTTAGTAGCAAGGGCTTTCACCTCCAGCAAGCATAGGTAAATCCTAGATTAGTGGTCCTTGTCATTCCTAAATGGACTGCCCATCTCCTGCTGGTGGGCCTCCATTAACAAACTCTGAATAGGGCAGCCCCGGTTTAGCGCTGCCTTCAGCCCAGGGCGTGATCCTGGAGACCCAGGATAAGTCCCACATCAGGCTTCCTGCATGGAGCCTGCTTCTCCCTCTGCCTGTGTCTCTGCCTCTCCTTATCTCTGTGTCTCTCATGAATAAATAAATAAAATCTTAAAAATAAACAAACTGAATAAACTGAAGGGGAAATAAACAAGCTTCTTGCCATACATACATGTATTCATAACCTCCACCACTTTCATCTCTTGACTCCTGGGATTCTTACTTCATGCTGAGTGCTTTAAACAGTATTTTCCTTCTTTTTCTACATGTCTACTTCTCTTAACTCTACTTTGTTCAGTTCCTCTTTCTTTGTTTCCCAACTGCATAGTGTCATCATCTCCCGCAGACTTCTTTTTGCTTCTTCTGTCTACAGTGGTAATTTGTGTTCAAAATAGAGCTTCCCATTCCTTACCTTTTGCCCTCATCCCAACACAAACAATCTTATAACATGTCATTATAGAGAAGGAGCTCAAGGCATGAGTAACTCACAATGCCATACCTAGACTTAGAGGAGTGGACAGATTCATTACAAAGGACTGAAAAGAAAGAATTGACATGGGCAGATGGGCAAGAAGGAGTCCTGAGTCTGGTGCTAGCTTGATGACCTTGACAATTTCATGATAGCTCCTTACACTTCTGTGTTCCCATCTGCTAAAACAACAACAACAACAACAACACAGATATAATTTAAATGCCAGCTACCTATTCCTTTTGTGGAAGACTCCTAAATCAATTACACAAAAGAAAAATTCTCAGAAGGCATAAAAACCCCATAAATCCCTTTCTGGAAAAGTGGGAAGAGTATAAAACATAGGAGGAAGAGGCTGCCAAATTGTTCCCCATGAATCTGTCCCTGATTCTCTTCCCTTCTCACTCCATACTCTTTTCATGAAATATCTCATAGCTAAAACTTCAATCTCTGCAGACAACTTCCAAATATGGATTTCTGGGCCTGACCTCTCCACTAAGCTCTGCACTTATGTATTTAATTGCATATTTACTGGCATCTCATACACACCCGGATGTACCACAGATACTTCATATTTGATTTATCCCAAGTCCCCTTTTCTTTTATTCTCTATTCCATAAAGAGAAACATTATCGACCCAATTATCATTGCTAGAAACTTGGAGATTAGCATCTTCCTTACTCTTATCTTCATCCATTCTACCTCTATACCTTAAGCATTTGTCCCTTCATCTCCATCCCCATTGCCACCGTTCTAGACTTGGATATCATTATTTCTCACTTGTATTACTGCAACAATCTCTCTCTCTCTCTTTTAAAGATTTTACTCATTTCAGGAAGAGAGAGACAGTAGGATAGGGAGGAGCAGAGAGAGAGGGATAAGCAGATTCCTTGATGAGCATAGAGCTTGACTCGGTGCTCAATCCCAGGACTCTGGGATCATGACCCAAGCCAAAATCAAGAGTCAGACGCTTAACTGACTGAGCCACCCAGGTGCCCCACTGCAATAGTTTCTTTACTGGCTATGAACCTTCATCTTTGTCCATGAATCTTCATATGCTTTTCACTGTGTTTTCCTCCACCACCATTTTCCATTCCTCCTTCACACTGCAATTAAGTAAACTAGTAGTGTCAGACCCTGGGCCAGAACTCTACATGCATATTCCCATTTAATTCTGGCAACAAATTCTTTGAGGTATACACTATTATTTGCACCTTATTTTTTTACAGTGAAGAAAACTAAGGCTCAAAGAAAAGAAGTAATTTGCTCAACAACAAACAGCTCCTTTAAATTCAATGGTAGAGCTATTAGACTCAAAGCCCATGTCCTTCCCACCACACTGCCTCCCTTTTTCTATCATTGTATCTAGGATTCTTCGTTAGACTTATTTGGTCCTTCTCTCCATCCTAAATTGTGTTTTGTCATTCTGGTTCACTGATGTATCTCTAGTACTAAGCACCATGCCTGGCATCTAGCAGGTGCTCAATATGTAATCACTAAATAAGAATAATGACTGATTGAAATCGACCAAGGAATGTTCTCCACAAATTCACACATCTCTATTTTTCCCATCTCATATTCCCACTGGGGTACTACTTTATATATTGTGCCTGTGTGAGGCCTGGTTTGGCATTATAACCTTCAGAAAATGTGTCAAAAGTAATTCCACTGATTCTTTCCCCACTTCCTTTGTGATGGCCCAAGATACTTAAAACCTGCTGGATTTTCATGCCTACTAAAACCTTTTCTCAGTCCTGGCACAACCAGGAATGTGGCTGAGATGGCATGAATCCCAGCTACAAATAAGATTGGAAGTAGGGAGGTGTGAAGGATGATTTGCTTCTACCCTCTCCAACTTAAGAGGGTACAACCCTGTGCCCTTCTAGACTAGTCAGAGAAAACCAGGCTAACCAAATATTATGTATTTTTGACCAACAGAACTTGGCCAAGAGCCACCATTTTGTTTAATGATTCAGCACATGCTCTTGGCACTTGAGCTCTAATAAGGACTGTGCAGGCACTTGGCAGCACACATTCCATCAAAAGATTTTGACAACTAGAAAGAAAACAAAAGGACAATTTAAACATAACATCACATCCACTCAAGCTGTCACTCAAGTGCCTACCAGTGATCGGACACCAAATCAATAGTATTATGGTTCAGTGAAGTCAGATCAATGGTTTCACAAAGTTTCAGAGCAGCACAGCAGCAGCAGCACAATTGCAAATTTCATGTCTCCTGTCTGTTATTACAAAGGAGGTAGTTACCGTCTGGCTTCTTTCAGTGCCAAAGCCGCAGCAAACTACCGCCTGAAGACTCTGGGACTCTAATTGAGACAACTGGATGTGCCATACCATTTTCTTATCTACTTTCTCCCTCTATACTACCTCCTCCTGCTCCATTCTCCAGGGAAAAAAAACCCAGGAACTAGCTTGATATAGATTTCCCCTCTCCCACACAAGAACCAGAGAGTCTATCTTACAGACACCCTGTGAGGACTCACACCACAGGAAGGTAAGTTCCAAAGGAAAAGGCTACTTTTGAAGGTAGCTCAAGCTTGGAGGTTTCAAATGCCTCTTGGACTCTTCACTCCCTATGTATTTAAGTTCATTGGACCTTGTGACCCCCGTGAGAGGCTTATCTTTTCAACTAGTACGAGACCCTGAATTGCTACCTCCCACTCTTTCTTATTTTCCCAGGCTCCCAAAAGCTAACACTTGAGAGTGTTAATTCACCAGGAGTTTCTACAGAGACATTTAATCGTTAGCTTGATAACGATTATACAAATATAAATTCTAAAAAAAAAATTAAATGAGGAAAAAACACAATTTTCAAATGTTCCCAATACCTTGGAAAGGGGAACAGCAGGAACATCGTAAAATTGAAAAGCCTCTAGTTCCAGGGACAAAGCAGCATTAGATGGGTGGGTCAGACAGGGGGTACGTTGATTTCAGGGCTCAAATGAAATTATCCTGATTCCAGAGCACCTACTGCACTCACTAACCTAGCCAAAGTCCTGCACATCAATGAGATGAGGATGAATTATTGAAAAGCTTCTGTATAAAATGCTGCACTCTGCCATTTCCTACAAATCAAATTATTGAGAGAGATATTTGATTGTAAACATATTTAGAAAATGATTTCATTGTCGTTAGGTTGGTTTTGCTTGCTCCCCCACCCTCAAAATTTCATTTGCATTATAATGGTACGAAGTTAAAAAGGTCACACACACACACACACACACACACACACACACACACACACACTCCCAACCAGAAACTAATACACCAGCTTCAAAAGTAAATAAATCTAATCAGAAAAAAATGAAAACCTATTATAAGCAATAGAAAACCCTTTAAATCATGCTTAACATCTTTAAACAGAATTGCCTCCTCCTCACTCAGGCCACTAACACATAGTTATTCTGACAACAAATGGTTGGTTTCTTTAGATGGAGGGTCTCAAATTCTATTTTATAGTTCTCAAGCTGCAGTCCTAATGGGGTTAACCAGGTTCCACTGCTGCTTCAAGAAAGAACTCAATTTCAATCTCAGCACACTTTCAGAGCCTACTGTCTCTGGAGGTGGAAGTGTAGCCCCACTCCGCTGGATCTCTAGTAAGCTGCATCACAGTCACAAAAGCCTACTCAGCCAAGGCTGAGCAGATAGTTTCTTACTGCCTGGCGGCAGAACAGTCGTTGGAAAATAAGGCATCAGATTGACCCAAAGGCCAAATTGCTTCTGCTGAGAGACTTGCCTAATGGCATTCAACTGGGATGCCATTGCCTAAGGGAGCCCCTAAGCAATGCCTTTGACAATAAGCACTGGAAAAACAAAGAAACGAAAAGCTTGGACTTCCCTGCTATGACATAATGGTGACAAAAGAAGCATCTAGTGGCAAGAGTAAAAGATGCATTAATTCAATATTCACTCATGTTTTCCCACAACTTTGTATTGAGTACCTGCTTTATGCAAGATATTGCATTTAAACCAGAATCATGAAGTCCCATCAACAAATTTCCACAACCCTTGGACTCAGTTTCCCTTCAATGACAGTAATGCAGGTGTGAGTCATTGAGATGTTGTAGAATTTGATCAGTTAGTTATGAGCTTCTCCACACTCAGCACATTCTGCTTATCCCTCTCTATCTGTTCCTCCCTCCACTTGTGCTCTCTCTCTCTAAAATAAATAAATAGAAGGAACGAAAGAAAGAAAGAAAGAAAGAAAGAAAGAAAGAAAGAGAGAAAGAAAGAGAGAAAGAAAGGAAGTTTAAGAAACAGAAATTAGCTTCTAGACAATGTGAACTGGTGCATTCAACATGTAGTTATAGATTGCTCACTTTGTGCAAAAAAACTTTAAGCACAGTGACTAATGGGAATGAGAGTGGGAGTGGGATAGAAAGGAAAGGGAGGCATGTTTTGTCCTCTCAGTTTAGTCAAAACAACAGTGGGAAAAAATGAAAAAAAAAAAAAAAACAGTGGGAATACAAGGAAACAATAGACAAAGTCCAGTTTTAAATCATTTTCTGTTTTGGCTGCAACTAAACAAAGCCATTTTGTACTTTAAAGTCATTTATTAATTCACTCACTTGATTATTACTTGAACACCTGTGCACTCAGCACAGTGCTAGGCAACATAGGAATATAAAAATAATGGTCTATATAATAATGGCAACCACTAGTGAAAGAACTATATACCAAGCTCTGTGGTAAATGTTTTTACAGGTTCGCATATAATAATGTATAGAGGTTGTGTTAGGTTCAGGGAAAAATATCAGTCAATAGTTAATGGTACCATACATGTAACATAAGTGGAACAAAGAGCTCCCTGAGAACTATGATCTTAGGAAACACTATTATTTTACCATTGTTTATTATATTCATTGTAATGATAATATTAGGTGGGACCATTTATTAACATGCCAAATGCTGTGCCAGTGGCTTTTCCTGCATTACCTTTTTCATTCTGCACAGCACCCCCATAAGATTTCTTTTTTTTCCCCATTAGATTTCTTATCCCTATTTTACAAAGAAGGAAACTGAGCCACAAACTGTAAAATAACTTGCTCAGGCCTCCATGGCTAGTAAAAGAGTCAGGACTGGAACTCTCATCTGGCTGCCTTCCTTCAGAGCTCTTTTCACTACCTTCACTTCAAGGTCTCTGACTTCAGGTGTTTCCATTGTGGTGGCGAAAATGAAACACATCCAACAAACATGTTAAATATACAATTGAAGGCAAGTCATCTAACTCCTCAGTTTTTTCACAAAAAAATGGGGGTAATAATACCTAGCTTAGCAAACTTGAAGGATGATTGTAATAAGCAAGTGACGTGTTTTGGAAACCTGTTGCATAGTATTTTGCAGTTTATAAAGCAAATAAAAGAAGGAAGGTGTGCAGTAATCACTGCAAATAAAGTTTAGCCATTCCAACAGCCAGATACCTAGGTGGCCTTCTCTGTATATTTTTCTTTTTAACCGCTTTACTAGTAAGACCCCATATTCTAATCAAAAACAGGAGGCTTGGGGCCTTAACACTGGCTATTTCCTCTGCCTGAAATGTTCTTTCCAAGTCCCCCCATGCTTACAATAATAACCATGGAGATCCCTTATTTCACTGTTTTCTTTTTTATGGTACTAATAACTACCTAAAATTATCTCATTTATTCTTTTATAATTATCTGTCAATCTCCACTTACTGGAATATATTCCCCTCGAGAGCAGCAATTTGTCTCTCTTTGTTCATTTATGTATCCTCTGTTCCTTGAACAGGGTCAGGAACATAGAATATGCTCAAAACATATCTGCATAATAAATATAATAACAGTGCATGGCAATGAAACAAGAAACATTACAAGGGTTTATAATATGAATAGATATGAGTATAAGAACCAGAAATTCAAAAGTTAGAACAATTACTCTGTGCTAAGATAGACCAGTAAAATATCAGCTGGGCATGCACTTGAACTTCTCCTTGAGGAATAGGGAGCATTTGAATGAGGAAAAGGAAGCCAGGAGGGCAGGATGGATGGCATCAGGAAAGGGTGAATGTAGGAGTGAATATGCTTTGTCCCAGGAACAGAGGTGAGCTCAGTCTGCAGGAGGTTAGTGGCATACAGAGGTTGGAAATGTACAAAGGTAAGTTGTGGGCAGATTATAGAGATTATTGAGTGGCAAGATAAGAAGCTTGGCATTTAAAGAGGCTTTTCCTGAAAATGATATTTAGAAAAAGAAAGTGAAATAAGGATTAAAAGAGAAAGACTATAGTTTTATTTTCTTCATGGTTATGACAGGTAGGGGAGGATTGCATTTCAGGCAAAGGGAACAGTGAATATTAAGGCTTCAAACCTCCTTTACTTGCTTAGAATATGATTTCTCACTACAAAGTGTTTGTAAGGAAAAATACATAGAGAAGGTTGAACAGCTATCAGTGAAAGTGAAATTGATGCAAAACTGACTGGGTCTGAGGACCCAGAAGGGGTTCCACAGGACCTGCCAGGGGGATCCTTGGCTTTGTGCAGTACAGAAACCTAACACAAGCCAAGAGAAATTGAGAGAAGAGCTTATTGAACATATAGAATAAGTGCAGATATAGACAGAGCATTTGAAAGACTCAAAAAAGAAGAGTGAGCCTTGTCTTTACTTGGGGCCTGCGGTCTTATTGAGGACAGTGTCCTGGTGTACACGTCTTCTCAGACATCAAGGAACTGGTTAAAACAAAGACAAGTGTTTAGGTGTCCTCCACAAGTCACTTAAGCCAGGGATCTTGAAATCACGGTATCTGGAGTCAGTGATCTGGGAAAACATTCATGATGATCCCACCTGGTCACTCTTTAAATGTTGTCTATTGTGCTGGAAGACTCCAAAGAAACCATTAACTCTTTGACCTTTACAAGGAGGACCTACCTTATCTGTTCTATAAGGTATGTATGCATAAGGTGGGAAGTGTAGGTACTAGCAAGAATAGGGGCAGCAAAAAAACAGTCTTTCATGAGGTCCTTTCAGTTTCCCTGTCTCATCTGGAATATAGGGATTATTATCTTCACTCTATGGAAACTGGGGCTTAGAGATGTTTGGGTAACTTACCCAAGTTTATATACCTGGGAAGGGTCACGCCTAGAGAAAGTGATTCATTTTTTTATTTTTAAAGATTTTATTTATTTATTTATGAGAGAGAGAGAGAGAGAGAGGCAGAGACACAGGCAGAGGGAGAAGCAGGCTCCATGCAGGGACTCGATCCCGGGTCTCCAGGATCAGGCTCTGGGCTGAAGGTGGCACTAAACTGCTGAGCCACTGGGGCTGCCTATAAGCAATTCTTAGCAGGAAAATTGTTTTTCCATTCACCATTCCCATCACAGTCAACTTTCATGCAGATTTGATTGCCAGAAATCATGTTGCTATTGGCCAAGACTCTTTTTTTTTTTTTTTTGGCCAAGACTCTTAACGCAAAATTACTTCTGTAAGATACACAAGATCCAGAGAATTGCTGCCATTGTTACTTTTTCAAAGTTGTAAGTCAAATGTGCTCACCTAGAGTAATTCTTCCATTTTGACTTAAGCTGGCTGTCTCCCAGCAAACCAAGTTCCCGGTATAATGGCCAAATCCATCTTTAAATCTCTTTAACTATGCCATTTAAAAATCACGGCCTGGAGGTACTACAGTTGCAGCCCCTCATAAGGTAGCTAGTTAACAGTGTTAGCTACAGAATGAGTAACCCCCTCCCAGCAGAAGCTGCAACTGAGCAACTACTGCCAAATAAGGAAGGGATATTGGAGTCCCTCCCTGTGGATGCTATTAGTTTCTCTCAATCAAGAATACTGTAATTTAATTAACTGTATAGGTGTCACCAGAAAATATCTGTAAAGAGGCATGTAAATTCAAGTGATGTGAAAAGTACCAGAAATAATAATAGAATCATCTTGGATATATATTTAGAAATGCTGAGGATGTTGAAGGCTGGTGAAAAACAGCATGTGTACTAAAGTTTTAAGGATTGATACTCCTACAGCAGGAATAGTGTATGAAGCAAAGGAGGGTAGAAGAGCACTAAAGCCCTTCTTGGCTGTAAATTACCTTTATCAGTGGGTTTGTCATTGTTGCTATTGCTGTTGTTGTTTATAAAATAAAATCGATTTTAGGTACAGCTAGTGGAAGCATTAACATGGTGTGGGAGGAGTAGTAATCCTTGACATAAGTTTAAAAAATTATAATATTAGAGATGAAGGTCATTTTTTTCAGTCAAAATGCACATCTTTTCTTTCTTTCTTTCTTTCTTTCTTTCTTTCTTTCTTTTTACTACAAGAGGTCAATGGAGTATAGGATTCTCATAATAAAACTTAACATTTAGAAGACTTTGTTGAAACACAGCTCTTCTAAAGTATTAGGGTTTCCAGGTCTTATGATAAGAAAGCCAGAGATAGAGGAACATAGCCTTAAATTTTCTTGCCTACAACATAATAAAACATTCTTCAGCTCCATATTGAACCATTCCCCAGGTGAATTCAACAGTTTACCTGAGATGCATTAGACCACATATTTAGTGTTCCATTTGCATCTTAGGGCTTTATTTTTTTATTTTTTATTTTTTATTTTTTTATTGGAGTTCAATTTGCCAACATATAGCATATCACCCAGTGCTCATCCCGTCAAGTGCCCCCCTCAGTGCCCATCACCCAGTCACCCCAACCCCCTGCCCACCTCCCTTTCTACCACCCCTTGTTCATTTCCCAGAGTTAGGACTCTCTCATGTTTTGTCATCCTCACTGATATTTTCACTTATTTTCTCTCCTTTCCCCTTTATTTCCTTTCACTATTTTTTATATTCCCCAAATGAATGAGACCATATTATGTTTGTCCTTCTCCGTTGACTTACTTCACTCAGCATAAACCCTACAGTTCTATCCATGTTGAAGCAAATGGTGGGTATTTGTCATTTCTAATGGCTGAGTAATATTCCATTGTATACATAGACCACATCTTCTTTATCCATCTTAGGCCTTCAGAAGCTCAACAAACCTATAACCAATTATGTGAATATAAGATATGCATTAAAATTAAAAGGGCATAAATTAGCTGTAACTACCGTCAAAATGAGTTCCTTTGGAATGGGAACCTAGTCTCTTTCATAATTGTATCCACCACAGATATTAACATAATACCTGACACAGCCATAGGTACTCGATTGAGTTTCTTATAATTACATTGAAAAGGGTGTGTAAACCAATTGAAAGGAATTAGTGAAGGCAATCATTGTAAAGATATTTGACAGAGCAAGTTTCTATACCTGTCCCAAGTAGAGTGAGGATGAGCTCATGTGGCTCTCTAAATTTGAGAGCCAAGACCACCCACTTTTTCTGATTAAAAGAAAGGGCAACTACTCTGATCACTAGTGCCTACCATCTCCCATCACAGGGGTTCATATCAAGGGGATTTTAATGCAGCATCTTTTAGAAAGCAGAAATCTGTGTTTTCTGTCAACAGCTGGCTCATTTTAAATGATCAAATTCTGTGTGTAGTCACATGGTCTAACATTGTTCAAGTAATTCTTTTTCTAACCTAGAAATGACTTTAGAAATTTCTAAGTCTTTGTCATATAACAAATTGTTCTGCCTAACTCTTTTTTAGAAAATGCCATTTACCAAAAATTGGTCACCAACAAATATATCCCAATGTTGTCTCCTGAATCATTCCTACTTTAATCTTGAGAGCTCTGCTTTTACTGAAATGTTTATAAGACATAAATTTTGCCTATAAATGTGTTTTATGATAACATAAATTTATACATCTGGATGTAATTGAAAAAAACAAAAGGAGTTCCTAAATATTGGCCTAGTATGCTATAAGAAATTAAATAACTCTGGGCTACTGATGTAGAGGAGGTTCTGCACTATAATCAAGTGCTATCAAGACTACTAAACATGTGCTTCCTCCCTAGTGAATGTGCATGAACTATCTACTCCAATGAAAACACTAAATTTTACTAATGCAGACTTTCTTATGATTATAAAATACTACACAGTACTTGAAATTTTAATGTACAGAATGCCTTAAGTTTAAAAACAAGTTTCTTTCACATACCACACTTTAGATCATCACCAACATACCCCAGTTCCACTCTCCAGCAATAACTACTGTTAAGAAATTTCTGGGTATACTTCCAGAAATTTCCTATACATATATAAGTATGTGTCATAATTGAATTTTACACAATTAAATAATACTATATATACTGAATTACAACTTTTTTTCAACTTAATATATCTTGGGTATCTTTTCTAGTAAGAATATATATAGTACCTTATCCTTTTTAGTGGCTACATAGTATTCCATAATCTAAATGTACCATAATTGACTTAACTGGTCCCTCATTTATGGATATTTTATTGTTTCTAGTTCATGCTATCACTCATGATCATCTTTGTACATATTCTTTAGGGCATATGTAAGAATTGTTGGATGGAAGGTAACGTGGGAATATAACGTGGCACAGCTGCTTTGGAAAACAGTTTGGTAGTTCCTCAGAAGGTTAATCATAGATAAGATTATACCATAATATTATACTACAGTATAGTATGGTATACTACATCATACCGTAAGGTGTAGTAGCAATTTCACCCCTCGTTGTATATCCAAGAGAAATAGAATATATTTTTATGCAAAATCTTGTACTCTAGAGTTCACAGAAGCATACTCATAAGAGCCAAAAACTGAAAACAAATGTTTATTAACTAATGAATGGATAAACAAAAGCTACAGGTATATCCATAAAATTACGTAGTATTCAGCCATAAAAGGAATGAAGTACTAATGCATGCTAAAACATGAATGAACCTTGAAATTCTTAGACAAAATGAGAACTCACAAAAGCCCACATATTATGTGATTCCATTTATACAAAATATCCACATTAGGCAAATTTGTAGAGACGGAAAGTAGATTAGTGATTGCCCATTGGTGGGGAGAGGAGGGAATGGAGAGTGACTGTTAATAGGTGTGAGTTTTCTTTTTAGGGTGAAAAAAATGGTTTGGAATTAGATGGTGATGGCTATACAATCCTGTCAATATCTCAGGAAAACATTGAGTTGTACACTTTAAGTGGGTAAATTTTATGGTATGTGAATTATATCTCAATAAAGCAGTTTTAAAAAGTAACATAAAACCTTTCAAAGAAGGGTCAGTCTGGAATATATACGCTCCGCTGGAATCCTTTTATCTTGGGATATTCCCCACAGACCCCAGAAAAAAAAATTTGCCTTTATATAATTCTCCCATCAGACAGTTAAAATGTTTTTCCTTATTTCCTAAAGGAAATGATTGTTTAAATTCGAAGAGAAAAAAATTAAAGATTAGCTTTCAGAGATAAGTTTAAATGTCTTTTTTAAAATACTGTTTCTGTGTTGTTCTTGTTTTTTTTCTAATTATAAAAGTTGCACAGGGATGCCTGGGAGGCTCAGTGATTGAGCGTCAGCCTTTGGCTCAGGGCATGATTCCGGAGTCCCAGGATGGAGTCCCACATCGGGCTTCCTGCTTCTCCCTCTGCCTATCTCTCTGCCTTTCTCTGTATCTTTCATGAATAAATAAATAAAATCTTAGAAAAAAATAAAAGTAGCACATACTCACTGTATGAAATGTGGAAAAGACATAAAAGCCTGAAAAGAAGAAAGTAAAGATTATCTGTCATTCCACCACCCAGAGATAATCATATAAGTGTATTTTTTTTCTTGTCTTTTAATATATGTTTATGAAATTGGGATCACACTTTGTATATATAGCTTTGTATCTTACTCTATTCTATGCCTGTACCATAATTTATTTAACCAGTTTCCAGTTTTTAGATATTTAGTTGCTTTCAGTTTTTGCTTCTGTGTTTCTGTAGCTAAATCTTTTTTTCATATTCTTAATTATTTCCATAAGATAAGTACCTAACAGTGAAAATGCTAGGTCAAAAGATATGCATATATTAAAACTTTTGGTATTGTATGCTCAAACAGCCCTTTAGAAAGGTCAGACTAATTTATAACTCCTCTAGAACTGTTTCTCCCTTAAACTGTCCCACACTGGCCATGATAATTTGTTTTTAATTGTTTAATTGCTGTCAATGTGCTAGGTATTATTAGAGTATGGGAGTTCATTGTTCTTCAAATAATGACTATTGGCCATTTTTCTTTCATTGTTTTATGTCTTTGTGTGTGTGTGTGTGTGTGTGTGTGTATAACTTGTTCATTTCCTTTGTCTTTTTGTCTATTGTAATGTTCATATTTTTCTTATGAATTTCTAAGAGCTCCTTATATATTAATAATATCAAGTTATTTGTCTTTAAAGGTCATTTCCATACTTATAGTGCTATTGTACTTTGGAGGCTTTATGTCATCAAGACAAAGTTTTCCAAACTCCAAGGAGGAGAAAGGACAAAAATATTCCTTTTCCTTTCTTTCTACCACAAAGTAGAAGATATAAGGAACCCACAAATGATCTTAAAAACAAATGGACCACATTATTAGAAAAATAATTAAGTCTCCCCTATGGATTCATTAATGGCCCCTATAAGCACCTTTTCTCCCAAGTCTCTCTGGGCACCTAATGCCTGTTCTAAATCAAAAGCCCTAGAGGGTGAGGGCCTGCCTAAACCTGCCCTTTCCACCAACAACTCAAACTGCAGCTTTCTTCACAATCCTAGACACTTTTACACTTGCTAGTACTTAAAGGGCAAACTCTAGAGATTCTAATCATTAGGTCTAATTACAATGAAGGGAAAAATTTCACTAAAAATTAATAAAGAAAACAATTACAAAGCCAAATGTAATCTCATTCTCTTGACGTCTCATAATATGGATTAGACTGTGTTTCCAAATCCTGACTTCTGTGAACCACATCTACGAGCAAAGGGAAAAATCTCTTTTTACTATTCAAGAGGAAAGAGACTTTGGGGGCCTCATACAATATGTATACTCTGAACCGTGTATAGGCCTGACGTAAAGAAGGAATCAGCTTACTTAACCATTTGCTGTGGTTTGAGAGATACCTGGAGGCCTTGAGGTTTAAATAATCCTTTTGTGCCCAGGGACCAATGCCTGAAATACCACCATGAGTTTAGACTAAATATCTAGGGCTCAGTTCAAATGTTAGCAACTGCACAGAGGAAGTTTTCTAGTTAGGCTCCTCAGTGAAAGTGAGGGGTATTTGGTTCCCTCCACAGGCACAGGTGTGGATGAGGCATGGGGAGAAAAAGAAAGTATGATGTACAGAGTGCCTGAGGACAAGCATAATTGGTCCATAAATCTGCCCCAGGCCATAACTGACAAGGCGTAGCTGCAAATACACCCCATATTGGTTCAACTGGCACAAGTGAGTAAAAGTTGTTTTTCCTGTAGACAAACAGTTTTGCCATTTCCACTGCTCCCTTTGATTTAGATAAGACTCATCTTCACCCAAGGAAGCAACAAAGTATCTAGATTTCTCTTAGATTTTCATAACAAAGCTTTGTCACATAGCACATAGCTCTGTCTATGGGCCAGGGACAGTTCTAAATGCCTTACACGTATTAACTCATTTCTATTTCACAACTACACTATCAAAATAGCTATTATTATTATCTTCATTTTACAGTTAAGGGAACCAAGAGAGAGAGAAAAGGCAGAACTGAGATTTGGACACAAATGTGGGAGAATCCAAAGTCAATATTTTAATCCATAATTGGAAGCCATTTATACATTGTCAAAAAAATAGCATTCATGCCAAAGAGTCATTGTTACTATTCCATTTTAGCTTTTGTGTTATAGTTTGGGTGTCCTTTTAGGAGTTATTTAAATGGGGGGAAGCATTTTAAGAAGCTTGTAGTGGTAGTTAGGAATAAAAGCCTTAAAATTAGATAGACTTGGAATTTTGTCCCAATTCTGCCACACAATAGCTCTGTGATTTTCAACATTATTTCACATCTCTGAGCATCAGTTTCTTCATCTGTAAAATGGATTTAATAATAATAATCCTTACCTCATCATGAAGATTACATGAGTTCATATGTGTAAAAATTTTACTATAATACCTAGAATGTAGTAAGTACTCAGTAAATATTACTTATACATATTATAGAGATGGAAAAGAAAATTCTAGGGACACTCTAGCATTTAGCCTCAGTTTGACATTATTCTGAGTGGCAAGAAAAATACACAGGTAGTAGTTCCACCACGTGTGCCACCATTCAAGAGGAAGGCCTTCTTCTGAGCAGGAGAGGCAGGCAGCAGTCACCTACAAAGCCAGCCTCAACAAATGACAGCTGCAGCATTGCCCAACAGCACCGTTTGTATGCTGACGGTAATGGTAAATGGCAGAATGTACTCCTAGACAGTAGCTCAGTCTTCTCAGTCACACCTGAGGAATCTTCCTTTCAAAATCCAGGTACCAAGCTACCAGACACTCTTCATCTTCCATTTGTTTCTCTTACTCACCAGAAATTGCTTATCAGGCCAAGGCAACTCAAGATGCAAGCCCCAGGTTCCTCATCTTTAGAGGATCAAAAAAAAAAAAAAAAAGATAACCAAAATCACATTTATATTTCCAGGCCAAAAAAATCTAATTAACTTATAAACTCAGAGGACAACATATGATAATATTATTGCCAAGGAAAATAGATCTAGGTAGACCTGAGTTTAAACATGGCTCTGTAACTTACATGCTATGTGACCTTAGGCAAGTGACCTAAGTCTCCTAAGCCTCATATTCTATAAGATGAAGGACAGTAGTGGTTGCTGCAAATAGTAAATGAAATGTTAGATGTGAAAGTGCTTTGCAAACACTAAGGGATATATGAATAGTATATGCTAATGTAGTCAGGCATATGCAAATAAAAATACTAAAAATAAAAAATTGCTCTAAGACTGGTTAAAAATTCTAACATAAAAAGAACCACAAATGAATTATACATTATGTATTATTTATTTATTATTTCTATCATTTTGACTGCCAAACTTCTAGAAAATACAGGTATAATTTGAAGCAAAAGAAGGAATAAATAGAGATCTATGGCGAAATTTTGAAGAAACCTTGTGGGTATGTTTTAGGGCTAGATGACACTAGCTCTTCAAAATGTCTCAATTCTCTGTAAAATACATGGTTTCCCTTTTTTTTTGATTTGGGGGTGGTGATGATAAAGGATAACCCGTGGTGAAGCGTTCTTCAAGACTCCCAAAGAAAAGAAAAGCATATGTAGGCACATTCTAAGCTGGAAAGGATAAATACTGCAGACACCCTGACTCTCCCCTGACAAATCCCATTGTTAGGTTTCCCAAGCAGAGCCCAGGCAGTCAGGACTGCATTACTATCATACGATCACTAGGGGCACCCTCGGTGCCTCCAATTTCCTGGAAATTATTAGTAACCAGAGCAATTTTTCTTCCTACCTTTGCTGAAATAGTGTAAAATTCTGAAAAGTGACTTCACAGAGAAACTAAGGAAAAACAATACAGAAACAGGCAAAAAATAATTCAAGAGCAGAGAGACCAATGAGTTCAGAGAGCACTAATTTCTTATATCTATTTGCATAAACTCTAATTACATAACTTGGCAGTTATCTACCAAATTTGAATGGAAAATATTCTTCAGCCAAACAATTCTACTTTCAAGTCTCTTCAGAGAAATTCTTGCATGTGAGCAGAAACAGGAATTTGCAAGGATGTTCAGTATAGAACTGCTTGTAATGAAGAAAGAAAAGAGGGGTGAGGGAGAGGAAAGGAGGAAGAGAAGAAAGAGGGAGAGAAAGATGGAGTTAGGGAGAAAAAGAAAAAAGAAAGAAAGAAAGAGAAAAAGAAAGGAAAAGAAGGAAAAAAAGAGAAACATTTATATCAACTATGGTTTATCCAAACAACATAGAATACTTAGCAACCATTTAAAAGGAGATAGATCCAACACTGAAAAACAATGTTAATGAATTGTTGAATGAAAAAGAAGCAAACTGTACAGTAACACATACAGTAGGATTTTATTTATGTGGAAAAAACACAAAGTCAAACATATTTCTATTTCTGCATATGTAGTCAAATTCATAGAAAAATTTCTAAGAGATGCACATCAACCTGATGGTTAAAGGAAGGTCAAAGAGAATTTTTGCTTTGTCTTTACTGTGTGAGTTTCTATTAAGTTTTTAATTTTACTTCTATTATGCTCACACACAACGTTATATTAGTTTCAGGTGTACAATATAGTGATTTAACAATTTTATACATTACTCAGTGTTCATCATGATAAGTGTACTGTTTAACCCCCATCATCTGTTTCACCCATTCCCCTCATCTCCACTCTGATAACCATCAGATTAGTCTCTATAGTTAAGAGTCTGTTTCTTGGTTTGTCTCTTTTTTCCTTTGCTCATTCTCTTTGTTTCTTAAATTCCACATATGAGTGACATCATATGGTATTTGTCTTTCTCTACCTGACTTATTTCACTTAGTATTTATAATCCCTAGCTCTGTCCATGTCATTGCAATTGGCAAGATTTCATTCCTTTTTATGGATGAAAAAATTCCATTGTATATATACTCCACTTCTTCTTTATCCATTCATCTATTGGTGGGACACTTGGGCTGTTTCCATAATTTGGATATTGTAAATAATAGTGTAATAAACATAGGGCTATATGTAAACATAGGGCTACATGTACCTCTATGAATTAGTTTTTGTGGTTTTTTAAAAAAAATTTTGGATAAATACCCAGTAGTGCAATTACTGATTCCTAGGGTAGTTCTATTTACCCTACTGTTTTCCACAGTGGCTGGATCAGTTTGCATTCCCACCACCAGTGCACAAATATTCCTTTATCTTCACATCCTCACCAACAACTTGTAATTTCTTGTGTCTTTGTATTGTAGCCATTGTGACAGATGTGAGGTGATATCTCATTGTAGTTTTGATTTGCATTTCCCTGATGATTAGTGCTATTGAATACATTTCAGGTCTCTATTTGCCAAGTGGATATCTTCCTTGGAGAAAATCCGCTCATGTCTTTGGCCCATTTTTTAATTGGATTATTTGTTTTTTGGGTGTAGAGTTGTATCAGTTCTTTACACATTTTTGATAATAACCCTTTATCGATATGTCATTTGCAAATATCTTCTCCCATTCCATTGGCTACCTTCTGGTTTTCATAACTGTTTCCTTCACTGTGCAGAAGGTTTTTATTTTGATGTAGTCCCAGCTTTTTTTTTTCTTCTTGCTTTTATTTTCCTTGTCTCAGGAGACATTCTAGAAAAATGTAGTTATGGCCAATATCAGAAAAATTACTGCTTGTGCTCCCTTCTAGGATTTTTATAGTTCCAGGTCGCATATTTAGGTCTTCAATCCATTTTGAATTTATTTTTGTGTGTGGTATAAGAAAGTGGTCCAGTTTCATTCTTTTCATACAGCTGTCCAGTTTTCCCAAAACCATTTGTTAAAGAGACTTTTTCCCATTTCATATTCTTGCTTCCTTTGTTGAACATTAATTGACCATACAGCTGTGGGTTTATTTCTGGGTTCCTATTCTGTTCCATTGAACTATGTATCTATTTTTGTGCCAGTACCATACTGTTTTGATTACTATAGCTTTGCAATATAACTTGAAGTCTGGAGGGATGTCTGGGTGGCTCAGTTGATTAAACATCCAACTTTGTCCAAATATTTTTTAAAATATTTTAAAGATTTTATTTATTTATTTGTGTGTGAGAGAGAGAGAGTGAGACAGCACAAGCAGGGGCAGTGGCAGAGGGAGAGAGAGAAGCAGGCTACCTACTGTATCACATGATTAACTTGCAAATATTATACCACCCTTGCAATCCAGGAATAAATCCAATTTGATTGTGGTGAATGAGTTTTTAATGTATTGTGGAATTCAATTTGCTAGTATTTTGTTGCAGTTTTTGCATTTATGTTCATCAGAGATATGGCATATTGTTCTCTTTTTTTTTTTTTGTGGTGTCTTTCTCTGGTTTTGTTATTATGGTGATACTGGTCTCCTAAAATGAGTTTGGAAGTTTTCTTTCCTTTTCAATTTTTTGGAATAGCTTAAGAAGTATAGGTATTAACTCTTCTTTAAATGTTTGATACAATTCACTTGTGAAACATTCTGGTTCTGGACTTTTCTTTGTTGAGAGTGTTTTGATTTTTTATTTCATTTCATTGCTGGTAATCAGTCTGTTCAAATTTTCTATTTCTTCCAGCTTCAGTTTTGGTAATTTATATGTTTCTAGGAATTTATCAATTTCTTCTAGGTTGTTCAATTTGTTGGGATATAATTTTTCATAATATTCTCTTAGAATCCTTTTCATTTCTGGGGTATTCATTGTTATTTCTCCCCTCTCAGTGATTTGGTTTATTTAACTTCTCTTACTTTTTTTAGTGAATCTGTTTAGAAGTTTATCAATTTTGTTGTATCTTTCCAAAGAACCAGCTCCTGGTTTCTTTGATCTCTTCTATCATTTTTTAGTTTCTACATCATGTATTTCTGCTCTATTCTATATTATTCCCTTCCTTCTGCTGGCTTGGGGTCTTGTTTGTCCTTCTTTTTCTAGTTTATTTAAGTATTAAGTATAAGATTAGGTTGTCCATTTGAGATTTTTCCCTCTTGAGGTTAGCCTGTATTGCTATGAATTTCCATCTTAGACCCACGTTTATGGTATCCCAAAGGTTTCAGACCGTTGTGTTTTCATTTTCATTTGTTTCCATGTAATCTTTTATTTTTTCTTTGATTTCTTATTTTTTTAAAGATTTTATTTATTTATTCATGAGAGACACACAGAGAGAGGCAGAGACATAGGCAGAGGGAGAAGCAGGCTTCCGGCAGGGAGTCTGATGTGGAACTAGATCCCAGGAACGCGGGATCACTACCTGAGCCAAAGGCAGATGTTCAACCACTAAGTCACACAGGTGTCCCCCCCTTTTTAATTTAAATTCAATTAATCAACATATAGTACATCATCGGTTTCAGATATAGTTCAATAAATCATCAGTGAATTATATATACAGGCATATAACATCCAGTACTCACCACATCATGTGCCCTCCTTAATGCCTATTACCCAGTCACCCCATTCCTCACCCGCCTCCCCTTCAGCTACCCCCAGTCTGTTTCCCAGAGCTAAGAGTCTCTCCTGGTTTGTCTCCCTCTCTGATTTCTTTCCACTCAATTTTCCCTCCCTTCCCTTATGATCCTTTTCAGTATATTTTTATTCCACATATGAGTGAAACCATATGATAATTATCTTTCTCCAATTAACTTCTTTCACTTAGTATAATGTATAATACCCTCCAGTTCCATCCATGTGAATGTAAATGGTACATATTCATCCTTTCTAATGGTTGAGCAATATTCCACTGTGTATGTGTATGTGTGTGTGTATATATATATATATATATATATATATATATATATACATATATATGTGTGTGTGTGTGTGTGTGTATGTATATACACACATCTTCTTTATCCATTCATCTATCAAAGGACATCTCAGCTCCTTCCACAGTTTGGCTATCATGGACATTGCTGCTATAAACATTTGCTATAAACATTGGGGTGTAGGTGCCCCATTGTTTCACTATATCTGTATCTTTGGGGTAAAATATACAGTAGTGCAGTTGCTGGGTCATAGGGTAGCTCTAGTTTTAACTTCTTGAAGCAACTCCATTACTATTTTCCAGAGTGGCTGTACCAGCTTGCAGTCCCACTAACAGTATAAGAGGGTTCCCTTTTCTCCACATCCTTGCCAACATTTATTGTTTCCTGTCTTGTTAATTGTAGCCATCCTAACCTGTATAAAGTAGTACTGTGTTATGATTTTGATTTGTATTTTTCTGATGAACAAGTGATATGGAGCATTTTTTCGTGTTCTGTTGGTCATGTGTATGTCTTCTTTGGAGAAACATCTGTTCATGTCTTCTGCCTGTTTCTGGACTGGATTGTTTCTTGGGTGTTGAGTTTGGTAATTTATTTATAGATCTTGGATACTAGTCTTTTATCTGATATGTAATTTGCAAATATCTTCTCCCATTCCATAGGTAGCCTTTTAGTTTTGTTGATGTGAGCATTATATAGTTATGTCCATGAGATGAGGTGAGCATAGGGTCCTCCTACTCTACCATTTTTTCCCTGAATCTTATTGTGTGCATTTTTAAAATGAGAATGTATTTCATATACTTATATTTTCTTTTTAATTAAGAAAAATAATTGTAATATCTAGCCACAGACCAGGAACCCAAAGTGGCTTCCTCAGGGCACTGTAACAACCAGGGGCTGTCTGCATTGCAGTGTGGGCAGGCTCAGTTTGCCCACTCTGGTCTGGTCTGCTCTGGTTCTACTTCAGACCGGCAGCCTCCATAGCTTGCCTAGGCTCTTCCCTAGTTTTTAGTTGGAATTTCCCTTTCTACTGCTCTTAAAAGCATTTATTTTTTTATCATTCATTTAAATCCATGAACCATTTTTGAGTACCCACTGTTTACTAGCAGCTGAGAATAAAATTATAAATAAAAACAGATACAGCCCCTTCTTATGATCTGGAGCCTGCAGTTAGTACTCTAAAATGAGAAGCGCCTGAGCACAGTACAAGGTTTCGGTTTCAGCTTTGCATGACTTGGGATGCAGTGTTCTCATCTATAACATTGAATGATAATTCCACCTATCTCATAACCTTATAGTGAGGATTCAACAAAGTAGTGAAGTAATTCATAGAAAAGAGTTTCTGGAATATAGCAACTACTTGGAGAATGTTAATGTGCCTGCTTCCATGTACTTATTTTCCTGCACTAACCTTTTGAAAATAATAATAGTTATTATAGCAAACGTTTATATTGCTTTTATTATGTGTCGGGCACTATTCTAAGTGTTTTACACCTATTAGCCCATTCAATACTGTCAAAAACCCTATGAAATAGATACTAATTACCCCATTTCCAGATTGGGAATTTAAGGTACAAGTTAAACAACTTACCTGAGGTCACATAGTTAATAAGTGGCAGAGATGGGATTTGAAGCAAAATAGTTTAGTGCCAGTCTACGTTCCTAACTATTCTTTGTTCCTTATAAGTATTTCTAAGACTATGGGACCCTGTCCTCCCTCCTCCAAGATCCATTCCTCTGTTTCTTCATTCATTCAACAGATACTTATTGAAGACCTACAACGTGCTAGGCAGTATTCAAGGCATAATGCTATAACAATGAAAGAGATCTGCCACCATAAAGTATCTAGTGGGGCACAGTAAGTAAAGAGTGGTGAGAGAAAATGAATCAATATATCATATAGCATCATGTAGCTTTACATGTTTAAAGAAAATAAAGATGAGTTTTATCCACTTTGTCTGAACCAGTCACTAGTTGCAAATTAAGGTAGTTTATCCTCTTTGGAGAAAGTCAGGTTTGCTGCCTATTGTTCTGGCTTATAGGAAGGCACATGGCTTCTGTGACAGCTTTTTCCTCATCTCATTCCCTCTTGCCTACTGAGATAGCCAAAAGATGTAGCTTAGTCGCTTTCAGAAGCCCAAGCTCCTGAGGAGCCTGCCCACTTATTCCTATTGCATAGGACCCAAATGTTTCTCAGTCCATTTGTAGAACAAATATTACAATATACTCTGAAGCTGGAGAATGCTCAGGGCTTTCCTAGCTCAGGTTCTCAGCTCTTCCTGGGTCCTAGAAGCTCTCTTCCTGGCCCTGCCACAAGTGGATGATCTCACCACATTCCAACATCGCCAGTCTGACATGATAAAAATATTTCCAGCATCTAATAACCATCTGTTCCACTTCTGGCCCTTTAAGCCAGGGAGCTCTGCCAGGCACCATGCACCATAATGCCAAACTTAAAAGTAAAGCAGCCAGCTATTTTTCCAGCAAAATGGGTTTATTCAGGAATAGCAGAGGAATTGCAATTCAGGATACAGTAGCTATAGAAAACCAGAGGCAAGTCCAGAGATCAAAAGAGAAGGAACATTACTTTAAGGAGAAAGAAGATTCTGGGAGGTTGTCTTCTGAATGATTGTGTAATCAGAGCACAGGAATGCAAGAGTACTTGGCTCTGGAGGTTCCAAACAGACCAGGCTTGGCCACTTGCCAATGACAAAATCCAAAAGCATAGAGATGAGTGATGGTGAAACAAGAAAGGAATTTGGTTCAGTGAGGCCAATGCCAGGAAGACAGTGGACTAATGTCTCAAAGACTGTCTCCAAAGTGCTGAAACTACTTCTAGGTTTTATATAAGGAAAAATGGGACAAAGGTCAGTGGGCATATGCAGCTAGGCAGTAAATGTCAGGTCAATCACAGTTTTGGAATCAATCATGTAGGGTCTTGCTGATGTTGGGACAGACACTATGGCTTGAGAGAGTAGTTTTGGTTCTAATTACAGTATGTTCTGCCCCACTTGGTCTTTCCCCAAGTTAGAAGAAAAGCTGGAAAGAAGAACTTAATTAGAAAGTACAGACTGAGATCAAAATGGAGGTAGTTGTAGGTCTCTTTCAATTGTCCATTGGAGGAAAGCTAGAGTGGTAATGATTTCTCATCAGCTGAGTTGTGATATTTTCTTACTAGGTTGAGCTTGTTGCTGCTCAAGAAGAAATTCTTCCTTTCTCCTGCTGGAGAAAGGCAGTCTCCTTCCTGTTGGGGTCTGCAATTGATGATGAGTGGTATTGATAGAGGCTGGCTGGGTCTAAGAACCCCAGAGGGGGTCCCAAAGGACCAGCCAAGAGTGTCCTTGGTTTCATGCAGAATAGAAATAAACATGAGCTGAGAGGAAGTGAGAGCAGAATTTATTGAAGATATAGTGTAGGTATGGACAGAGCATTTGGGAGACTCAGGAAAGAAGAGTCTCCTTCTCTGCTTGGGGTATGGAGTTTTTATTGAGGACAATGTTCAGTGCACATTTCTCAGGAATCCAGGAACAAAAGTGAGTGTTTACATGTTTTCCATAAGTCACTTATGTTCTTGGGCCAGGGGTCTTGCTGAATCAGTGATCTTGGAAAATTCATGATAATCCCACCTGGTCACTCCTTAGATGTTAACTATTATGCTGGAAGACTCCGAAGAAATCATTAAGTCCTTGACTTTTACAAGAAGGACATATATTATCTGTTCTATAAGGTGTATGTGAGGTGTGGGTGTAGGTACTAGGGCCAGAAGCAGGAAAAGGAGCAAAAAACACTTTTTTGTGGGGTCCCTTTAGTTTCCCTGTCTCAGTAGAGCATGAGAGTTTTCACTTCTGGCTTACCAGCTCCATTCTAAATGAGGTGTCCTTTATTCATAGGTCCCTCCTTCCAGCCAGCTCCTTGGTAGATCTTAGCAATTAGGGGTGTATGTTCTGGAATCATAGAGATTGGGTTTGATTCCCAGTCCTGCCACTTCCTGGCTATGTAGCTGTGATATTGTGATTTAAAATAAGAATTACAGACTTGGTATGTGTTCTGTTTCTGACACAGAGCTCCTAAAACTCTCAGAATTTTCTAAGTGATAAGACCAATAAAGGTGTCATTTGCTACATTAATGAGGTGACTTTTGGACCACACCTAAGGTTGGGGGCTGGTTGCCAGGAGAACCAATCATGTAGTTAGAGGTTTGGGACTTTCAGTCCCACCCCTCTGAGCTCTGGGGAAGGGTAGGGTTGGAGGTTGAATCAATCACCAATGGCCAATGATTTCATCAATCATGCCTCCGTAATGAAACCTCCATAGAAAAACCCCAAAAGGACAGTTTCAGAGAGCTTCTGGGTTGATGGACATGTGGAAGTACTGGAAGAGCAGTGGGCTGGGAGAGGATATGGAAGCTCCCTGCCCCTTCCCATACCTTGTCCTATGCAATTCTTCCATCTGGCTGTTCCTGAGTTATATACTTTTGTAACAAATTGGTAATAATCTAGTAAGTAAAATATTTCTGTGTATTCTGTGAGCTGCCCTAGCAAATTAACCAAGCCCAATGAGGGGGCCATTGGAGTCTCCAGTCTACAGTCAGAGGGTCAAAAGCACAGGTGACAACCTGGACTTTCAAATGAGGCAAGGGGGGAGTCTTGTGGGACTGAGCCCATAACGTGTGGGATCTGATACTATCTTCAAGTAGATAGGGTCAGAATTGAACCGAGTTGTAGGACACTCAGCTGGTGTTACAGAATTGCTTGGTAGTGTGGAAAAACCCACATACATTGAAACTGGGTTCAGAATATTAGTAACCATAAGCCTTGATTTGGTTCTATAGTAAATGGGAATAATCATACTTACATTCTAGGGTTATGAGAAAGATTGCATGAGATAATGCATGTAGAGTGCTGAGTAGAGTGAATGCTCAATAAATGACCTATAAAAATTGTTGATATCCGGGAGGCCTGGGTTGCTCAATGGTGAGCATCTGTCTTTGGCTCAGGGTGTAATCTCAGAGTCCCAGGATCAAGTCCCACCATCCGGCTCCCTGCATGGAGCCTGCTTCTCCCTCTGCCTAAGTCTCTGCTCCTCTCTCGGTGTGTCTCTCATGAATAAATAAATAAAATCTGAAGTCTTGAGTGGGTGGGGCAAGATGGCGGAAGAGTATGGAGGCCAAGAAAAATTAAGGCCATTCCAACTCAAGTTTAGCATTAGCACAAGTACAGCCATCTTAGGCCCCTGTGAATAAATAAGAGCTGAACTTTACAGGAAAAACTGCAGAATGTCCTCGGCAGGGAAAGCCCCATATCAGAATGTAAACAGAACTTGAGAAATTCCTCCACCCCTTCTGGAGGTCCCCTAGACCAGCCCATAAAACTAAGCTGGAACCCACCTTGGGGTCCAAGTCCCTGCTCCGCTGTGTCGGGTATACTTGAACCCAAGCTCGAGCTTGTTAATAAACCCTCGTGTGTTTGCATCGTGTCGGCTCCTTGGTGGTTTCTCGGATTTGCAATCTTGGGCACAACAAAGAGAAGTGTCCCCAAGTCACCTGGTCCCACCAACTTACCCAGATAACTTTCAAATAATCCTAAACACCTACAAATTCGACCTGAGATTTAAAGAGACAACAGCCTGAACACTACAGAGAGAAGGGTTTTCGCTTCTAGCAAGGTAGGAAGGTGGAAAAAATAAAATAAAAAAGAATCCAGTGGGGGAGGGGCCCCGCGAGGAGCCGGGCTTAGGCCCCACCGCGAAAGCCTCCGGGTCGGAAAAACCCAGTCCCGGAGAAGCAGAATTTTAAAAATCCGCACCAGATTATTTTCCGATGGAAAGGCGCTCAGCAGGGAAACCGGGCAGAACCACAGGAGGGGCAGGGGAGCCTCCAGTCTCCCGGAGTCACTAATAGAGGAAGTGCTGCCCCGGGGGAGAGCGCGCTGCACTCCTTGGGCTGATCTCGGTCAAGGGCTGGAGCGCGTGCGGGCGGGGCCTCCGGAAAAGCTCAGGCAGTGGCTCCGTGCGGAGGGGGCTGCCCGGCAGGAGCACGATTCCAGCAGCACAGGCCCCGGAGCCCAGGGCGCCGGGGACACAGCCCTGTGCTTCCCCCAACCCCGGGACAGGCGGAGGCGGGGAGGACACAAGACAGCAAGGACGCTCCTGCCGCTGGGCGCCTCCGAGCTGTGCAGATCAGCGCTCCCCAACCCTGGAGCATCCAGGCCCCTGCAGACTGGGAGACTGCGGTAGTTACTGCGGGAGTGGACTCCAGAGCTGGAGAGCTGGCCGCCACCAGTGCGGTTGTTCCTCCTAGTGTCGCCCTGTGCCTGGAAGTGGCGGGGCGCCATGGGACAAAGGCCTCACGGGGTAAACAGCTCCCACTGAGCAGTGCACCCAGCGGGGAGTGGGGCAGCTCCGTCCAGGCACAGAGACCTGAGCACAGAACGCCCCTCCCCCAGAAAACCAGCTGGAAGGACACGGAAAGAGGGAGTTCTTGACCAAGCAGTGGTGGAAAGCTCCAGGGGAAGTCGAGGGATTTATAGTATATAGAACTAGGGGGTACCCCCCTTTTCCCCCTCTTTCCAGTACAACTTGTTTTTATATCCAATTTTTTATAAAGATTTCCAATATTTTTTCTCTTTTCCCACCTTAATTACAGTATTTTACCACCTCTTCATTTTTAAGTTTCTTCCTTTTTGACTTTCATATTTCTACAATTACATGTCTTAGATATATTTTCCGCTTCTGGATTCCCTTCAACATACTCAATTTAATTTTGGGAAATATACAATATATGTTTTTTTGTTTTGTGTTTTTTGTTTTCTCTGCCTCATTTTCTTGTACGATGACGGAAGTAAAAACCTTCTAAAACATGACCAGCATGCACCCAGAACCAAGTGTTTTACTGTGTTGGTTCATTCTGTGATTATATTCTCTCTTCATTCCCATTCTGCCCCCCCTTTTTTATCTCATTTATGTTTTGGTTGTCAATGGTGGGGGTTTCTACAAGTATTGCTGGTTTATATAAATTTGGGACTGAGCATTTTCTAACATACAGAACGCAATACACTCAGAACCAAGAGGATCACACTCTAGGACCACTGACATAGACTACATTCTCCCTTCACAACAACTTCTTCACCACCACCACCCTCAAGTCTGCCTCCATTTTTTCTTTTTTCTTCTTTTTTCTTTTCTTTTTCCTTTTTTTCCACTTGACTTTTGTTTTTTTCTCATCTTTCCTTTTTCTTTTATTTCTTCTTCTTTGGGACTCTTTTCCTTTGATTTTTTTACTACTTTGTTTTAAAATTTGTTTTTCACTTTAGCATTCCTTTTGTTTTATTTTGTTCTGATCTTCGTTTTCATTTTCTGGTCTGTACCCTCGTCAGAATCATCTAGGGTGAAATTTACTTAGGTTGTGGCTGATATTCTTGACTCAGCTGGCTCATACAGCCATTTTGCACTGATCAAAATGACGAGAAGGAATAATTCACCACAAAAGAAAGAAGCAGAAGCAGTACTCTCTGCCACAGTTACAGAATATGGATTACAATTCGAAGTCAGAAAGCCAATTCAAAAGCACAATTATAAAGCTACTGGTGGCTCTGGAAAAAAGCATAAAGGATTCAAGAGACTTCATGACTGCAGAACTTAGAACTAATCAGGCCAAAATTAAAATCAATTAAATGAGGTAGCCAGGGTGGCTCAGAGGTTTAGCGTCACCTTCAGCCCAGGGCATGATCCCGGAGACCCAGGATCAAATCCCATATCAGGATCCCTGGATGGAGCCTACTTTTCGCTCTGCCTGTGTCTGTGCCTGCCTCTCTCTCTCTCTCTCTCTCTCTCTCTCATTCTCTGTATCTCTCATGAATAAATAAATAAAAATCTTTTTATAAAAATCAACTAAATGAGATGCAATCCAAACTGGGAGTCCTAACGATGAGGGTTAATGAGGTGGAAGAAAGAGTGAGCAACATAGAAGACAAGTTGATGGCAAGGAAGGAAGCTGAAGAGAAAAACAATTAAAAGACCATGAGGAAAGGTTAAGGTAAATAAATGATAGCCTCAGAAGGAAGACTTTATGTATAATTGGGATTCCAGAAAGCACTGAAAGGGACAGAAGGACAGAAAGCATATTTGAACAAATTATAGCTGAGAACTTCCCTAATTTGGGGAGGGAAACAGACATTCAGAAACAGGAGATTGAGAGGTCCCCCCCAAAAAAATCAATAAAAAACATTCAACACCTTGACATTTAATATTGCCACTTGCAAATTCCAAAGATAAAAAGAAAATCCTTAAAGCAACAAGAGACAAGAGATCCTTAACTTATGCAGGGAGAAATATTATATTAATAGCAGACCTCTCCACAGAGACCTGTCAGGCCAGAAAGAATGGCATGATATATTCAGGATAATAAATGAAAATAACATGCAGCCAAGAATACTCTATCCAGAAAGGCTCTCATTCAGAATAGGAGGAGAGATAAAGAGCTTCCAATATAGGCAGAGACTGAAAGAATATGTGACCACCAAGCCGGCTCTGCAAGAAATATTAAGGGGGACACTGTAAAAGAAAGAGGAAGCCCAAAGAAATAATCCACAAAACAGGGACTGAATAGGTGTTACGATGACACTAAATTCATATCTTTTAATGGTAACTCTGAACGTGAATGGCCTTAATGATCCCATCAAAAGATGCAGGGTTTCAGACTGGATAAAAAAGCAAGACCCATCTATTTGCTGTCTACAAGAGACTCATTTTAGACCTAAGGACACCTCCATCCTGAAAATGAAAGGTTGGAGAACCATTGACCATTCAAATGATCCTCAAAAGAAAGCCGGGCTAGCAATCCTCATATCAGATAAATTAGAGATTATACCAAAGACTGTAATAAGAGATGGAGAGGGACATTATATCATACTTAAAGGGTCTATCCAACAAGAACATCTAACAATCATGAAATTTATGCCCCTAATGTGGGAGCTGTCAAGTACATCAATCAATTAATAACCAAAGTAAAGACATACTTAGATAATACCATACTGATAGTAGGTGACATCAACATGGCATTTTCTGCAAATGACAGATCTTCTAAGCACATCACCAAAGAAACAAGGGTTTTAAATGATACACTGGACCAGATGGATTTCACATATATATACAGAACTTTGCATCTGAACACAACTGAATACACATTCTTCTCAAGTGCACATGAAACTTTCTCCAGAATAGACCACAAACTGTGTCACAAATCAGGTCTCAACCGATGCCAAAAGATTGGAATTGTCCCCTGCATATTTTCAGATGACAATGCTTTGAAACTAGAACTCAATCACAAGAAGAAATTTGGAAGAAACTCAAACATGTGGAGGTTAAAAGAGCATCCTGCTAAAATATGAATGGGACAACGAGGAAATTCAAGAAGAATTAAAAAGATTCATGGAAACTAAAGAAAAAGGAGATACAAGCTTTCAAAAACTTTGGGATACAGTAAAAGCAGTCCTAAGAGGGAAATATGTCACAATACAAAGATCCCTCAAAAACTTGGGAAAAACTCAAATACACAAGCTAACCTCGCACCTAAAGGAAGTGGAAAACGAACAGCAAATAAAACCTACACCAAACAGAAGAAGAGAGATAATAAAGATTTGAGCAGAACTCAATGAAATAGAGACCAGAAGAACTGTAGAAGAGATCGACAAAACCAGGAGTTGGTCCTTTGAAAGAATTAATAAGAGAGATAAACCATTGGCCAGCCTTATTAAAAACAAAAGAGAAAAGACTCTAATTAATAAAATTATGAATGAAAGAGGAGAGATCACAACCAATACCAAGGAAATACAAACGATTTTAAAAACGTATTATGAGCAGCTACACGCCAATAAATTAGGCAATCTAGAAGAAATGGATGCATTTCTGTAAAACCACAAATTACCAAAACTGGAACAGGAAGAAATAGAAAACATGAAAAGGCCAATAACCAGTAAGGAAATTGAAGCAGTCATTCATCAAAAACCTCCCAAGACACAAAAGTCCAGGGCCAGAGGGCTTTCCAGTAAAATTCTATCCAATGTTTAAAGAAGAAATAATATCTATTCTACTAAAGCTGTTCTAAAGGATAGAAAGGGATGGCATACTTCCAAACTCGTTTTATGAGGCCAACATCATCTTATTTCCAAAACAAGACCAAGACCCCACCAAAAATAAAATTATAGACCAATATTCCTGATGAACACAGTTGCAAAAATTCTCAACAAGATACAAGCCAGTAGGATCCTAGAGTACATTAAGAAGATCATTCACCATGACCACGTGGGATTTATCCCTGGGATGCAAGGTAGGTTCAATACTTGTAAAACAATCAACATGATAGGTCACATCAACAAGAGAAAAAACAAGAAACATATGATCCAATATGTGCAGAGAAAGCATGTGACAAAATAGGTGCAGAGAAAGCATGTGACAAAATACAGCATCCATTCCTGATCAAAACTCTTCAAAGTGTAGGGATAGAGGCAACATTCCTCAGCATCTTAAAAGCCATCTACAAAAGGCCCGCAACAAATATAATTCTCAATGGGGACACACTGAGAGCCTTTCCCCTAAGATCAGGAACACGACAGGGATGTCCACTCTCACCACCGCTATTCAACATAGTACTAGAAGTCCTAGCCTCAGCAAACAGGCAACAAAAAGAAATAAAGGGCATTCAAATGGGCAAAGAAGAAGTCAAACTCTCCCTCTTCGCAGAGGGCATGATACTGTACCTAGAAAACCCAAAAGACTCCAACCCAAGATTGCTAGAACTCATACAGCAATTCGACAGTGTGGCAGGATACAAAATCAATGCCCAGAAGTCAGTGGCATTTCTATACACTAACAATGAGACTGAAGAAAGAGAAATTAAGGAATCAATACCATTTACAATTGCACCCCAAATCATTAGATACCTAGGAATAAACCTAACCAAAGAGGTAAAGGATCTATACCCTAAGAACTACAGAACATTTTTGAAAGAAATTGAGGAAGATACAAAGAGATGGAAAAATATTCCATGCTCATGGATTGGAAGAATTAATATTGTGACAATGTCAATTTTACTCAGGGCAATTTACACATTCAATGCAATCCCTATTAAAATACCATGGACTTTCTTCAGAGAGTTGGAACAAATAAGATTTTTGTGGAATCAGAAAATTCCCAGAATAGCCAGGGGAATATTGAAAAAGAAAACCAGAGCCAAGGGCATTTCAAGTTGTACTACAAAGCTGTGATCAAGACAGTGCGGTACTGGCACAAAAACAGACACATAGATAAATGGAACAGAATAGAGAATTCAGAAATGGGCCCTCAACTCTATGGTCAACTATAATTCAACAAAGCAGGAAAGACTATCCACTGGAAAAAGGACAGTCTCTTCAATAAATGGTGCTGGGACAATTGGACAGCCACACATAGAAGAATGAAACTGGACCATTCTCTTACACCATGCACAAAGAGAAACTCGAAATGGATGAAAGATCTAAATGTGAGACAAGAATTCATCAAAATCCTAGAGAAGAACACAGGCAACACCCCTTTTGGAACTTGGCCACAGCAACCTGTTGCAAGATACATCTATGAAGGCAAGGGAAACAAAAGCAAAAATGAACTATTGGGACTTAAGATAAAAAGCTCTGCACAGCAAAGGAAACTGTCAAGAAAACTAAAAGACAACCTACAGAATGGGAGAAGATATGTGCAAATGACCTATCAGATAAAGGGCTAGTATACAAGTCTATAAAGAACTTATGAAACTCAACATCAAAGAAACATGCAATCCAATCTTGAAATGGGCAAAAGACATGAACAGACAGAAATGTCACCAAGGAAGACATACACATGGCCAACAATTACATAAGAAAATGATCTGCATCTCTTACCATCAGGGAAATACAAATCAAAACCACAATGAGATACCGCCTCACACCAGTGAGAATGATGAAAATTAACAAGGCAGGAAACAACAAACGTTGGAGAGGATGTGGAGAAAGGGGAACCCTCTTGCACTGTTGGTGGGAATGCAAACTGGTACAGCCACTCTGGAAAACTGTGTTTCCTCAAAACGTTAAAAATAGAGCTACCCTACGACCCAGCAATTGCACTGCTGAAGATATATCCCAAAGATACAGATGAAGTGAAAAGCCAAGACACTTGCATCCCAATGTTTATAGCAGCAATGTCCACAATAGCCAAACTGTGGATGGAGCCTCGTTGTCCATCGAAAGATGAATGGATAAAGAAGATGTGGTCTATGTATACAATGGAATATTACTCAGGCATTAGAAACGGGAATACCCACCATTTGCTTTGATGTGGATGGTATTGAAAGGTATTATGGTGAGTGAAGTAAGTCAATCGGAGAAGGACAAACACTATATGATTTCATTCATATGGGGAATATAAAAAATAGTGAAAGGGATAATAGGAGAAAGGAGAGAAAATGAGTGGGAAATATCAGAGAGGGTGACAGAACATGAGAAGCTCCTAACTCTCGAACTAGGGGTAGTGGAAGGGGAGGTGTGTGGAGGGATGGAGTTACTGGGTGATGGGCACTGAGCCCATGGTTTCTGTGACCACATTCTCACAGAATCAAGGGCCTGTAGATTTTTGTGTCAAGTTAAGGATGCAGGTGGGGATCCTTCTCTACTTATACCCTGACACCTCCTCAAATTAATATTAAAGGAGAAACTTTGCTAGCATACACTTTGAACGTGTCCCACCAGGGAGGCAGCTACATAGCACACCCACTGAATTTGCTTGGTCTGCTCAAAATTGTAGAAATGATTGGGATATGTCCTACATCTCAACCTCAATTACAGGAGAGGGAGACATTCCAAGTTCTCATAGAACTGTAGGGAGGATGGCTCTAACCTCCAGTCTATTCCTGTTCCAAAAATGTTAGTTGCCAATCCAATCAAAACTAGCTGCCTTGTGAATGGGAAGCCTAGAAACCCATTGAGTACCAGCTCCCACAGAACTATAGTCATTGGCCATCAAAATCTTCTAGTTTCCCCTCATGGGGTGCCTGGGTGGCTCAGTCAGTTAAGTGCCTCAACTCTTGATCTCAGGTCTTGATCTCAGGGTCATGAGTTCAAGCCCTGCATTGGGCTCCATGCTGAACATGGCACTTACTTAAAAAAGAAGAAAGAAAAAAGAATAAAATCTGCCAGTTTCTCCTCATTCTCAGCTTCTGTCTAGTGAAGATTCACGCCTTCACTCTTCAATAGAAAATTACGTACACTCTGTACTTTATTTCCCACTATGACCACTGGCATTGTCTATCACCTAGTTAATTCTTACTTGTCCTTCCATCAAATCTTCCTTGATCACTTAAGTCTCCTCTATACATAATAATACAATTATTCATAACAATTACTGAATTTACAATTTTTATATCTTGGACTTGTACATCCACATGTTTGTGATTCAACCACATGAATGGGAACTTACAAGGGCAGATCATATCTAGTTTTGTTCACTCTATATCCCCAGCACCAGCACAGCACCAATAATCACTGGTTGAATGACATGAATGAATTATTAGTATGGATCACTTCCTGTTAATCTTTGACCTCTGGAAACAATTCTGCAGCCCAAAAACTCACAAAGCAAAACCAAAAGGGTTTATAGTATGGCCCAATTCAAAGAAGGCTGCAAAATAGTGACTTCTTTTCAATTCAACCTCAGTATGAATACAGTCCTTCTTTGTTTATGTAATGCCCCATCATCTTTTAATGATTATTATTTTCTAACAAACTTTTTTAAATATTTTATTTATTTATTCATAGAGACACACACAGAGAGAGAGGCAGAGACACAGGCAGAGGGAGAAGCAGGCTCCATGCAGGGAGCCTGACGTAGGACTCGGTCCCTGGTCTCCAGGAACACACCCCAGGCTGCAGGCGGCGCTAAACCGCTGCGCCACCGGGGCTGCCCTCTTTTAATGATTATTGAATAGGATCCATGCTAGTTTTTTCTCTTGGCAACTTGAGTACACTGGGAACTATATTTCCTCAAATCCTTTTCTTGGATAGTATTTACTTAGAGTTGGCAAAAAGTGCGATTGTGAGAGATTTCAGAAACAGAAGTAAAGCAATAGCCATTACACTAAAAATGTCATCTTTGGTTAGAAGCAGTAAGAGACAGAGGTGTGGATAGATTCCAATTTGCTCCCATGTTTTTCTGCTCCATCTCCAGCTTTTCTTCCCTTCCTAAGGCTCACCAGCAGATGCTTCACTGCAAACTTACAGAGACAATATAACCAAACAAAACCAACAACCTTCCATAGTCTTTTGCGTCATCCCCTTTCACAGCCAACCCTCACAGCCTAACAGGTCTACCTTTTAGATTTCCCTCTGAGGACCAAATCTTGCAACCGCTCTGGAGTTGATTCGTAGCCTTTATGGTGATTTTTGAACTATTTTTTTTTCACATCTTTATTTCTCTTCTGCAATGTGTTCCTCACACTATAAGCAGTCTAATTCTTTTTTTTCTGTAAGATGTGTAATTCTTATCATAAATTTGCTATACTACAGAACTGCCCTCCTGATTGAACTCTGACTGATACAAGATCCTAAACAAACCACTCAATTGAAGTATCATTGGCTTTTAAAAATTATATGGTGCCAAGGTAAAATTAGAATGATCTTACCTTGCCTTATTTTCACTTCCTATCCTTCCTGAATCTTCCATCTGTATTTTCTCATCTCCCAATGGGGAAGAATATGAAAAGCTTTTAAATCCATTCCTTTACCTTTACTCTTTTTGTAAAAGTTTTTTAATTACTCAGGTAATACAAAAATAGAATGTATTCTCATCATAAAATGTCTACAAGTTATGTCTAAATAAAAATTTTCAAAATGTTAAACATATAGAAATATATAAAGTAAAAATAAAACCTTCTCTTTACTATCATTCTCCATTCTATATCACTCCCTGGAGATAACCTCAATGCTAACAGTTTTGTGTATATCCTCCCAGAATTTTTCCTATGTATGTGCAAATACATGCATAGAATTTGGGTTTTCTTCTTCAGAAAATTGGATCATTCTGTAAACACTTTTATGCTACCTACTCCTTTCATCTAAAAATATGCCTTGGAGATCTCTCTATGTCAATACAAATAGGTCTGTTCCATTTTGTTTATAGCTGCACAGTAGTATTTTATAGCAAGGAGGTACAGTAATTTATTTAATCTTTCCACTACAGATGGACCATTAGGTAGTTTACAGTCTTTTAAAACTATAAACATCCTTATATAAGTCTCCTCTTACAGATGTGCAAGCATTTTTTTATTTTTTATTTTATCTTTTTTGCAAGTATTTTTATAAATGAATTTGCTGCATCAAAGTATATTTGCATTTTAAATTTGATATGATAGTACCAAATTATTTAACAGAATGACCATATGGATCCCACCACTTGTGAGAATATCAGTTTCCCACACCCTAATCAACACTATATATTATCAATCTTTTTAATTTTTTGCCAACACAATGGACAAAGAAAATCTTTCTTTTTCCCTTGGACAAAGAAAATCTGATTTTTAAAAAATTTTTTATTTATTTATGATAGTCACACAGAGAGAGAGAGGCAGAGATACAGGCAGAGGGAGAAGCAGGCTCCATGCACCAGGAGCCCGATGTGGGATTCGATCCAGGGTCTCCAGGATCGCGCCCTGGGCCAAAGGCAGGAGCTAAACCGCTGCGCCACCCAGGGATCCTGAAAGTCTGATTTTTGTTTCATTTCTTGTTATCCTGATTACTAGTGAGAAAGAGCATCTTTTCATATGCTTATTGGTCATTAGTATATCTTCAATGATTTGCCTATTTATAGCTTTGCTAATTTTTTTAATGAGTTTTCTTATTGATTTGTAGAGCAGTTGGTATTACGGATATTAATCAATTGTCTTTTACATGTGTTGTAAATATGTTTTCCAGTGTGTGTTTTTTTTCTCTTTTCATTCTGTTTCGCAGGTCACAAATTCAAACAATTACAAAGCCAGGAAGGTAGTGTGGGTGTATGATGCTTGCCAGGTGTAAGACATAGAGGGATAAAGCAATAATGACCACTTCGTGGTATCGACATTCTACAAAAAATATTTAAAGCAACATTAAAAAAAAAAACATTTAAAGTTCTGTGCAGGAAAGCACCTTGCATGCATGGGCCATGAGGTTGAGACCTAGATTTCAGTGAGTTTTTGTTATTGTTGTTGCTGTGATGTTCAGAGGTTTTTGTTGTTTTTTTTTTACTTTTTTCTTTTTAATTTATTTTATATTGTTGAATTTGTCAGTGTTTTCCATTGTGGCTTCTAGGTTAACCTTAGTATCTTCCTTATGAAGGCCTTATTTTCTTGTATTTTATTCTAAGACTATTATAGATATTTTTATGTTCATTTCTTTAATCCAACTGGAATTTAGATTATGGTAAAGAAATAATTGTATTAAATCGTTATTTTTATCCTAAAAATCTTTTACTAAAGACTCTATCATGTTCCACTTAATTTAAATGTTATATTTATCACATGCTAAATTCCAATCTTAGAATAAAATGGTCTATTTTGGAATTCCATTAGTCTGTTATTGTATTCCTAAATTATATCCACACTGTTTTATTATAAGTTTGCATAATATTTTGATATCAAGTAGGAGGGTAGAGTCATTACTCATTTTTTTCTTTTTCAAATATCCTTGACATTTTCTTTTACAAAAGAATTTCATTTCAATTTCTTATGGTATCCTCTTGAAATTTTGTTTGAATTGTATTAATTTGGAGAATATTTACATCTTTAATTTTTTTTTTTTATTTTTTATTTATTTGTGACAGTCACAGAGAGAGAAAGGGAGAGAGGCAGAGACACAGGCAGAGGGAGAGGCAGGCTCCATGCACCGGGAGCCCGACGTGGGACTCGATCCCGGGTCTCCAGGATCGCGCCCTGGGCCAAAGGCAGGCGCCAAACCGCTGCGCCACCCAGGGATCCCGAATATTTACATCTTTAAAACTCTGTGCCATCCAATCCAATGGCATTCTTCCCCATTTATTTATATGCTATTATGTCATTCAATAGCCTTTAATAAATATCACTATGTAAAATTATTGCATGTTTTATTATGTTTATTCTGTCTTATTTTAGTCTTGTTACTAATGTGCATTACACCTTTTATTCATGACATTTTCTAATTGTTTTTTACTGGAAAGATAGTTACATTTGTATATTGATATTATATCTAGCCACTCTGCTAAACTCTATTAATTCTTAGGGTTTGCCAGTGGATTTTCATGGATTTTTCTAAATATGTAATCTTATTATCAGCAAATAATGACTGTTTTATCCTTTCTAATATTAGTACTTCCTAATTATCTTTCTTTTCTCCTCTCCTCCACTTTCTCCTTCTCTTTCTTCTCCAAATTGTATTGGCTAGGTACTCCAGAGTAACATTGAATAGAAGTGAAAGCAAGCATCTATGGCTTGTCTTGACTTTTTTAAAAAAAGATTTTATTTATTTATTCATGAGAGACATAGAGAGAAGGCAGTGACATAGGGAGAGGGAGAAGCAGGCTCCCCGCAGGGGGCCAGATGTGGGACTGGATCCCAGAACTCTGGGATCACGCCCTGAGCCAAAGGCAGACACTCAACCACTGAGCCACCCAGTCGTCCCAGCTGAGCCACTCAGGCGTCCCTCTTCCTGACTTTAATGAGAACGTGTCTAATATTTTATGATTAAGTATCATATGTACTATATATATTTCTAGTAGAAACCCTATTTGAAAGTTAAGGAAATTTCCTTCTTTCCATCATCTGTTATTTTTTTAAATCTAGAATGAGTATTGAATTCTATATAAGGCTTTGTTTTAACACCTATTTCAATTAACATGTTTTCTCTCCTTTAATATTTAACATTATGAATTACATTTATAGCTGTTGCAATGTTGAACCATTCTTCCCTTCCCAGAGTGAAATCCACTAATAACAATACTTTCTTATTTTAGTACTGCATTTGGTTTGCTAATACTTCATTTGGAATTTTTGTATCTATGGTAATAAGTAAGATTGACCTCTATGTCATCACTCTTCACTTGGGTAAGTTCTGCATATCAAATAAAAATCATACCATATCAAAAATTCTTTAAATAAATACCTATTCCAAGTAGTTTATTGGGCCAACCTTGAGAAATGTGTTTTCTGAACCCAGAGCTGAAATGTCTGAGTCGTATTTTGTCCATCTAATGGATTCTCATGACATTAAAAAACTCAACAGTTGTTCTGAACCAGAAGGATCCCAGTAAATTACATCTAGTTTTTCCTTCTGAACTATTCTAGTAGTCATCCTCCTTAGGAGAAAAAAATGTATCTGGTTCCTTGGTATTGCAGCAACATTCCAAACATTAAATATTTCTATTCTACTCCCACAGTAACTTTTCCTAGCTCATCATAGCCGTACGGAACTAACAACAAAAATTTTTGAATACCTACTACATATGAGGCACTCCTTTAATCTTCAAGCAACTCTATGTAAAAACACAATTTTATAGATAAGAAAATTCAGGGGCAAAGAGATTAAGTAAATTTCACAAGATTATAGAACTAGTAAGTAGCCAAGCCAAATTTCTGAATTAGTACAGTCTGATTTTAAAAGCCCTCCAATAACACAATGAGGGCTATCCTGAAACAGAGACACACACAACAGTAAATCAGTTTATTTCCATGCTTACAACTTCTTGTCAAGGCTGAATCCAGCCAAATTAAATTATTTTGCTTGGGAATAGTAATTGCTGTAGATTGAGGCCACCTTTGAGTAGTAGAAGTACTACTTTGAGATCAGCAACTTGATGATAATCACTTCCTAACTGTTGGGCCTTGAATAAATTACTTAAATTCCCTGAAAACCAGTTGTTCAATCTGTGAAGTAAGAAAAATAATAGTCTAGTTCTTGAAGGTTTTATGAGCATTAAAGCCAATACATATAAAAACAGTTACTCAGATCCTTCGCCCTTAAGAGTTCAAATATGTTCACAATTGCTATCATCAATACCAGATAGTAGAAAGACATGTTGCTGCTACAGACAATCCAGCTCCTGGATCTCTGGTCACCACCTCCGGTTTATGCTCAAATTCTAAAAAATACTCTGAAACTGTGTTGATATGCTTATCTAACAGCCCATTAGGCTGAACTAAAAATAAATAAAGTCAGGTACTGTAAAAAGTTTGCTGCATTTGAGGAATCCTCACTTCTAAACTTAGCAAAGCCTTAACAAAGTTTTTAATTTCAAGAAAAAGAAATCCCGTAAGCATCAAAGCAGAAAAATGAGTTAATTTGAAAGGAATAAATGTATATATTAACCCATTTGGCTTGATAATCTCCATTTGTCCCCCCAGATGTATCTCCTGCCTTCCCAGCAGTATTTTGGGAGGATAACCTATATAGATTGTATCACCTGAGCTTCTTCGATTTCCAGTTTACAGTCGGATTTGGAAAATGAGAGAAAATGGCAGGACATCTGAGAGTAGAAGAGTGAAGTCAAGGTACTTACTCCCCTCCAACTCTCTCTTCAACCCAGCCATTCTATAGATTGAATAATGTTTGTTTCTCTACCTGTGATGATCTTATCTGGAAGTACTCTCTCATAGTTACTGGTCTTAGCTTGGTGTAGTAACCACTCTTTCTAAACTGTGCTTTCAGGCCTACCAATAGTAACAGCTTCTTGCTGTTGCTACACTTGGGTGTCTCACTACCCTTTGTGGGTTCCTTATCTCCACCTACAATTCTGTAAATAGTCTCATCATTAGACTATCCCTAGTTGAACCATTTGAGGATTCCATCTCTTTGCTGTGATTCTGATCATCACATCAATGGAAGAATCATGGAAAAGATCAGAAATAGGTTGAGATTATTTCAATGAGAAAAGTAGAACTGTGAAAGAGAGGTCTCCTGAAAAGAACTGTCTTTTTAAAGGGATGAGGCTGTTGACAAAAATAAGATGCAGAGGCAGGAAAGAACCAGATAATAAATGCCTCAGCTTCTCTGTTCTTCTACCCTCCAATCTCCTGCAGTATGTGGAGTCTAAAAAAACTCATAGAACAAGAGACCAGATTTGTGATTGTCAGAAGCAGGGTTTGTGGGACAAGGATGGGGCAGGGGTGGAAGAAATGAGTGAAGGTGTTAAAAAAAGTATGAACTTTCAGTTATAAAATAAATGAGTAATAGAGATGTAATGTACACCACAGTGACTATAGTTAACAATACTGTATCGTATATTTGCAAATTGCTAAGAGATTAGAACTTAAAATTTCTCATCACAGGAAAAAAAATCTTTGTAACTGTGAGGTGATGAATGCTAACTAAACTAGTGGTAATTATTTTACAATATATGCATACATTGAATCATTATTTCACAATATATACATATATCAAATCATCCTAAACATATACAGTGTTATATGTCAATTATATCTCAATAAAACTGGGGGAAATTTTTTAATATTTTGAATGAATGAATGCTGAAAGACATTGGAACCATAACTATGAAATATGGGGAAAAGTTTGTAACCCAGGAATTTTGTATTTGGGAAAGCTGTCTTTCATATTTGAAAACGTTAAAAAATTGATATATGCAAGGGTTCAGGAGATACATCGGTCATAGATCCTTCTTAAAAGAAATGATGACATTTGGGTTGGTCAAAAAATGAGTTAAAAATAAGAGAGCAAGACTAAAGTAGTTGTGACTTTAAAGGAATAATATTTCATCTTTATTTCTAAGAATATATCCTAAGAAAAAAATTCTGAAATGCAAATAAATAGTTGTGCACAAGTATGTCTATAGCAGAGAGTGCTGTCTCCCAAAATCTCTTTTCTCTTTCCTCCGTAGTAATAGATATGCCAAGCATGTGATAGCCCAGCTATGCTACATATTCTAGCTTCATTTGGTTGTGTGTGGCTGTATGACTAAGAAATAAGCAAAACTGTGTGCTACTTCTGGATCAGAGCTTTTAAAAAGTAGGCATACCTCTGCCCTGCTCTTTTTCCTTTTCCTGTGAATCTGGGCATAGGTATTAAAGTGACACAGTTTTCAACAGGACAGGTAGAATGAAAAAAAACAAAACAGAAGAACTCTGAATTCTTGAATGATTGCATTAAGTAGAACCATAACCTGACTCAGAATTAATTATGTTGCTTGAAATAAATTTCTCTCTGATTTAAGCCATTACATGCTAGGCAGTCTATTTATTATAGCAGTTGGAATTATCTTAATACAATGCTCATTGCAGTATCACTGATATTAGGGAAATATCAAAAATGATATAAGATTAGGGAACTTCCAAACAATGGAAAATCATACGTTCCTCATAAAGTATGTGTATAATAACTCATAAGGGCATAGGGAAATACTTGCTACAAAATATTAATAAAAGAAAGTAATATATATATTATAATCTCAATTACATAAAGAAAATATATCAATTATAAAAAGACTAGAAGAAAATAGGCTAATATGTTTTTAGCAGTTCCAGCTTTTCATACTGAAATTGTGTTTTTTTTCCCAATTTATTCTTTGTTATACTTTCCAGATTTTCTATAATCATCATGTATTACTCTTATAATCATAAAAATTTGAGTGAAAACTTGAGAAAGACTGTGAAGATTAGGTGGAGACATTGAAAATGTTTAGGATATGATATTAATGAAAAAAGAGTAGAATACAAAATTATGTTCATTTGGATTGCAACTACTCAAAAAATGTGTATGCAAGTTTCAGTATGTAGGACAAATAAGTCTAAAGATCTAATGTACAATATGATGACTATTGTTAATAATACCAAATTGAATACCGGACATTTGCTAAGAGAGCAGATTTCAGGTGTTCTCATCACAAAAATATGGTAACAATGTGAAAGGATAATATAGATAAGTTGACTGTAGTAATCACTTTACTATGCATATCAAATCATAATGTGCACCTTAAATATGTGTAATTTTATTTAAAATATAAATTTAAAAAATAATTAAATTGGATGCAGACTAGGAAGGGAAATGCAAAGATGAAAACAGCTGCATGTTAGAGGGCTTGTGGATGATTTGTTTATTTTAAAACTTTTCTTCAATGTAATCATAATACTGTTTTATTCCAATAAAAACATGAAGTTTTTAACCTAGTTCCTTATCCTCAAATATTTATACTTTTTAGTGTTTATTAAACAGCAATATGAGCCTCAGCTGTGTTTGAGATTTTTCTGGATCAGATACTTCATGGACTACAATATAAAATGTTTTGAGCTTATTCCTTAACTCAGTTTATTCTTGAACCAATATATCTACCAGGTTAAAGGAATGGTTATTCAAAGAACAGGAAGAAACATTGCTGGTGATGTTGTACAGTATTTAATCTAATATTCTCCTGGCTATTTGCCTCCATCTCCTTTTCTTCTTGCTACTCCAGTTCAGATAATAGTTCAGGGCTGTTTACAAGTTAATAAAAGAGATGATGCAGGATTGTTGGGTGTTCTCGGGGAGCTGGTGATGGGTTTTTGTCATTGACACATTCTTCTGCAATGCTGGCCACTTAAATCCTATTAGCAGGATGTGCAATAGACTGAGAGTATTTTACTTGGAAAGGAATATATAAGTCTTACTCCTTTCAGCATATGTTCCTCCACACAAGTACTCCATACAGTGTAAAATTCTGCAAACACACCCTAACTTTCCCTGCACCCATTTGAACTCTGACTAGCCATCTGCTATTCCTCTACCTCTGGTATTGTTACATCCTAGCTCAGCTGAAATGAAAATTGACAGAACCTTCTTATGTGAAACAAGCTGGAAAGATAATGACAGAGGTGTCTGTGGTGTCTACTTGAACAAGAAAGAGGAAATTCAGACATCTTTCTTGCTTGCATTTTCATTGTGTGACTACTGCTCTGCTGCAAAGTAAGGACACTGCCTAGCTGCAGCATTAAATCCTCTCTGTTGAGGCTAGGGAGTAGCTCAGATGGATGGCAGCCCAAGAGATCTAGCATGTGCTAGACCCTGGAGCTGAAGATCAGCTGTCCTTTGCTATAATCCTTCCCCCCTTCAAAGAAAAGGCAAAGGTGTCTCTTTAATTAGAAAGTGTTTTTATGTACAGCCCTAGCAATGTCTCCATGAGGCACAAAATAACTTAGACTGGGTTTTGGGGAATAAACTATGGATTATTTGACATAATCCAATAATTTGGGAAAAGGAGCATCTGATTAAAACAGGCTGATCAGATATTGGCATTATTGAAAGAAGAAGAATATTCTAGGGGTCATCAAGCTTGCAGGGAAAGTCAAAAGAACTGGTAAGCCAGAAAGATTATAAGTTGCATGCAAAATATCTGAGGTCCTTCTAGTACTTTCCAAAGGCACAGTGCTGACATGCCAAATAACTGAGAGCAATAGCTACTTGAAGAAGAATCTTGCCATTTCCTTGGGGTGAATTTTCCTAAAATTCCTACTTGAAAAGGGCTAGTCACCTTAGCAAAACTGTAAAGTCTGTAATTTGGCTTCCACCTTTCCAATCTTTCCTTTCTCACCCTCCCAGTGCCCACCACTCCCACTTTCAAGCAGGCAATACTCTTGGACTCTGTCCTTTCTGCTAAGAAAATCTGCTCTGAAAAAGGATCTAACACTTCTGTGTAACTGTGGCCATGGCCCCTGTTACGAAGATTGGGAGAGTCAAAAATGGATTATGGAATGAAAGGCTCTGTCACCTTTTAAAATAATTTTACTCATCTGCCAGTAGGTGGGAGAAGTGATATATTTTTAGGAATGTGACTCCTGAAATCCTACTCCTTGGGTTTCTACTTTTCTGTCTAGGGCAAATTTTGAGGCATTAGCTAATTTTGCAGGCACAAGGCCTCCAGGGCCCAGACAAAATTTTCCAGAGTATTTCATATCCTACTTCTTTTTGGGTAAGGCTCAGACCCACTGATGGAGTTCTGGAAAATCATGGTCGATTACTCCTGGTGTTTATCAGTCTGAAACTGTTACATTGACTAATCTGTTGGTTATGAGTTGGGTCTAACGTTGGCCAATAAACTGTCCTTATTGTAAAGAATCTAACTCTAAACTTAAATTCCAGGCAGATACCCATAAAAATTGATTGCTTGGCATTAAAAAGATATTCTCCCTGGAAATTCAAAAGAAGGTAAAGTCATCATTGACAGGGTGGGACTTGGTAGACGTGAAGAACAGACTTCGAGACAGGTTTCATTGTGATCATAAGTTTCCAGCCACTCTGAAGTAGTTTACAAAAAGAGGAATATTCCATCCTCAACTCCCACATAGGAAACTTTTCATGGTCACGTTTCTCTCCTGGGACTGCAAGATCTTCCAAGCACGCCACACCCTTGCACTATGCAGGCCAATAAGAGTTAAACTGAGATTCCTTTAAGGTCCCCCGAGGGGCTGACCTGCCAAGTTTTTCCAGTGGAAAGTTTCAGATGTTCCTATTTCTGAAATAATGGCAAGGCTCCTCCGCCTTCCTTTCTGTTCCCTTCATGCACTCCTTTGCTTTTAGTTGTGGATGGAATAAAATTACAGAGAATCTCTCCTCGTCCATCTAGATCCATAGGAGGAATGGTGGCAGAGAGTGAGCATCTTACTTGTTCTTAATTATGTGGGCCTTCGTCATCTGTAGGCCATCTTCCCCTGCCTCATCTCTATTCCTAGAAAGTACTTTTGCCCCATATCTCCTCTCACCATTTCAATTTCCCTTTTTTTAGTTACCCTTATAATCTGTCCTTTCGAATTCTCTTGACATCCCCCTCCACCAGTCTGCAGGTCAATTCTACTCTTTTAGGGTTATAGGCTTTCCTAGAACTTATTCTTTTTTTCTGCTGTCTTTAACACCAATGATAACCCTTCCTCTATCTATGCCTGGGGTTTCTGTGATTCTGAAGGATCAAAGAAGTACAAAGAAAATTAAAGTACAAAGAAAATTACCTCAGTGTTTTGGGGGTATCTATTTCGTATGAATCATTTCTACAAAAAGAAGATACTTTTGTGAGGGAAAAGTAAGGGCCTGACTTGTTGACCCCTAAGAGCTCCAAATCTGTGTGGAGGGACAAATGGAAGTGGGGCACTTGCTCACTGAGGAGCTCAGCTCCATGAATGTTTCCTTTTAAAGCAATGCCTTGACTGAGATCTCCAGGGAAGGCCAATGTTGACATGTTTTGAGAAAGTTAGTGCAAAGTAGTGATAAGCATTTGTCAATCCCCTGCTGTGCTCCTGCCATCTGCTCTCCTGAGCTTGAGGGAGAAATCATGGGTTTATGACATCCTATTTAGAGCATTGCTTTTTCTCATCAGAGAGCAAGGGGAAGCTCCCTTTCCAAGTGCTTTGTCCTGTTGAGGCTGAGGTGTGGCATTGCTCACCCTCCCCAGGCAGCAGTGTTCAAGAGGACTCCATCTGGAAATGTTTCCTTTTGATGTATTCAGATGTGTTCAGACACACTGGCAGAAATGAATCACACCCTATGTAAGTACCACTGTGCCCTAAATAAGAAATCCAGACTAGAGCTTGCCAAGAGGCTAATTAGAGGCACTGGTCATGTGACCTGTCCTCACTCTAAACTGCCTAGCAGGAATCATTATCCTTGCTGGAGGGAGATTTAGCCTTCAGATACTATCCCTTGATTACTCAAGCCTAGGAACAGTAGGGAGGGAGTGCTGTACATCATAATTGCCTAGTGACACAGGTCTTGAGTTTGCCATTCAGAAACAGCTAGGAATGTTGTCCCCCTTTTCACTCTGAGTGAACCAGCTGAGCAAGTGAGAGTACTGGGACTTAGGAGAGAGCTTCCTCTGTAATTCTTTTGATGACATAGGAAAATATCTCCAGAAAACAATTAAACAAAAAATCAAGGAAATTAGACCATTTCACCCCAAAGAAGACAGTGGGATAAAAATCTGAATATAGAACACTACTTAGAATCATCTCAGGGGATCCCTACATGGCTCAGCAGTTTAATGCCTGCCTTTGGCCCAGGGCATGATCCTGGGGTCCTGGGATGGAGTCCTATATCGGACTCCCTGCATGGAGCCTGCTTCTCCCTCTGCCTGTGTCTCTGCCTCTCTCTCTCTCTCTCTCTCTCTCTCTCTGTCTCTCATGAATAAATAAATAAATAAAATCTTTTAAAAAAGAGACAGAGAAACATCTCATAGGAAATGAAGTGTTCTGATTGCACATACCTAGTGACAGATAAAATTCATGGCTGAAGTGGTCACTAACAGTATTAAAGAGTATCATCAAGGTTGACAAAAGAAGGTAGTAACTGAAAAAGAGACTCTTTCAGAAAATGGAAAATAAAATAAGGAAGGGCCTGCTCTTTTCAGGGCACCAGTGACCTCCATATTGACAAATCCAGTGGAAAACTTCTATTCTCTCCTGAACTGTTCAAAAATATTCAACATGTCTTAACACTTCCTCCCTATTGATCATCTTCTTTCTCTTCGCTCCCATGACACCACACTCTTCCAGTTACTCCTCATCAGTCTCCTTCCCTGAGTACTCCTCTCCCTACTCTCTAAATGTGATAGAGCCCTGGGGCTGAATTCTGGTTCTTTTCTCTTGAGAGGCAATAATAGCATAACATAGTAGTTAACACAATGGACTTGGATGCTAAACTTTCTGGTTTTGAATTCTTTTTGTTATTACTTAGTGTGAAATTGTACAGTTTGCCTAATCCATCTTCATCTGTAAAGTAGGGATAATAATAGCATCTATCTCATGGTATTATTGTAAAGATCAAATAAGTTAATATATATAAAACACTTAGAACACTGTCAAACATATATTATACACTATATACATGTTTGTTATTATCATAATCACCATTACTATTATTACTCTCTTCTCTATCTATACTCTTCCTTTGGTAATCTCATCCACTCTCATAATCTTAAAAAGTACCCATAGACTCTTAAATTCATATCACCCAACTTTGAGTTCTCCTATGACATCCAAATTCATAAGCCTAACTACGTATTTGACATTTCTTCTGATATCTAATAGGCATTTCAAACTTAACATGTCTTGGTTCAGGCAGCTATAACAAAATACTATAGACTGATGGTTTAAACAACATTTATTTCTCACAGTTTTGGAGAAATCCACAAGCTGGAAAGTTTAAGATCAAGATGCCGGCAGATTCTGCTCCTGGCAAAGGCCTTCTTCCTAGCTTGCAGATGGCTGCCACATCACTGTGTTCTCACCTGGCAGAGAAAGAGAACACACAGGAGAGCTCTGGTCTCCCTTCCTCTTCTCAGGCCCTGCCTTCATGACTTCAGCTAAACTTAATCACCTCCCAAAGACCCTACCTCCAAATACCACCATTTTGGGGTTAGTATTTCAACATATGAATTTGAGGGGACACAAACATTCAGTCAGTTCATAACATGTCATAAGTATAACTCTTGTTTTACCTCCCAAACGTGCTCCTTTCCCAGACATTCTTGTTTCACCATCCACCCAGTTGTTCAAATCCAAAGCTAGGAATCCTTGATTCCTCCATTTTCATTGTCCCCAATACCTAATCCATTATCCAGTTACAATGGTCCTACCTCTAGAAGATATCTCAAATATGACCACTCCTCTCCATTTCCACTACTACCAACCTAATTCCAGTACTGTAACTTTTAGCCTAGACTACTTCAATAGGCTGCTAACTAGTCTCTCTTATTCCATTCTTGCCCCCTTAAAATCCACACACCAAACAACAAAGTGGGCTGCTAAAAATATAAATCACACAATGCCACTCCATCACTTACAATATAGTTATAGCTTCCCATTGTATTTGCATTAATCCAAAATCCTCAACAGGGACTGCAAGACCTTTAATGATCTGTCTGTGCCTGTCTGTCCAACCTCATTTTCTTTTTTTTTAAGATTTTATTCATTCATTCATGACAGAGAGAGAGAGAGAGAGAGAGAGAGAGAGGCAGAGACACAGGCAGAGGGAGAAGCAGGCCCCATGCAGGGAGCCCGACGTGGGACTCGATCCTGGGTCTCTAGGATCAGGCCCTGGGCTGAAGGTGGCACTAAACCGCTGAGCCACTGCGGCTGCCCTGTCCAACCTCATTTTCTACCTCTCTGCTCCTCTCTCTCTAGATGCCAATCATCTTGCCCACCTTTCTCTTCTTGGGACAATTTCATCTCTTTCCAAACTCAAGGCACTTATATTGACTTTTCCTTCTTCCTGGAATAGTCATCCTTGCTCTTCACAGGGCTAGTTCCTCCTCATCCTTCAAGCCTCAACGTCAGCAGCAATCCTCAGATGCCTTTCTTGACTATTTCTATATCGAACAACCCTCCAGTTACTCTATTTACTGTATAAATGTTATTTATTTATTTTTAAATTGTTTATTCACTTATTTCATTGCTCTTCCACACTAGAATATAACTTCCAAGGTGAGAACTCCATTTTGTTCACTGTGCATATCCAACAGATATTGTAGGACCTGCCACATATCAGTTGTACAACGATTATTCACTGAGTGAATGAATGGATGGATAGATGAATGAATGAATGAATGAATGAAACCGTGTACTGAGCACCTTTACTGTTCTAGGTGCTTTAAAAGCATAATCTTACTTAATGGTCAGGATAAGACTGAAATATCTTTAATTCTTACTGCACAAAAGAAGAAACTGAGACTCAAAAAAAATCATATAACTTTGTCAGGATACAAATCCTAGTTTCCTAATTCTAAAAGCTCTGTGCTTTCAATTTAAGCAAAAATCCATTTATTTATTTATTCATTCATTCGTTCGTTCATTGGTTCAATAGTTACTGAACAGCTATTTTGCACCAAACACTGTGCCAGGTTCTGGGGATACGGAAGTAAATAAAACACCACCCCTGCCTTGCACAGAATTTTCAATCTAGTTGTGGATACAGACAAGTAACCAGGTAGTTATACTAGTGGCAATAAATGCTACATTAGCTATACTAGGGAAGCAAGAGGAAAGTATAGGCTCTGGAGCCCAAATGCCTGGATTTGATTTCCAGTTCTGCCACTTTTTTGTTACTTTTGACAAGTTGTTTAACCTGTGCCTTAAACCAATGCCTCAGTTTATCAGTAAGATGGGAATAATAATAGAGTACCTATCTTAAAGAGTAATTGTGAGGATCAGATGAGTTAATACATGTATATGCCTGGCACATAAGAAGTACTCAACAAATGTTAGCTGTTGTTAGAGGTGTATAGGAGGAGGGAGAAGACCATTAAAGCAGTGTTCACTGAAAGCATCCCAGAAAAGGTAAAGAAAGATGTCTGGTCTAAGCTTTGCAGAAATACTAGATATAGTGGTCAGCTAGGTTTAAAAGGCTGAGGTTTCCTCACTCCTGGTAGAAGAAAACACATTCAAAGGCCCTTTTCCTGCCAGCCTATGTCAGGTTTATCAGCTCAATCACAATTTATTCAAAAACTTGACACTGTTAACTCTGTTCTTTCTTTAAGCTAAAATGGCTTTCATTTACATCACATGGTTCCAGTGATGTTCCCAGAAACCCAAAGATATATAAAATGAGACTGAAGAGAGAGGCAGAAGTTGTGGGAGCTCTGGACAGGCAGGTGGGCATGGAAAAAAGACAGGACATAAAGAAATATATCCCATACACATTTGTCTATATCCAAGTGCCTTGCAGCTGGGAAGGTGGCTGAGGAGGACAGGGAGAGAGCCAGAGAGGAAACCAGGGTCTCAAGGGAGGGAACTACTACTAAGTTAAGACAGTTGGAGCTGATGGAAAAAAGATGAAAAGAAGTAGAAGCAGAACAAATATAAAGTGAATTTAAAACTCTTCAAAGTACGGACTCCCAATTATACCAGCTTTATGCAGTTTCCCAGACAAAGTCCTAGCAATCACTTAAAGAGTGCCTTTAAATCACATTTGCCATGCAGGCAGCCTGCTGAGAATAAGTCACTGTGTTGTGGTTGTAACTTCTGTAGAGACATTTCTGGAAGAGTCTTGTGAATGGGCCAGATGAAAAACTACCGGTGGGCCAAAGACCCCAGCCCTTGGCCTCAGTCCACATTAGAGTTGAGGGGGAAAAGGAAGGGACCAGCCTACAACCCAGTTTGTAACTGAAGTGAGGCAAGTCTGATGTTTGGCAGTCTAAGCTCACAAAGAGAATTTTTAATGTCTCATGATGCCTCTTGCTTGACAACATCTGCAGGAATTGGCCAACACAATGTGACATTTTGATATCTAGAATCAGGACATAATTCCTTTCTGGAGTCCTTGCTCTATTTCCCTGGGACGTGGAAGGGTTTGATGATGATGATAACTGGTGTTTGGGGTCTGCTTTGCTTTTTATGCATTCATGATTACAGTCTGTATGCAAACTTTATAGCATTTCCCTCACCTTCTGAAAGCAGCTGCAGTTGCTGTAAGCCATGGTAGGGAGGAAGGAGGAAGCATGCAAGCTTACTGAGAACCAAAGACTTGAAAATCCAAAACAGTATCTTAGAAGCTATTTACTCTTTGTGGAAGGAAGACACATATAGAATGGGCATGTGATTTCCCAAAGTTACACAGTTGGTGACAGAGCCCTGATCCGGTTTCAACCAGTGTTTCTTTCAACCTGAGGGAAGCATTAGCCTAAATGTTGTTTCATTAATACAGCTAAGCACAACTTTATAAAGAAAGCTATGATTCATGTAAATCCTCTTGATTTTGCTGCAATATATTATTGCTCTGTCAGGAGGCACCAGAAAAAAGAATGTAGCTTTTCATGCCAACCGGTTACTGACTTACATGACTTCTGTGTGGCATAGACATTTCAAAGGTGGCTTAGAGTAAAATTCAAAAGATTTAAAATAACCCTCTCAACTGCAGGGGCGGGGGCGGGGGAACCCATCCCTTTTAAAAGTTGCTTCCTAGGCCTTTCAGCCTGAGGATGCCAAGGGCTTTTGAATAGCCCTTACATTCCTCAACAAGTCAGCCAAATTGACTTGTATCCTCCACCACTTTGGACCCCCTTTTAATTTCCCCTCCTTTCCAACATTCCCCAGGCCACCACTTGCTGAGTGCCCCCACCTTCTTCCAAACCTCCAAACTGCTCTCCCTAACCAGTACCTCATGTTCCCGACTTTTCCAAACATTCCTACCTTAATTTTTTTTATTAAGTACTTTTTCCATGCCAGGTACTTTGTACATGGTGCATCACTTAAACCCTGAAATTCCCTCTAGGACTCCTGCCTTCACCCTCAGCATCCAGGCAAGATTTTCCTATCCCATGTCCCATGCTGTCAGGGCATTGCTTGAATTGCCAAGGTAACAGATACTTATCTGACAAATAAATCTGTGCTAAGACATTAAATGACACCCCTCAAAGCACACTATGTAGACATCTCTAAACCACTGTATTGGCCTTATTGGAAAACTCTGACTTGCCCAAGAGTCCAATTCAGTACTCTTCATAATAATAATATCTTCTATTTCTACAGCTTGTGAAAGCCCTTTCACATAATTACCAAATATCCTTTAGTCTGTGTTAAGGTGTTAATGAGGACTTTATCCACTGCCATATAATGCAAAGGCGTGTTTTAAGGTACCTTTTAACTATTCTGAATTACCTGCTGTTTCTTCTGAGGTCCTGGCCCTGTTCTGACAAACCTTGCCTCACTGACTCAGGAAGTCAGAATGCCCAGGCCACCTAGGGGCTGATGGGGAGAGCAAAGGCAGTAAGAAGGCCAGGGAAGTCAGGAGAAATGCCAAAAACATGGTCTCCTAATCATGTCCTACAGTTTAATTCTATAGGGATCTAACCTCAGACCATATCTCTAGCCCAGCCACTCCTGGAAGATGCTGCAGCCCAAACCAACTACCACCTCAGGCTAGGGGCTTGGCTTTAATCTCTATCCCTTCGACTGCCACTACAGAGTCTGGTCTAAAGAGGTAGACCTAACTAAAACCCTACCTCCAGGCTTTCCCAAGACACTAAAATAGTGTGTTTGCCACATCATAAAGTACATTCCTCAAGACATTTCTATGCCCCTTCCTCAACACCACCAACACCAGTCTGATAGTGGAAGCTTCTTGAGGGTAAAGCAGTGTCTCCTCTAGTGGGTGGACACATAACAAGAAGAAAGGGTAACAAGTAAAATTGATGTTAGAGGTCAGAATGGCAGAGCTAGAAGAAAATTTTGAGATCACCTCGATCAGCAGATCTTAAACTTTGGCATGTATCAGAATCATCTGGAAGACTCACTAAAACACAAATTTCTGGAACCCCATCCTAGAGTTTCAGATTCAGCACAATTATTTTAAACAAGTTTCCTAATGATGTTGATGCTTCTAGTCCAGAAATAACACTTTGAGTACTGTGTTAATCTTCTCTATACATTTTACAGATAAGGACATTGAGTCCCAGAGAGAAATAACATCTTCACTTTGATGATGTGAAAACTAATGAGCAATTTAGTTACTTGCCCAAGGATACACAACTAGTAAGTAGTACTGACTTAAAATGTGGCAGTCTGGGATGCCTGGGTAGCTCAGTGGTTTAGTGCCTGCCTTCGGCCCAGGGCGTGATCCTGGAGTCCTGGGCTCAAGTCCCACTTTGGGCTCCCTGCATGAAGCCTGCTTCTCCCTCTGCCTGTGTCTCTGCCTCTCTCTCTCTCTCTCTCTCTGTGTGTGTGTGTGTGTGTGTGTGTGTGTCATGAATGAATGAATAAAATCTTTTAAAAAATCTGGCAGCCCAATGCTAGTCTCAACCTTTCACTATGCTAATGCTATCTCTATCAGAAAGGGAGACAGAACATAAAGACTCCTAACTCTGGGAAATGAACTAGGGGTGGTGGAAGGGGAGGAGGACGGGGGGTGGGGGTGAATGGATGACGGGCACTGAGGGGGGCACTTGACGGGATGAGCACTGTGTGTTATTCTGTATGTTGGCAAATTGAACACCAATGAAAAATAAATTTATTATAAAAAATGCTATCTCTAAGGGTATGGCTTTTGGAGTCAATGTTCAAGTCCTAGCTCCACCATTTCCTAGCTATATGACCTTGGGTAGGTTACTCCATACATAAAATAGAGATAATAATGATGCTTATTTCCTGAGATTATTGTGAGAATGCAATTAGAGAATATATGTAAAAATACACGTGTAGACACTTTGCTCCATGCCTCACCATAGTAAGTGCTTAATAAATGGCAGTTGCTATCATCATGGCTCAATTTGTTTGTTGTTAGTTAAAGAAGGCTGGGGACACCCTTTCTCTTGACTTCCATGTTCCCAAGTGGAGAAATATCAATTAGCCTAACACTGTTGACCTCTCAACACTCTCTCATTTTTTCCCTCTCAGGAGGAAGGAATTCTGATTGGTAGATTTGGGAGCAGGAACAGTGTAGCCAGTAGGGATGTATCTGTTTTTAGAGGGAATGAGCACAGTTCTATTTGCTGCCACAAAATCCCCTTTCTGGGCAAGACCTACAGCTTTCTTGAATTTCTTTATTCTGGGTGGGTATCTCTGCCTAATTCTGAATTTCAGAATTAAGAAGCCTACTTGGTAAACATATCTAAATCACTTTCTCTAGCACTTCCACCAGAAATAAAGCTATTTTGATCGCCTGCTTTACTTCTTTGTCTCTATCACCTCAGAACTGAAGGAAGAAAAGAAAAGATGTAATTTATTGGGCTACTTCAAACCCCTGCATTATTATTATTCATTCATGTGAGTTAGTGGAAGAGCTTATACTGGACCTAAGTCTCTAAACTCCTACTGCAGTGCCTATTAACTATCCTGGATTTATTATATTGAAAATGCCTTCAAGGTTCCATTTCGTTTAGTTCACATTTTGTAGAATTTTATTGAAGTATAATATAAACATAAAAGAACACAAATCATAATTGTACAGCTCACTGAATTTTCACAAATTGAACATATTCGTGTAACCAGTATGCAGATCAATTACTACCATAGCCTCTCACTGCACTTTCTAGGTACAAACACCTTATTTCCTTCTATTTTTCTAATAGGAAGATGAAGTCTTCCACCATTGAGCAAAAAATTTACATATCCTACAATCGCATAGTCTTGGGTTGATTTAAGAAATCAAATCAGTCCTCTCAATCTTTGTTTGAATAAACAATCTCCTCTCCACAAGCTATGTAATTCGAGCACCATGTAAATGCTTCCAGCATCATGTAAATATATCCTGTGCATTCACTGGAATTGCCAATGCAAGATTCAAATCCATGCAAACATCTTCCCTTCTTTTTCACTGGAAGACATCATTTCACTCAGGAGGGACGCAGGGAGGTAGACCAAGAAATAACCACAGGCACCAAGGAAAAGTGCTTATGGTTCCTTAAGCTGGAGATGAGACTGGCTGAGGACTGCTGAGGTCTGTGGGTATTCCCACCCACCTCCTGACCTTCCAGGTCTTGTAGTCATGCATACCACACTTATCTCTACATTCTACACACACACACACACACACACACACACACACACACACACAGAGTAGCAACTACTGAACTGAAACCTTGTGCTATATACAAATTGGCATTTAATAACTTGTTTTTGTCATGAAGGATATTGATTAATTCTGAGAGGTAGCTAAGATTTACACTCAGAATCTGTAATCACCAAGTTTATTATCAGAAAATCCTTCCATTAAAACCTGGGTGGGGGTACCTGGGTGACAGTCTGTTACGTGTATGCCTTCAGCTAAGGTCATGATACCAGGGTCCTGGGATTGAGCCCCACATCGGGCTCCCTGCTCAGTAGAGAGCCTGCTTCTCCCTCTCCTTCTGCTGCTTCCTGTGCTTCTCTCTCTCTCTCTCTCTCTCAAATAAATAAAATCCTTTTTAAAAGAAGACCTGGGTGTAAAAAGTAGTTGAGGATACTAGTGACTCACCATCATTCTTAGAATAAAAGCTAAATCCTTCATTATGATCTAGTTATCTATATCTCCTTCTCTCTTTCTCTCCTCTCCAGTTAAGCTGGCTCCCCTCCTATTTCTTGCTGTACTCCTGTCTGAAATTTCCTTTTTTCCTATCTTTGCAGGCGAGTTCCTGAGTTATTCTAGAGTCAGCTTCAATGGCACTTTCTCAGAGAAACCACCTATGACCACCTCCCAATTTCTCCCTATTTAATTTTCTTCAAAACACTTATGGCTACCAGAAAATTATATTTGGCTACTTGCATACTTTTTAATTATCTGATTCCCTCACTAGGAGGCAGGTTTCTAGGATGCAAAAGTAGGTATTTCTTCTGACTTGTTCACAACTGTATCCCAGTATACAGAACATCTCTTGGAACATGGTAGATACACAATAAATATTTCTTGACTGAGTGCATGAATGAATTGTTTTAAACTATCTATATGCCATGAAATCACCAAAGGTAATTCATGACATTATTCTTTAGCAGTCTCTGGAAAGTATAGACTTTGAAACTAGCTAAACCTAGATTCGCATGCTGTTTTTTTCCTTTACTGATAAACCTGAGTGAACTTGGACAAGTTTCTTAGCCCCTCTGAGCCTGTTTCCTCTTCTTTAAAATTATAATCTCGGGCAGCCCGGGTGGCTCAGCGGTTTAGCGCCACCTTCAGCCCAGTGCGTGATCCTGCGGCCCTGGGATCGAGTCCCAGTCCCACGTCGGGCTCCCTGCATGAGGCCTGCTTCTCCCTCTGCCTGTGTCTGTGTCTGTGTGTGTGTGTGTCTCTCATGAATAAATAAAAAAAAAATAAAATAAAATTATCATAATCTCTACCTCACAGAGCTGTTGCGACGACCAAGTTCTGTAACATATATAAAGTCCACAACACAGTGGCCTAGAACATGATAGATCTCAATGGACAGTCTCACTGCTTTATTCCAAACCATGCCTTGCTATTATATGCCTCTTCATATGCCTTGATTATTCTTTTTGTCTAAGTGTGTATAAATATTCTGCTACTTCTTTATTCTTCCCAGTCTCACAAACTCTCCAAAGCAAACAACTATAGAAACAACAAAAAATTCTGATGTCTGCCAAGACCACATAGAAGAATCACCATTTAAGTTCTCATTTCTACAGTGACTGGTCTTGTTTCCTGCCTATTATCTGTCTCCTTTCACTGCCTCCTGTTGTGAAGAAATCAAGCTGAATTGCTGTAAGTATGGACTTTAAGTCATAATAAATCATTCAGATGTCAAGAGTCCTAATCTGCCAATCTGAGGGTAGAAAGATTGATTAGAAGGCTTAAAAGCTTCACTTATCATTTGTAAAAGCTTGTTCTTTCTCCTTCCTCCACTCATCTCTCCTCCTCCTTCTCCTTCTTTTTTAATTTTAGTTTAGTTTTGTTTATTTTGTTTTTCTTATTTTCTTTCTTAAGGAAGATTGGAGATGCATCAGTCTCCTTTCCACGGTCCTGAGATAGAGCCCTGTTGGGCTCCCTGCTCAGTGGGGAGCCTGCTATTCCCTCTCCCTCTACACTTCCTCCCACTCCTGCTTGCTCACTTTCTCTCTCTAATAAATAAAAAAATTCCTTAAAAGCAAACATTATATGGTCTCATTCATTTGGGGAATATAAATAGTAGTGAAAGGGAATAGAGGGGAAGGGAGAAGAAATGGGTAGGAAATATCAGAAAGGGAGACAGAACATGGAAGACTCCTAACTCTGGGAAACGAACTAGGGGTAGTGGAAGGGGAGGAAGGCGGGGGAGGGGGGGTGGGGGTGACTGGGTGGCGGGCACTGAGGCGGGCACTTGATGGGATGAGCACTGGGTGTTATTCTGTATGTTGGCAAATTGAACACCAATAAAAAATAAATTTATTATTTTAAAAAAATTCCTTAAAAAAAAGAATGTCTGCTACAACTATACCAATTAAAACTTCAGTCACTGTGGGGTAAGCACCAGAAGTTACTGTGGAAGTCATCTGATTAAATTCCTTCATTTTACAGAAGAAGAACTGAGACCTACAGAGGAGCCATATCACTTGCCTAAGCTCAAAGAGTTATGGCAGAAGCAGAGCAAAACTCTGTCTTCTGACCCATTTGTTTTATGTTCTTTTCACTAGATCAAACTGTCCCCTCATTAGAGCTCAGCATCTCAAAGGAAGGACTGGGACAGCTAATTCAGGTGTTTATAGACAGATTGAGTACATTTGTCTTCCTTCTATTTGTCATGGATATTTAGAAATTGTAAGAGAATGTACCAATCAGGGTCTCAGCAAGAAATAGGAAGGCATGCTCAAACTAAATAATTTGAGGAGAATTTATAAAGGGGCTATTTACAAAGGTGTGGTAAACCACAGAAAGAGATAACAAAGTATTATGATCTCAGCCTGAAAGAGCAACGAAGAAAAGAGAGTGTTCCAATGAGTGGTCTTCCTAACTGGAATTGTGACCCTTCCTTGAGGAATTTAATCAGTCTATGGGCCTATGGCATCCTGCAGGATAGAATAAAGGAATAGATATCCCAACTTCACTTTCTTCCCTCTGACCTCTTACTATGCTTTCCATTGTTCTAACTCAACAGGAAGCCAGAGAACAAGGAAACCCAGTGATGGAATCTATACAAGTCAGTCTTCCAGAGCACAGAGTAGGATAGAAAAGGATAGAGAGGCAAAGGGAAGATGTCCAACACAATTCGACAGAGGATAGGGAACAAACGCTTATGGAGCAACTGTTACATTGTTACATTTCAGATATTATTCTTTAAAAAAAATTTTTTTGTTGGAGTTCAATTTGCCAACATATAGCATAACACCCAGTGCTCATCCTGTCAAGTGCCCCCCTCAGTGCCCGTCACCCAGTCACCCCATTCCCCCTCCCACCTCCCTTTCCACCACCCCTTGTTTGTTTCCCAGAGTTAGGAGTCTCTCATGTTCTGTCTCCCTCACTGATAATTCCCACTCACTTTCTCCCCTTTCCCCTTTATTCCCTTTCACTACTTTTTATATTCCCCAAATGAATGAGACCATATAATGTTTGTCCTCGGATTGACTTATTTCACTCAGCATAATATCCTCCAGTTCCATCCACCTCGAAGCAAATGGTGGGTATTTGTCATTTCTAATGGCTGAGTAATATTCCATTGTATACATAGACCACAGCTTCTTTATCCACTCATCTTTCGATGGACACCGAGGCTCCTTCCACAGTTTGGCTATTGTGGACATTGCTGCTAGAAACATCGGGGTGCGGGTGTCCCGGCGTTTCACTGCATCTGTATCTCTGGTGTGAATCCCTAGCAATGCAATTGCTGGGTCGTAGGGCAGATCTATTTTTAACTCTTTGAGGAACCTCCACATAGTTTTCCAGAGTGGCTGCACCAGCTCACATTCCCACCAACAGTGCAGGAGGGTTCCCCTTTCTCCACATCCTCTCCAACATTTGTGGTTTCCTGCCTTGTGAATTTTCCCCATTCTCACAGGTGTGAGGTGGTATCTCATTGTGGTTTTGATTTGTATTTCCCTGATGGCAAGTGATGCAGAGCATTTTCTCATGTGTTTTTTGGCCGTGTCTATGTGTTCCTCTGTGTATTTCAAATATTATTCTTAAAAGTTTTCAGATTACACTTATTCCCTACACCAATACTTTGCCATACATAGTATTTCCCCCATTTTACAGATGAGAAAATTGAGGCTAAAATGGGCTAGGTCATTAGTTCAAAGTGATATAGCTAGTATTTGAATCCAGGCTTGTCTGACTCCAAAGTCTGTGTTCTTACCTACTTCATAGTATTGCCTTGATAACAAGTCCTCTCCTGTGAATGAAGAACTGAGTGATAAATATTATCTAAGCAACCTCAGATATATAATGAAAACTATACCTACTTCACAATTCCTTCATTTTTAAACATTTTGTTTATTTATTTGAGAGAGAGAGAGAGAGAGCACAAGAGAGAGCATGAGTAGGGAGAGGGGCAGAGGGAGAAGTAGAGTCCACGCTGAGCAGGGAGCCTGAGGCAGGATATATCCCAGGACTCTGGGATCACAACCTAAGCAAAGGCAGATGCTTAACCAACTGAGCCACCCAGATGGTCCATTTCTTAATTCCTTCTTAACCACCTTCTTCAAACTGCCTAGTCTTTATTATCCTCCCAAACCTCTACTGAGATGTTAGTGGACAACTATTTTGTTAACTCATAATTTAGTATTAGTTGATAAAATTTTAAGGTGTGACTACTTCCAGAGGAATGTGCATTTTAATAAAGAACCTGTCTCTTGTCATTTCATTACCCTTCATACTTTTCCCAGAGTAATTATATAAAAAGTAAGACTTTTGAACTCAGAGAAGCACAGAGGAATGGTGTTTCCAAGGACTAGGGAGAGTGTGGTAAACAGATGTCGGTTAAAGGGTAAAAATTTCAGTTATAAGATTAATAAGTTCTGGAGATCTAATATACAGGATGATGACTGTATATACACAGCATGGTTAACAATATTGTATACCTCAAATTTGCTAAGAAATTAGATCTTAAGTGTTTTAACACAAAAAAGTAATTATGTGAAGTGATGGATGTGTTAGTTTGATTGTGGTAATCATTTCACTATATATATATATATATATATGTAAAATCATTACACTGTATGCCTTAAATGTGCATATTTTTATTTGCCATATATACCTCAATATAACTGGAAAAATAAATATAAAGGAAGACTTAGAAAATAAATAGAAAGTAAAACTTAGTGCTGAGTTGGAAAGGCAGATGAGTCTTGCCTTAGTTTAGAAAGAATCAGAGAGTGCATTTGTTAGAGGAAGTACAAACTTACAAATTGACTCAGTAACAAAAAAAAATCAACCTAATGTTCTATATCTGACTTCATCTTGTTTGGGAGCCCTAATTCTCCCAGTATCTGTCAGGTTAATATTTAATCAATTTAAAGTTCAAACTTCCTAATAAGGCTGCCTCTATTTTCTCAGAATAGCTTCTCCTCTCCTTCCTCAAGATGGCATTGGGGTACAGAGGAAAGTTTATATAAACCTCACTGCACTGGAGAAGGAATCTCTGTATTGCATGTTGGTCTCTGGTTCCTTTGTGACTTCTGCTGAGTTTGCCTCTAACCATACCTGATCATTGTGAGTCTTGTATAAGTGACCACTGCATAATGTCTCAGAGCCACCTGGCTTTTGAGAAATCATGTTGGAAGCTACTGCTCATGACCATAAAACTTGCATTACTCTGATGGTAAGATTCCTGCACTCAGCATCCATTTCTTCTAACTCCAGGCCTCTTTTGAGCCACTTATACTTTCTTTACTCTTTCATCCCTGATCAGGGCACATGAGAACTTAAGATCTTCTTTACAGCCCTTCAGGACCAGGTACACTATCCCCAGACCTCTGCTTTATCATGCCATGGTGCCATCTCTACTCAACTGTGGCTACTTTGTGTTGATACAGGGCACCAAGTAATCCCCTCCAAGAATCATAAACAGGAAAAGCAATACCAGCCCCTTCTGTGGCCCAGATGTGGGATCATCATCTCAAGCATAAGTACATCCTCCCCAAATATATTTCCAATCTCCTCCAAGCACCACAATGGTTTTGGTTTCCTGAGTGGCAGAAATCCCCCTTATGTTAGGATCTCCCATCCTCTCTACACAATGGCTGATGGTAAACTTCTATTTTCACACCAACACATTTTTATCTTGGTATGTAAAGGGAACCTTTACCTTCATCAAAACCCAGCTTTGGAAACTATCCTCTCACAATACACTAAAAAAATTACAGTTTGAAATTCAGGGATGACCAATGATACGTTTGTTCTAGGCCATATCTGTCTTCCCCTGAAGCAATAAGTTCAAATGATTCAATGAGTAGGAGCACAAGACAAAAAGGAAACAGATTATCAGAAGCAATTGATAATAAAATAGGTTTAATATATTTAAAATATATAGGATATACATTCATTCTTGTATTTAGACAAAAAAAATATTTTTAAGCACTTACCATGTTAAGGTCACCCACTGGTCTGGGTGGGTGAATATACTGAATAACAACAAACACTCTACATCAGTTTCGAGTATCACAAATTTACTATAAGGGATCCCTGGGTGGCGCAGCGGTTTGGCGCCTGCCTTTGGCCCGGGGCACGATCCTGGAGACCCGGGATCGAATCCCATGTCGGGCTCCCGGTGCATGGAGCCTGCTTCTCCCTCTGCCTGTGTCTCTGCCTCTCTCTCTCTCTCTGTGACTATCATAAATAAATAAAAATTTTAAAAAAAAAATTTAAAAAAAAAAAAAACAAATTTACTATAAAACAAAACCATTTCCAAACCATGGGCAATCATTTTTGGCTACTTTCAATGCAATAACACATCATCATGCCCAATCCTTTTTTCACTGGGTTTGAGTATAGCGTATTGTGACTGTTTTTTGTCTGGGTACCTGAAAAATAAAAACCGTATTATTTTTCAAAATTTATGGCTGGGAATCCTATGAGTCCAATTTCCTTTTTTTAAAAAAAAGATTTTATTTATTTATTCATGGTAGATACAGAGAGGGGCAGAGACACAGGCAGAGGGAGAAGCAGGCTCCACACAGGGATCCGGATGTGGGACTCGATTCCGGGACTCCAGGATCAGGCCCTGGGCCCACGGCGGAGCTAAACCGTGGAGCCACCCAGGGATCCCCGTGAATCCAATTTCCTGCCTTAATGAGTGCAGTATAGTAAGTTACATTAATGAACAAAATTTAATATTTGAAGATTGAAGATACTGTTGGGTCTCGGAGTCATCTTCCCAGTCATCAATGGCATTAGCCCAGACTAGTGAGGAGCTGTAAAGACTTAAGACATTGTGTTTAACCCATAGTGGACCCACAATATACTAGAAATGCTATTTTTTTAAAAGACTAGAACACACTTATCTTTTGTTACACCTCATTCTGTGAAAATATAATTTAGAAAAAGATTTGGTTAATGATGCTGGTTAAAGAAAGCTGTAGGGACGCCTGGGTGGCTCAGTGGTTAAGCGCCTGCCTTCAACTCAGGGTATGATCCTGGAGTCCTGGGATTGTGTCCCACATTGGGCTCCCAGCATGGAGCCTGCTTCTCCTTCTGCCTGTGCCTCTGCCTCTCTCTCTCTCTCTCTCTGTGTCTCTCATGAATAAATAAATAAAATCTTTTTTTTTAAAGAAAGAAAGTTGTATTAGTCACTTGGATACTTATTCGAAGCTCACTGAAATGAGATTTTTAACTACATCAAATGAAATTTTATTTCAAATGATGCTGTAAAATTCTTAGACATTCCAGTAAGCCTTCTTCTTACTGAAGGATCTTTAAGATTGTTCATCATTATCATTTTGCCTTACTGAGTCTAGAATGCAATGGCTTTTATATTTCCAAATAAGCTTTATATAAAGTACTTACAAGTTTCACAGCAGAAAACTACTTATTAAGGCAATGATGTTATTCTTAAATTTTTCCTGATTTGGGGGCACCTGGGTGGCTCAGTGGTTGAGCATCTGCCTTTGGCTCAAGTCATGATCCTGGAATCCTGGTATCGAGTCCCACCTCAGGCTCCCTGCAGGGAGACTGCTTCTCCCTCTACCTATGTCTCTGCCTCTCTCTCTGTGTGTGTCTCTCATGAATAAATAAGATCCTTTAAAAAAAAGGCAATTTATATAAATGTCCTAATTTTATGGTCCTGCCCCTATATTGTTCAGAATCAGTACAATTCTTGCTCTCATTTGATAGAAGCTGTCATTAGTTAAAGGGGTACTTTAGACAGGTCACTAGGAGCATCTTGCCCTTCCTCTCAATAAGCATATTTTCTACTTAATAAAAAGCTTGTAGTTTAAAAGCACCTCCAGTTATAGCCAGGCAAAAACATGAAAGGAAGAGCTACTTACATGAATATATGAAATTTCAAATCTCTTAATTCCTAAACAAATTTTACAGACTTGAAAAGGGCTAGTTTGACAGCCTCGGAGCAAAAGCCCTAGCTTATTAATAGTTGTAACCTTAACCTATTGAAAAACAATATGAGCCCAAAAAAGAGAGCAACTCAAGGGTTTCTTAGGAATGAGAGTGTAAGAGGTGGAGAGTGAAAAACATTGTGTAGCAGGTAAGGCAATTACCTCTGTCAAGGGGAGAGCAAAGTATCCCTTTTTTTCTTCTTATTCCCTCCCTCAAAGCTGGTAGAAATTGTCCTTACATCATCAATAAGAGAGGCTTGGTGATTAGAGCAGAAATATTCTCATCCAGCCCAACCACCACTTCCTCTTCCCAGAATTTCTTGGGGAAAATTATAATGATTGATTTGTATGCATAGGAGGTGGCCACTCTCAGATGACAATTAAGGAAGGTTTGAGAATGTACTAGAGAATGTCTGAACAGTAACAGGGACATTTCTAGCAGTAGCAGAAACAGAGAAGGCTGGCTGGTGTATGGATGAATGCCAACCAGCAGAAGCCAAGGGGCCCAGCGCAGGGCTTGTCTGCTAATCATATTCAAACCTACACCTTGCCAGAAAGCCACATCCCAAACTCTAAATAATGCTTGCTTCAGGGGTCAATTTTTCCAAAAGCTTTCCGTGAAAAGACTTTAGGTGGAAATATAAGCTTCATGTGAGCAATAAGGAAAAAACATGTAAATCTCTTCTCCACCTTGCATTTGCTTTTCCTGCTGTATTTTAGGCAAAAGAAAAATTCGTCAGAAATGACTCCAGAGCCCAGATTCTGACCTCCTCAGATCCTGCTCCCTCTAATCAGGCCACCCGTTGACTGACAGTCAGGAAATAAACCGTTCTTTGAAGGTACAGCCGGAGCAGGTTTACAACAAATGACTAATATGTTCTAATCTTCCAGCAATTTCAACAGTTTTCAATTCTGGAAGATTCACATGTGTCTGTTTAACTTCCCAATTCTGTCCTGTGACTGCTCATTGAATTATCCTTCAAGATTCAATCTTCTCAAATATTACAACCTTCTTCATTATCTAACTCAAGTATAATATCAGGATACAAAATTTGCCCAAACCCCACAATATCAATCTGGACACATTGAAAAGCCAAAGAAAAGGCCTAATAGCCAAAGCCTTATTGGTAGGAGGGGTAGATAACCATTCATCAAATTAGCAAATTCTCCTTGAACTGCTATTAGGTATACTAGCCATTCTTAAGTATTCGAAATGGCACAATCATCCATCAATTTCTGAAATGCCTACGGTCTGGTGCCAAAATCTACCTTCCCCATAAGCCGAATGAGGCCTGAATTCTCCTTAATAAGAGACAAAGTCTTTAATTCCATAATTAGAGATAAGCGTAGAAGAATGCTCCATATGAGATGGAAGAAAGTTGATTTATACCCTTACTAAGTCATAAATGATTGATATTAGAGTGATACCTCAGGGCAAACTGCAATAGGAAGGAAGGAAGATAGAGAGTAGGCAGTACTAGATGCATGGGAGGGGTGGAGGAGGGCAGATAACACAAAGAGAAAGTTGGAGACAGTAAGGAAGCTGGAGGAGGGGTTCGTCCAAAAACTGTCTTACCAAAGGCCATCCAGACTATAACTCAAGTAAGCAATTCTGAGGCTTAAAAGGGAAGATGCAGGGATCCCTGGGTGGCACAGCGGTTTGGCGCCTGCCTTTGGCTCAGGGCGCGATCCTGGAGACCCGGGATCGAGTCCCACATCGGGCTCCCGGTACATGGAGCCTGCTTCTCCCTCGGCCTATGCCTCTGCCTCTCTCTCTCTCTCTCTCTCTCTCTCTCTCTGTGACTATCATAAATGAATTTAAAACAATAAAAAAAAAAAAGGGAAGATGCAAGGGGCACCTGGGTGGCTCACCAGATGAATGCCTGCCTTTGGCTCAGGGTGTGATCCCAGGAATCGAGTCCCACATCAGGCTCCCTGCATGGAGCCTGCTTCTCCCTCTGCCTATGTCTCTGCCTCTCTGTGTGTCTCTCATGAATAAATAAACTACAAATCTTTTTTTTTTAAGCTTAAAAGGGAAAATACAAAATTCAGGTGGTGTTAGCCAGACTTTGCAAAAGTTTTACATTTTCTTCTAAACCTAGTAATAAATTATATACCCAAAGGGTCCTGATTGAAATAAAAAATGCTGCTTCAAGTGGAAAGCAGGATAAAATTGAAATCTTAAAATGGCAAAGGGTATTAACATATAAATTAGCTATTCCTAAAAGATTTTAAGACTCACCTGTGCATATGGCTCATTTTTTTTGGGGGGGGGGCACTTTAATTACCTTTTTACATTTGGAGCTCCATTTTATTTTATTATTTTATTTTATTTTCCACTATAAAACTTTATCAAGGGAATAATTTGAGTTTTTAGAGGTTTGGTTTAGCAAAGTAAAAGACTAAAAACCATGAAAACACTTTAAATTCTTTTTTAACCTACCAAGTAGGATGTAAACTAAATAAATCCTCTATTACTTTAGGAAAAGACTGCTTTTCTAAGTCAGAAAAGTTGATTTCCAAGTCATGCTCTCTACCTCTACTGCCTTGTAAACTGAAAGAGAACTGAACCTCACCAGGATGGTTTCTCTGTAAGTCAAAGTGAGAAGAATAAGTAACATCCCAAAACAGACTAGGTTGAGACTCCAAGCCAAAAGCAGAGTCTGTGATACAGAGTGTGATCAACCAACCAGGGTACTTTTGGGAGTGAAAGGGTGCTGCTAATTACTTCAGAACAAAAGGCATAAAATGAGACATGGGGTCACATCAGTGAGAAGGCAGTCCGAGAGAGTACATTTTCCTGTATGCCCTGACCCTTGAAAGCAAAAGGCTGAACTAGAGCAAAGCATCCTGGGATATGTGTTTAGCACCATTTAAGAGGCAAACAGTATAGGGCTGAGTTTGACATAGAGGCTTGTCTCCTTCCACAAGAAACTTAACCAGACACAGAACACAATAGTGAGGTGAAATTTTAATAGATATTAAGTCTAGGGTGGAGCCTCTCTCTCCCTCACACCTCAAGCTTGCAAAGAGGTGGAGCTAGTAGAGCTGTCCAACTGGTCCACAGCCCTGTTTCTTCTGGGTGCAGTGCTCCCTCTGCCTCCCCACATTACCAGTGTCCCCACTGCTGCTAGTCTTTTGGGGGATCGTGGGCCAGGTGCTGTTCCCACTCGACTTCAACCAACTTGTACAGCTCCATAGTGGCCTGAGCATGTTCCACAGAGGAATGTCCACTGCCCAATCTAGATGCCCTGGTTCAGAAGCTTCTTGTTGAGACACTTCAGAGACATGGTGGCATTCTTCAGGCAGTTGGACTTCTGGTTGGGGAAGAAAGGGGTATGGGAGGTGTCGTGAGTGAGGGACTTAGAGTGAAAGTACTGAGGAGCTTTGAAGTTGTGGATGGCATGCCCCCTCTGTCTTTCCTGTATCTTCAAAATCTGGCTCTGAGCGATCTTGAAGGGTGTAGCATTCAACATGTGATGCTTCCAGATACTACTCCATCTGGTCCAGTAGTCAACTATGTAGCAGGGTGGAAGGATGTACTCATCATAAAGTACATCTCCGTGGTAGTTGACAGTGCTACATCCAGCCAAGAAACTGACATGCCCCTTGGGTCCTGTACCCACCATCTCACAATTGCCACCATCTTTCTTGTCATCTTCTGGGATGCTCTGGAGGATTTATTCACCGAATAAGATTGGGTGGAGTTCTGTGGGGTCATTATTCTTAGTAGGGTTCTTCTAGGGGGCCCTTCTTCTAGGGGGAAGTTGGCTCCTAATCTTTGGAAGGGCATTCTGGAACTCCCATTTTGGACTTCACTATTAGATCAGATTTTGTATTTGTTGTGTTTACAATTTTGATACATAGGACTCTGAAATTTCCTAACATACAGATCAGGCCCCATCTGTCTGTATTTCTATTTTAATTTTCAATGGTTTATGCAAGGGTTGTGCTTTCATAGCATGAAGGTTCAGCTCGAGAGGGAGTATGTGTATGTGTGTCTAGTGGAGACAGGGGTTTCCAAATTCTCACTGAATACATCTTTCAATGTACATAAACATAGTTACAAAGCAGGAGACCACATTCTACATTGTGCGGGAGGCTCTCTGAAACTCATCACCCTACCAAAGAGGAGACTAGCTATAGGGTTGACACACTGCTGCATTCATGATTCCATTCCCCTCTTAATTAGGAGGTGTTGAGACTGTAGTATTAATTCATTTGAGAATGCCCAATCCTTCCCAAAAGGCCTTTCCAAGCAAGGTCCATTTGACAAATCAGTTCACGATCCACCCAACTCACCTGAGATTTCATGCTCCTTCACTATCCTGAAGAAATAGCAGAAATGTAGGAGTTAGAGATGTAGGGGTCTATGTTTGGCTCTGTGAGCAAACCATGGCATGCCTTTTTTAAGGATTTTATTTATTTATTCATAAGAGACACAGAGAGAAAGGCAGAAACATAGGCAGAGGGAGAAATAGGCTCCTGCAGGGAGCCCAATGTGGAACTTGATCCCAGGACCTCAGGATCATGACCTGAGCCAAAGCAGACACTCAGCCTGTGAGCCACCCAGGTGTCCCCCATGGAATGACTTTAATGGGTTTCAACTTTATGGTCTATACAATAAGTCAAACAATGCTACTTGTACACAATAACACTTGAGCTTTCTGTTCCAAATGCAGCCAAAGGAACAAAAAGAATACCTTATATATACAGGAATAAAAATGAATAAGTACTGACTTCATGTCAGAAATAATATAAGCTGGGAAACAATTCTATATCCAAGGGGGGGATACTTCAAAAATAAAGACCAAGTAAATACTTTGTCAAGCAAACAGAAGCTGAGAGAATTTGTCACCACAAACCTGCAAAAAAGAAGCACTACACCCAGTGCACAAATCTTGTTTTCTAATATCATTCTGCAACAAAAGGAACCAGGGCTCCTTGGAGAAATGGCAAACTCTAAGGCTGAAGATGAAAATAGACGGGATGAGCCTGGAGCATCTTGTAATACCAAAAAGTAAGGAAGTGTTAAAAAGCATGATGGGGTCATGTCAAAGAGATACAGCAATCAATTGAAAGAGCTCCCAGTGGCCAAAGTTGGAGTGATGTGAAAAAGAAATAAAGTAGTATTTGATTATAACTCAAAGTATAAAATAAATATCCATAAGTTCATATTGGTATAAATAAATGATTTAGTAAACAAATAGAGGATAATATACCCATAATAAACTTCCCATATAAAAGAATTCCAAATAATTTATGTAGATGATAGTCTACCATCAAGGAGGTGGAGCATAATTCCCCACTCCTCAAATGTGGGCTGCACAAAATAACTCCCTTCCAAAGAGAACAAAATAGAAAAAGAGGAGAAAGAGTAACTTTATAGCGGAGAAACCTGACAAACACTGCCTCAGACAGATGATCAATTTAATAATATCATCGGTGATAAATCATGCTGATAGCATGTACCCATGATATGATGTGATGAGAAGGGCACTTTGCGACTTCCTCTCAAAAACACATAACCCAGTCTAATCATGAGAAAAACATCATACAAATCCAAATGAAGGACAATCCACAAAATACCTGACCAGTCTTCCTCAAAACTGTCAAAGTCATCAAAAACAAAGTCTGAGAAACCATCACAGCCAAAGGGGGCCTAAAGAGATATGATAACTAATTGGTGTCTTCAATGCGTTTCCAGGAATGAAAAAAGACATTAGATTAAAAACAAAGGAAATCAAAAGAAGTATGGACTTTAGTTAACAATAATGTATCAATATTGGTTCATTAGTTGTGACAAATGTACCATACTAATGTAAGACGTTAACAGCAGGGGAAACAGAATACAGGATATGTTTAAACTCTCCATTCTATCTTTGCAACTTTTCATAAATCCAAATCTATTCTAAAATAAAAATATATTTTTAAAAAGAAGTGATAAGGGCCTATTTTCAGGCTGAAGTAAAATGTTATTAAGTGGAAACTGAGATCTGCACAAAGGAATGAAGAGTGTCAAAAATGGTAACTATAAAAAAATGGTAACTATATAGATAAATATACATTTTAATGGCTAATATTTTTCATTTGATCATTTAAAATTATTTTATTTCATATCACTAATTTATTACCTAAAATCTTTAAATTTACCTTATATATTTTAAATTATTAGCTCATCTGTTCCAATTATTCTGCATTGAACGGTATATGTTTTATTTTTTTTGAATGGTATATATTTTCAATTTGTTGTTCTTTTCTATGGTAGTCATTCATCCTTCTCAGAAGTCTAGGTATACTTATTCCTATTTCCTGGGGGTATTAGCTACTTCATCTAATAAATGTATATTGAAAAAGGGCCAAAAGCCAGGCCCTAGTCTAGTCCTCACGAAGAGTCCCAGATACCATAGAACTACTGTTATTCCTATATCTTGCCACCTTATGAGGCAACTCTTCTGGTCAGTTACCTTGAGTTGCAAACGATCAGATCTAAGAGTTTGGAGGGGCAGAATTGGAGAGAATGTCAGAGGACAACTGGTTAGTCCATCCCTATGCTCATCAACTCACTCCAGTAAGACTTGCATTGCCCTTGCACCAAGCTACAACCATTTACCTTTTACACACATCAGTTGAAGGCAACTTTCAATATCTCCAGGACTTCTCACAGTGGTATTGTTGTAGTGGTTGCTATTTTTCTGGGAATCTATGCTTTTCTTTGGCCTCTATCTCCAGGGTTGATTTTGGGTACGAAGCAAAGATTCATTTGTCGAAAACTGTAAATATAACTCTTGTTAGGTGCTTATTCTGTGCACAGAGCTTTACTTGCATTAATCTCATTTAATCCTCTCAACATCCCTATGTGGTACATACTATTATTATACCCATTTTACAGATGACGAAACTGCAGCACAAGTACATTAAGAAACTCCCTACATGATCACAGTGTAAGAGATGGAACCAAAATTCAAACCCAGTCAATCTTACTTCAGAGACTAGGATCTTTGTTTACCCTCAGATATCCAGTGATTAGCATATTGTAGGTGCTTGAAAATATTTATTGAATGTTTTTAAAATAATGAACAAATGGAATGGATGGTTAGAAGTATACTGCCAGCTTCCTCAGCAGTCTTATTTCCTCTATGTTTTCCTCTGTTCGATTGTTTTAGTTTCTGAAATATACTATGAAGCCTATCTGTGTATCTTTTACAGAGTGATGCATTCTACTTTCCTTTCAGCCTTTATTATTTAAAAAAGCATATTTATATTTCTAATAAAGGGAAACACTTATCTTCTTATTTTTCTGCATAAGTATAGGTGATGTACCTTTCTCGTTACCAGAGCTCTGTCACAAAAGCTGTCTTGTTTTCCCTCTGTAATTTCTGGTGAAAATAGGTCTTGCAAAAGAAAGAATATAAATGGCCATGAAACATGTGAAGATGCTGTGCCTCACCAACTATGAATGAAATACACATTAAAACAACACTGAACTGGCAAAAATTTTTGCAAACCTGCAAAAAATTAAAGCATTAAAATACACAGTATTGGTAGGAGTTCTAGGAAACAAGCCCTCTTATATATTGGTAGTGAAAGTTTAAATTGAACTAGCCCTTCTAAAGGAAAATTTAGCAAAAATCTATCAACATTTAAATATGTAGACATTTTGACCCCAGATTTCCATTTCTAATAATTTATGTTACCAAGTAAACCTTGTGTTGTACAATCATATCCGTTGTAACATAATTCATATAGAAAAAAACTGGGATAAATGAAATTTCTGATGGTTAAATAGACTGACAATGGGATACTATAGAATTATGCAATGAGAGAAATCTATATGTATTTATGTGGGAAAGTATTCAAGATATATTGATAAATGAGAAAATATAGAAAAGTATATAAAATATCATCCAATTTTTATAAACCAAAATAACATATATCTGATTATACATGTTTATATATGCATATTAAGATCCTAAATTTATACCAATCTGCTAACAATTGTTACCTCTGAAGAGTGGGATTAAACAGAGAACATATTGGTGGTTGCCAGAGGCAATGGGTGGGGGAAATGGATGAAGAGGGTCAAAGGGTACATGCTTCCAAATATAAGATAAATAAGTTTTAGGAATGTCATGTATAACATGGCAACTATAGTTAACACTGTATTTGAAAGTTGCTAAGAGAGTACATCTTAAAAGTTCTCATCACAAGAAAAAAAATGTAACTTTGTGAGGCAATGGATATTAACTAAACTTATTATGGTAGTCAGAAACGGGGGATGGTGAACCTTTACTTCTGGAATATTTGAATTTTTTCAACATAGAAGCACTTTCATAATTTTAAAATATGTACATGTGGAATCAAAAAAGGAAAAATGGAAGGAAGACCAAGAGGAAAGAAGGAGGGTTAACATTTACTTGAAATCCTCACTCAAATGAAATGGGACTGTATTTGAAAAATAGCCAGGAATAAGAAGGCCCTTGTTTTATTTGACTTCCTCTAGGCTTGAGCTTATAGGGAAAGCACACTAGGACACTCTAGGAAGCTTCTAGTGAAGAACTCAGTCCCTCCTCACAGAAAACTGGTGTATTTTTAGGTTGCTGTGCAACCTAAAAGATTAGGGCAGTCTACACACTTTAGGTAGAATAGAAAGCGTGAGAGTTGCTCTACCCCTTGAATGAAAAATTGATTTAAATACAAAAGCAAAATTTTCTCAATTCCTCCTATGTTTTTTATTTTAATATATACATCTACATATATGTATATATCAACAGAAAACCTCTTCCCTCAACTACACATGAAAGTGAACTCCCAGATGGTCAAAGGTTGCTGAACACATCTTGCTAGTCTCAGAGATTAAATTTAGGTGGATGAGGACCTTATAAAGTCATACTGAATATCTCAACAGATGGATGTCTCAAACACTGAGAGAAGAGAAAAGGCAAGGGTTCAGGTGGAAGGTCAAATAGATGGCCTCTCTTTGCTTCCAGTTTCCAGCCTGTGTAAATATCTCACTGTTAAGCCTAAGTTTCCTATAAATACATTTTTTGGAGAGAAAAATTCTAATATTACCCTAAAGACTGGCATCTTTTTCGACAAGACTGTAACCATGTACTCAGGCCTTTATCCCTGCAGTGCAGCTGAAATATGGCTAGGTGGTATTGCGTAATTAACTTGAAGTCAATTAATATATGCAACAATTTACTATCACTTTCATTTTCATCATGGAGAACGCTCCTACCAATCCTGACGTTCATAATGATAGGAATCAATATTTTTTATTTTATTTTATTTAGGAATCAATACTTTCAATGGATCAGTTATTTAATTAGGTTCTATGAAAAAATTATTTATTTTAATTTAAATTTTAGTTAGTTAACATACAGTGCAATAGTTTCTGGAGTAAAATTCAGTGATTCATCACTTACATACAAGACCCAATGCTCTTCTCAACAAGTGCCCTCAGTAACAGCCATCACCCATCTAGCCCATTCTCCACCTACCTCCCTCCATCAATCCTCAGTTTGTTCTCCATTATTCAGGGTCTCTTATGGTTTGTTTCCCTTTCTTATTTTTTTCTTTTCCCTCTTCCCATATGTTCATCTATTTTATTTCTTAAATTCCACATATGAGTGAGATCATATGGTATTTGTCTTTCTCTAAATGACGTATTTCACTCAACATAATACACTCTAGCTCCATCCATGTCATTGCAATGTTAATTTTTTGTTAGGTGAGTAATATTCCATTGTATAAATATACCACATCTTCATTAACCATTCATCAGTTTATGGACATTTGGTCTCTCTCCAGTTAGGCTATTGTTGATAATGCTGCTATAAACATTAGGATGCATGTACCCTATTGAATCTGTATTTTTGTATCCTTTGGGTAAATTCCTAGTAGTACAATTGGTGGGTCATACAGTAGTTCTGTTTTTAAATTTTTAAGGAACCTCCATATTCTCCAGAGTGGCTACACCAGTTTTCATTCCTACCAAATGTGCAAGAGGGTTCTCCTTTCTCCACATCTTCACCAACACCTGTTGTTTCTTGTGTTGTTATTTTTAACCACTCTGACAGATGTGAGGTGGTATCTCACCATGATTTTTTTTAATTTTTATTTATTTATGATAGTCACATAGAGAGAAAGAGACAGAGACAGAGACATAGGCAGAGGGAGAAGCAGGCCCCATGCACCGGGAGCCCGATGTGGGATTCGATCCCGGGTCTCCAGGATCGCGCCCTGGGCCAAAGGCAGGCGCTAAACCGCTGCGCCACCCAGGGATCCCCTCACCATGATTTTTAAAAAGATTTTTATTTTATGCATGAGAGACACAGAGGAAGAGAGGCAGAGACATAGGCAGAGGGAGAAGCAGGCTCCATGCAGGGAGCCCGATGTGGGACCCAATCCCGGGTCCCCAGGATCACACCCTGAGCCAAAGGCAGATGCTCAACCACTGAGCCACCCAAGTGTCCCTCACCATGGTTTTGATTTGTACTTCCCTGATGACGAGTGATGTTAAGCATTTTTCACGTGTCTGTTAGACATTGGATATCTTCTTTAGAAAAGTGTCTATTTATGTCTTCTGCCCATTTCTTAACAGGATTATTTGTTTCTTGGGTGTTGAATTTGATAAATTCTTTATAGATTTTGGATACAACCCTCTGTTAGACATGTCATTTACAAAAATCTTCTTTTATTCCATAGGCTGCCTTTACTTTTGTCGATTGTTTCTTCACTGTGCAGAAGCTTTTTATCTTGATGAAGTCCCAATAGTTCACTTTTGTTTTTGTTTCCCTTGCCTCTGAAGCTGTTCTAGTAAGAAGTTGCTAAGGCCGAGGTCAAAAAGGTTTCTGCCTGTGTTCTCCAGGATTTTGATGGTTTCCTGTCTCATATTTACGTCTTTCACCCACTTTGAATTTCTTTTTATGTATGGTGTAGAAAAGTGGTCCAGTTTCATTCTTCTGCATGTTGCTCTCCAATTTTCCCAACACCATTTGTTGAAGAGACTTTTTTACCATTGGATATTCTTTCCTGCGTTGTTGAATATTAGTTTGCATATAGTTGTGGGACCATTTCTAGGTTCTTTATTCTGTTCCATTGATCTATGTGTCTGTTTTTGTGCCAGTACCATACCGTCTTGACGACTACAGATTTATCATATAGCTTGAAATCCAGAATTGTGATTCCTTCAGTTCTGTTTCTTTTTCAGTATTGCTTTGGCTATTTGGGACCTTTCATGGTTCCATACAAATTTTGGTTCCTTGTAAGAAATTTAGAACATCAATTTGTGAGAATGAACTCCATTTGTGAGATAAAATAGAGTGAAAGTAACCCTGAAGTTGAGGAACACCTTTGATTTTTGACAGAATGTGTGAGTCCACAGATTTCTGACCAACTTTGTGTTGCTCTGTAATTTCATATTTCTACTTCTCAGTGTTGAAGATCTCACCTTCCTGGTGTATGAGTTAATTCAGCTTCTTCCTCTTGAAGTAAGCATCAGTAAGATATTTTGGGATTTGTAATACTGCTGGTATCAATTTTAGTGGAGGAGGCAATGACAAATTTTTTGTGTGTTCTATATAGAGGAACTCAACTGAGGGCCAGCCAGACATCCAGTCACAAGTAGCAAGACACTGCTCAGTTGCTTCAGGAAAACCACCAGTTTGCCTTTGTGGCACCCAGTGAGGATGATCCAAATGGCCAGGAGTGAGTCTAATCCACAGTTTTTTCACATGCAGACTGAAAGTTTTTTTGCCGTGGCTCAACAGTTTTCAAGGCACATTTTCAGTAGGGTGATACACAGGTATTTTGCGAAGTTTACTCCGATACGACCATTCTTGCCACAACCAGCTGGTTTTGTGACAGTAGTAAGAACCTTCTCCTTCTTATTTTCAACCCTGGATTTAGCTGTTGAACACTTCCTCTTATACATGATCTTTCTGAAATACATAGCTGATAAGGATTATCTGCCAATGCCTCTGACTAAACAGGGTTTCTGCTGCAATGGGGCTTCTCCTTCTTTAGCATTTTGGCCTTCAGATTACCTTCCTTAACTTTGCCACCAGCATCAGCCTTCTTGGCTTCAGGTGTCTTCTCCTTAGTACCCAGCTTCTCAGCTTTTTCACCCTCCATGTGCAAAATGGGAAAGAAGACTTGACAGGAGTCAATATTAAGCTCATACAGCTGAGCCTGCTCAAAGAATGAGAGAAATAAAATAAAAATAATAAGCACCCAGAAAAAGCACAACTTATGTTGTTGCAGCCATATTTCCTTATATAAAATAATCATTTTCAAAATAACAGTGACTAGAGTTTGACTCTCCCCATGTGAGCTATTAGCCTGAGAAACATAGGCTTGTAAGGAAGGAAAGGAAGGAAAGAAGAAGGAAACAGGCATGGAATATAGACAGAAGGGATGGTCTATCAATAGATAAGTTTGTATTTGAAGAGGAAAGACTTACCCTTTTCAAAAATTGACTAGATTACGTCCTGAGTCCAACCAGGTAGAACCATACTCATCGATTTTTTAAAAAGATAGATGATAGATAGATAGATGATGATAGATAGATAGATAGATAGATAGATAGATAGATAGATTTGAGAGAGAGAGAGAGCACCTACACATGCAAGCAGAGAGGAGGGGTAGAGGGAGAAGAGAGAGAATCTCCAGCAGACTCCCCAATAAGTATGGAGCCTGACACAGTGCTCAATCTCATGACCCTGCAGTATCATAACCTGAGCCAAAACCAAGAGTCAGATGCTTAACTGAACTGAGCCACCCAGGCACCCCAGAACCATAATCATGTAAAAAAATTGTTTTAAATGGCATGGAGTAGATACCATCAGTATAAATATACTTCAACAATTCTAGTGGCAGAAAATCTTCACAAGGTACTTTAAATTGTAGCTTTTCCATCAACTAAATTAATGAAGAACGCTTAGTTCCATTTAGGAGTCTGGAGTCGCAAAGGTCAAGGAATTGTGGTAGGGAGCCTTCAAATCCTTGCTATTAATGTTGGGTCCTCAGACTAGCAACATAGACATCACTGGGGTATAATCAGAAAAGCAAGCTCACAGGCCCCACCTCAGCCAGCTGAGTGGAATCTGCCAGGATCTGCACGTACACAATCCTTAGGTAATTCATATTAAAGCCTGAGAAGCATTGCTCTGGTTGTTAGCTGGGAGTCTGAGTTGCTGATTTCAAGCACCAGAATCATATTTCTAGTATCTAAATCTCAGCATCCACCCTCATTCCTACTTCTGACAGCCAAACTCCTAGGAGATATAAGTGCACCCCTACTGTGTACCCAGCCAAGTACCAGGCCCTTAGAGAGGAACAAAAGAAAATGACACACACCCCCATATTCTTAGGAGTGAATCCTCTGGTTGGAGGAAGAGAATAGAGGCACATAAATGCCAATTCACTTCTTTCCCACTTTCTCTTCCACTCTTTTCCCTAATGCATTTCATACTCTAGCCTGATCTTTACTCCAGGCTAGAGTATAGTTCTACTTTAGGACTGATCCCTCTTTTCTAAAAGTGCCCTGGGCTTTTGTGCCTTCATTGTCCATGTTTTTTCTGCCTGGAACTTTTGCTGTCCACCCACAACTTTGGCTGTTGAAATCCTACACGCCCATCAAAAGTCAGTGCCTGTCTACCCAAAATTACTCTGTCTACCATTCCCCAAGTGTGCATTCCCATATGCGCACCTTCACCATTATCCAGTAACACTTGGCTTCAGACTAGCTGTAAAGATTAATGAAGTTTTCTGAAGCATAAAAGAAACTTCAAGCATGATTTCATCTTTCTCCCAGCTAAACACAATAACCCCCTTAATTCTTGTACTTAGAGTTGCCTTGCCCTCCTTTTCTCCCTCTAAATGTTTTCATTTCATTTCCAAAACACTGTTGAGGTAAACCAGTGCCAAAATGTCTCTCCTAGTTTGAAATCAAATTTTAAGATTGTAGAAATTTAATGTTTCACTCAGGGATCAAACTATCAGTCCACAAACAGTGGACTGCACTGAGAATACTTCTCACCCTCCTACATGTCTTACACAAAGCAATACACAAACACATGCATGAACCCAGACCCCTAAACTAGTTTCTTGAGCAGATCACCTGAATTAATAGCAAACTGGGTGTAATTTTCAGTGGATACTCTAGATGGTAGCATTGTGCATATTATTCTTTCACTTCTTTTTATTGTTTCCCTAATTTTATTCATCAGGAAAGGCCTACGTGTGGAGGGGAGTTTAAGGTCATATATTAATAGGTATCCATACAGGTGAAAATTAATAACAATGTTAAACATTTCCAAAATTCTATTGTTTCTCAAGCCAGTTTCACATCTCTCTTTTCTCCATTGCCCAAATTTCAGAATTGCAGTCCCAACCATAGACTCTACCTCTCACTCAATATGCCAACCTTAGCAATCTGACTTTACCTCCTCTCCCAATTAACCCTCCTGAAATCATTATTTCTTTAAGATCTCCTGCAGTCTTCTGGTCCCTAGATTCAAATGCCTCTTCTCAGGGTTCATCCTAATTTATTTCCCTGAAACATTTACAAGGTGATTGCCTCTTTTTTTCTCCTCACAATTTTCCCAAATCCTTTATTTTGAAAAATTTCAAAATATAAAATATATTAAGTTGAAAGAATACTACAATGAGCAGCCACGTAGCTTTTGTTTCGTTTCACAGATTAACATTTCACTACATTTTCACCATCCGTCTTTCCCTCTCCTTCCTTCTTTCTCACCTTATCACCTTCTCCCCACTCCTATGTTTCTCTCCAGACATCATGACACTCTAAATACTTCAGCATACATTTTCCAAGTTGCAGATATCATTACACTTGAACCCTAGGTTTTTTAACCTGCCTGTTCTAAAAATAAAATGATCTTTCTTTGACACTCTCCATGAAACTCTGAACTCTCCTTGCCCTCTCTTGGTTCTCCTTCTAACCTCTGACCACACCTTTCTAGAAGCACAAAGCAGAGGGCAGGAGGACATGAAGAGTCTGGTCCTGGTTCTGCTACAAACCTGCTCTGTGCTTTTAAAGAAAAAGGAAACATTTTCTTTAATTATCAAAGTAATATGTGCTCATTGTAGAAAATAAGGAAAATACAAGGTTTAAGGAATATAAAAAGCATCTAAACCTACCATCTAGAGATTTCATTTTTTTAGTATGTCCCAATGCATAATATATTTTATATAATTGAGCTGATGAAATAGATACAACACTTTATCCTGTTTTTGATTTAACATTGAAAAGAAGGATTAAAATTCTTCATAATCATTTTTATTGGTTGTATATTATTTTATTGGATATAATCTTTTTTTAATAATAAATTTATTTTTTGTTAGTGTTCAATTTGCCAACATACAGAATAACACCCAGTGCTCATCCCGTCAAGTGCCCCCCTCAGTGCCCGCCACCCAGTCACCCCTACCCCCCGCCCTCCTCCCCTTCCACCACCCCTACTTCGTTTCCCAGAGTTAGCAGTCTTCCATGTTTTGTCTCCCTTTCTGATATTTCCTACCCATTTCTTCTCCCTTCCCCTCTATTCCCTTTCACTTTTATTTATATTCCCCAATGAATGAGACCATATAATGTTTGTCCTTCTCCGATTGACTTATTTCACTCAGCATTATACCCTCCAGTATAATCTTAAAGAAAAGGTAATCCTTCCATTTCTTAAGTGAGCAAAGGGTTAAACAGACAATTCATAAAAGGATACAAATAGCCGAAGTTTCAATTTAAAAAGTGTTCAAATTAACTAGTAATCAAAAATAGTTTCAAATTAAATAACACACCATTTTTACCTACCAAACTAACACAAATGTTTTAAGAAAAAAATAATAACCAAGGCTGGAAAAAGATAAGAGAAAACAGATACTCCACAAACATTACTGGTTAAAGTACAAATTAGTATAATTTTGGGGGTAAACTTTACATATACACTTTAACCAGCAAATACACTTGTAGGAACTTATTCTAACAAGATAATTTGGCAATTGCACCACCATATATGCACAAATATGTTCATAGCAGGATGATTTATTAGAGATTGTTTCCAATTTATTGCTAAATAAATATAACATGGAATTAACTCAGTAAATTATGGTACAGTCACATGGAAGAATACTAAGCAGCCATTAAGTATATTGTTGTAATAACTAGTAATAGAATTCTGAGGAAATAATAAGACTATGTGAAAAATTTCATTTTCTGTGTTTGACATCTCTGTATTCTTTGAGATTTTTTTCCCAAAGAATATGCATTACTTCTGTAATAAGTAAGGAACAAAGATTTTTTAAATGTTGTAGAAATTTATTTATTAGCATGAAGTATATTAACAATGAACTGATAATTGAATAAAGTCATTTATAGAAAACATATATGATGCTATCATTAATAGCTTTGATAAGATGAAATTTACATACCATAAAATTCACCCATTTAAAGTATAAATCCATGGGGTGCTTAGATGGCTCAGTCAGATAAGTGTCTGCCTTCAGCCCAGGTCATATCAGGGTCTGGGATCGAGCCCCACATTGAGTGGCATCAGGCTCCCTGCTCAGTGAGGAGTCTACTTCTTCCTCTCCCTCTGCCCTTCCCCTCACTTGTGCCTATTCTTTCTCTCTCTCTCTTTCAAATTAATTAATAAAATCTTTTTTAAAATAAATTATAATTCCATAGGTTTTGGTATATTTTCAGAGTTGCGCCACTATCACCATATTCTAATTTTAGAACACTTTCATCATCAGTAGTTTATTCCTTTTATGACTGAATAATATTCCATTGCATGGATATAACACATTTGTTTTATCCTTTCATCAGTTGACAGACATTTGACTTCTTTCCATTTCTTATCACTTATAAATAACACTGTTATGTGCAAGATTTTGTGTGGACATATGTTTTTATCTCTCTTGAGTAGATAACTAGAAGGAGGGATCCCTGGGTGGCGCAGTGGTTTAGCGCCTGCCTTTGGCCCAGGGCGCGATCCTGGAGACCGGGGATCGAATCCCATATCGGGCTCCTGGTGCATGGAGCCTGCTTCTCCCTCTGCCTATATCTCTGCGCCTCTCTCTCTCTCTCTCTCTCTGACTATCATAAATAAATAAAAATAAAAAAAAAAACTTCCCTTTAAAAAAAAAAAGATAACTAGAAGGAAAATTGCTCAATCCTGTGGTTAAACTGTGTGTAACATTTTGCAAAACTGTCAAAGTGTTTTCCATAAAGGCTGCACCATTCTACATACATAACAGCAATGTATAAGGGTCCAATTTCTCCACATCTTCACCAATACTTGTTATCTATCTTTTTTATTATAGCCATTCTACTGTTTATGAAGCCACTTTGCAGCTTTGATTTGCATTTCTTTTTTTTTTTTACTAAAGATGTTGAACATCTTTTCATGTGTTTATTTGCCATTTGTATATGTGTTGTTTTTTTATCACTGAATTTTAAGAGTTCTTTATATGTTCTACATATGAGTTCCTTGTAATATATATGACTCCACAAGTATTTTCTTCCAGTCTGTGGATTGTCTTTTCCTTTTATGACCGGTGCTTTTGGTGTCATATCTAAAAAAAACAATGCCAAACCAAAGGTCACAAACATTTACCCCTATGTCTTCTTCTAAGAGTTTTAAACTTTAAGCTCTTATATGTAGGTCTATGATTCATTATGAGTTAGTTTTTATGAATGGTGTAATGTAGGAGATCCAAGTTCATTCTTTTGTAGGTGGATATCCAGTTGCTTAGCACTATTGGTTGAAAAGTGTATTCTTTACCCAGAAAAATGTCATGGCTCCCTTGTCAAACATCAGTTCATCATAAATATTAGGGTACTTTTATGGACTCTCAATTCTATTCCATTGATTTATATCTCCATCCCATGCCAGCAAAACACTGAGTTTTTATTTTTAACCATATATACATATAAAGAGAGAAACAATCTAAAAATAAATATTTCAAATTATTAAAAATGAAATATTCTATTGTATAAATGTATGATATGTACTTAACTACTCTTTTCTTGTGGTATTTTAAGCTGTTTCTACATTTTCACTATTATAAGTAGCATTGTGATGAGTATCCCTCCACAAACACTACTCTATTTCAGATTACTTCCTTAAGGTAGATTCCTATCAATGGACTCAGTCAAAAGTAAGAATATTTTTAAGGTTCTAAATAGCCAAGAAGGAAGGAAGGAAAAAAAGAAGGAAGAAAGAAAGGAAATAAACATGCTGAAATTACAAAAAGGCTGCATTGATTTATACTCCCAACAAGATATGTTACTTAGAGCAACTCAATTATCTTCTCTGTGCGTCAGGTTTCTCATCTGTCAAACAAGGTTAGGAAAGCTAGCTCTCCTTTGTTAACAAAGATGCTGTGAGAATCAAATGAAATCTTCAGTACAACAGGGCTTTAACAAGTTTTAGAAATGCTACAGACACATAGGGTACTGATATTTTCGTTTATTTTGTCCAAATATATTCAACAAGCATTTATTGAACACCTACTTCCTATAGAGAACTATAAGAGACACAAAAATGAAAAAAATCCATTTTGGAAATGGAAATTTATTAACCAGACTGGAGCAGAAACCATATCTGGTAAAGAATATAAGAAAACTTATAGTACAAGGGAATGATAGTAGCTGTTATAATAGATGTTATAAACAAAATCCTTTTATTCCCACAAGATGATGAGATTAATTTTACATGGGGAAACAAGGAAGACTTCTCAAAAGATGTAGTATTTGAGCTAGGAATAAAAATTTGATAGGGGTTAACATGTTGTATTCTCATTCTTTATTGAGAAGATAACAATTTTGTAGAGATGTTTCTTATGTCTTTTCTATTTCTGAGTCTACTTCTGATTTGTTTTTCTTATTATTTTTCTCCAGAGTTAAAATTTTATTCAACTAACTATAAAGGTAAGGCTACTGTATCAGATCTGGAATGGTTAAAGACACCTGTTGACTGTCAAATAGTGAGAATAAAGAGACTTTGATATGCCTTCCACAGCAATTCAACTATAGCTTTTTATACAACGGAAAACGTTTATTTGTATAGTTTGACCTCGTCCACCATATCAGGAGCTGTCAAAATTATTGACTTTGATCAGATGTTTTTATTTTTTTTGACCCTAGTCTTATTACTATCATAATCAAAATATACTTGTTATTCAGTCCTATCAACATTGTATTGGGAGACAATTATTCATTTCTGCATGTCTTGCAAGCAGAGGATCTGACTATATTTTCAAGAATGTTCATGAAGCACACATTCATGAAAGATAGAAATAGTGTCTTCTTCTGAAGTAAAGGATGGATTTGTTTATTGCCTGGTATACTGTAAGTTTTTCTCCCACTCTGCTCTCATAGATAAGCTCCTGTAGGCATACAACCTTCCTTATCAAGGGGAAAAAACAGAGTTCCTGCTTTAGTGCCCTGTCATCCCAAAGAATTATTCAAACAAACCAATCACATCTTCCCACAGGAACCAAGGGGCACTTCACCGTGCAGATACTACAAAACTTGCCTTCCACAGCTCTGGTTGTTAACTTAGTTCCTGTGTGCAACTCTGTGTGCCCTGCAAAGCATGTGGTATCCTCTTTCTCTGGGCTGTGAGTATATGTGACTAATAAACTGCTATGGATCACATCTATCTAGTGTCATGTGTCATGTGTTTGGCCATCCCATATCCCTAGAGTAGGACTCCTTTACTCATCAATAGGGGTGAAGAAAAGGTGATTAAAACGTCTAGTATAATAAAAATAATGTTTTCATCTAAAGCAAAAGTTGAACAGGTTAATGTATAGCGCAATATAAAAGATTCAAGCTCCCTAAGTGCAGGATTCCTCAGTTATGATGCAAACCCACTGTGTACACAGCTTCAATCCAGTCCTGTCTACATCACTCAGTTGGAAGAGAGGGGAAGGCATGGCAAGAGGGATCTGATATGAACATGAAGCTCATACTGCTTGCTGTGCAATGAGTAGTGGTGTTCTCTGTGTCTGACCCAGGAATTTCCTATCTTCTGCAAGTATCCATGAAAATAGCATGCAAGCAAAGTCTCAGATAATTCATAGTTCTTGACACATTGTACAGCCCAATACAGCTACCTTACACTGTTTTCCTGAGTGTCTTTTCTTTATTAATCAATCAGTGCAAGCCCAGTTTGCAATGGTTCTGAGTGGCACATAGTCTGGTTCAGTTCCAGTTAAAAATTTTGGTCAATCTGGTTCATTGATATTACAAGTTTTCTTTCTTATATATTATTAAAACCACAATATTGATTTCTACTGGTTGAAAAATGTCGTTGATACCACTGAGGCATTGAAATCATTGACTGTTGCCCACAGTAAAAGAGTCCTGATTAAAGATGGAAATTATTGGGACATACAGAGATCTTATTGTTATCCAAGTATTCATTATCAGATCTACACAGTAGGGACTAAAGTTCCCATAACATAAAAAATATTCACTAATGAACTAACTGTATTAAAATTAGGCCCCATTTAAACATCCTTCTTGACTAGTTTTAGTGTCTATCCCTGACCATTGTAGCAATGGTGCTTATTTACTGTAAACATCCAACAATGCACAGTGCAAATTTCAAAGTGAAATTGAAAAATTTGCAAAAGACATAGAAATATGAAATAGATAAAAGACGCTGGTGAGCTACTCAAATAAGTCACAAAATAACTCACAAAGTCACTGGCAAATGATGATGTGGTAAAGTTAAATCACTTAACAATTGAAGAGGAGAAAATGGACAAGGATGATGAAAGCATTGACGTTTCAAAAAAGAATTATTTGAATAATAAAAGCTTAAGAGAGTTCCCTGGAAAAAAAGGACACAGCTCTCAAACCGCAGTTTTTGCAAAAATGACCCTTTTACGAAAGTCAAATGTGAAGTGAAGGTTATTATGATAATGCAATCAAATAAGTTTTTCAGAAAATTATACCCCAGAAAGTAAACATTTGTTCTTCGTTTTAAGAATTAGAAAATAGTTGAACTTGAATCTGAATTAAGTTAAATGTAGATAAACCTTCTTTCATAATCATTTGTTTCACTTTTGAATTAAAATCCCAATAAAACCTTTTATTTTTCCACTATTCATCATGAAATGTCCCTTATTTCATGTACATTTACTTTAAATGCCTTTTCTGATATCAGTTTCTCCGAGATAATCAGAACTCCCTGTGATTAGTTAGCAAACCATAAATCAGACTTCCTTTGATTCCCTAGTATATATTCCACTAGCACAGTATTTCCTAAGCTGCCATCCACACCACTGATAGTATACTAGATGGTAATAGATGATTTGTGAATGATGCTTAGTCATTTATTTTAAAATTCATTAGAAAAAAACTATATAACCAATTGATTAAGCCCAAGTTTTCATAGACTATTGTGGCTTAAGACAAAGCTAAACTTTTATTTTTAAGATTTTATTTATTAATTCATGAGAGACACAGAGAGAGAGAGAGAGAGAGAGAGAGAGAGAGGCAGAGACATAGGCAGAGGGAGAAGCAGGCTCCCTGTGGGGAGCCCGATGCGGGACTCAGATTCCATCCCAGGAACCCGGGATTCTGACCTGAGCCAAAGACAGAGGCTCAACCACTGAGCCACCCAGGTGCCCCCAAAGCTAAATTTTTAAAGGTGAATTGATTTAAAAGTAAGTTAAAGGAAATGTTATTTTTGTGTAGATGGTAGGCATATATGGCAAAATTTCCAACTGCAGCTCATGAATGACTCAGTTTAGAAGCATTACACTAGCATAAAGTTACCAGGCATAAAACTCAGGCACTTTCAAATGATGACATCCAGCAGTTAAGAAAGAGTACGCTGAGCTGGATAGCAAAGCCTCACAGCAATGATGAGATAGACCTTTTCACATCACAATTGTAGAACAGGTCCTAACTATTCAGACACACTTAAAACTCTCCAAGAACAAATAGTTAAAAGTAATAAAGGATAGGGTGTTTTATTTCTTTAATCCCCCACCTCCCTTTTCTGTATGTTACTCATCTCTATCTACTTTCTGAACATCATACTCCCTACCCCTGAATCATTCTTACCATTTTTACCTGAAGTTTTGGCCCTATCCTACTTATACTAATCCAGTCTGGAGTCTTGGATTTCTTTAAAAGCCTCAACATTGACCACATCAAACATCAGGGAAGCAAAATGCTTCTTCCTTTCAGTGTAGGCATCTCTCTCTCTCTCTCTCTCTCTCTCTCTCTCTCTCTCTCTCAACTTCTCTGTGTGCACGTATGTGTGTAATGCTTCTAAACTGAGTCATTCATGAGCTGCAGTTGTGACTTTTGCATTGTGGGAGGTAGTGGAGGCAGTTAGGAAGTTATACTCATGGGTTTCTATCTTTATTCCCATTTCAAACACATTTTCTAGTAAGCTAGCTCTTATATTAAATGATGGAGTAGAAGGAAACTCTGTTAAAAAATTAACATTAAGGTAGTTGAAACATTAGTAAGGAAGAGAGGAAACCCAACTTTAAAGCTTCACAATTTACTGCTTTCAAGAGGTAGGGATCTTTGGAATGGACTATGGTTTTTCAAACTTCAGTCATCTACCACATTCCCAGTTTTTGCCATGTCCTATTACAACCTATACTCTAGTTTACTTAAGATTTTTCTTTAAGTCAATTAATTTTCTTTACCTTGCCTTTTCTTAAGCAATGACACTTGTAAAATTATGGTTTTATGTCCTAGTTACATTTTTTCTATACAACTTAAAATGTGTAATATGCAACATTTACTGAATAAGTACTATGTGAACCAGATGCTGTGCTAAGTGCTTATATGGATTACCTCATATAAGACTCACATTAAGCCTATGAATTAAATACTACCCTATTCTCATTTTACAGAGGAGGAAACTGAGACACAGAAGATTAACATGCTAAAAGCCACATAGCTAGAAATCTTTAAGGATGAACAAATTCAGCAAAGTTGTAGGATATAAAATCAACACACAAAAAAATCAGTTGCTTTTCTATAGACTAACAATAATCTGAAAAGGAATATATGAAATAAATCTCCTTTACAATAGATGGAAAAGAATAAAATATCTAAGAATAAACTTAACCAAGGAAGTGAAAGACTTCTACAACTGACAATTACAAAATGATGCAGAAAGAAATTAAAGAAATACAAATTAATTGACAGACATCTGTGTTCATGATTTGGAAGACTTAATATTGTTAACATGGCAAGACTACTCCAACTGATCTATAGATTCTATGCAATCCCTATAAAAATATCAATGACAATTTTTTTAGAAATAGAAATGTGCATTTAAAAATTTATATGGTATTTCAAGAGACCCCCAAAATAGTCAAGGATTGGTATTTCAGAAGAGATTTTATTTTAATTTCTCTGCTTGGGCATATTTTTATATTTTTAAGGGATATATGCATTTCTTTGAAATGTCTATTCAGGTCCTATGCTGATTTTTTATAGTTGTCTGTCTTTTCCTTTTCAATTTTATGAAAGAGTGGTTCTTTTTCTGTGATATGAGTTACAAATATTTTCTTAGTTTTTTTTTTAATTTGTTTTAATTTTTATTTATTTATGATAGTCACAGAGAGAGAGAGAGAGAGAGAGAGAGAGAGAGAGAGGCAGAGACACAGGCAGAGGGAGAAGCAGGCTCCATGCACCGGGAGCCCGATGTGGGATTCGATCCCGGGTCTCCAGGATCGCGCCCTGGGCCAAAGGCAGGCGCCAAACCGCTGCGCCACCCAGGGATCCCATCTTAGTTTTTCTTATCTTTTTAATTTGCTTATGTTTTTTCCAATAAAAAAGTATTTTTTAATGTAGTTAAATTTCTCAATCTTTTTAAAAAATGTCTTCTGAATTTTGAGTCATAGTTTAAAGGCCTTCTTCCACTTCAAGATTATAAAGGAATTTGCCCATGTTTTCTTTTGGTACTTCTGTGGTTTCATTTCTCTTTAAATTTAAATCATTGATACATTTGGAGTTTAGCCTACTATGTAGCATGGTATATGAATCCAACTTTATCTTTTCCCAGCATCATTCATCAAAAATTCCATCTATAGCACATTGATTTGAGATACTATATACTATATACAAAATTCCTGTGTCTATTTTAGTCTATTTTTGGGCTATTTCTGTACCAATACACTTTTTTTTAACTTCTGAGGCTTTATAATATGTTTCAATTTTTTATTTTTATTTCCAAAAGTTTCCAGTTATTTTGACCTGCTTATTTTCCATATGAACTCTAAAATTCCCTTCAAAAAATATTATTGACATTTTGTTAGGATTGCATTACATTTATAAATTAACTTAAAAAGAATATCTTTACAATGTGAATTTTCCCTACTCACAGAGTATATCTTCCCATTTGTTCAGATATAGACTTTTGTCCTTCATTTGTGTTTTCCTCATATGTTTTGTACATTTTTTGCTAAGCATTTTGTCTTTTTTGTTACTATTGCAAAAAGGATCTATTCCAATGTATCTTCTAATGAATTGCTTGTATGTAATAAAGATATTGATTGATTGATTCCTGTAAATTAACTTTATATTCTACCATTCTATTGAATTCTTACTCTGTCTCTTTATGTCTCTCTCATTCTGTGTGTGTGTGTGTGTGTGTGTATGTGTGTGATTGCAGAGAAAGAGAGAGAGAGAAAAGAGGAGGAGGGAGGGAGGGAGGAGAGTAGAAGGGAGGGAGGGAGAGAGGTTTTCCAAGTGATTCTTTCCCTTTAGAAAAGAGGTTTTTTTAAGCAAAAATTAATATCCTCAGAGAATTAAAAAATTATTGAATCCATAGAGTAAGAGTAGGATTATATGGAAAAATAACAAATAAAAAAATATACTTTTAAATTGTTTTAAAAAATAGGCAATTTAATCAAAATACTGGGAGATAAAGTAGAGAGAATCTTCTTAAAAAGCAAAATAGCCAAAAGCTACACAAGAAAAAATGGCCAATTTGAATCACCATATATCTATTGAACCGAATTAATAATTCATAACATTCCAAATTAGAGGGCACCAGGTCCAGATGAATTTCATCAAACCTTAAAGGAAGAAATTATACTAATTCTCTATGATCTGTTCCAGAAGATAGAAACAGAAGGAATATGTCTTAACCCATTCTAGAGGTCTGCAACACCCTACTACAAAAACCAGACAAAGACATTCCAAGAAAAGAAAAATAGAGACCAATATCTCTCATGAACACAAATGTACAACCCCTCAGCAAAATATTAGCAAGTTAAATCCAAACAATGTATACATAGGATTTTTACACAGTGGCCAAGTGGGATTTATCCCAGGTATACAAGGCTGGTTCAACATCCAAAAACAATTCATGTAATCCATCACATCAACAGGCTAAAAAAGAAAAATCAAATTATATCAATAAATGCAGAAGAACATTTGACCATATCCAACAGCCATTCATGATGGAAACTAGGAATAGAGGGCAATTCAATGAAAATATCTATAAAAGGCCCATAGCTAACATCATATTTAATGGTGAGAAACTAGAAGCTTTTCCACTAAGATCAGGAACAAGACAAAGATATTATCCTTACGACTCCTTTTCAACATTGTACTGGAAGGTCTATTTACCAATAAGACAAGAAGGGGATATAAAAGGTATATTGATTGGGAAGGAAGAAATAAAACTGCCATTGTTTACAGATGACATGACTATGTAAGAAATCCAAAAAATTGACCAAAAAATTCCTAGAATTAATAAGCAATGATAGCAAGGATGCAAGATATAAGGTTAATATACAAATGTCAATCACTTTCCTATATATCATTGATGAACAAGTGGATTTGAAATTAAAAACATAATACCATTTACACAAGCATCCAAAAATGAAATACTTAGGTATAAATCTAATAAAATATGCAAAAGATCTCCATGAGGAAAACTACAAAACTCTGATGAAAGAAATCAGTAAAGAACTAAATAAATGGAGGGATAGTCCATGTGTATGTATAAGAAGACTCAATACTATCAAGATATACGTTTTTCCCACCTTTCTCTGTAGATACAGTGTAATTCCAATAAAAATCCTAGGACACTGTTTTGTGGATATTAAAAAACTGATTCTAAAGTTTATACAGAGAAACAAAAGAATGGCTAACACACTATTGAAGGAGAACAAAGTTGAAGGACTAACACTCTCCAACTTCAAGACTTACTAATAAAGCTACAGTAATTAAGACAATGTGGTTTGGTGAAAGAATAGACAACTAGATCTGTGGAACAGAATAGACATGAATAGACTCAGATAAATATAGTCAACTGATCTTTGACAAAGGAGCAAAAGCAATGCAATGAAGCAAAGATAATGTCTTCAACACATGGCACTGGAATAACTGGGCATCCATATACCAAAAAGAAGGAGGAGGAGGAGGAGAAATAAGAAGAATCTAGATACAGACCTCACAAACTTCACAAAATTTAACTTAACATGGATCATAGACCTAAATGTAAAATGAAAAACTATAAAAATCCTGGAAGATAACATAGGAAGAAACTTAGATGACCTCGGATATGGTAATACCTTTTTAGATACAACTCTGAAGCATGATCCATGAAAGAAATAATTGAAAAGCTGGATTTTATTAAAATGGAAATCTGCTATGTGAAAGACATTGTCAGAAAAACAAAGAGACAAACTACAAACTGGGACAAAATATTTGCAAAATATATATCTGATAAAAGACGATTATCCAAAATACACAAAGAACTTCTAAAATTCAACGATAAGAACACAACTCAACTTAAAAATGGGCCAAAGACCTTAACAGACCTCACCAAAGAAGATATACAAATGGCAAATAAGCATATGAAAAGAAGTTCCACATCACATGTCACTTAAGTAATACAAATTAAAAACAATAATGAGATATAACTACACACCTAATAGAATGATGAAAATCCAGAACACAAATAACAGGAAATTCTGACCAGGATATGGAGCAACAGGAACACTTATTCATTACTGGTGGGGATGCAAAATGGTACAGCTACTTTCGATGACAGTTTGGCAGTTTGTTTGTTGTTGTTGTTGTTGTTGTTGTTGTTGTTGTTTTTGCAAAACTAAATATGCTCATACATATAATCTGACAATTGCACTTTTAGATACTTACCCAGCAGAATTGAAAACTTATGTCCACACAAAAATCTATACACAGACGTTTTTTAAATTTTTATTTATTTCTGATAGTCACAGAGAGAGAGAAAGAGGCAGAGACATAGGCAAAGGGAGAAGCAGGCTCCATCCACCGGGAGCCCGACGTGGGATTCGATCCCGAGTCTCCAGGATCGCGCCCTGGGCCAAAGGCAGGCGCTAAACCGCTGTGCCACCCAGGAATCTCTGTACACAGATGTTTATAGCAGCTTTATTCATAAAAAGACATGGAGGAATCTTAAATGTATATTATTAAGTGAAAGAAGCCGATCTGAAAATGCTACATATTATATGATTCCAACTCTATGACATTCTGGGAAAGGCAAAACTATGAAGATAGTAAAAGGATCAGTGATTGTCCACAGTTAACAGAGAGGGAGGGATGAATAGGTGCAGCAGGGAGGATTTTTAGGGCAGTGAAAGTATTCTGTATGATACTATAACAGTGCATACATGTCACTGTATATTTGTCAAAACCCATAGTATGTACAACATCAAGCATGAATCTTAATGTAAACTATGGGCTTTAGATGATTATTTTTGTCCATGTAGGCTCGTCAATTGTAATAAATGTACTGCTTTGGTGTAGGATTTTGAGAGTAGGGGTGGTTATGGATATATGAGGACAGGGAATCATTGTACCTTCCACTCTCTTTTGCTGTAAACTTATAACTGTTCTAAAAAACAAAGTTTTTTTTTAAAAAAGCTAAACCAAAAAGTAAAGATCTAAAAAATGAGAGAGAAAAGATAATAAAATTTGAGCATTGATCTGGGGGGTCTAATATCCACCTAATCAGAGTTCAGAACAACAAAACATAAGGATGAAATTATCAAATATATAGTGCAAGAAAATTTTCCAGAACTGAGGGATACAAGTCTCTAGTGTACTTAGTGAGTCCACGAAATGCCCAGTAAAATGAATAAAAAGAGACTAACCGCTCAATTTGCTTATTATCAATGGGAACTGGTCTGTAGTAAGCTTATGTCATGAAAGATACTGCTCTTTTTCAGTAGCTCTAATTTAAGCCTTGGGAATCCATTATAGCCACTTCATTGGGGTTTTCATTAGAATCAATTGTCTGAGCCAAGGTGCTAATAAGGCCCCAGTGACAGGCCCAACCCCTGGGTGGGCCATTCAATTTATTCTGTTCCCTGGCCAGCCTTTAAGCACTGAACATGAGGAAGGCAGATTTAGAAAGTACAGATGGGTGGGTGCAAAACCAACCCCAGTATGAGAAAAAATACTCCAAATATCTGTCCTAGTGGAAGTTCTGTATCTTCGTATAAAAAAGGCAGCCTCCTCAGTTTGGAAAACCAAAATTTATAAATTATTTTTGTAGTTAATTACTATCTACAGAGTAGGCTAGATCTGGACTTTGAAATATTCTCTGGAGAAGGAAATTGTTGGATTCTGTGTGTTTTTTGGTGGATTCCTAGTTTTCTTTGTTAACATAAAAATTCAAGCAAAAGCCCAAAAGTAATTTTTCAGGCTAGCATTTCCAGGCACATGAATTTTATATGCCAGTCAGATTTATTGTAATAGGAATAGAATTAATTAAGTCAGCTGCTTCTAAATGATGTTTGTGATTGATTTTCCAGAGCACCTTGGAGACTGCCCGTTTATCTCCTACTGTTCTCAGAAAAAAAATTTTTTTGAACTTTTTGGTCAGGCACATGCTATTTTCCACCCATCCTCTTTGGCAACTGCTACTACACAGCACCACATGTTCTTTTCACCCAAATTGCTGGACTTTACCATGTCTCTCTGGGTTTTTCTTCCTCCCTACAGTTGTTACTTTTTGGTTAAATTCTCTTTGAATGATCTCTTTGTTTTCCTGTCTCTCTCTTTCATGTTCACTTTCTAATGAATCGTTCAGTAAAATCCAATAGGCTTTTTACAGGGAAAAATCAATAGGAAGAAAAACATCTTCTTTTACTCCAGATTTTTCTTCCATTTTAAAATGTGATATTTTATTTATCTTGGAGATGTTTTTAAGTTTTCAAAAGTGAATATTAAACAAGCCACAGTATGAGACAGTGAAGAGTCCATTAACCTTTCTTATCATTTGTAAAAGGCAGTCACTAAGTTGCCCAGAGAGAATGCCACTTTAATATAAGTAACTTCTTTTTTATAAAGCAACTGCTTTCTCATTGGTCTCTGTCTAAGCACTCTGAGTAGAATCCTCCCTGTAAAATGAAGAAACTGAGAGACAGTCTCATCATGATTTGATGAGGGCCACATGGCTGGTCTGTGGCATTCAGAAGTAGCCTGGTAAACCCAGCACTCCAGACAGTCTTCCCACTCAAATGTAAATCATTTAAACTCAGATTTAAGTATAATACCTTGCCTTGGTCTCAGTGCCATAGCAGTCATTTTATTGTTTCTGGCAGAGAAGAGGGGGGAAAATGAAAACTAATATAGTGGTTGAAAGTTAAATCTTTTTAACAGACTCAAAAAGAAATTCACTATTTTCCTTCAGTTCTTCCTTTTGCACACCAGACTTGGTCCTACTTGAAGAACATATGAAAAATCATTAGTTTGTCTTCTCTTGGGATAACTATCCCTGCTCTAGTGGTACAAACGATGGAAAAAGGATCAGAAGACCCAGGTGCTGGTACTAGCTGGGTCACTAAACAAGGTGTGTTACTGTAGGCAAGCTGTCTCATGACTCTCGCCTTCAGTTTTCCTCTGTAAGAATAATAGTTGCAGCAGAAAATCTCTAAGTTCATTTTAGTCCCAAATTTCCTTGATGCTATGATCAATAAAAAAAAAACACTCTGAATAAGCACATGAAGTAAATAGAAAATTAAGAACAGAGAATGGTCAGAACAGAAGATAATGCATAAAGAAAAACTCAAAGAGGCATGAAGCAAAGTATGAGATGCTATTAGCAACCTAGGAATAGATTTAGATATTGTTTGATATAAATCAGTCCTTTTATAGAAAACTTGAAGACTTGGATTAGATGGTCAATCCTCCCAAAATTGTTAATTTTTTTGTAGGTTGATATAGTTATCGATCAAAAGGGGTAGGCCAAAAGCAAGGAGTCTTGACCTTAAGAGACAAAGAATATAGAAAGATGGAACCTGACCAATAAAAGATCTTAGCACTACTTATTAACCCACACAAGATGGGCATCATTATTTTAACCAAACACTAATGACATCATTGGAAACATAACAGAATGTTTGACATTTGGCAAACATTTTATGAAGCTCTGTACCCTTGGACCCAAAGGTAGCCAACTAAACTCATGTTGCTATAATCAGTATCTCTTTTAAGTATGTCTCTTCTGTTTTGCATTGTAATAAATGAGTCAGCTTAACTAACTTTTAGAAAGCTCTTCTTCCAGGACCATGATTCTCAAATTTAGGTGTGCATAAAAATTATCTCAGGGAAGTTGTTAAGATGCTGATTCCAGGGTACCACTCCTGAGATTGTGATTCAGTAGTTCTGTAATGAAACCAACCAATGTATATCTTTAGAAATATTCCTGGTGATTCTAATGCAAGTCAAAGCATATTTTGAGAAACTCTGGCATAAAAGAATAGATCAGACTTCTTCTACGTGGAACCTAATTATAGATGATCCATTAAAACAAGGTCTTCCAAGCAAAGAGTTTCCTATAGTGAGTTTTCTACTACCTCAGAAAGCATAAGCAATACACAGAAAATTCAGAAAAAATTCATATCCAAAGATAGGATTTACTGAGTGAAATAAATATAGGTTGCTTATTATCTCCTCTGTCTTTAGCATCTTCACTGTCACCTTTACTGGTTTTATTCCTTAAGCATTTTAACATGGCCTAATCTATCCCCAGACATTATTTTACTAAACTTTTCAGCAGCATTTAGAACATTTCATGTCCCCCAGACTAATGACTGCTCTCACTCTTTTGGAACTCTTTCTTCCCTTGACTTTTGTAACACCATGCTCTCAAGATTTAACTTAACTTTCTGACATGGACTACTCAATTCCTTTGTGATTGCCTTCCAATCCCCATTATTTATGGGATACTGACCTTGTTCTAGGCCCTCTTCTCATTCTAAACACTCTTCTTGGGCAAGGTTATCTTCTCAAGGGATTCAATAAATATCTTTTTGTTGACATCTACTAAGTCTGAATCTCCAGAGCAGATTTTTCTCTTAATATAAATAGCTAACTATCTACTTGACTTTGCCTCTTAAATGATACCTGAGCATCTCTACCTCAGAATGTCTAAAACTGAATTTGCAAAACTCAACAGATCTATTGGAAAATCTAGCCAGGAAAATTAGGCTAAATAAATAAATAAATAAAAACCATCAGATATGGAAAAGAATAAATAAAACTATCTTTATTTGCAGCTAACATGATCCTATAATGGGAAAAACCTAAAGAATCCACTAAAAACTATTGGAGCTAATAAGCAAGTTCAGCAAGGTTTTAGGATACAAAATCAATATACAAAAACTATATGTATTTCTATACACTGGCAATTAATGATCCAAAGATAAAATTAAGAAAACAATTCCTTATGTTTCAACATATAAGAATATCAAAAAGAAAGAAGTTTAGGATATGAATACATTTAACCAAAGTAGTGTAAGAATTATACACTAGAAACTAGAAAACATAATTGAAAGACATTAAAGAAGATACAATACAATACAATACAATACAAATGACCTAAATTTAAAAATGAATGAAGAATTTGAATAGACACAATGGCTAATAAGCACATTAAAAATCGCTCAACATCAGTAATGATTAGGAAAATGTAAATCAAAACCACAGTGAAATACCATTTCACATCTATTTGGATGGCTATCACTTTTAAAAAGGACAATAACAATTTCAGGCAAGGATGTGGATAAATGGGACCACTCATACATTGCTGGTGGGAATGCAAATGGTGCAGCCATTGTGGAAAGCAGTTTGGCATTCCTCAAAAAGTTAAATATCTATATTGAGAGATACCAGATGACTCAGCAATTCTACTCCTAGGTATTACCCAGGAGAATTTAAAAACATATGTTCACACCAAAATTTGTACATAAATGTACATAACAATATTATTCATAATAACCAAAAAGTGGAAACAAACCAAATGTCCATCTACTAATGAATGAATAAATAAAATACAGTATATTGACTCAATGGAATATTGTTAGGCAATAAAGAAGAATGAAATGTTTGTACATGCTACAATATGAATGAACCTTGAAAAGATTATTCTAAATGAAAGAAATCAAATACAAAAGTTCATATAACATGCAATCCCATTTATATGAAATGTCCAGAATAGGCAAATCCATAGAGACAAAAAGTTGATTAGTGGTTGTCAGATGCTGGAGGAAGGGATACATGGTAAGTGATAGTAATGGGTACAGGGCTTCTTTTGGGAGTGATGAAGATGTTCTGGAATTAGATAGTGATGATGGTTCCACAACTCTTGAATATATTAAAAACCACTGAATTGTACAACTATAAATGGTGCATTTTTATGGGCATTAACAATTCACAGAAGAAATACTAATGGTACTACAGTTAAAATATGTAATTTTTCAGCCTAAATACAGTGGCTGCCACCTTCATGAAGAAAGGGAGATTTGGAGATATACAGATCCTCACACAGAAGGAAGAAGTCCATTTGAAAGCAGAAGCAAAGATTCAGTGATGCATCTATAACCCAAGGATTGCCCAAAGCCATGAGAACCTGGGAACAGGCCAAAAAAAAAAAAAAAGACATGTGAGAGAATAATTTCTTGTTTTTAAGCTACCAAGTTTGTTGGTTATTTATGGCAGTCCCAGGAAACTAGTATACTCTACTAAGAATCTATCCTATGGAAATGCTTCTGAAAGTGGGCAAAGATACTTATAATGTAGTAGTGAGCTCATTGCAACATTCTGTATAATCTCAAAAAACAGAGGTAACTTAAATGTCTGTCAATACATAATCTAAATTTTTTTTTTTATTTATGATAGTCACAGAGAGAGAGAGAGAGAGAGGCAGAGACATAGGCAGAGGGAGAAGCAGGCTCCATGCACCGGGAGCCTGATGTGGGATTCGATCCTGGATCTCCAGGATCGCGCCCTGGGCCAAAGGCAGGCGCCAAACCGCTGCGCCACCCAGGGATCCCTCAATACATAATCTATAAATAAATTACAGTACAGTCCATTGTATGTGGTATGTCATTCAGCTATTAAGAATGAATTATTGCACTGACAGAGAAGGATATCTATGATATACTTCTTATTTTTAACGTTTTAATTCCAGTTAGTTAACATACAGTGTTATATTAGTTTCAGGTGTAAAATAAAATGATTCAACAATACCATACATCAGCCAGTGCTTATCACCTATTTCACACATTCCCCCACCCACCTCCTCTCTGGCAACCATTACTTGTTCTCTATAATTTAGAGTCTGTTTCTTGGTTTTTCTCTCTCTTTTTTTCCCTTTGCTGATTTGTTTTGTTTCTTAAAGTCCACATATGCGTGAAATCATATGGCATTTGGCTTCCTCTGACTGACTTATTTCACTTCGGATTATACTTTCCAGCTCCATCCATATCACTGCAAACGGCAGAATTTCATTCTTTTGTATTGCTGAATGATATTCTGATACATATATATATATATATATATATATATATATATATATATATATATAATATACCGAATATATCTCTTTATCCATTCATCAGTTGATACACACTTGGGCTGCTTCCATAATCTGGCTATTGTAAATAAAGCTGATATAAACACAGAGGTGCATGTATCCCTTTGAATTCGTGTTTTGTATTCTTTTGGTAAATACCCAGTAGTGTAATTACTGGTTCATAAGATAGTTCTATTTTTAACCTTTTGAAGAACCTCCATACTGTTTTCCATAGCAGCTGCACCAGTTTGCATTCCCACCAACAGGGCAAGAGAGTACCTTTTTCTCTACATCCTTACCAATGCCTGTTGTTTATTGTATTTTTTATTTTAACCATTTTGACAGGTATGAGGTGATCATTTCACCGTAGTCTTGATTTACATTTCCCTGATGATAAGTGATGTTGAGGATCTTTTCATGTGTCTGTTGGCCATCTGTACGGCTTCTTGGAGAAATGTCTAATTATGCCTTCTGCCCATTTTTTAATTGGATTTGTTTTTTGGGTCTTGAGTTTTGTAATTTCTTTATATATTTTGGATATTAACACTTTATTAGATATGTCATTTGCAAATATCTTCTCCCATTCTGTAGGTTACCTTTCAGTTTTTTATTGTTACCTTTATATGCAGAAGTTTTTCATTTTTTTTTTAAAAAAAAGAAGTTTTTCATTTTGATGAAGTCCCAACAGTTTATTTTTGCTTTTGTCTCCCTTGCCTCAGGAGACATATCTAAAAAAAAGTTGCTAAGGTTGATGTCAAAGTTGTTACTACCTGTGTTCCCTTCTAGGATGTATAGTTTTAGGTCTCATATTTAGGTCTTTAATCAATTTTTAATTTATTTTTGTGTATAGTGTAATAAAGCAGTCCAGTTTCATTCTTCTGCATTTTGGTGTCCAGTTTTTCCAACCACCATTAGTTGAAGAGACTGTTTTTTTCCCATTGGATATTCTGCCCTGCATAGTAGAAGATTAATTGACCATACAATCGTAGGTTTATTTCTCGGTTTTCTATTCTGTAATGTTGATCTGTGTGTCTATTTTTGTGCCGATATCATACTGTTTTGATTACTACAGCTTTGTAATATAACTAGGACTCTGGAATTGTGATGCCCCCAGCTATGCTTTTCCTTTTCACAATTGCTTTGGCTATTTGAGATTTTAGAATTTTAAAATTTGTATTTTTAGAATTTGTATGGAAACGAGAATTATTCTAGTTCTGTAAAAAAAAAAATGTTGGTACTTTTGGTAGGGATTCCATAACTGTGTAGAGTGCTTTGGGTGGTGTAGACATTTTAACAATATTTGTTCTTCCAATTCATGAACACGGAATATCTTTCCATTTCTTTGTATCATCTTTGATTTCTTTCATCAATGTTTCATAGTTTTCAGAGTACAAGTCTTTTACCTCTTCGATGAGATTTATCCTTAGGTACCTTATTATTTTGGGTGGAATTGTAAATGGGATGGGTTTTTTTTTTATTTCTCTGCTGCTTCATGGTGTACAAAAATGCAATAGATTTCTTTACATTGATTTTGTATCCTGCAAATTTACTGAATTCTTTTATCAGTTCCAGCAATTTTTTGTGAAGTCTCTAGGATTTTCTATAGATGTATCATGTTATCTGCAAATAGTGGATGTTTTACTTCTTCCTTACTGATTTAGATGCCTTTTATTTCTTTCTATGGTCCGATTGCTGTGGCTAGGACTTCTAGTACTGTGCTGAATAAAAGTGATGAGAGTGGACATCTCTGTCTTGTTCCTGACTGTAAGGGAAAGGCTCTCAGTTATTCCCCATTGAGGATGATGTTAGCTGGAAGGTTTTCATAGGTGGCCTTTATTATGTTGAGGTATGTTCCCTCTAAACCTTCTTTGTTGAGGTTTTTTATCATGAAGAGATGTTGTATTTTGTCAAGTGCTTTTTCTTCATCTATTGAAATGATCATTTGGTTCTTATCTTTTTCTCTGATTGATGAGATCTATCACATTGATTGATTTGTGAATATTGAACCAACTTGCATCCCAGATATAAATCCCACTTGATCATGATGAATGATTTTTTAATGTATCGTTGCATTTGATTTGCTAGTATTTTGTTGAGGATTTTTGCATCTGTGTTCATCAGGGATATTGGCTTGAAGTTCTGTGTTTTAGTGGTGTCTTCGTCCAGTTTTGCTATCAGTAATGCTGGCTGCCCTCCTAGAATGAATTTAGAAGTTTTCCTTCCTTTTCTTTTTTTTGGAATACTTTAAGAAGAATAGACATCAACTCTTAAAATGTTTGGTAGAATTTGCTGTGAAGCCATCTGGTTCTGGACTTTTGTTTGTTGGGAGTTTTTGATTACTGATTCAATTTCCTTACTAGTTATCAATCTGCTCAAATTTTCTATTTCTTCCTGTTTTAGTTTTGGTAGTTTATATGTTCCTAGGAATTTATCCATTTCTAGGTTGTCCAATTTGTTAGCATATAGCTTTTCATAATAGTGTCTTAAAATTATTTGTATTTCTGAGGTGTTGATTGTTATTTATCCTCTCTCATTTGTGATTTTGAGTCCTTTTTCTTTTTTTCTTGATATGTCTAACTAGAGGTTTATCAATTTTATTCATTTTTTTTCAAGGAATCAGCTCCTAGTTGTATCAATCTGTTCTATATTCTTTTCAGTTTCTCTGTCATTTACTTCTGTTCTATTCATTATTATTTCCTTCTTTCTGTTGGTTTTAGGTTTTGTTTGCTGTTTGTTTTCTAGCTACTTTAGGTATAAGGTTATATTGTCTCCTTGAAACTTTTTTTGCTTCTTGATGTAGACCTGTAGTGCTATAAACTGCCCTCTTAGAATCATTTTTTGTTGCATCCCAAAGGTTTAAGAGCATTGTGTTTTCATTTTCATTGTTTTCTATGTAATTTTTAACTTTTTCTCTGATTTCCTGGTTGATCTATTGATTGTTTAGTAGCATGCTGTTTAACCTCCTTGTATTTGTGGTCTTTCCAGATTTTTTCCTGTGGTTGACTTCCAGTCTCATGGCATTGTGGTCAGAAAGGATCCATGGTATGACTTCAATCTTTTTTTAATTAGTTGAGGCTTATTTTATGGGCTAATATGTGATCTATTCTGAAGAATGTTCAATATGCTCTTGAAAAGAATGTGTATTCTGCTGTTTTAGGATGGAATGTTCTGAATATATTTATTAAATCCATCTGGTCCAGTGTATCATTCAAAGCCATTGTTTCCTTGTTGATTTTCTGTTTAGACTATCTGTCTATTGATATAAGCAGGGTGTTAAAGTCCTCTAATATTATTGTATTATTACTGATTACTTCCTTTATGTTTGTTAACTTTTTAATGCATTTAGGTGCTCCTTTGTTGGGTGCATAAATATTTGCAATTGTTCTATATTCTTGTTCAGTTGTCCCCTTTATAATTAGATAGTGTCCTCTTTGGCTCTTGTTACAGTCCTTGTTTTAAAGTCTAGTTTGGGAATGCCTAGGTGGCTCAGTGGTTGAGCATCTGCCTTCAGCTTGGGGTGTGTTCCTGGGGTGCTGGAATCAAATCCTATGTTGGGTTCAATGCAGGGAGCCTGTTCTCCCTCTGTCTATGTCTCTACCTATGTCTCTGCATCTCTCTGTGTGTCTTTCATGAATAAATAAATAAATAAAATTTTTTAAAAAATAACTTCTAGTTTGTCTGATAGAAGTATTGCTTTGCTACTCCCGCTTTCTTTTGACATCCATTTGTGTGATGGATGTTTCTCCATCCCCTTACTTTCAACTCTCAGGTGTCTTTGGATCTAAAATGAGTCTCTTGTAGGCAGCATATAGATGAGTCTTGCTTTTTTTTATCTATTCAGTCACCCTATGTCTTTTGATTGGAACATGTAGTCCATTTACATTCAAAGTAATCATTGATAGACATGTATTTATTGCCATTTTATTACCTGTTTTTTGGGTGTTTCTGAAGATTTTCTCTGACCCTTTCTTGTCTTTCTCTTTTTCATGTTTTTCTGGTTTTCGTTAGTGATATGTTTGGATTTCTTCCTCTTTATTTTTTGCATGTATATTAGTGGTTTTAATTTGTGGTTACCATTAGGTTTGTGTATAACATCTTCTGCATATAGCAGTCTATTCTAAATTGATGGTCATTTAAGTTTGAACCCATTTTTATTCCTCTCCTCCCCATGTTTTAAGTATATGGTATCCTACTTCACTTTTTTTTTTATTTTGTGAGTCTCTTGACTGATTTTTACAAATATACTTATTTTACTGCTTTTGTGCTTCCTACCTTCCTTACTCTTACTTACAATCTTTCCACTCAAAAAGTCCCTTCTAACATTTCTTACAGGACTAGTTTAGTGGTAATGAACTCCTTTAACCTTTGTTTGTCTGGGAAACTCTATCTCTCCTTCTAATCTGAATTATAGCCTTGCTGCATAGAGTATATTCTTGGCTGCAGATTTTTCACATTCAACACTTTGAATATCAAGCCACTCCTTTCTGGCTTGGAAAATTTCTGCTGAAAAATTGCCTAAAAGCCTTACAGAGGTTTCCCTTGTATGTAACTCTCTTCTTTTGTCTTGATGCTTTTAAATGTTTTTTCTTTATCAATATATTTTGGGTTTTTTTAAAGCTTTCATTTATTTATTCCTGAGAGACACAGAGAGAAGCAGAGATATAGAGGAAGAAGCAGTTTCCTCACAGGGAGCCCAATGTGGGACTCGATTCCTGGATGAGGTCATGCCCTGAGCCAAAGACAGATGCTAAATCGCTGAGCTACCCAGGCATCCCTCTTTATCAATATATTTTGCTATCTTAATAATGTCTTGGTGTGTATCTGCTTTTGTTGACCTTGTTAGAAGTTCTCTATGCCTCCTGGAACTGGATATCTGTTTCCTTCCCCAGATTAGGGAAGTTTTTCTCTCTCTTTTTCAGCTTGATTACTTTCCATTATTCTGTCTTATATTAATTCCTCTGTTTCTTTCATCCTGCTGTTAATTCTATCAAGCATATTTCTCATTTAATTTATCGAGCCTTTTATTTCTGCTATGTTATTCCTTATCTCTCTGTTAATGGTCTCACTCATGACTTCCACTCTTTTCTCAAGTTCAGTGAGTATCTTTATGATAATTACTTTAAATTCTTTATCAAACATTTTACTTATATCTTTTTCACTTAGACCTCTGGTTATGGCCTTGTCCTGTTTTTTCATTTATGACAAATTCTTCTGCCTTCTTATTTTGTCTAAGTCTCTGTTTCTGCTTCTCTGTGTTAAGAAAGTCGGCTACTTCTGTTCTTGAAGGTAATGGCATTAGGAGGAAGAGGTCCTGTAGTTCCCTGTAATGTAGTGTTCCCTGCTCCCCAGGGCTTAGGACTACCAGGAATGTCTCCAGTGCATGCTACATGGGCCCTGATGTTGTATCCTGGCTGCTTTATTTTCTAGGCTACCTCATGTGCAGAGGTTCTCTTTGCCTGTTGTGGGCAGTGTTTGATCCCTGGCCTAAATGTGGTGAGTTTTAACTAGGTGTGTTCTTGTCTGATTGAGAAATGAGACCTGCTGCCACTGTCACCAGATCCGAGGTTCTGCAAAACTTCTGGTTAGGAGATAGAGTGTGAGCAGAGATTTTGTCCAGTCTTCTAGTGGAAGAAGCCCACCTTGCTGGGACTGAGGCAAGCATGACAGGGAAGGGCAGCTCCACTGGAACATGGGGGACTGCGCTTGGTGTAAGCAAGTTAGCACACACAAGTTCTATTCTGGTTCCCGCAGATGGCCCTGTATGTATACTGAAAGGCAGGGAGGGAAATGGTGCCTTCATCCTGGGGGGGTTGTTCTGTGAATGCTGCCCCTCTGGGACATGCTCTGAGATAAGCAAATAACTTCCCTACTCTGTGCCTTAGGCACTCTTCAGATTGCTGTTTCTATGATGTATGTCCACAGACTGTTTCCCTTGCCTTCTTTCAAAGAGCAGCCCCAGTACTTCTGTGGTCTTCCCAAGCCAAGCTTGCTGAACTTCAAAACTGGACTTTACACCCTACTGGTTGCAAAAATTCACAAAATTTGACCCTCTCAATTTCCAATCTAATTACTATGGGGATTCATTTTCCCTGTGCACTCCCCTGTCTGCTAGCCTGTCTTTTGTCCTTCTCTGCAACCTCAGCTCCCTCCTCCACTATGGTGGCCGTGTTACATTTTACTCCCAAACCTCATCTCTGCACCTCCTGTCTTCTTCATTGTGACTTCCTGTCTACCTTTAGCTATGGACTTTGTTCTGCCATTCTCCAGATCGATTTCTGGGGTATTTAGGAGGATTTGACAGTTATATAGTTGTATTCACAGGACAAAGTGAGCCTAAGGTCCTCCTACTCCACTGCTATCTACCCTTCTGTCTATGATATATTTCTAAGTGGCAAGATCAAGTAGCAGACAAACATATAAACGTTTTTGTATGATAATATATATTTTTTAAACTACTAATATATACATACACACAAATATGTATTTGAGCACATATTTTTCTCTTAACTAGCAAAAGCTATGGAATAATACTTATTAAACTAGCAATGATTCTTTTTGAGGACTTGTGGAGAGGGGACTTTGATTTTTTTACTTTCTACTTTGGATAGATTATTATATGTACTTATTCTAGGATAGAAAAAATATGTATAAATACTCCTTCCACACTAAAATTCTTTCAGTTGCTCAAAAATTTCATTCTTTTTACATTTTCAAGATTTTCTCCATGATTTTCCATTGCCTAGAACACTGTCTCTGCCAACACCTTTACCTGGTTGTTCATCTTGTAAGTCTCGATTTCTTCATCTTTCTCTTAGAAGCCTGACCTGAGTACCCCTTCCTCTTCCTATAACCTTTCAAAGCTGAGTTAGATGCCCTCCTCTGTGTTCCCAAGCATGCTCTACTGCCTTAAGAGAACACCACACACTGGCCTATGATCCTTAGTTTGCACCTTCCTCACTGAACTTTTATGTACTACAGCAAACCCAATTGATATTCAAAATCTATTGAATTTATTGATTCATGAATAAAACATTACTGAAAATCCAATTCCTTTTACTCTAAAAGAAAAGCTAGAGAAATAGGGAGGCCATTAAAGGAGAGAGCAAAAGAAACATAATTTGGATATTTTTCTTTTATCCAGATGAAGAGCTACATGGAGAGGTAGAAGGAAAAAAGAAGGCAATCTAAAAAAGAAAGAGATCTGGGAAACTTGATCTGTTATAACTCTATATCTCCCATGCAATGAATATTCTACCCACAATGGATTACTTAGTACTCCCATACCCCAAACACATACTTAGACACCTATATAACTTTGCTCATGTTATTCTTGCAGTCAAGAATCCTCTTTCACATTCCCCCCCGCTAAAAAAAGTCCTATTTTTCATAGTCCTTCAGCTTTGCAGAAGCTTTTGTTAGAGCTCAACACTACCTTCTTTTTCAAACACTCTTTTCTTGGTTTTTCTCACACCTCAGTGTTTTCCTCCCATTGTCCTGGCCACCCTACTTCGGTCTCACTTGCCAGCTCCTCCTCCTCTATCATCTGGCTTCTTTCATTTTAAAGATTTTACTTGTTTATTTATTTGAGAAAGAGAGAACGTTGGGAGTGAGAGAGAGAGAGAGAGAGAGAGAATCCAAATCTGACTCTGTGTTCTGTGATAAGCACAGAACTGGATGTGGGGCTCAATCTATCAACTGTGAGATCATGACCTGAGCTGAAACCAAGAGTTGGACAGTTAACTAAATGAGCCACCCAGATGCCCCTATCATTTGACTTCTAGTGTTGGTGTTTTTACAGTGAAATCTTGCCAGCCAAAAATAAATAGTAAAAGGACCAGTGTAACCCACAACACCAAAAGGCAGTGGAGCAATATCAAACTCTTGAGAGAACCAAAGTGTGACCCAAGAATTTTATATGCTATTGTTTTTCCCTTAACAAACATAGTCTCAGGTAGCTTGGGCGTTTCAGCAGTTTAGTGCCACCTTTGGCCCAGGGTGTGATCCTGGAGACCTGGATTGAGTCTCACGTTGGGCTCCCTGCATGGAGCCTGCTTCTCCCTCTGCCTGTGTCTGTACCTCTCTCTGTGTCTCTGATGAATAAATAAGTAAAATCTTTAAAAAAAAATAGTCTCAAGCATGCAAAAGTTCAACAAATGCAACATTTATGAGTGCTCCTTTTTAAAAAACCTAGTAAATGAAAAAATATAGCCAACCAAAAAATATATCAAAACAAACTCAAGTATAATGAAGAGTATTAGTAAGCATTGAATTCATTTAAACACAGAACCAAGACCAAATAACTTAAAGAATTTGGGGGTGGAGGAGAGAACAGAAGGTAAAAATTATAAAATAACTAACAAAAATCAGGAGATGGGAGGAGAAGTGCAAGGGATCTCATTTTTTCATGTTTCATAATGATATTTATAATGATAGTTTATTATGTACCAGTCACTATGCCAAGTATTTTATATGTATTAATTCTTATTACTCACAGCTCAATGAAATAGGCACTTTTTAATTCCCATTCTAGAAATAAGAAAACTGAGGCATGTAGAGATTAAATAATTTATACCTAGTTAAGGGGCAGAACTGATTTGAACCTATGTAGACTATCCCTAGAACCCATGCTCTTAACCAACTACCCAGGGAAACACTATTAAAAATTGGAAATATAATGACTACAACCTCTTTATATTTTTCAAATCTTTGATCTTAACTTTAAAGTAGTCTTTCAGAGACTTCTATTTTTTTGTTTTTTGTTTTTTTTTTTAATTTTTTTTTATGATAGTCGCACAGAGAGAGAGAGAGGCAGAGACACAGGCAGAGGGAGAAGCAGGCTCCATGCACCGGGAGCCCGACGTGGGATTCAATCCTGGGTGTCCAGGATCGCACCCTGGGCCAAAGGCAGGCGCTAAACCGCTGCGCCACCCAGGGATCCCCTAGACTTCTATTTTTTTGAAAGGGAAGAAACGTTTATCTGAAGTATATCAATCCCTTTCACTTTGTTTTTCTCTTGTTCAATTCAAGCAATTTTAAAAATTTCATACTTTTGAAAATAGCTTATTACTTCTATTTAATTTTTTCTATTCATTTATTAACCTTATATAATAAAGTTGATGCCCAAAATAACATTCATTAATCTTAGCAACTAATGCTTATGAAGTGTTTACTATCTTCCAAGTAACAGCATAAGCATTTTAAATGGGTTATCTCATTAAATTATCACAACAATCTTATAAATAGGTACTCCTATTTTATCCTCCTTTATTTAGATAAAGAAATTGAGGCCCCATAATGGTTATTCTTGGTGCAGATTTGGATGGATTTTCCTCCTTTTTGGTTTTTCTATATTGCTTGTATATTTTATAATGGGTACATATCTTTTTTTATAAAAATGTAAAAACATTCTAAAAGCACATTTTTAAGTAAATAACTGAAGATTCTCTGGGACTTAGTCTTGAGCCTTTTTTTCTTTCTATTCTGCACTCTTTCTCTATACTATGTCATCAACCCCCATAGCTGTGAATACCATCCACAGGCAAATAGCTTGCAAATCTACAATCATACCTCAGAGATATTGTGGGTTCAGTTCCAGATCACTGCAATAAAGTGAAAGTCAAATAAAGTCAATGAAATGAAGTTCTTGGTTTCCCAGGGCGTATAAAAATTATGCATACACTATGCTATAGTCTATTAAGTGTGAAATAGCATTGTGTCTAAATGTACGTACCTTAATTTAAAAATACTTTATTTCTAAAAAATGTTAACCATCATCTGAACTTTCAATGAGTCATAATCACTGATCAAAGATCACCATAAAAAATATAATCTTGAAAAGTTTGAAATAGGGCAGCCCCAGTGGCCCAGCAGTTTAGCGCCGCCTTCAGCCCTGGGTGTGATCCTGGAGACCCAAGATTGAGTCCCACGTCGGGCTCCCTGCATGGAGTCTGCTTCTCCCTCTACCTATGTCTCTGCCTCTCTCTCTCTCCCTCTCTCTGTGTCTCTCATGAATAAATAAATAAAACCTTTAAAACAAAAGAAAAGAAAAGTTTGAAGTATTATGAGAATTACCAAAGTGTGACACAGAGATATAAAGTAAGCAAATGCTATTGGAAAAAAATGGCACCAACGGACTTGGTCAATGCAGGGTTGCCACAAAACTTCAATTTGTAAAACATGCAGTATCTGTGAAGCTCAGTAAAGCAAAGCACAATAAAATGAAGTATGCCTATATATTTCCATTCCAGAGACTGTCTTCTGAGCTCCAAACACATATGCCCAACTGCCAACTCGACATCTTTTGTATGCTTCATACACACCTCAAATTCAACATGTCCAAACCCACATTCACTATCCCCAAATGGTCCTCCGATGTTTCCTGATCCCAGTGAATGACACCACACTTCACCCAAATGCACAAATCAAAAATACATGAATCATTTTTATTCTTCCTTTTTTCTCACCCTGTATGTCCAATATATCACCATGTATAAAATATATCCCAAATCTGTCTACCATCTCTATTATCACTTCTTTAGTCTAGGCCAACATCATCTCTTGCAATTGCCTCCTAACTGATCAACATTTTAAAATTCTTGCTTCCTTACAATTCATTCTACTCATAGCAGTCAGAGAGATGCTAATAAATGAAAAAGGAATTGTATATCTCCCTTGCTTAAATCCTTCAATGAATTCCCATTGCTCTTTGAATAAATTTCACTCTTACTATAGTCCTTGTGGCAGAAACTGAGTTTTTACACAGTATGTTTCCTCATTCTATAAGAAAACCAGCATTTTGTTATGGGTAGTAATCGGCTGAATTAAAAACGCAACCTCCCCAGACTACATTATAGCTAGAGTTGGCCATCCAACCCAATTCTAGCCAATAAGCTAAGCAGACATCTACAAGATAAGGCTTCTAGGAAAACTATTTTCATGATGGAAAGAGACAGATTCAGTTTTCACATGTCCTTTGTTTTTTGCATTCTCTCCTTTGTCCTGACTGGGAGTGAAACAATCATCTTTGAAAAGAAGATGGAAGCCATGCTCAAAGGATCACAAAACAAAGATATGGAAGCTTGGGTCCTAGAACTTGCACAAGCCCTGGACTGTTGACACTGAGGCTGTTATGTCAGAAAAATAAATCTCTTATTTTGTTAAGCCACCATATTTGATTTCTTTTATGTGCAGCCAAAAACAGTCCTAATAGACACAATCTTGTATGGTATTGTCCTTGTCTATCTCTTCATCCTTATCTCAAGTAACTTTCCTCCTCATTCACTGTTTTATAGCCACACTGACTTTCTTTTTACTCTTCAAATACAGGATCTCTTCTGCTTCAGGGTATTTGCATGTGCTGATCCCTCTGCCTGGAGTAATCTTTTCCTCACTCTTCATCAGCTAACTTCTACTCATTATTCAGGTCTGAGCTTCAGAGACATCTCAGCTTGGACTTCCCTGACACCCCCAATTCAAATTAGATGATTCCATAGCATCCTGAACTTTTCTTTCTTAGCAAGTTCATAACTTATATTTTTTTTTATTTATAGGATTTTTTCCTTTTAGTTTAACTTCTGTCTCTCCAGCTACACTTTGAGTTCTGTAATGTCGGGGACTGTGTTTGTCTTGTCTAAATATATGTCCAGCCCCTATAACAGTGCCTAGCACATATAGGACACTGAATAAACAATGCTAATAAATGAACAATTTACTGAAATTCCATATGCTTTGTGCCATTTTCCCTACTCTCATTAATTAACTGCCTCTCATCCTTCCATGTGTGGTATATTGCTTTGACCTCTATTTTAATTAAATACTTTTAACAAATAAGGCATGGTTTTTACAGATCTCAAAGCCTGTTCAGGAGAAAAACAAGTACAAATGAACTATAATGCGGTATAAGAAATGCAAGATTTAAAGTATGAGTAAGACAAAAAAAAGAACAAGGAAGGGAAATCCAAGCAAAGAGTCTAATATGTGTAAATGCCCCATAGTGTGAAAAAGTGGGGAATGCTCAGTATCAATAAAGGTAAAGTACAAGGAAGGCATTGGGGGCATAGTGTAACACTGTGAAGTGGGACACAGTAAACATAGTTTCTCAATGAGACTACTCTCATGATTTTCTTTTTTTTTTCTAAGCTTGATTAAATAATTGTAAAACAAATAGAACCTATACTTCATAAATTACATAATCAATTTCATGCATAACTATGCCTGCAACAGTCTGAAAATTATTTTTCTTTGAGACATTAGGATGTGGATGAAGTCACATGTACATGCTTCATCCCCCTGTCTATCTGACTCCCAGTTGGCTCCATCTTCATGAAAGAAATTGTTCAAACTCAAGCCTGGAGAGATAAGCAGACTCCAGACCATGAAATGCCTGTGATGTTACTATAAGTAGCTTTGATTTTATAGGCAATGAATAGACATGAAAGGATTTTAAACAGGGAAATGATTATCCTCAGATTTGCATCTTAGAAAGATCACCTTGAGGCAATGGATTGGAGGCAAAAAAAAACCAGTAAGAATTCTAATGCAACAGTAAAAGTAATTGTTAAAACCTCAACTAAAGCAGAGGCAATTGAGGATGGAGAGAATAGAATTAGAGAGATAATTCAGAGACAAAACTGATGGGGATTTAATAATTAATTAGGCATGGGGATGAACAAGAACAAAAAAAACTAGGGATCTTCTGGAGATTTCTATTCTAAAGACTAATCATTGTGTCATTTAATGACGGAGATAATACAGAAAGAAAAGTATGTTTGGAAGGGGAGATAATTAATTCAATTTGAGACATGTACTATTAGAGAGGCCTATGAAATATCCATCCAATGAAGAGATTAGGGTAGATAGACACATGGGTCTAGAGACCTAAGAGAATAGCCTGGATTAGAGATATGGATTTGAGACCCCTCAAAGATAAAGACTAAGTTTTAATGGTCAACATAGAGAGGAAAGAATGGCTTTGAAGGATGTAAGAATTTAGAATACATAAGATTTCATAACTGATTAGATCAAGGGAATGTGAAAAAGGGAAGGGAGTCTCAGACAAACCTCAGTTTCCTGGTTTTGGAGCTTCAGTGGGTTCCACTATTATGGGCTGAATTGTGCCCTCCACCTTACCAAACTCAGATGTTGAAGCACTAATACTCATTATCTTATAATGTAACTATATTTGAAGATAAGGCTTTTAAGGAGGTGATTAAGGAAAAATAAGGTCATATGAATGAGCCCTAGTCCAATAACACTCTTGTCCTAATAAGAAGAAATTAGGAAATAGACATGCATAGAGAGAGGCATCTGGGTGGCTCAGTCAGTTAAGCAGCTAGCTGCCTTCGGCTCAGCTCATGATCCCAGAGTCCTAGGATGGAGCCATACATCAGGCTCCCTGCTCAGTGGGGAGCCTGCTTCTTCCTCTCCTTCTGCCTGCTGCTCCCCTGCTTGTGCTCTCTCTCTGCCAAATAAATAAATAAATAAATAAATAAATAAATAAATAAACAAATAATCTTTTTTAAAGAAGACATGAAGACCTGCATAGAGAGAGAATGCCCTGTGAGCTTGAAGAAGGCCATCTAAAAAGCAAGGAGAGAGGTCTCAGCAAGGTGCTAACACCTTGATCTTGGACTTCCAGCCTCTAGAGCTGTGAGAATATAAATTTCTGTTGTTTATGCCACCCAATCTGTGGTACTTTGTTATGTCAGCTCTAGAAAACTAATATAACCACCAACCAAGATTAAAAATATGGGGAAAGAGTAGGTTGGGAAAAGGGAGTTTCAAAAGAAAGTTTTATGTGGGACATGTTGAGTTTCAGGTTTCTTTTTTTTAAGAGTTTATTTATTTATAAAGATAAAGAGTGAGCACAAGCAGGGGAGAGGGAGAAGCAGACCCTGCTGGGCAAGGGGCCCAATGAGGGGTTTGATCCCAGGACCCTGGAGTCATGGCCTGAGGTGAAGGCAGATACTCAGCTGGCTGAGCCACTCAGGCGCCCAAGTTTGAGGTTTCTGAGGCATATCTTGGTAGAGGTATTCAAATGGCTTTGAAATTCAGGAGATAGAAAGAAAGCAGTTACAGATACAGATTTAAAAATCATTGATATGCAGCTGACACTTTAAACTATAGGAGTGGGTGAGATCATCTAAGAAGAGTATATAGAGTTAGAAGATCATCAAGGATAGAACCATAAGGAATATCAGCATTAAGAAACAGGCTGAGGAAGAGAATTTAAAAAGGAAAATAATCAGAGAGATAGGATGAAGAGAAAGAGAAAACTTATCATTAATCTTTTAATCCTATTTTTTAAAGATTTTATTTATTTATTCATGAAAGACACACAGAGAGAGAGAGAGAGAGAGAGAGAGAGAGAGAGAGAGAGAGGCAGAGACACAGGCAGAAGGAGAAGCAGGCTCCATGCAGGGAGCCGACGGGGGACTCGATCCCAGGACTCCAGGATCACGCCCTGGGCTGAAGGCGGCACTAAACCGCTGAGCCACCTGGGCTGCCCTTTTGATCCTATTTTTAATTATAATTAGTTGAGTACATATTGATCTCAGTCCTCAAAGGGCTTTATCATAATAGAGGAGACAGTACCTTACTCATTTCTGAATCTCTGACACCAAGTTCAGTGCCTGACATTTAATATTCCTGCAAAAAATATTTGTTAAAATAAATGGGATTGAAATCAGGACTTCATTCCTTTTTTGTTTTGTTTGCTTATTTCTGGAGTGTGCAGCATGTGTTGCCACTGATATTTTAAGTTCATGGTGAAAAATCATTTCAATGTGTCCTAGGCTTGGTCCCCTTCCAAACCAACCCCCAGGACAATAGTTTTCATTATAACCTTCTGTCTTTGCCATTCTGGATGGAATTCTTTGTACAGAAGTTATATACATATATGGGTATATCTATGTAACAAATCGCAGCACAGGAGCCCCCTGGGCTCCCTCAGGCTCTGGAATGACATATTTGAGCCATATAAATTCAGCTTCTCCTCTGGCATCTGTTAGCTGACTCACTTGCAACTCCACCTCAGCAGTGGTCTCTCAGTCCTCTCAAAGTAGGAAAAGAGTACTGTGTGCTGAGAGAGCATGGCAAAGAATCCTCCAGAGAACTGTGAGGACTGTCACATTCTAAATGTAAGTTGATTCATATTTTTCCCTTTTGAGCATAAGCATGGTTTCATGGATTTATTGTATTGCAATGTGAACATTAGAAAGTGAAATCAAAGGTGATTTTGAATTATGGCTTGCTATTTTAAGAGCTATTGTGTATTGTTTTATTCTCTCTGTTCTTTGCTTAGGCAGAAGCTTTTAAATCCAAGAAGATATGTAAATCACTTAAGATTTGTGGATTGGTGTTTGGTATCCTGGCTCTAACTCTAATTGTCCTGTTTTGGGGGGGCAAGCACTTCTGGCCGGAGACACCCAAAAAAGTAAGTAAATGCACTTTATTATCTAATGCTTCTGTTTTCAGTTTGATTGAATTTAGTGCTTTACATGTATATTACTCTGAAAATGAAAATCATTAAGTCCCTTTTGCATATATTTTCTGGTAGTATGAAAAACTGAATCAATATTTTGCTTTCTTTTATTTGCCTAATTATTTTGGTAAGGGAAAAATATATTTTCTGTATTTTAGTTAGTAATGATAGGAGTCGAATTACCCACTCTTTTATAATGATTGGCTTTAAGAAGTTAAGACTCCTCCTAGAAGCAAAATTTTTACTGTAAGAAAAAATACTTTTCATCTTTCTTTCAATTATTTGGGCAGAAACTGATGGAAAAGTAATTATTCCACCACATAAGAAGAAATCACCAGAAATGGTAGCAAAGGATTTTCAGGGATTATGTTTCTGACTTAATGCATCTGCTCTGAGGTCAGGCAGCAAACTTCTTTTCAGAAGAAGCAATTTTTATATCTGACTTCACATGTTTTTATGACTTAAAAACACTAGAGCTTTTCAGCTCCTCACCAGCCACAATCGTCACTGACCCACTGAGATTATAATACCACAAGGTTGAAACAAAGGACACCAAGTCATTAATCACAGGTATCTCAGAAAGCTTCTAATATCATTCATTCATTTGGTATACCTGGCTGGCCACTGTAGTTGATATTAGTGTACCTTAATATTATTATTACTCCAGACTCACACACAACGGGCAAGTTTAGATGTGACCCAAAGAAAATCATAGTTCCTTCATGCTCACAATTTCTATTTAAGAGAGAAGTAATAAATATGCAAGCTACAAGGTGTGCAGATGGTTTTCTGTCTTTGCCACATTTTTTTTTCTCTGCATGTAGGTTGTTGTTACTTTTGCTATTAATTGGTTACCATGAGATGCTCATTTCTATTTGATAACAGATGTAGGAAGAGAAAGGCATATATCCAGGAGGAAGAATGAGAGACAAGAAGAAAATGGGTTGGCATGGACTACTGGGAGCCAAAGGAGTGATAGGAGCAGAGAGGAAAGAATATGGATTGATGAAAAAGGAGAGGCAGGGGAGAGAAAATAGAAAATTAACTGGACAAGTGTCCAAAAGAAAACAGAAATAAGACATAGTTACCCTTGGATTCTTCACTTCTATTGCTATATCCACTTTCATTTAGTCCCAGAGGCTATCTTAGCAAGTTTAAATAGGAAGGAGAGAGATTCCTGAGGGGTGGCTTAGCGGGTTCATCGCCTGCCTTTGGCCCAGAGCGTGATCCCGGGGTCCTGGGATTGAGTCCTGTGTCAGGCTCCCTGCAGGGAGCCTGCTTCTCTCTCTGCCTATGTCTCTGCCTCTCTCTCTGTGTCTCTCATGAACAAATAAATAAAAATCTTAAAAAAAAATAAATAGGAAGGAAAATGAAAAAGCAGAGCAGCCCATCTTGATTATTTTCCTATTTATTTACACCTTGTTCCAGAAAGGATTTCAAGCATCAACTAATGCCTATAGCCGTTTCTCTCTCTCTCTCTCCCTCTCTCTCTCTCTCTCTCTCTCCTTATCCCTTGCATTGTGCCCTGTTTCTTAACTACTTTCTGTTCACATATCTTTCTAGAGAAGCCACCTATAGTCAAGCTATCACAGTGGGCAAAGAAATAGAGATCAAGAAGGAAACAGCAAATGAATAAAAGTGCCAAAATGCATTCCAGTCCAATTCTGTTACCACTTAGCTAATTCCCTAGGTGATGTTTTGTCCCACAAATTGAATATTAGATCCATTTGACAATTATAGGTGAGTTAAAGGACAATAAACCCTTTTGTTCTCCATGGCCATAATGTACTTAACTGAGTGTGGTAAATAGCTAGCCCTTTGACCACCTGTACAAGCCTAACTAAACATGGGGCCAGATGGCCTTTCTTGTTTTATTGTAGCTGTTGGTACTGCAAATGCTATTTTGAAAGAGTTTATGTGTTTTTCTAAACTTCCTATGTTATTTGCCTTGGTATAACTATAAATGACTAAGTAAGACCTTGCTTTTATCTTGCAAGGTGCCAAACTCTTTAACAGGGCCCATGATTCCCTCTGCTTCCATATTTATCATCTTTACATCTCACTTCAGTTCTCTTTTTAATGCATTAGAAGGAAAAATCCTGTGATTCCTCAAACAAAAAGTAAAACCTTGTCAGCGTATGCATAGAAGAGGTGGGGTATGCTACCAAATAAAGTTGACCAAGAATCAGGTCTGCCATGAAGTAATTCATCATGGGATGTGCTTTTCAGGAAAGGATTCTGAGAAATGAACAAAATTATTGTGAAGCAATCTGGTAAAAGACAATAGCTGTCTCCTAGGTCAACTTTTCCCACCGTGAACAAAGGTTATTTATTCTCCATTCCAATGGGGAGTTGTAATTTATTGTCTTTGATATTTAAGTCCTGGCCTTCACCACAAGACCAGGCTGGGTCCATTGCAAACTAAGGAACAAGGTGGAGATGTGAATGCTTCACTCAGTCTACCACTACCTTCAATTTCCATACAGATCCCAAGAGACCATCTATTTTTCCAATGACTAAGACTGTCAATAAGCCTGCCTCAGAGCTGACTTATGAATCCTAGGAAGAGAAAAGTAGTCGGATTAGTCTTGGAAGAAAATTTGCAAAGGAAAAGAATCCAGGCATCTTGCACAAATTAAAGACTTCCCTTAAGAGTATGGCCTAGCAACAAATAACAGCAGATTAAAATCCAGGCTCTTCTGGACTTTCCTTTATTAGCCTATGGGATCTGTGGGGACCATTGGGCCCTTGGTGGACAGAATTGTTGATGTGGTTGTGCTTATGGATGGAGTGATTTGTCTGCTCTCTTGGGGCTTCCTTCAAGCTTTTAGTGTTTGTTCCTCTAGCCTTCATCATATCTCCTTTTCATTCTGGTTTTTTGTTGGACATTAGTTTATAGTGAACAGTATTTACATAACATCTCACATCTGGTGTTGACATTTCCATGCCAGTAAGTCGTTCCTCTCCTTCCATTACCTCCCACCTTGGTGTGTACAAAAGATGAAGATTCTTGAGCCCAAAGTGGGAATAAGCCATGATAGATTCCCTCTCCTCACCTCAGGTATGAGGACACATGCATGTATGCATATGCACATGCATACACACTCATACACACATTCAAAAAGAGAAATCCATCAAAATGAAGAGAAACACGAGGAATTAACTCTGAGAGAGCTGCTGCCATCCCTTAAAGGCTACAGACCCCTAACCCACAACCACATATAGGAACCACTTGAGCTGAATGAAAGCCAGACCATCAAATTCTGTATTCGGTTTTCTCAATCCAGCAGAAGGGACCTATTTGGTTCCAGAGATTTTGAGAGTGCATCACAATGAGGCTCCACCTCCAGGCAATGACTGCTCAGGGATTTTTTTTTTTAAAGATTTTATTTATTTATTAATGAGAGACACACAGAGAGAGAGAGGCAGAGACAGAGGCAGAGGGAGAAGCAGGCTCCATGCAGGGAGCCCGACGCAGGACTGGATTCGGGGACTCCAGGATCACGCCCTGAGCTGAAGGCAGCGCTAAACCACTGAGCCACCCGGGCTGCCCTGCTCAGGGATTTTTGAAGCCAATTCCCTAGAGAAACATTCTTCCTCAAACCTCCCTTCATTACACATTTAACTTGAAACAAAAGCCGACTCTCCAGCTAATTAATCCAACATGGAGAAAATAAGTCATAAAAATACCGGCCATTAAAACAACAATTTATAGATGCAGCACAGACCTTGTAACCTATCCCCTCCAATCCTTTGAAGAATGAGGCAGAAGGATGATAAATTAAATAAATGAAATTCTGTCCTTCCTGCCATATCCAGGAACTGCCTGGTGACCTTAGTGCTCTTTAGAAACCATAATTCCTAGGGCCCACACAACAATCAACAAATTACTGGGGCATCCTCATAGCTCCTATATACTACCAGGATGAGAAGTGGTAGGGATAGGTGGGCATCCTTCTACCCTCCCCACCAATTCAACTCAATAATCATTAAAATAGCCTCACCCAGGATTGCAAGCCCCAAATCATTATGGACTGAAAATTCTTTGCTTGGAAAAAATACTTTCTTGCTAAATCTCGATATAGCTTTCTTGTGTCTATTTCTCTAATGCTAACATTGGTCAGAGACCCACTTTCTTCTTTTATTCCTCTTCTAGGCACATAATTTTTTTAAATGAAATGTATGAACCTTATTTGAATCCTGATTGGAACAAATCAACTATTAAAGAAATTTTTTTAAAGACTTTATTTATTTATTTATTCATGAGAGACACAGAAAGAGAGAGGCAGAGACACAGGCAGAGGGAGAAGCAGGCTCCACGCAGAAAGCCTGACGTGGGACTTGATCCCAGGCCTCGAGGATCAGGCCCTGGGTTGAAGGAGGCGCTAAATCGCTGAGCCACCCGGGCTGCCCTAGGCACATAATTGATACAACTCTCCTTCCTGAGTTCCCTGGGCTTTCCTACACAGCAGTTTGGTGGGTAAAATGTGGATCTGGAGAAATATTCATACCCTCAAGGAAAAAGAGTTGTAGCTGAAATCTCTTTAGCAGAGGGACTGAGCTTCACCAGATGTTGCCACATCAGCATTTTAAAAAAGAAGATTTATCTTCATTTTATTTTCCTCCCAAACCATTGCAGGAGCAAAGTCCACCCTTATACAGACAGCAACTCTCACTGGACCAGCTCTTGCTCTGGCCTATCAAGAGGCAGCACCAATTATGTATACCAGGACTCTGGCTACTGTGGGCACATTCTTATTCAGTCCCTTCATTCTCCTAAGGCAGCATTTGCTGAGCAACTTACATGTCACCAGCAAGGAAAATAAAGCTCTCTTTTAGAGGCTGAGAGTGGGATTGGGGCTCTGTAGGGAAAGCAGCCCAGGTGATCAACAAGTACTAGCAGTCTGATCATCAACCTAAGAGGTGTCAGCCCAAATCGAAGCAGAACTAATTTTGTTAACTATTCAATATTGGACCTGGCAAGAAGTGGGAGTTAAATATGGGAACTGAACCTCCAGAGAAATTTGATGACTTGCCCAAGGTCAAACAGCTTTTAAGTGGCAGAGTTGAGGCTAGGACTAGAACCTGGTCTAAGGATTCTTTCTATTATTCTTAACGTTGCATTTAAGAACACGGGGTGGCAGGGATAGTGGGTATGGGAAAACTTCCCAGCCAGCTTGAGTCTGTTGATGAAAGAAATGTTTTTTTCTTGTTGAAAAAGAATGTCTGTGCTGCTTATGCCAATTTTTTTCAGGGCTGAGAACTGGTGATTGAAGATGCAGAAGTCCAACTTTGCATAAGAAACAATCTGTCTGCTCTGTGTTGGTAAAGAAATACCCAGAGGCCCTTTAATTCCCACAGGCTAGGTTGATAATAAAATGGTACAATGCATTCTCTTCCCTTCCTTCCAGACTAACACCTGCCAGCCAGCTATTCTGAGCATGTATTTACCTTTGGAGAGTGTACCTCATAAACTGTAAAGGATGAAGATGGAGAGAAGAGCAGCTAGGTTAATCACAGGCTTCAGGAAGCAAACCTAAGCTAAATGTCCTCAAAATCCTTTTAGGAATGGCTAAAAGGTATTTGTCCCCAAAATAGATCCATCACACTGAGGTCTGAGGCAATATTACTTTTTATAAAAAGCTTTCTTTTTAAATCTCAGAGATTGCCACAAATTGAGGCAAAAAAAAAACAGGGAAAATTGTGAAAGCGGGATGTTAAGGCTCATTTGCTACCTGAATGGAGGATTCAACTGGATTAAGGAAAGAATTTCTGGGTAGGGAAGAGAAATGATTTTGGTTTTATTCCATGTTTTCTCAGTGTGGTCTTCTTACATCTCTCACTGCCTCAACTTAACCATATATTCACTTCTGAGTCATATTCCACTCCATAGGTTTCCCTATCTCATTCCAGTGTTCTGGTCCCTAGTTAAGACAAGCCCTATGTGTGGGTTAAATAGGAACCTATTTGAGTGATGCAGGAAGAATGCCCTTGCCTCCAAAATATCTCTTATTCCTGATGTCATTGTGCTTAAAATCCATCATTAGTAATTCATTCTTTGAGTTAATTATTGCACTCATTTTTTTAAGCGACCAATACCCATCACTATCATCTTGGTATGAAATCATTTGTCAAATTGATTTCTTCTTGGACATAAAGGAGCACCATGAGATTCCTACATGTCTAGACAGTAGACAGAGGGATAGAGAGAGGTGAAAAGAAGGGGAAAGACTAGGAGGATACAAAGTGAATAGGATATGAAAAGAACAAGGTTCCCTAGAAACACCAATGATTAACTTTCCCTATTTGCCAATTTGACAGAAGTGTACTCCTTCTCACACCCTGTCCTTGCTCTGTCCTTCTTGAAGTAAAGCTGAGTTAAGGAACAGTGTGAGATAAGCTACTGAGAGTCCAGTCATACCTCTCTCAGGCCAGTTATCCTATCTCTTCTTTAGTTTGTTCCTAGAAAGGACAGTTTAAACCTTTTATTCCTTCATCACCAGAAAGACCCTCAGCCCCTGAGCCAATGAGCTTAATAGACAGAAAAGTATTTCTGAGGCCAAAGGCATGAGCTCAGTCTTCATATGGGCCAGTGGAGCTTGCATAGCAATTATCCAGGCAATATACTCCACAGGGACCTGGGCGAGACAGTATGTCTGGATTTGCTCAAACCCATCCCCAAACAGTCCAAAGTGGGCCACCGGCATCATCTTCCTAGACAAGGACAGTCTGTTCCTAAAGGACACCTTTGATAGTAGAATTCCATCTGGGTGAATATATAGCTTTCCACCCCCACCGCCCATCCAGAATTCACACATATGTGAAGTCATTCTGATCTCACCCCATTGAGTAGCCTATCACTGCTAAAAATAAGCCAATAACCTGGGTTAGTGAATACAATCAGAATGGACCCCTGCTCCCCTAACAAAACAAAAACCCAAACAAAACAAAACAGAAAACCTCTTTGAAAGAATGTTGACAGTAATCAAGATCTGCTGAGCTTGGCAGTTTCCAATAGTTTTCATCTAGCAAGGTGTCCAAGTAAAGTGCATTGCCAACAGTGCAGGAAAACTCATTCCACAGAAGTACACTGAAATTCTAAATGTCATCGGTATGGTTCCATAGTCTTCTACCAATGATTGAAAATACAGCCTGTACTTTTTCTTTTGCACAGGTAGGCAGCATTCCAACATCCCCTAGTCTCTAACCTTATTTTTCCATGCCATAATCCATCAGTGGTGCTACTGGTGAAACAAACACCCCACCCCACCCCCAATGACTGGTAGTGCTGACATTTGTCTCAACAATGGATAGTATTTCTAAAGAAATTCCTTCCTGTTAGATCTGACAAGACCGGATTTGAAGTAAATGCCTCTGTCCTCTACTTAGGTCAGGCCAACTGAGAGTTCAATTTGTTGCCACAGGTAGAAGTTTCTCAAACTGGCTGCAGAGCTGGAATTGAGGACATATTTATAACTAGAAGCAAATAACAAGCTTAAAGGAATTTGTTTGCTGTCACAAACCAAGCGAGACTTCCTGAGTTAACTCTGTAGTTGCTGGAAGGTTGTAAATACCATTTTCCCTCCCCTTTTAAAGTATGGTCTCTTAAAAGACCTTGTCAATGTTCAAAATGTCTCTTTATGAAGATAAGATTTTGTCATTGGTGGGAAAAACTTATGTTACATACTTAATAATTGAGTACACTCAAATTGACTTAGGCACTGACCCTGTCTAAGACACTGCAGGTGTCTACAAAGAGGTAAATGACATTGTCTTTTCCTATTCAGCAGCTACATTGACTTTCCACATTGGAAGTAACATTGTTTCTACAAACCCTTCCAACTTGTTTCTCTACTTGAGCTGGGGAAAATTTGACCAGGTTAAACTAACATTCAGTTGCAGACATTAGCAGACATTAAAAACAATCCTGCCCAGTACCAGCTCTAAAAGCTTTCATCCGGAGCCATATGATTAGAAATCAACCTTGGCTCTCTATATTACTTGTTTTAGGGGGATTTCAGTTTACCAAATTTTTTTCCTAAGGAAAAATGAATATGAAAAAACTTGATAGGGGGATCTCTGGGTGGCTCAGCGGTTTAGACCCTGCCTTTGGCACAGAGCATGATCCTGGAGTCCCGGGATCAGGTCCCATGTCAGGTTCCCTGCATGGAGCCTATTTCTCCCTCTAACTGTGTCTCTGCCTCTCTCTCTCTCTCTCTCTCTCTCTCTGTCTCTCATGAATAAATAAATAAAATCTTTTTTAAAAAAGGAATAAGACAGGGTTGTCCACTCTGACCATGTTATAAAAAAAAAAAGAAAAAAAAAACTTGATAGCATAAGGCATCCTAACAACAGGGATAAGACAGATTTCCACATGGCACCATCAGGTCGGGCTTGGTTTGTGACAGATAGTGAGTTACTTTAGGTTTGTTATTTGCCTCCAGCTACAAATGTGTCATCAGTTATAGGTAATGGGCTTACTCTTAAACTGGGACACTTGATGAGACTGGTCCTCTTGGTCCTAAGAAAAAAATGTCACTTTTAGAGGGCTAGAGAGAGTCTAGAATTTTGCAGCAACCACTCAAGAATGACCTGATAAGAAGCCCTGCCTAGGCACTATTCTTGGAAGATACCATATAACTTAGTGCAGGGCACTTGACACAGTTGTTGAATTCTATACACAGGAGAACTTGAAGCCAACTGAATTAGGTTTGGAAAACAGAACTCAGGAATAAACTGAGTGGGTTTGATTAGCCCATAAAAGAGAAGGTCAGGGAAGGCAATAAATGATTCCTGAAGTTGAAAGGGGAGAGAGGAAGCAATTGAGGTCAGGGTAAGACTGTTACCTAATATTGACCAAGGAGAATGGTCTTTAGATTCTAAAAAAGACAGGCTCAAAATTATTGAGGCAATATTAAAGCCCTCCTTATCTAAGGATATAAAGAACAATACCTAAGCATTTTAAGTGTGTTAAAATCTCTTTCTTAGCCCCAGTGAATTTCAAGAGGAGAGAGGGGTGAACACAGAGCACTTGAAAGGGAAGTGGTAACTTAAGGCAGCCGCATCAGTTTTATGTGATCCCTCTGTTTAACATAAGGGGAAAATAATTTAGAGGCTGGTTTGAAAAATATCATTCGCTATTTTGTCAAGGCTGCCAAGAAAACTGTTGGAATTTTAGTGATTACTTCAGCAACTTAGGCTGAATACAAAACACTGGCTCTGAAGGGATTCCCCATATCAGCTCCAGTGCCAAAATGCACCTCACTTTAATCTTGAGTCTCAGAGAAATCCCAATGGTAAACTGCTGAAATGGCACCTCACCACAAAAGCTCCAGAAAAAGGTGCCCCAGATATTATTCAATTAAAGTGTCTTATGAAGGGACATACCGAGTATCTTAGCTTGGTTTCCTCTGTTCTTCCAGACATATGACATGGAGCACACTTTCTACAGCAATGGAGAGAAGAAGAAGATTTACATGGAAATTGATCCTGTGACCAGAACTGAAATATTCAGAAGTGGAAATGGCACTGATGAAACATTGGAAGTACATGACTTTAAAAATGTAAGTTGGATATTCCACTCTGCAAGGATTCCCACTTAAAATATTAGAACAATTGAGTCAAGTTATAAATAGTCTTTAGCCTCCACTTAATTTATAAAACAAAGCTTTCCTTTGAATTCAAATTTTGCCATCCTGAGGCCTTAACAGATCATGGAACTCATTAACTTTGGCTATTTCAGGAAGGTTTTTTTTTTTTGTCTGTTTATAGGGTTACACTGGCATCTACTTTGTAGGTCTTCAAAAATGCTTCATCAAAACTCAGATTAAAGTGATTCCTGAATTTTCTGAACCAGAGGAGGAAATAGATGAGGTATGTAAGAATATTAGTAGTGGTAGGAAAACTCTTAATTTATTGGGTGTTAATTATGTGCCAGATACGTACTAAATGCTTTACTCTATTTGAGTCTCACAAGGACACTATAGGTAGGCACTATCATTATCCTCATTTTCCCATGAGGAAACTAGCTTCAAAACCAAGTGATGTGCCCAATTTCACAAAGTGAGGAGCAGAGTGGGATCTTGCACTCAGGACTTTCAAAAAACTAAATTTCATGCTGTTAGATGTAACACTATACTTTTATACCTGGGTATCTATTAACATTACGTACCTTTGCTTTCAAACCAAAGATTTCTAATAAGAGAGGTAAGCCAGAGGAACATAAACAATCCTGCTTAAAGATAAAGTCTTAAAAACAAAAGTCCCAAGGCCACCCGAAATCCTTGCCACTTTTATCACACTGTGCATTCACCTATTTTAAAGATTCCAGTTCATTCACCTGACCATTGTATGCTGGGATCTAACGGAATAATCTGCATTTAGCCTCACTTGGAAAGGCAAAAGCAGAGAAGTGAGAATTACAGTGTAATACAAATTCTCTGAAAACAAACTGCCAGGCCAAGATAAGATAACCTAAGTTATCTTATTTAGTAATTGCTGGTGCACCAGCAATTACTAAATGGCCCCCAAAAGCCTAGTGGGAGATGAAGGATTATGGCCTAAAACAGAGCCATCACCAAAGCCCTTGAGGCTCTTAATGTTTCCCTGATCTTCTGTCTGTAACTATAGTATGTTGCTATCAGTGAAGCAATAAGGGGAACCTTAGCTAAGGCTAGATTGTGGCAGCATATTCCCACTGTAGTCAGGAAGAAACAAATATTTGTTTGGTTTGTTTGGTTTTTAGTGTTGAACTGGCAAATCTAAAATGAAATTATGGCAATGGCACAGTGGCCTTTCTATATACTGTAAAGACCTCTTTCTTCTGTCTCTCCCATTCTTTTTACTGTTTTCCTACACAGTACTTTCCACTTTAATTCTCAACTACCCATTTATCTTTTGCTTTTGCTTTTCTTATTGGGGGGCGGGGGGTTGAGGTGAAATAGGAAGGACTTTATCCTTGCCTTTACCCAAGTCTCAGAGCTATCATTGGCTCCCCCAAACATGACACTGGTCTCCTTATGGCCAATTACAGACCCTTGTTACTAGAATTTCCAAGAAAAAGAAGCAGCTTTCCCAAAGATGATGCTGTGCTCTCAAGGCCTCTGGTAATGAAAAACTTTGGAAATTTTTTTTAAATAAGCATAAATTCAATGCATCTGAGGAACAGAACAACTTCTAGGGTATTAGGAATTACTGCAGGAGGCAAGGATAAGATGAAAGGAGAATCGATAGGATTAAAAGGTACTATATGCTGCTTTTTACATAAAATAATGTAAACATTTGAATAGGTCCAGCCAGCAATGAAACTCTGAACTAAAACAACAGGATTTATTTTTCTTACAAAGATATAGGCAAAGGCCCGTGAGATCTCATTTTGACCCTAATTTATTCTTCAATTAATTTTGCCATATCTTTTAAAAAACATAAGTATTTATCTTGTGATAGTGAGATTACTTTATCTTCAAGAAAATCCTTTTATATATGTATATATATTATACATATATATACATATATGTATATATACATATATATATTCAGGCTACAGATTTTTTTATGAAATAAGTTTGCAGTTCTGGATGACAAAACCCCTCTTATTCTGTACTTTTCACCACTGTATCTATGGTTTGCACATGCTAAACATGCAGAGCAGTTATATAAATAGCCCTGATTTTGCTAACAAAGCTAGTCAGCATATCAACCTCATTTTCTACAGTCCCTTCCAATGCATCCCAAGGTCTTTACAGACTCAAGGGCAAGGAAGCTAAGATTTGAGAGTTTTAAATGACTAGGGGAAAATTATACAAAACCATATTTCAAAGAACAAATAAAAACACAGAACCCATAAAGCTAGAAAGAAACAAAAAAGAAAAGTAAAAGCCTTATTAAGAGAAGGGGGAAATGTCAAGGCCCAAAAGATAAGTAAGAAGTAGGTATACAAGATAACTACTTACAGTACAAGAAACTAAAGAGAAGGCCGTTCTTGATACTACAAGAAAGACTATCTAAAGAAAAAAACTCTTCGAGATAAACTCTAAGCATCTAGAATGAAAGGAGTAAAATAGCGGTAAGGCCAGTGAAGTCACAAGCTGGAGACTTGACTTTAAGATATCTTTTACTAAAACTACCCACCATTAACAAGCAAATCTTGTAAAACCCAAATATAAGGTTCAGTTGCTATTTAATTAATCTCACCAGCTTGGATTGTAAGAGTTTTTCCAGCTTGAGATCAAATCCTACTTGTAATCTTAGCTGTAAACGTGGCAGGCACAACATCCATTTAAAAAGCAAAAACAAATGTAAATCACTCACGGTTCCAGAAGCTCAATTAAAACATACATGGCCCAGTGGGAGGCCCAGAAAATGATGGATAGCCTTTCTAGCTGTGAGTGAAATGGTAGCAGAAAAAAACTGTTATGGTGAGCAGCCTTACTGTTAGACCCAAGAGACAGATCAGTTATTAACTCTCCCAAGGGCACCTACTCTATGCACATACTGAGCTAGTTCACTGGCAGCCCTGGGATTGGAATTGTTATTCAGACTCAAAAGAGTGTATTCCAGTATCCCATAATGTCTCACTCATCTTATTAATTTCTCTGCCTATCCCTACACTGAACTTACTTCTCTCAGAATGAAGAAATCACCACAACTTTTTTTGAACAGTCTGTGATTTGGGTCCCAGCAGAAAAGCCTATTGAAAATCGAGACTTTCTGAAAAATTCCAAAATTCTGGAAATTTGTGATAATGTGACCATGTATTGGATCAATCCCACTCTAATAGCAGGTATGGCCTCCTTCTTTCTTCTCCTCCTCTTTCTTCTACTCTTTCTAAATTTAGTAACAGGTTAATATTCCCATCATTTAGAGACTACATTTCTAGGAAAACAAATGATCAGCTTATATCTTCTTCGATCAAACTGTATATGCTGACTGCCAAGGGAAGAAGAAATTTTTCACAGCCAAGTTATAAATCAGATAAATTAATGCTGACAAGCTTTTAAATATCTCAGCAAAGGTAATGCCACCCTAATGTGACTAGCGATAGCAAAAACTGATCTTTCTTTGCACATCTACATTTATTACAGTCAGGATACCAAAGTATTGCTCAAACCACTGCGTACCCAAACCCAAGAACAGAAGAGAGAAGAGCCAAAACAATGTTCTGTTGTCTCAAGAATGATTCTGTGTGTCAAATGGCAGCATTCTCTCTGGAAGATAGAACAGTCACTATAATACAAATTTCTCTGTGGCTGTTTTAGGAATCACTATGAAAGTAATTGAAGACTAAAGGTCTAGAGTTGAAGAGTCCAGCTCTAAGCTTCCAGTCAGTTCATAGAAGAGGCAAAGGCCTCTGGATGCCTTATTTTGCCCAGCTAACACAGACTTTGGCCTCTTTTATTCTGGACAGAATAGATTACTCTATTACTCAACAGAGGCCACTCTAACCAATGCAGGCATCTACTGGTACTCTTTGGCAGCTTAAAAAAAAAGTAACTAAATGCACTGTGATATTCTGGATTGGATGCTAGAACATCTGCTTCAGTATTCTTTTTCTAAAAGACATTAGTGGAAATAATGATGAAATCTGAATAAAGTCTGTAGTTTACTTAATAGTATTGTATCAATACCAATTTCTTACTTTTCATAATTGTACCATGGTTATGTAAGATGCTACTGTTAGAGGAAACTACCTAAAGGTAGATAGGAACTCAGTACTATCTTTGCAACTCTACTGTAAATGTAAGATTTTTTATAAATAGAAAGTTTTTTTAAAAGAATTTAAGACAGGAAAGAGAGGGGAGAAAGGGAGGAAGACAGAGGGCACCAAATCAAATCCAGCAACCAAAAAATATTTACTGAGCCCCCAGCATAAGTAAAATCTTTGGGAGAGATGCCTAAGTCCACTGTCCTCATTTTTTTTAAAAAAAGAATTTATTTATTTATTTATTTATTTATTTATTTATTTATTTATTTATTAAGAGAGCGAGTACTCGTGCAGGAACTGAGGGAGGGGCAGAGGGAAAGAAGAGAGAGAATCCCAAGCAGACTCCACACCCAGTGTGGAGCAGGGCTGGATCCCAAGATTCTGTGATCATAATCCCAGCGGGAACCAAGAGTCTAACACCCAACTGACTGAGCCACCCAGGCACCTACCCCCCACCCACCTTGCTGTCCTCATTTTTAAAATTAGGATGCTAGTAAGGCAAAGCAGTAAGTGATGCCAAATGAGCAGGGAATAGGTCTGTGTACATGGGAATAGTCAGATTTGTTTTGGGAAATCTCTTTAAAATTATAGCTGAAGGAGTTCAGAAAAGTGGTTCGTGCTTGCCTAAATGATGGCAGTGAGAAGACACAATGAAAATCTCTATTCCCAATGCCATAACTCCAAGCACTTCTCTCAGAAACCATTTGCAAAGCAGGGTGAATCACTACTTTGTGTTTATTGCCTTAGTTTCAGAGTTACAAGACTTTGAGGAAGATGGTGAAGATCTTCACTTTCCTACCAATGAAAAAAAAGGTATTGAACAAAACGAGCAGTGGGTGGTCCCCCAAGTGAAGATGGAAAAGATCCGCCACACCAGACAAGCAAGTGAGGAAGAACTTCCAATAAATGATTATGTAAGTTACGTTCATGTTACTCTTGTTAGAGGGATAGCAAAGAGCCCTCAAAAAACTCACCACCCCTTAGATCAAAGTCATTAAAAGGAGAAGGGTCGTTGTTTTAACAAAAAAATATTTAAGAAACTTGGAATCCCTAGGCGGCTCATTCGTAATCAATTCTGATCAATCTTGATCAGACAGGAATTTAACTTCTCACCAGTCCCCAGCTCATGTAGTCTTATAGTCCTTCCCTGCTTGGTGGGCCTCTTCTTGGTGAACCTTCCCCTCCAACCCCAGTTTATTCTTCTTTCAGACTGAAAATGGACTAGAATTTGATCCCATGCTGGATGAGAGAGGTTATTGTTGTATTTACTGCCGTCGAGGCAACCGCTACTGCCGCCGCGTCTGTGAACCTTTACTAGGTTACTACCCGTATCCATACTGCTATCAAGGAGGGCGGGTTATCTGTCGTGTCATCATGCCTTGCAACTGGTGGGTAGCCCGCATGCTGGGGAGGGTCTAAGGGCAAGTTTGAGCTCAAGTGCTTAAACTTCTGCAGCAAACATATAATAAATGCATGCTATCCAATGAATTTCTGCCTATGAGGCATTTGGTTCCTAGTAGCCAGTACTCCAGAATTACTTGTAGGTAATTCCTCTCTTCATGTTCTAATAAACTTCTACATCATCATCAAAGGCCTGATTGCTGCTGAACACACTGGGTAAGTGTTTGCTAAGAATATTTCCTGCAACTAAAATGGAGCAGATCTGTCTAACATGGACAGCAATGATGGAAACTTGTATCAGGTTTGGGGAGTGAGAAAGGGCAAAGCATAAGGATTTTCAAATACCATAGTTTACTATGCTGTATTGAGAAAGTGGAAATGAGGGGCTGATGATAAAATGTCCCCATAAATGATGCATAAAAATTTGTCCTTTTGTGCATAACCCCGAAGTTTAATTATCTGAGAGACATATTGTGGTCTTGCTCAAGCATCTGTTAAGCTGCTGGACAGGCAGTTAGTCACAGCAGGCCAGAACTAAAATATTCCAAGTGCTCAGACTCAGCAAAGGAGAAAGCTAACCTAGCAAAAAGGGTCCCAGGCTCTCCTCTTGTAAACACGAACTCAACTTTGGACAAATTCAACACTTTATAACCTTCAGGTCTGGCTTCTCTTTAGATCAGTGTCTGGTTACATAACTTTCCAAAGCAATGGTCTGGAAAGGGGTGGGGGGGTCCATAAATATCATTCACGAAAACAGGCATCATAAGAAATCCCCAAGCTAAAAAAAAAAAAAAAAAAAAAGAAATCCCCAAGCTGAGGAATTAAATGGGTTTTCTTTTTCTCTCCAAAACCAAAAGGAACTAGCAGTATGTCACTTTCTTAAAGAAAGGGTAAGGCCTAGTTTCCGATCCTCCAGTACTTTGCCTGGGAAATAAAAAAGGGGCAAAGGAGAGAAAAAAAGCAGTGATTAGAGGGTAATGTTAACCTTGACATCCCAGCCAGGTCTAGTTTCAAAATTCCTGTCTACCAATCTGTAGGATCATTTGACTCTAGCCCCTTCATTGCTCAACTTCAAGGTTAATGTGTCATGAGACTATCTGTTACTTTCCATCAGAAAGCATTTTCAAAGAGTAAAATCTTTACCAAGATGCCTGTGAGCCAGGAGTCATTTCCCCCTTTTTAATAGTTGAGGAAGCAAATAGAAACAGATTTGCCCAAGGCTGAGTTAAAATTAGCCAGTCATTAATTGATAATTAGCATACATGCCATACTTGGATTACCAATTTTCACAGAATGAGCAATTTTCTTTTTTTAAGATTTTATTTATTTATTCATGAGAGGCACACACACACACACAAACACACACACACACAGAGAGAGAGAGAGAGAGAGAGAGAGGCAGAGACACAGGCAGAGGGAGATGCAGGCTCCATGCAGGGAGCCTGACGTGGGACTCGATCCCAGGTCTCCAGGATCATGCCCTGGGCTGAAGGTGGCGCTAAACCCCTGAGCCACCCCGGCTGCCCAGAATGAGCAATTTTCATATATCTAACAATGCAGCCTCATTGAAAATATTTTCTTTTTTATTAATGATTTAGAAGGCATCTGAGAATTTTGGAATACTTCAATTATCATAAAACATTACTTTATAGCTGAAATATAAAAATGCAGAAAAATATGAGATTAATTTGAGGTTGAATGGACTTTATGATACTCTCTATCATTATTTTTAAATAAATTATTCATTTTTAACATTGGTTTTTAAGATCAACCTATAATTTCAAATTCCTAAGACATGCCATTTTATGCAATCTACATTGTACTATATATATATACTACGCTCTGTGGGGTACAAATGAAGTAGAAGGTATACCCTTTATTTCCAAAGAAAAATAAGACACCCAAGATATATAAACCAAAGTACAGAAATTTAGACATAACTATAATTATATAGGGCATGCTATGTACACATGCATAAATACACAGACAGATGCACACACACACACACACACACACACACACACACACGTGGCATAGAAGGTTCCATGTCACATTTTAAAGCTAAGAGTTCCCATTCACATTATATAAATTCAGGAAGCATTTCTTGATCAAATGAGATACCTCAACCTGCACATAATTTCACATTGGGAAAGTGTGATCCCCTTAATGAGGCAGATCATGAGTTCAAAAGAAAATACAAGAGACATCCTTGAAGAATCATTCAAATCATCTCATGTTTAGAAAAAAGAACAACAAGCCAAAACAACAAACAAACAAAACCAAACACATTAGTCTGTCACCTCTTCTAGGACGAGGCCAGGCTGAAATGGAAAAAATGTGCTATCAATTTCCTGCCATAGATTTTTGCTCCTCACTTGAGTCCTGGGCAGACTCCTTACATCATGCCTTGTACTGTACCCCACTGAAGCCAGTGCTATCTCTTTGCCTCTTACCAACTCTCCCTAAGCCCAGCCAGCACAGCACAAGAAGTGACACCAAAGTAACTCTGACCTCCCAAGCCAGAGAGACCTTGCAGTAATTCTCATGTTCCCTGTCCTCCACTCCAGTCTCCACCAAATACTGCCAGTTTGTCCTCCTAAATCAGCCCTCAGTTATGCTTATGGTCTAGGCCACAGGTTACTTCTTAGCACAGCTGTCACAACCTCCTCCCTACTGAAGTCCCCAGGCTGTAGGCTGCAACTAGAACAAGTGCTTTTAGATACAGTTAACTTTTCACTTACAGATTTTAGGAATGCCATTTCCTTTCCTGAAAGTCTATAATGGCTACTGGCTACATTAAGGATTAGACCTGCATTCAAATAGTCCCTCAAACCACCCTTAGCACCACCTCAGATCATTTTTCTTCTCCCACTACACTGCTCAGCCCTTTCCTTGTCTCAGTCACATTAGCTTCATGGTCTATTTGTGCAGTCATCCCAACCCATTTACAGAGTTTTTTCTCACTAATTTGAGGAAATTTTAAAAACTCACTTTTTTCTTATCTAAATCCTCTCTACTACATTCTATGCCTGTGTAAGTTAATCTATTACTCAATGCACACATCATTTACCTAAGAGTTTAACTTGCAAATTCTAGAAGTGGGCCCATACTCTCCCCCATTTTGCTCTGTCCAGAACCTAGCACAGTATCAAAAGTATATAGGTGGTCTTCCAATTTTTTTGTTGAAAGCAATGAGAAAGAAGAGAGGGAAGAAGGTCAAAGAAAAACAGGAAATTATAAAAAAAAAAAAACACAGCTACAAGGCTCTTCAGAATTACTACAAAAAGTTGGCCTTGAGTTCTAGTGAAATTTGGGATGAAAGTTCTTATCTTACTTAAATCCATTTTTGCATTCCTTATCTTTTGACACAGTACATTTCTACAAGTATGAAGAATTCTTCTAATCCCAGAATGATCAAAAGCATCAATGATTTCCCACAGCTTGATTATCTATTTCCATTATAATGCAAGCTTTTTGCATTTTCTTCTCTATTTCCAATGATTCCATGTTAAAAAAGAAAAAAGGCAAAAGCACATCTGCTGTGAAATCACAAGAAATATCATATTACCTTTCAGATTCTTTGGGGATCTAAATTCTAATCAAGATAAGTCAGGTGAGGCAAAGCCATCTATTGCTCCCACTCAGCATAAGGGCACTATGCATTAGCATACTCAGCGCCTTCCTGCACACCTAAAATGGCTCTTTGGCAGGACTAGGGGCAAAGGAAATCTATTTTGAGTCTTTATATATCAGGCTCACTGTCTGGCTGAATCCAAAACTGTCACTTTGGCTCCTAAAGTCTAACGCTGAAAGCTTACTGAGATAAATATGGACCTTCTCATTCAGGCTGTCAGGAAATGCGTGGATCTATTTTATTTATACCCTTAAAAAATGATTTCATTTTGGATTTCCTTTTTTGAAGAAGTTTCATTCTGGGGCTTAATTTTGCTGACAACATGCTGTTCCCCAACAAGAAAGAAAAGTGGTTCCATATTAAAAACCAGGTATCACTGTACACAGACAAAAATATTGTCTGTGGCTCATCTCAAATTCCTGCTCCTAAGTCTTCTCTGATATCTTTAATTAATTCCCATGAAAGCTACTAACCGCGGACTGCACTGATCATTTATTTAGATTAATAGTCAACTCTTGCATTGTGTAGCCTAATGAGTGAAGAGTCACTTGTATGCTTACTGCCTTGGTATCTGAGTTCCATTTTCTGCCTATCTTTTCTTCCATCCACTTATTTGACACTCAGTCCCTACTGTCTTTGCTAAAAAGGCTCAGAAACAGAAAGGCAGATTGAACCAAGGGAAATAAACTAAGCCATAATAAATCCTTCAACCAAAACAAACAAATGAAAACCAGCAACTCCACAGTGCTGAGATGATCTTAGCCTAACAAGTGATATGAATATACTGTCTATATTTATCCTTCCTTGCTGATTCTATTATTTGCCATTCCAAATTTTCCGCTGACAGCAGTATTTCAGCTGGTCTTACTTACAGAGATGTTGGCTACCAAAACACTATTCAGGCTCAAACCCATATCAATCATCAGTGAGCCAAGAACAAAAAATTTGCCAAAGGTAGAGGATTGAGGGTAGAGGCCCTAGCTATGGTTGAGTTGCTGCAGTAGAGAGTAAGAAAGCAACAATGTGACCAGCTACAAATAGAACACAGGGATTTGAGCTTGTTTATTCTGCAAAGGGGTCCGTTTTGGCCAGTGCACAAATTCACTATGTCCACTAAAATCCATTCCTTGTGGTGGGGGTTGCTGCTTCACAGCAATGTTGCTCTAGGCTTGCGTATCAATCTGGTACAGCAATGTAATGTAAATTCCCCACATTCCCAAGGATAGCTTTTGATGTTTGGGTTATACTAAATCATATTACGTTTAAATCAGAATGATTTGTGATTGACCTTTTACATCTCCTGTTCCTCCAAACTACTTCTCTCTGAGAGTGTCTTTCTACTAGCACATGTCAATCTAGGGTAATTGTGTAACTAATATGATCTACAGGATATGAAGAACCCAACATACTACTCTGTTAGACATTGTGGCATGGCAGGGAAAAAATAAGTTATTCTCTTTATTGTCTAGTCATTTAGAATACATTTGGCATGATAAGATCTATACCTTCTAAACAGTTAAGAAAGAATGAGAACTTTTCAGAAGGACTCAAAAAGGAGGACAAGAATTCTACACATGCTCTCAGATAACTTCTCACTTTTGAAAGCCAGCAGTGATGGTTTTCTCACAATTAGCCTACCAATTTTGCTGAGAGATACCACAAATCCCTGATTTCACAAAGATATTTGTCTTCTGTCTCCTCAAGATCAAGTTTAGTGGCATATAACAAAAAATCCCAAAATGACATGACTTAAACAAAGTAGAAGTAGGCACTCCAGTCAGTCCAGTCAATTGACCCTTACACCTACCTTTCTGCTCCACCATCCTCAGTATGCAGTTTCCATCCTCAAGGACATTTCATGACGTGAGCTAACTCCATTTCTAGCTGACATGTTCATATTCCAGACTGGCATCACAAAGAAGGTGGGCAGGACAAAAGGCCACCCTTTATCTTTTAGGGAGACTTCCACCGACATGTTATAAGCCTGAACTTAGCCATACGGCCAAATGTAGCTTCAAAGGAGACTGGTAATAGTCTTTGATCTGGGTTCATTATTACACCAAGTGAAATCATGATTCTGTTACTCAAAAAGAAAGAGAGAAGTTACTTATGACGCAACTGCCAATGCTGGCCACACCTAGTTATTTGTTATAGGATCTAGAACCTCTATTATTAAAATCATCCCTTTTTTATTCAATTGCTGTCTTTCAAAACCTCTGAATATAAATATACTACTTAAAAAGTGGCAAATCATTAACAAATTAATTCTTAAATGGTCACAAACCAGTCTATGAGATTAACTTTTTTTCCCTGAAGAAGGTGACTATAAGTAAAGAAAAGCAAAAACACTAATGGGGAAATAAATAAAGGATACATTAAGGGAAGGTATCCACAGGACTCTGTGAAGTGAAGACACTACAGGTTAAATGGCTGAGAGTAGGAGGAGCCAAAACCAATTCTGCTTACTTCACAGTTTTGCTAAGGACTAACTCTACATGTCTAGGTTGATACAATGGTTTGCAATTGCTGTAGTCTGTAGATCATGCCCAAAGATGTGTGTCACAAAGCAAATAATTCCATTAACTACTATCTTTTGTAAGGCTTTTGTTTTTCATTTTTATCAGCAAAGTGGGGAGGTGGTTCTAAAAGATTTAGAATGGGTTGGAAAAAGGAGAGAAGAAAAACTTTCAAATAACTATAGCTCTTCTATTGGAATCAAAATAGAATACAGTTTGAATAAGAGTATGGGGACAGTTTTTTACTTTCCAAAAATCTTTATCAGTTATTGGAGTAAGACCTTTACAAAATGAGTATTGTTCATCAAAGAGGTTTTGTTTTGACAGATTTAAGTTGACTAGAGAAAGTTCATCTTCTACATTATAGGGAATCAAAATATGTCTAGTAGAGCAAATTTCATGACACATCATACACAGAGCAGATGTGAGAATCTAAGGCCAGAAAAAAACAAGTTTTATTTTACTGTCACCTAGGGAAATTTCCCTTTTCTTTCAAGTATCCAATAATCCACACTTATCTTTCTAAGTCTTCATTTTTTGCACCATGAATGGATCCCATCCATCATCCCTATGAATATGGCTTTGGAGATATAAAATGCTGTAACCAATTTATAGACCAATCCCAGGAGCATAAACCTTTATATTCAGAGAAACTTGGATGACTATTTAGGCCACCAGAAAAAAATTTCAAAAATTCATTAGTTTGAAACTTATTTATAGTCTTCGGGCCATCCAACACAAATTGATTCCCTACAGCACATTCATTGTGGGTATTCAATAAATCTTAACCAACATTCCCCAGTGTTTTGACTCAGTATTATATTTAGGCATCTTCAGAATGAAGCCCACTTCAAGTACTGAGAGATTTCTTCACAGAAATTCTACTTGTCTTGATATTGGGTCCAATTTTTTTCTAAAACTTGTTTTTCTAGTGTCTACATTTTATTAATGAACTAACTCTTCCCTTTGAGTTTATATAAAGTTGTACAGAAAACACTGAGAAATGTTTTTATATGAGAGTATTGCTACCGTAGTCTCAGATATTTTGACTTTGGGGCATTGGGAGAAGGGGAGGGAAAGTTGATCTGTTTTAGCTTTTCCTCAAAGCCCTCAAAACCTTGCCCTTCCAGTTTCTGTTTAGATGATAATTAAAAGGTCTGTAGGAGCTAAGAAAAAAAAATCTTGGAACATAGAAAATTGAAATTTATCTTTCATTGAGCATTCAGGTATTTCCCTCCAGGTGTCTAATTTCACATTCCAAAGCATGTTGTTTTAAAAACTAGAATAATTCAACATCTCATAACTTTTTTTTTACGTATTTCTCTACATTTCACACCTTAATCCAAAGTGCTCAATGGGAATACATGTTACTCATGAAAGAAGGAGTATTTTTCATTTTATAGAGTAGGAATTCTAGCAGACCATATTTTTCAGATATAAAATTTATAGATTTAAAAGTTTAATTCTGTGTCGTCTTTGAAAAATGAGCAATCCTACTCCGAAGGTCATATTCCAACCCCACACAGAAGTGGCCCTTGTCCCCTATTATCCAATCCACAGGAAAAGATTTCCATACTAAAATAGAGAAAAGACCTCAGACTTCTTTGTTATACAAAGCATAAAATCAATAGACTTACTGTGCTCTCTACTGGCAAAAGTGAGAGTTACAGCCAGCATCAAAATTTTATTTGACAAAAGCCTTAGAACTAGGAATTTTAAATTTGTTTATGATGCCCAGAAACAGAATATCCTACCATTTGAATTCAAAAATTACCAAAGAAAAAGACTATTCATAAGCCTGAGAGCAGAAGTAAAGTGAAGTCAGAGCACCTCCTGGTCAAGCTGAATGTGGATTCATATACTAGCACCATTTCACATTATTGTCAGTGTTACCAGCTGTTCACTGGGTTCTGATCAAACCATATCTAAACATAGCCTGATCCAGTGGTTTTCAAACTTTAGTGTGCATCAGAAGCTCCTGGGGTGCCTATTTCAAAATGTACAGCCTTAGATCCAAGGCCCAGAAATTCTGATTCTGCAGATTTGGAATGAAACTCTAGAATCTGCATTTTATTTTATTTTATTATTTTATTTTATTTTCCTTTTAAAATTTTTATTTATTTATTTGACATACAGAGAGAGCACATGCAGGGGGAGCAGCAAGCAGAGGGAGAGGGAGAAGCAGGCTCCCTGCTGAGCAAGAAGCCACATACAGGACTAGATCCCAGGAACTGGGCTAGGATCATGGCCTGAGCTGAAGGTAGATGCTTAACCAACTGAGCCACACAGGCGACCCTGGAATCTGCATCTTATCAACTCTTCCCTTCCCTTGTGATTCTGATACAAATAGCTCAAATAATACATTTTTAATAGCATTGACATATTCTCTGTAAAAGCCCCTAATAGTGTGGTCAAAATAATTACAATACCATCATCAGAAGTATGATCTCCCTGGTGGGACTGAAGGAATACCTCCCAATTCCTTGTTCTCACACATACTATCTCTCTGCCTCTACCTGCTGTACCAGCTCCTGTTAAGCGCCTGGCCAAAGAGAAAATTTTTAATTAATAATAGTAACAATAATAACTAACATTTATTGAGTGTTTTCTCCTTGCCCACCACAAAGTGCTTTTCTTTACAGGTTTTCCCTGCTATCCAAAAGTAGAGGAATATGAAATCTTTCATAGGCCCAAATGGCATAAAGCAAAGAAGCAATTACCATTTGTTTATATGGAAAAATTTTTGAGCATTCCCAGACCCCAAAAAGTAACTTTTTATAGGCTTTTCTGATACCTTAAGACACATCTTCCTAATGGATGCACAACATAAATGGAGATAAAACACAGATGCTCACAGACACAGTTCAAAGCTATGGCAATTTGATGCTGAGATGCTAAGTGAATCTCTTTCAGTTAGTGAAAACAGGTAGTAATAAAAGTCTTAAAAGCAAAGTGGCATAATGTGAACTTTTTAAAAGCAGAGGAGGGGCCCCTGTGTGGCTCAATTGGATAAGCATCAGACTCTTGGTTTCTTCTCAGATCATGATCTTGGGGTCTTGAGATCAAGCCCTGCATCAGGCTCATGCTTAACACAAATCTGCTTAGGATTCTTTCTCTCTTCCTCTCACTCTCCCTTTGCCCTTCCCCCCATTCTCCCACCCCTGCACACACAAACACACTCCCTCTCTCTTTAAAATAAATGAATAAAATATTTTTTTAAAAAGCAGGGGATATCTGTATAACTAACTTAATCTTTATTAATCCTATGGATGTGTTAGGAACTATTATTATTCTTATTTTACAAATGAAGAAACTGAGAGATTGCCCAAGGTCACACACTTGTAAGTGACAGAGCCAGGATATGAAAGGCAGTTTGGCTCCAAAGTCAATCCATTTAACCACTATGTTATACTGACTGTCCACATTTAAAAGGGAAAGTACTAGCTTTTTTCCCTTTGTTATGATATGATTTTTATTTTACTTACTAAGATACAAAATTACAAAATTTTTGTAAGGAGGAAAAAAAAGACTTGAAGTATATATAGCCCTTTATCAGATGCTTACTTGATCAAATTCAACTCAGTATGTGATCATGATAACACTCACTATAATAATTTTATAATGTTTTTCATGTTCCCAGCTAATTCATCACCTTACATAAGAGATTTGCAAGCTGAGACATTAAGCAAAATTTCCAAGGTCACTACAGAGTCGATGGTAATACATAATAAAACATATCCTCTGCACCCCTAATGCCTGCATGCTCTCCACTCAGTTCCTCTACATACTGGCCTGATCTGAATAGTTCAGTATCTATAACCTGGGAATGGTCATATATGGAAGATGTAAAATAACAAGCTGTGTATTAAAGCAGACTTGGCATGGCTTTTGGAAAGCATGCTAATGCCTAAAAGATAACAAACATAATTGAAGACATCAGCCTAGACAAGAGATATGTTTTCTTTACAGTTATCATAATAAATCTCTCTCTGAACTTTACATGGCACTTAGGTGTATCAAGTCTTCAAATGCAGGCCTTTGATTTTTCTCCCCTGTCTTTCTTAACCTCACTTTAAACATCACTATTTCCTTCTCTATACCCCTCTCATAAAATACTTTTATTTATTTTTATTTTTGTTTTCATAAAATACTTTTAAAGGAACCTGGATATAATAGTATTCTTCTAATGCTCTGTAAAACCTATTTGTGAGATTAAAGCATGTGCAATTCTTTCTAGTTGCAACTGTAAAAAGAAGGAAGTCACCATGGGGCACCTGGGTGGCTCAGTGATTGAGTGTGTGTCTTTGGCTCAGGTTGTGATCCCAGGATCCTGGGATCAAGTCCCGCATCAGGCTCCCCACAGGGAGCCTGCTTCTCCCTCTGCATTTGTCTCTGCCTCTCTCTGTGTGTCTCTCATAAGTAAATAAATAAAATCTTTAAAAAATTAAGTCACCAGTGGGTAACTAGAACTTAGAGCTTACCAGGGCCCAAGCAATTTATAAGAAACTGTATTCATTATCCTGAGTCATCATCATACCAGATTCCAGAGTGTAAGACTCCATTTTTTCCAACAATCACCATGAGTCTTAACAGTGTGAAGTTATCGAAATTCATTAAACAATGGTATGACAGCAGATTTTTATTGATGGCTTTATCCCCAGACTTCTTTTGTAAACAATTGCAAAGGTCACTTTTATAAAAAGATATACTCTGTGATGCCACTACATCTGCAACTGCTTTTTCTTCTCCTCTTCCTTATTATAATAAAGCCCTAATCCAGAGGACCTCTCAAATTCTATATGTGAGGTAATCAGAGAGTCAGCTTATACTAACCTGCTTAATCATATTTATAGCATTAAAACCAAGTAAGAAATAAATAAGTGAATCAATGGAATGAAAATATCATTCTCTGAATACTGAATTAGCAAAAATTAAGATTCTCAGTGTTGAGAAGTCTATGTGAAAAAAAAAGGCACTTTGACATAGTAGTAAAGAGAGTGTAATTAGTGTGGCTATTTTGAGGGCAATTAGGCAATATCCATCAAAATTAGAACTGAACATACTCTTTGAATAGCTATACTGCAGCTGGGAATTTAAATTAAAGATATATACTTGCAATATATATAAAAGATCATTCAAAAGGGTATTATTACATTGATTGTGCTGGAAAAGAAACTCAATGATTCGGTGGTAAGGCATGGTTAAATAAATTATGTCACATTACTACTCTGGAACAATACAAAAAAAAAATTTTCCATGACCTGATATAGAAAAATCTCCAAGAGGTGTTGTTAAATTGGGAAAAGTAAGCTAAGGAGTAGCTTGTATAATAAAAATAATAGCTAACCAGGCAGGACTTCTGGAATGGCAGGGTAAGGACTTCTGTAAATCTAGTCTTCCATTAAAGCAATGAAAATATTGGCAAGATATTAAAAACCAACTTTTTCATAAATATGGAAAGTCATCAAAGCCTGAAACAATCTGAGTAGCATCAGGAAAAACTATTTAATCTCTATTAAGAACACTTTATGGCATTTTAAACTCAGTCTACTCCCATGTCCCTCTCCCCAGTTACGTAATTGCCTTGAAAAACAGCAGACTCATAACCTTAGTAACTGTAAAGAAAACAACAGCAGCAGCATTTCAGCCACCAGAGGGAGCAGACTGGATTTGGAGCTCCTCAAAAAGTCCCATCTCCAGAACACTGTCACTAACCTATCTCATACTTCCCTAGAAAGCCCCATTCGTAGAGTGTTTTCATTATTGGACCTGGCTTGGAGCTTGCTCTATGAGAAAAGCTTTATCTGTAGAGCATTTATTGAAAATGATAGCATTCTAACACCACAGTTGCTTGAAGCAACTATAGCATTTTGGGCAAGCAAGAGCCTAACCAAAAACTTTAAATATCTAGAGAATGGGATGTCCATAGTGGCCTTTAAAGAGCTCTGATATATTCCTGGGCAAGTAAAAGGCTGCATGTATGTACAGGGCTGTGCACATGCCCAGGAAAGACCTGCAAAGACATGAATCTCTCATCTCTGGCTGACCTTAAGTCTCGAAGCAAAGCGAAAGTTAAGACAGAGTTGTAAACTGCCTGAGTGTTGAAGGCATGCCCCAAAGAACACAGAACCCCAACCCCATCATCCTCCTAGGCAAAGGATGGAAGAATTATTGATTCAAGTCATTGAAGGAAATATCTGATGAACCATTATCTAATTACCATGAAAGTGTGGAGACTTTCATGGTCACATACTACAGGCAATACAATAGAAGTAGTCCAGAAAAGTTACTAAACAAAAAATAACTGTAATAACAAAGAAAATAGTAACAACAACAAACTGGGGAGGAGGAGGATGTGATCAATAGTTGCCAAATTACACTACCTAAAATGCCCCGTTTTCAACAAAAATTATAAGACTCAAAGAAATAGGAAAATGTGGCCCATATTCGGAGGGGGGGGGGAAACTTTCAATAGAAACTATCACTAAGGAAGCTAAGACGTTGAACTTACTAGACAAAGACTTCAAATGAACTTTTATAAATATGGTAAAGAACTAAGGAAAGCCGTGTCTAAAGAACTAAAGAAAAAGTATGACAATGACACCACAGCATATACAGAATATCAATGAAAAGATTTTTTTTAAAGATCTAAATAGAAATTCTGGAGTTGAAAAATACAGTAATTGAAATGAAAAATTTACTATAGAAGATTTGCGATAACAGAAGAAAGAATCAAGAGAATCCAAAAATAGATTAATTAAGATTAGCTTATCTGAGTAACAAAGTAAAAAGAATGAAGAAAAATAAACAGAGACTCACAGACTTATGGGACACCATCAAGCATACCCACATACATATAAAGAAAGTTCCAGAAAGATGGGGGGGCAGGAGAGGGGGCAGAAAGAATATTAAAAAAATAATGACCCTAAAACTCCCCACATTCCAGAAAAAGCTTTAATCTATACATCCAAAAAGCCCAACAAATTCCAAGTAAGATAAAGCCAAAGATATATACAACCAGACACATTGTAGTCAGACTGTTGAAAGACAAAGACAAAAAGATTTTGAAAGCAGCAGGAGAGAAGCAACTCATCATGCACAAGGATCTTTGTGAGATTAACAGTGGATTTCTGAACAGAAACCATGGAAGCCAGAATGCAGTGGAAGCACCTATTAAAAATATTAAAAGGAAAATATTGCCAACCAGGAACTCTGTATTTGACAAAACTATTCTTCAAAAATAAAAGAAAGATGAATACATTTCCAGATGAACAAAAAGTGAAGAATTTTTTACTAGCCGACCTGCCATACAAGAAATACTCATGAGTATCCTTCAGTCTGAAATTAAAGGACTAGGCAGTTACTTAAACCCACACAAGGAAATAAAAAGCACCAATAAAGGTAACTATGTAGATTAATATAAAAAATAGTATACCCGAAACTAATGTAACATTGTGTGTCAACAATACTTCAATAAAAAAGATAGTATAATGTATTTTTTGTAACTTTTGTCCTCTCCTACCTTATTTAAAATACAATTTCATAAAGAAATAATTATAAAACTGTGTTGATGGAACTAAAAATGTATGAAAGAGTAATTTCTATAACAATAATAGCTCGAAGGAATGGAGACAGAATGGAGATATATTGGAGCAAAGATTCTGTATAGTCTGAACCAGATTTTAATTTGAACTAGATTGTTTTAAAATGATCATTGTAATCTCCAGGGCTGTGACAAAAAAAAAAAAAAAAAAAAACTTGAAAAATATATAGTAAAAGAAATAACAAAGTAATTTAAATGTTATACTTGAAAATATCTATTTATCACAAAAGAAAGAAGTAATGGCAGACCAAAGGTACAAAAAGATATAAGACATACAGAAAACAAATAACAAAATGGCAGAAGTTAGTCCTTCTGGGGATCCCTGGGTGGCGCAGGAGTTTGGCGCCTGCCTTTGGCCCAGGGCGCGATCCTGGAGACCCAGGATCGAATCCCACATCAGGCTCCCAGTGCATGGAGCCTGCTTCTCCCTCTGCCTATGTCTCTGCCTCTTTCTCTCTCTCTCTCTCTGTGACTATCATAAATAAATAAAAATTTTTAAAAATGTATCAAAGACCTAAATGTAAGAGCTAAAAAAAAAAAATAAAAAAAAAAAAAAAAAAATAAAAAAGTTAGTCCTTCTGTATTGGTAATTAAATTAAAAGTAAATGGAATAAATTCCCTAATTAAAAGACAGAAATTGACGAAACGGATAAAATCAAACATGATTCAAAGATATTTTTTAATAATAAATTTATTTTTTATTGGTGTTCAATTTGCCAACATACAGAATAACACCCAGTGCTCATCCCGTCAAGTGCCCCCCTCAGTCAAGCCCCACCCCCCGCCCTTCTCCCCTTCCACCACCCCTAGTTCGTTTCCCAGAGTTAGGAGTCTTCATGATTCAAAGATATTCTATCTACAGGAGACACATCTTATATTTAAAGACCCAAATAGATCCCTGGGTGGCGCCGTGGTTTGGCGCCTGCCTTTGGCCCAAGGCGCGATCCTGGAGACCCGGGATCGAATCCCACGTCATGCTCACGGTGCATGGAGCCTGCTTCTCCCTCTGCCTATGTCTCTGCCTCTCTCTCTCTCTCTCTGTATGACTATCATAAATTTAAAAAATTTTAAAAAATAAAAATAAAAAAATAAAGACCCAAATAGGTTAAACATAAAAGGATAGGAAAAGATATATAAATAGTATATGTAAAAAATATATGCAAACAGTAACCAAAAAAAGACTGGAATGGCTATTATCAATAGCAAAAAATTGGCCTTCAAGACAAAATTATTAGAATCAAAGAGGGAAATTTTATAATGATAAAAGGGTTAAATCAGTGGAAAGAGATAATTTTTAAATTACATGCAACTAACAAAAGAACCTGAAAATACATGAACATAAAGTTGACATAACTGATGCAATAATATTATTTGGATACTTTAATATCCCACATTCAACAATAGATAGAAAAACTAGGCAGAAGATCAACAAGAATGTGGATAATATTGATAACAATGTTATCAACCAAATCAGTGTAACAGAAATCCATGGAACACTGCACCTAACAGCAGTAGAATGCATATTTTTTCAAGTGTACGTTACTAAAATCAAGAATGAAAGAGCAGACATCACTACCAATCTTAAAGAAATAAAAGTATTACAAGGGAATGTCATGGACAATTGTATGCATCAAAGTAGATAACCTACATGAAACAGACAAATTTCTAGAAAGACACAAGTTACCAAAACTAATTCAAAAAGAAATAGAAATCTAGGGATGCCTGGGTTGCTCAGTGGTTGAGTGTCTGCCTTTGGCTCAGGTCCTGATCCTGGGATCCTGGGATTAAGTCCTGTATCAGGGTCCCCGCAGGGAGCCTGCTTCTCCCTCTGCCTATGTCTCTGCCTCTCTTTCTGTGTCTCTCATGAATAAATAAATAAAATATTTTAAAAAATAAACAGATTTATAACAAGTAAAGAGATTGAATCAGTAATCAATAAACTTTCCACAAAGAAAAACCCAGGTTCAGATGGCTTCACTGGTTAATTCTATCAAACATTTGAAGAAGATTTAATACCAACCTTTCACAAACTCATAGGATGGAATACCTCACAACTAATTCTATGAAGCCAGTATTATCCAAACTAGACAAAGACATCACAAGAAAGCTACAGCTACAGTATTCCTTATGAATATAAGCACAAAAATCAACAAAATCCAGCAAACCTAACTGAGCAATATATAGAGAGGTTTATAGACCATGACCAAGTGGTATTTAAGGTTGGTTCAATATATGAAAATCAATCGAAGTAAGATATAATTCCAATTGAAAAAAAGACAGGGGATCCCTGGGTGGCTCAGCGGTTTAGCGCTTGCCTTTGGCCCAGGGCACAATCCTGGAGTCCTGGGATCGAGTCCCATGTCAGGCTCCCAGCATGGAGCCTGCTTCTCCCTCCTCCTGTATCTCTGCCTCTCTCTCTCTCTCTCTCTCTCTCTCTCTCTGTCTATCATAAATAAATAAATCTTTAAAAAAAAGAAAGAAAGACAAAAACCACATTATAATCTTATTAAACACAGAAAAAGCATTTGACAAAATACAATACCCTTTCATGATAAAAATATTCAACAGGGATGCCTGGGTGGCTCAGCAGTTGTGCATCTGCCTTTGGCTCAGGGTGTGATCCTGGAGTCCCGGGATTGAGTCCCACATTGGGCTCCCTGCATGGAGCCTGCTTCTCCCTCTGCCTGTGTCTCTGCCTCTCTCTGTGTGTGTGTCTCTCATGAATAAATAAATAAAATTTAAAAAAGAAACAAATCTTGATACTTAAAGTCAACTAATTTTTAAAAGGTTTTATTCATTTATTCATGAGACACAGAGAGAGAGAGAGGCAGGCTCCCCTCGGTTCAGGGAGCCTGAGACAGGGCTTGATCTCAGGACCCTGGGATCACGACCTGAGCCGAAGGCAGATGCTTAACCGACTGAGCCATCCAGGCACCCTTCAACTAATTTTTGACAAAGGTATCAAGACAATTCATTGGGGAAAAGCATGTGCACTAAATGGTGCTGGGATGACTGGATATGCACATGTAAAAACATGATCTTAGACCCTTACCTCACACCATCACAAAAATTTACTCTAAAATTTTCACACTTACATATAAGAGCTAGAAACATATAACACTTTTAGAAGTAAATATAAGATGATCTATGGGACTTTAGGTTAGGCAAGGATATGACTCAAAAACATGGTCCATAAAAGAAAAAAATGGATAAATTGGGCCTCATCAAAATCCAAATTTTTGTACTTCAAAAGAGACCATTAAGATAACAAAATACAGGGCAACCCTGGTGGCTCAGGGGTTTAGCACTGCCTTTGGCCCAGGGCGTGATCCTGGAGACCTGGGATCTAGACCTACATCAGGCTCCCTGCATGGAGCCTGCTCCTCCCTCTGCCTGTGTCTCTGCCTCTCTCTCTGCCTCTCTTTCTCTCTCTCTCTCTCTCTCTCTCTCTCTCTCTGTGTCTCTCATGAATAAATAAATAAAATCTTTTAAAAAAAGATAACAAAATACAGGGGCACCTGGTGGCTCAGTGGGTTAAGTGATTGCCTTCAGCTGGGATCATGACCCCAGGATCCTGGGATTGAGCCCTACATCAGATTCCCTGCTTGATGTCCCACCTGCTTCTCCTTCTCCACTGCTTATGCTATTTCTCTTTCTCAAATAAATAAATATAAAATCTTTTTTTAAAAAAAGATAAAGATAAAATTAGGAGAAAATATTTACTAAGCACATATATGATAAAGGTCATATCTAGAATACACAAAGAACTCTCATAAGTTAATAAAAAATATATAACCAAGCTTTTTAAATAGACAAAAGACACAGACTTTCCACCAGATTTACAAATGACTAATAAGCACATGAAAATGTGCTTAACATCATCAGTCATTAGGGAATTGTAAATTAAAACCGCAATGAGAGGGATCCCTGGGTGGCGCAGCGGTTTGGCGCCTGCCTTTGGCCCGGGGCACGATCCTGGAGACCCGGGATCGAATCCCACGCCGGGCTCCCGGTGCATGGAGCCTGCTTCTCCCTCTGCCTGTGTCTCTGCCTCTCTGTCTCTCTCTGTGTGACTATCATGAATAAATAAATAAAATCTTTAAAAAAAAAAAAAAAAAAAAAAACCGCAATGAGATACCATTTTGTACTCAATAGAGTGAGTGCAAGTAAGGCAGACAATTCCAAACGTCAGTGAGAATATGGAGAACCAGGAACCTTTATTGGATGCTGAATGGGAATGTAAAATGGCACTTTGAAAACAGTTTGGCAGTTCACCAAGATGTTAACCATAAAACTACCATACAACCTAACAATTCCACTCCTAGGTACCTATTCAAGAGAAATGAAACACGTGTCTATCCACACAGTGACCTGCATAGAAATATTCACTGCAACATTATTCAGAATAGCCAAAAATTGTAAGCACCAAAATATCCACAGACTGGCAAATGGAGAGACAAATATGGTATATCCATACAATGGAATGCTGTTTAGCATTTACCAATAAACTACTGGTATCATGGATGAAGCTCCAAAACTTTCATAAAGTGAAAGAAGGAACCAAGCACAAGAGCCCACATATGATCTGATTCCGTTTATATTACCTGTCTAGAAAAGCCAAATCTCTGGAAGCAGAAAGTAGATTAATGGTTGCCTAGAGTTAGGGGCAGGAACAGAGATTAACTATAAATGAGCATGAGGGACCTCACTTGTGGGGATGAAAAAGGTTCTAAAATAAGTTTAAATCATTGAATTGTATACTTGAAATGGAGGGACTTTCTGATATCCAAAATATATCGCAACAAAGTTATTTTTTAAATTATAGCTAACATATATATAACACCTAGTATACACCATGCATTGTGTTGTGTTTAGCATGTAGCACCTCATTTAATCTTTATAACAGCCCTATAAAGTAGGCAATATTTATCCCTCTTTCATGAATTAAGAAACCGAGGCATAGAGAGATGAGGTAACTTGCTAAAGAGCACACAGCCCATAATTAACAAAGATGGGATCCATGCCCAGATGGTCTAGCTCCACAATCTATGATCTTAGCTATGGTTTTCATTTGGGAGAGAGAGAAAAAAAATAGGCAGATATACTTGAATATGGCAATATGTAGAAGGATTCACAAGGAACTTTTTTCATCAGTAATTTCCCCTGGGAAGCAGGAATGAGGGTGGGCTGAAGAGCGAGACAAATTTATTACTTTATACCACTTTGAACTCTGAATTTTTTTATACATTTTGTAATTCATGCATTCATTTTGTAGATAAGAAACATCATTTTAAAATCAAAACATTGATTATCTTTGATGTGTCAGATTTTTACATTTTTAAGTTTTCCTAAACTTTTTCTTTGCTATTTTCTAAATTCTTCAGGGTAAAATTTCAGGCCAAGTTCTCCAATAATTACCATGACATATTTTCTGTTATATTTCGTTCTGCCAGTTTCAGAGCCCCAGGATGAGGTTGAGGCCAAGAAAGGTAGCGATGGGGGCTGAGGAAGACTTGATGACAGAAGGGCCTGTGTTACCTGTTCCCCTGCCGGGGCCAGACTGTGACTGGGCTGGATTCCAGACTGCACTGAGCAGCAGTGTGCAGCTCTGAACAGCAGAGATGCCCTGGGGCACACCGTAGGGAGTGGCTGCCTCAGAAATCGCTGTTATCCGGTAGGGGATGGATGATCTGCATGCATGTACACATGTGCACACAAATTCATTCAACAAAGCACGTGTTTGGATTTGTGCCTGCAGGATGAGAGTGATTCTGCTTCAAGCATCTGTGTGTGTCTGTGTAGCCGAGGTTTGGATTTTGGGGTGGTTTTCCATGCAATATTTAAAGACATTAACAAAGGAATGCGTTATGAAAACAGCTAAGTGTTGAGGAGTAGGAAGTATTCGTTTGTAAACTTTGGGAAGCATTCACTGTGTGACAAGATGCTTAAAAGAAAATGGACAGGGTTAATGTTTACACTGTGATTGACTCTTTGTAAGCATTTCTTTGGTTAATAAGGTTGTGGGGGCAGGGGGTAACAATAGGATTTTTAAAAATATCTTATTTCTTTATTTGAGAGAGAGTAGGGCAGGAGAGAGATCACGAGCAGGGGGAGGGGCAGAAGGAGATGGAGAAGCAGAAAGACTCCCTGCTGAGCAGGGAGCTAGACATGGGGCTCCATCCCAGGACCATTGCCCACCAAGATCATGACCTAAGTTGAAGGCAGATGCTTAATGACGCCACCCAGGTGCCTCAAAATAGGGTTTTTTAAAAAATACGTACTGGGAGCCCAATGTGAGTTAAGCCACCCAGGTGCCCCTGAAAGCTTTCTTTTTGAAAATTTCATATTCAGTAAAGACTAATTAAAAGATGCTTGAAGAAGAATCTTTGTTTTTTCATACTCCTTTGGCTATAGGCTACTGTGACATAATCCCCAGAGCCTTTTGGCTATTGAGACACAGAGAAATCCTATGAAAGAATCATGGGGCTTCAGAGTCAGCTTGAAATTCAAATCCCAGATCTACTACTAGCTATGTAATCTTGGGCAAGTTATTTAACCTAATCTTTAGCTTTTTAGTGGTTTTTCTGAAAAGATGGGATAGCACCACCTTCCCACACAGCTTAGTCGACTGCAGCACCTTATAGAGTGTCTGGCATTTACTAAGTGGTCAATAAACATGATTTCTCTTAACCTCCCCTGAGTAGAAGAAAAAAAGACTTTGTGCAAACTGTCTACCTTCTCTCATATGCTAATTTTTCTGCTTAAGGAAGTACATGACAGGGTGATGATGCATGGATGCTGTCCCTCACCTCTCAAAATCTCTTATACCATACCCTAGGTGTATTTCCCTATGTCCACAACGTAGCTACTCTTCCTTTCCGGCAATGATGCTGAGGGGTTGTATCGCCTACCTAGGTGCTGTAGACTCTCATTTGTGACCTGATTATCTATATCCAGGCAAGCTCGAGAACAGTTTGGTTTGTTTTGAGGATGTTGCTACTAGGCACCTTTCCCAGAAGAGGTGGTGAGAAACTTGTGGGAGAAATCGTTACAAGTTACTACTTCAGTTGTCTTTACTTTTATTTTTTTAAGATTTTATTTATCTATTCGTGAAAGACACAGAGGGAGAGGCAGAGACACAGGCAGATGGAGAAGCAGGCTCTCTGCAGGGAGCCCCACACGGACTCGACCCCAGAACTGCAGGATCATGCCCTGAGCTGAAGGCAGACACAACCACTGAGCCACTCAGGCATCCCTGTCTTTAGTTTTAAAATAAAAATTCTGAGGACCTGGTAATGAGAACGCCACTGGATCATGTATGACAGTCTTGCCCAAAGAATTTACATTCACCTGATAAATGCATGTGGGGGAGCCAATGATGATGAATCTTTAGAGCAACTGACCTAGCTACACAGTTTACAGAAGTAAACTTTGTCTTTTTTTTTTACATTTGTTCTTATTTAAATTCAATTTGCCAACATATAGTCTAACGCCCAGTTCCCACAAATTGTTATTCCTGGTGAAGGAGCCAGTTCGGTCAATATTAGATGAGGGCCTATTGGGCACAGACTCAATGTTATAGGAGGAATTTATGACTTTTGAAGTGTTCAGAACGCTAAGCTTTTGTAAAAGTGTTGGAACAGGGAGGAGGAGACAAGCAATGTGCTATGACCAACACACAACTAAAGTATACAGCCAGAGAGCTAGGGGTTAGGCCTGATGATCATCTACATTTAATTCATCCAAGGTCAGCATAATCTAAGAGCATAAAGCCAAATGCAAGCCTTTGGGGGAAGCCACACTTGAAAAGTAGAAGGAAATTAAAACAGTAAAGTAGACTGGAAAGAGCAGTAAAAGGGAAGGAAAACAGGATATTACAAGGTCAAAACAAAAAACAAGAATCTTTAGTGGCATCAAAGGTAGCAATGAATTCCAAAAAGAGAATCAGCAAAGAGTGATTTGACCAGAAGGAAGTTAGCAGCAGTTTCTGAGGTTAAGTGGTTTCTGACTTGGCAGGTGGTTTCTGTTACATAAACCATGTTTCATATGGAATGAGATATTTAGATCAACAGCTTATTTCTCACAGAACATTAAAGAGCCATTATAATTAGAGTCACTCACTCATTCATTTATTTCATTAGCATTTGCTGTGCTCTTATAAGTGCCTAATTCTACTAAGCTCCATGGGGTAAGGGTACCTAATAGAAAAGCCATAATTAAATCATAATGGCTTCTCTCTAGCAAGGAATCTGGGTGAAGTTTTAGACCTAGGACTTCAAAATGAGAGTCTCATTTCCCAGTAACTGTTTCAGTGTATGTATTCTTTTCTGATATATTAGCCTTTTGTTTCCCTTTTTGAATTAAAAAAGTTTGGTTTGCCACATCACAGGCCAAGTGTCAACCTCAAAGGGCAGCAAAGTTTAAAAAAAAAATCTTGATGTATCTTATGTATGCAGTGAGGAAAGGCAGAAATGGTATTTATACCTTGTGTTAGGTTTTCTTTTTTTTTACACATACAAAAACCCACTCAGTATAGTCCAAAGGAACCAAAGTTTCCTCAGTTTCACAAAGAATGCATCCATTGCTTTGCCTGTCATAATTTAATCAGTTTTGTTGGCCGCATCACTGGCAAAGTATCAACTTGGATTCTGACAGGAGGTTAAAAACATCTTCTCAAAGAAGCCTGTGTGAGCTCTGAGGGAAAACAGAAATGGCATTTATACCTTGTACTAGGTATTTCTTTCCATAAAAGTTTGATGCCTACCACATAAATCCAACCCCCCACAGGAACAGGCCAAAACTACCAAGTTTTCCACACGTTCAGAAAATATACCTGTGGATCTCTGCTTCCAAGGTGGAGTTCAGAGCTACTTTGCAGTAAGTAACCTGGTGCCTGGAAGTGAGAAAACCCACAGGATGCTCTGGTACATCTAAGGTGGAGGTGAATTTTACAGTTCAGCACATTAGCTATAAGGGACTTTTGTAACTGGCCAGCCAAAATAAGAAACCTTAAAAATAAATAAACCAACCCACCTATACGGCCTCTTCTAGGCCATCGTAGTGAAATATACCTACTTAAAACTGCTTGGATTATCCTTTAAATAGTTTATCCTTTTTTTTTTTTTTTACAGAAGTAAACTCTTTTTTGTCTTTTTTTACATTTGTTCTTATTTAAATTCAATTTGCCAACATAGAACACCCAGTGCTCATCCCATCAAATGCCCTCCGCAGTGCCCGTCACCCAGTTTATCCTTAAATTTGCTTCACTAATTCCAATAGCCAAAAAATCTGATCTTCTACATTTGGAAAGCCAATATTTTTCAACTGTTTTATCCCTCTACCTTACTTCAAATGACAGAACTGTCAAATGTCTTAGTGGAGAATATTCTTTCTGCAGTAACTCCAAACATATATATAGACATGTACCCAAGTCACTATGAATCTTAACTGATAGTTTTTGCCCACTTCATAACTGTGAATGACTTCCCCTTACCAACAGATTCAAGGACTGTGTGGATGTGTGGCAGAGAAGAGCTAGGTTCTACTAATGGATGTGTAAAGAAACTCAAAACCAAGGAAAGAATTTCCCCATCTCAGCTCAAATTTTAATTATACCCTGAAGGTACAGGTTGTTATGTCTCCCTACCCAACTTCTTAATGTAATCTATATAATCAAGATAGTCCCATCTCCAGGAGAATGCTAAGCATATGCTATTTTGTAATATGGAATGTAATCCTTTCACAGGGAATAGTTTTTGTAAACAAAGACTTTTTTAAAAATGTAAGACAGTCAAGACCTCAGTTTTACATTTCCTATCTAAAACCTCACCTCAATGGGACGCCTGGGTGGCTCAGTGGTTGAGCATCTATCTGCCTTCAGTTTAGGATGTGATCCCAGTGTCCTGGGATCAAGTCCCACATCAGGCTCCCTGCGAGGGCCGCTTCTCCCTCTGCCTCTCTTTGAGTCTCTCATGAATAAATAAAATAAAATCTATCAAAAAATAAAATAAATAGGGGCAGCCCCGGTGGCACAGCGGTTTAGCGCCGCCTGCAGCCCAGGGCCTGATCCTGGAGACCCGGGATTGAGTCCCACGTCAGGCTCTCTGTGTTGTGCCTGCTTCTCCCTCTGCCTCTCTCTCTCTCTCTCTGTCTGTATGAATAAATAAAATAAAATAAAATAAAATAAAATAAAATAAAATAAAATATATAAAATAAAATAAAGTAAAATAAAAAAAAACGTACCTCAAGTAGAAATGTGGGGCTTAGCTTTCTCAATGGAAAACAATCCCAGCAGATTTTCTAAAAGCTTATTACAACATTTATTTTTTTTTTAATTTTTATTTATTTATGATAGTCACAGAGAGAGAAAGAGAGGCAGAGACACAGGCAGAGAGAGAAGCAGGCTCCATGCACCGGGAGCCTGACGTGGGAATCGATCCCGGGTCTCCAGGATCGCGCCCTGTGCCAAAGGCAGGCGCCAAACCGCTGCGCCACCCAGGGATCCCTATTACAACATTTATTGTGTAAAAGATTTGTATTTAATCAAAGGCATAAACCAAAACTGTTAAAGCTGACCATATTTTTAAAAAATATTTAAAGAGAGAAAGAGCATGAGCAGGAGGGGCAGAGGGAGTGACAGAAGCAGGCTCCCACTGAGCAGGGAGACCAACGTGGGGCTTGATCCCAGGATCCTGGGATCATAACCCAAGCCAAAGGCAGAAACCCAACCTGCCTAGCCACCCAGGAGCCCTGTATTGAGAATTAAGTCATATCAACCTGATAAAGAAACAGCAGCTAAAGCTAATGAAGTGCTTTAAATTCCTAAGAAAATACAGTAATTCCAACACCACTAAGTAATGAGAACCTTTCAAAACAACAGGGGAAAATATAAACAACAGTATAAACACCATAATTTGGAGGCAAAGAAATGTAAAGGGTAAGTGTGCTGTAAACCTGATTTGTCACAGAACATTGGTAGTGCCTTTTAGTCTTGAGTGCCTTAGGTTAGGGACTGTTCCATCATCTAGCAACTCTGATGATGAGTACCATCCAACTGCTGGCCGGAATTAAATTATACAATGTGACTCTCTGCCTATCAGCAAAACAGAGACTATTGAAAATTAACTTGATGCAAATTATGCAATAATTTTAATTCATCTGGGAAGTGGCCATTTCAGAAGGGTCAATTTTCTTTTTTTTTTTTTTTTTTTAATTTTATTTATTTATGATAGTCACATAGAGAGAGAGAGAGAGAGAGAGGCAGAGACATAGGCAGAGGGAGAAGCAGGCTCCATGCACCGGGAGCCTGACGTGGGATTCGATCCGGGGTCTCCAGGATCGCGCCCTGGGCCAAAGGCAGGCGCCAAACCGCTGCGCCACCCAGGGATCCCAGAAGGGTCAATTTTCTATCACGCTACATCAATAAGCAAATTCAGAGGGGTCACTTTATAACACTACATTAAAATAGCAAATTTACAGGGCTATTCTGAAAAATAAAAGTCAAGAGGAACACGGTATTGCTTCATTTATAATTTATTAGCTCTTCCAGTGTTTCACAGTGATACAGGGGTTTCAATGATTAACACCAATGGGACAAAAGGTGGACCTACACAAATGTCTTGATTGAATCAGACTATTACTGATGGAATTTTTTGGTCTATCGTAAGTAGTATTAGGCAATCTTCCATCCAGGCAATCTCATAGCTCACAGGGGGGAATGTAAATGTCCTGAAATTGAAGAAAAAAAGTTAATTGACTTGTAACCCAACTTACAAGTATTCGCTTGCACCCATTAGCATCCAGTTCACTAATGAAGACCTTCAGGTGGTCCCCTGTCAGTGGCTCAATTAAAATGTGAAGGGCAACCCTATTAATTCAGCCAGAGACAGTTCTCATGGTTTCCCATTCTAATACCAAAGCTACTGAAACACGTGTTTTCCCCACATGTGGTTCCAGGTTAGGGTAGATGCATTTATCGCTCTAAGACTAGTTCCACCAGAGGAGTGTGGTAAATGCAGACGAGGGAACATGCCAGTATCGGGAGTAGAGTGTACTTGCCGGGGAACCTCACCAGTAAGGTCACTCTCAGGATTCTCCACTTCTCTTCCATCTAGGTCCAAGTTTCATCTAGATCCTACCACTTGGGATCTTTACACTGATGTGTAGGCAAATCCCATAAGGCTCTTCTGCCCTTTGCAGCCATGCCTTACATGTAGGGACCTGATCTAACGATGCAGGGCTAACACCGTGCCAACAAGATTTGGATGCACCACTCGACAGGACCTCGGCCCACTCAGTCCACCCATCACATGCACAGGCAAAAGTAAACACCAGTACAGAGCTGAGGACTGAAATGAACATACCTTAAAGCTGAACAATAGTAAGCCCGTGGTTTGATGATTACACTATCTCATACTGGTTATTTGTTATGGCGCGAGAGAGGCAGTAGGAAAGAAAGATTCCAACCAGCTAGAAATGAAATAGACAAACAAAAATTAAGCACACACACACACACACACACAAGAGCCTAAAGATCTCAGGATACAGGCTTATTTTCCTTTCGCTTCAAATTCACTAGTAATTTCCTTCCTTAAGTTCTACTCTGCAGTACCTGGATCACGTTCAAAGAGCCTAAGGAAAGTTTTCCTACTACTATGACCTGGAGTTTCACAACTGTCACTGACAGAAGTCAATCAGGATGAATTCTAAATATCATAAAAGTTTTGGGGAAACTTATCAGATAACCTGTCCATGATCAGAAAAAAAGAGGACATGGCTTAGAAGAAAAGCACCTCATCATGTAAAATCTCCATCTACCATAGCAGAGATTTCCCTAAAAGCTCTAGAGCAGTGAGGCAATGATGAATTTGTTCGCTAATACCTGTGTTGTCCAGGAAGCTCACCACTAAGCCATATGTGGCTTTTGGGCACTTCAAATGGGGCCAGAGTACTAAGGAACTGAAGTTTTAATTTTACTTAATTAGTACTTTTCGAAGGTGCTAGTGGCTATTTTCTTAGACAGTGCAGTGCCTGCTGCTTTAGAAATATATTAAGATTAGACTTCCAAAACCAATTACATAGGTCAAAATGAAGTATATCCATTCTTTTAGTTTTATCTCCATGGTGTTTAACATAGGAAAAAAAAACCCATCCCCTAAAAAAAATTGTAAAGAGCCACAAAACAAACTTTTCATGCTACAGTGAGAAGCAGCACAACTCAGGAAATTCTATTTGACCCACAACATAGCATGTACCCAACAAAACAGGTCTATATTGAATGTGGGGTCATATGATCCAAGTTTTTATAGGTCAGCACTTACATGGAACTCATCAGGCAGCTGCAGCCCAAGAAAGAAAAAATCTGAATAATGTGTTAGAATCTTGACTGTACAGCAAAACAAGGTTCCCATCTATCCCATGTTTTAATTAATGAACTAGGATGCTGGAAAGCTGCCATACCCAAGAGTGTACCAGGTATGTACTACTAGGAGATAATTCTAAGTCTTGCTTTTTTGTAGTTTCAAGGCATGATTGGCCATGGTAAAAGAGGGCAGGTAAACAGGGAATAAAAATTTTGAGAAGTCTAATTGGGAGAAAACATAAGATCCAAGACATCAAAAAATTGGAATGAGAAGAACAAAACATCCCATCCCAAATAAAACAAAGCTAAATAGACCCAAATACAAACAATTGACTACATATGTTTCATATACAAAAATAAAATCAGCCGGAAGTTTGTGAAAATGTAATTTCTCTGGAAATGTCCTGAGGCCTTCAAAGTGGAAACCTTCTAGCTCACACCTAACAAGAGTGATGAGACATTCCCAACGACAAGGACTTACCTGAAAGCAAGCAACTCCAAAAGAAATTCCCGCAACCACTCCCATTTCTGACTCTATAATGGTCATCACCTTTATAAAACAACCCTAATGGGAGAGGAAAAACAATATTAAGTACAGCACAAGCAATAATGAACATTTGGATCTAACATCTCTGCCAAAAGATGAGCTTTAGCTACCACAGCCTTTGATTATCATTTTATTAAAATTTACAAGTTCTATCTCCTTTCAAGCACAATGGTCTCGACAGAAGTTTGAAGAACAGAAGTTTCACCTTTTGGATTATGCATTTAAAAGTGTTATTTGCTAGTTGTGTGAACTCAAGTCACAGGTGGTCTGTGCTTCAGTTTCCTCATTTATTCAATGAGAACAATACCTGCTCTGCCTATTTCAGATTATATCTATTGTGAGGAAAAATTAAAAACTGAGTCAACTCTGTATTCAGTTAATATTTTCAAATAAAAAAATTTCAAAGGCTCCTTACTTCATTGTTTACTTTATCTGCATCTCTCTGTGGAGAACAATTTTCAAGTTTACAGCAACTCTTGGGAAATCCTTTTTCTGAGTAATAATTAGTATCCCTCCAATCTCTATAGTCGGTGACACCACAACAATGTAACTGAAAAATATATCCAACAAAACCATTTATAGTTCACATTACAGCTTTATAGTCAAACATTTAATCTATTATCTTAGATTGCAATGTGTTCTCAAAAGATTATTAAACTCAGTAATCTCTATCCTAGTATTTTAGTGTGCTTGTTCTCAACTGGCATTATAATTTAAGAGATTAGCACTTTTTTCTAATACCAAGTGTAACACTTTTGGACTGGACTTACTTTTCTGCTATAGTTGGTATTAGCAGTATTTGGTCCACAAAGTAAGTGAGGAGTGAAAAGGTGTACATGTGAGGAGAATGATTAGGAGAAAATGGAGATATGTCACTTAGTATCATCCCACACTTCTTTCCAGAGACATATTTTCTCCTGATCTAAGATTGTAATAATGAGATTATCCTACGAGTGTAAAACATCTACTAGCCAGGGGCCTATCCTCTTCTCTAAGGGAATATGGATGTGTTCCCCTCTTGAGAAGCTATCACCTATGACCACTTACCGTATTTTGAATCTTGTCTACTGCATCGCTTCTATAATCTCCCGTAGAGTTATACTGCTTTAAAGTTCTCTCATAATTACTCTTAAAGCTGTTCCTAATCTACAGCAAAGAAATACAATGCCAGTAAATAAGGATTCTAGAAAGATCTTTTGGTTTCTAGGTCAAATAAAAAATCCCCACATCTGACCAACATGTTTGACAGCAGCAACATGTATGGTAATTAACTTCTATGGTCTAATCCTGTCCTCTATGGGCTACAGTCTAGCTGAGAGGATTACTAAGCAAAACATTACAATAAAGATGATAACCACTCAAGTTCTAAGAGCTATGGGAGCTTTTATTCAAATGGCAGCTCTGTACTGCTATATCTCTCCCCTAAATTTTCTCTACTTTAAATTAAGTACAAATTTGATTCCTACAAAACCTTTCTTTGGGAGACTATACCACCACGTTGTAAAACACTCTCACTGAGGAGCCTTCACTACTCACTGAATGATTCCCAACCCCAGTTTTAGAAGTGGAACCTCAATTTCTAGTTCAAGTGACTTCTGCACTATTAAAAATTGTAACTGTTTACAGTACAATTACAATTAAAAAACAGTAACTGTTTTTCTCTCTGGGAGAATAAATTTTAACATATTAAGGTTCCCAAACTCAGGTTTACCTCATGTCTGAAAACAAATCCTACGATGGCAGCGACCAATTCAACCAAAAAAATGAGAGTCAGAAACATTGCATACTGTGGGATAAAAAGAAAGTCCAAGTCAGCATAATAAGACACATCACAGCTGCAAAGGCAGTCAAAGAAAAAAAATAGTCTGCTCAATCAGTTCAGCATGTCTTTATTAAAAAGGACAGGGAAAACACAACAAAAGTGGGAACTGACAGCAGAAATGTTACTTGGGAAGAAAGAGGAAAAATCATAAAGGGCCGTGGCCAGTTTGAAGAAACAAAACCTGTAACATAGAAGACTTTTTCTAAAATCAAGAATCAATTTTAAGGAAAACAAGGACTCACCAGTTTTAGCATCCATGCAGAAGCTCGGCAGGTAGCAAAACAGCCAAAGGTGCCCAAAAGAATGATGACAGTGCCAGTGCCAATGAGCACGAAGGGGACATTGGTGGCCTTCTCATTTAAAAGGGAAAAATAATTCTCCAGGCTCACCTTGCCCCAAATGCCAACGGCAAGAAGGATTAGGCCAGTGATCTATGTGGGAAATCAGAGAATAGAAAGTCATACACTGTATAAAGCAGCACCTTCAAACCACAAACCACCAGGTACTTAAGAAACAATAGATGTGAGAACTGATTTAGCAGTCTGTGGCCACAGAGCTGTGGCTGGAATATGGGAGACAAGGGATTGAGGAAGGAGATCTGCACATAAGGGCAGGCCTTGATAAACCCACGCTGGATCACTAGATAGCCCAGGTAGCCAGGGCAAAACCAGGGGGTAGCTAGAGAAGGCTTTACAAAATTCTTAAACTTTATCTGTTTTGTTTTGTTGTTTTGTTTTGTTTTTGTTTTTGTATAAACCGAAGTCCATGGCAATTCTGTCCTAGGGATAACTTATTTAACTGCTTTACTCCCGCCAGAGGAAGAAAACTTTCCTGGAGGAGGGAAACTGTGTCTCTAGGAGTTCCAGAAACTTCCCCCTCCACACCCCACCCCCCACTTCGGAGATGGGCACAGCGTACAATGGGATAATCCATAAAAAGCAGCCCGAGGATAGGCTGGCGGGCGTGCAGCCATTACCATACTTACCTGCGAAATACTCCCCGCTTATGAAGCAATGAAAAGAAAGAGACTATTATGCCGAGCGTCGCCTCTCGCAAACGGCTGGGGACACCCTCTGCGAGCGCGGGGGTTAATCTGCCTTCCTCGTACCGCCCCCCCGCCCGGCCCCGCATCGAATTCGAACCCTCAGCACGTCTGTGTCCCAGCACAGCCCATTGGCTGCCCTCGTCCGGCACCCCGACCCCGGCGCGAGCGAGATGCCCGAGCTCGAGCCCCAGCCACTCTCCGCCCGGCGTCGGGATCCCAGGAGCCCCGCGCTCGCTCTCCTCGCCCCCCGACCCGAGCGCCCTCTGCTCGGGGTCACACCCCCCACCCAAGCCCAGGAGCCCCTCCCGGCCCCGGGCTCCATCTCTCACCCAGAAGATGAAAGTGTAGATCAGGAGGACGCTCTTGAAACAAGTAATGACTGGTTTCGTCTGCAGTCTCCGAGACGGGGACGCCATGACTAGCCACGACCCTGCCCCACCGCACCGGGCGCGCGGAGCGGAGCGGGGGAGACGCAGAGTCCCCGAGTCTCCCCGGAAACTGCCGGAAACTCACGAGCGTCTACGACTGAGAAAAAGCCGGAAACACTGAACCGCTTTCCAGAGGGTAAAGTCTGAGAGGCTGTCCGGAAAGTGACGACAATTTCCGAGCGCCCCCTGCTGAAGGTTACCGAAAACTATGTGCAAAGGTTCGAGAGTCGGAAATTCCTTAGATCTTCGAGTGGAGCTTTCCTCATTTTTTCACTGAAACAATCTTTCCCTCCCCCCCCGTCCCTCCCGCTCTTATAACTTGATCATATTGTTCTATCACCAGTAGCGCCAGCAGCGCCCTGAGATTCGGCCTCGCCGGCCCCTGGTGCCCTAGAGGGAAAGAAAAGAAGGAAAAGAGGTTAAAAGGGACCTAAGAATAGTTTATTACACGGCTAAATGCCCCCCAAGAAGTTTATTTCCAAAGAGAAACAAAGCAGATTGCAAAGCGACACGTACAGTCATGTTTTTAGACAAAAACTGAGGAAGAGTAAAATTTACCTGAGTGGTGGAACTAGGCTGATTTCTTTTTCATTTGTTCTGGGCTTTTCAATTTTTGAACATTGTTTTATGCGAGGTCGTGGGGGGTTGACATTAAGAGTGAATGGATTGTGGGAAATCACTTGAAAGAACCCCAAAGCTAAGTATGAAAGATTGTTAATGAATTTGACAATTTCCTTACAGAAGTTTGCAAAATTCATTATCTTTTCCTCCCTTATCCTGTAAACAGTTGGACCGTTGAGGGAAAATGTTCTAAAGTAATTAATACTGAAGGTAAGTTGGGCTATTATCTGCAAACTTTTAAAAAGACAAGGTGCCATGGAGAATGCCAGGTAAATGTGACACACGCCCCCCTTTTAAATGTTAAAACTGAAAGGTACTGTATATTTCAGGGGTGGGGGGTTAGACCAAGAACTAGCTGATCACAAGGAGGCTGAAACCTAAAGTCACACAGCTAACAGCAAAGCCAAAACTAGAGATCTTTGTGCTTTTCAATCCCCTCCCCTGTTACACAAGCTATATAACCTTGGGTTGTGGGGTTGCTGTCCATCCCCCTAAAGTTCCCGCAATTGGCTGAGATCTTCCTAGAATTTAAGATTATGTGTTCCTAAGGAGTTAAACTGCTTACAGAGTGGGAATGAATCACCAAAAAGTTTTCTGTCCCATAGGTCTAGAGGCAGCCCTGAGTCCATCTTTGCAGTAAAGTGGAATAAAAAAAACAGGCCTCTTGATGGTCTTCTAAACATTGGTGATAAAAGCTGAGGCACTTTTTGTTTGGGGCTTAACTTTCAGAGAGGTTAAATGTGAAGACAAGTCTCAGGTTAGTTGAAAGACCTATGAAATTTGGATTATACAAATTACAGAGCCTTAAAGGGTATTTAAAGTTCTTTGATACATCTGTGAAACGTCTCTGTTTCATACAGGATGCATGTGCATGTGCTTTGCTCAGCACACAAGAAAAAGTGCATGTATTTGAGCTGTCGATACAAAACAGGTTAATCCCATGCCTATTGTTGCAGGGGGAGAAAAGAAATGAGCCTACACATTATATATACTCACTGTTCCTGCTTTCTGGCACCTTTTAGGCTTCAAGAATGACCAAATGAGCCATTCAAATTGCCCTCAATTTAAATAGGTCAATGTACTTTTCATGAGAACCTCAGAATAGGGAGGTCTTTTTTTTTTTTTTCTCATCAGGTTCAAAACACATTTACAAAACAAATTAAATACAAATGATTTAATTAAGTTCTATATAGGCATACTGGTCTCCCATTTTACTCAGGGACATTAGTTCAATCCCTAGCATTCATCTTTCTAGAAATTCAGGACAGGTGTAATCAAGGAGAAAGGAAAGATCACTATTGGGTGTCAAGACTCAATTTTCTCTTTAGTGGAAAATATACACTTGGTGAAACTTCCTCTGGACTTTCTTGCTCCCTCCATAAAAATATATTCTTATATATTCTTATGGGAAAAAATAGTTACTTCTAGAAAATCTGAGTTGATACCTAACACTAACAATACTATAGATCTGTATGCTTATTTATCCATGTGGTAAGACACAGACCATTGAAATTTCAACCAAAAACAAGTTAACTCTTAAGGAAAGTTAAGAATTGGACATTCCTAGTGAATTATGGATAGCATTTGAAGTAAGAAGTGTATTTTTTTCCTTTTAAATCATATATGTTTCCATGTTATGTATCATGAACAGGTTGGTGTAGGTTACAGCACAGTGTATGATTTAAGGCCTGGTTTCTCAGTAAAGCATAAGCTCTTCAAGGGCAGAGACTGTGTACTATTTCTTGAATAATGGGAATAGAAGACAGTATCAGTTCCCTTGCAGTCAGTCCTTTACATCATCATTGACACAAGCTTAACATCACAGTGGGCATTTACTGTAATGCTGTTGTATTGTATAGTGATGCCCAAACTTTGCTTGAAAGCTTGCTTTAAACATATACCATAGAACCAGAAAACAATAAAGTTCCATTGACTTAGTCACACAGAGTTTCCCTGTATTTCGAATATTGACCTAGGACCAGCTCCTCTAGTATCATGCCAGATGTCTGAGGTCCAGAGAACAACTACTAGAGAATGAATACCGTACCAACAGTCTTTACACAACTTTTCTCCTATAAATTTAAAAGCCTAACATATAGACACATGGAGAGAATGGGCAAATGATACAACTATATACCTATAAACACTGAAGGAAGGTTATCAGGAAATATAGCAGATGTCAATTTTGAAAGTAACATACATGTCATAACTACAGGAAATGAGGTTGAGGGAGTCTCTAAGTAGATGCAAAGCTTTTCCCCTAGGCTAAATAACACTATCTGAGGGGTTCTTATATTAAAATAAGTATCAAAGGAAGTCTTGCTAACTCCTTATCATCTTAAATGGAAACTTCCTCTGAAGCTTAGGTTTGTACGGTGTTCTGGAAGGGATTTTCGTTGTGAGCCCAAGAGCAAAGAAATATTTTTGCGGCTGGAGAAAAAACTAAGCAGTCAAAGCAAAAGCCACATCTTACTTCCAAGAATGTGTTGATTTTCCGCCTCTCCCTTCCTCTGCCACTACAACGCTGCTTTGTTTGAGTAACAGTCAGTGCCAAATTAAACCAAAGGCTGACATGGAATTTAATATTCCTATAGACACAACACCTTGCACCACCATCTCCTACCCTGCTCCACCCTCGTACCCCACCCCACCCCCACCATGCCCCTAAACCCAGAAGTTCAGTTTACTTCAAATTTAGGTCTGGGTCTGGGCCCAAACCCAGACCAAAGGGGCATCTAATCCCATCTAATGCAATGTAAATAGTAATTCTCTAGGTCATAAGATACATTTATTCTTTAAAGTATTAATATTATAATACTTAATTGTATTATTGATATTACATTCTAATATCTATATATATAACTAGATAGATAGATAGATAGATAGATAGATAGATAGATAGATAGAAATTGTTATATTGAGCATTGACTGTGTACCAACCACCGTTGCTAAGCGCTTGGCAGGTGGTACCTCATGCATACATCACAAAAGCCCGTATTATGAGGTCAAGACTACTACTACCCTCAAGTTACAGATGAGAAAACAGGTTCAAAGAGGCTAACTTGCCTAGGACTAAGCTTTGCCAACTCCTGTTTCTCTCACCAGAAACAGGGCCCACTCTGTGAGACATGGCTGCCATTGCATAAACAGCTGTCTTGGCTGGGAATAACCCAAGCAAAGACTGCTGTATTCAGACATTTAGCCACAAACAAGGGCTCTTCAAAGCCCCCGAGGCACAAGAACCTCAATGATTTCCCCAATTCTGCCTTGCACTTTGGGTTTTTGTTGAGTTTTACCTTTACGGTCTTTCAAATAGCCCAATCACCTAAGAAGTAACCCTGCTCATCACAGAGTGCAAGATAGAGAGTTCAATACTTTTTCTGGTTCAGTCTATTTTCCTCCCTCTTTCTGACCACAAAAACACGTTTGATGCTGAAAACGCAGGAAAAAGGAAAATATTTTCCTTAAATATTGTTGCTGTTTGTTTTACATTCAATATTTAGTAGGGATTTCAGTCCCTTCCCTATTAATTTCCTGTAACCTTCAAGATTAAGTTTAAATGTTGTTCTTTGGCATTAAAAGTATGCTTCCCCCAGCAAATATTATATCAGCTTATTTCCTACTGCTTTTGCAACATGAATTTTCTGTTCCACAATAAACCAGTATGATTATCTCCTGATAGACAAGATCTGTTCCCTCTTCCCTTCTCAGTCTCCAATTTCACTCAAAATTCCTACTCTCTACTTAAGGCACATCCCAACCTCAACTCAATGAGAATGCTTCTCAGTCCCCTTTATCCAGACTCCCCACCCCTGCCCATATATTCCTCTTTCTCTAGTATCAGAGCTTATAGTTTGACCACTCACACAAACTCAGACCCTTAGTTAATTACAAGAGTACCTGTATTTCCTATTTTCTTCTCTACTTACCTGTCTTACATCCTGCTATCTACATGTTCAGAAACTACTGAAGAGCCAGGGTGGCAGGGCTCCTGCGCCTCCTTTTATACTCTCCCCAGTGCCCTAGGACACAATGTTCAATTGATGAGTTCATTTGTGCTCAGCCAATCCCTGTTGAGCTTTTGGTCATAATTGGGACCAAAGGCTAACCACTTAGTGATTAGTGAGTTAGTGAGACTAAACCACTTAGTACTGACTTGAGGTTTGATTAATTAAATTAAATAAACTAAATGCCTAAGCTATCCCAGTATCACCCTGTCATAAACAAAACAATTAAGTTGAGCTGCTGGTTAATGTCTTGGAACATTACTACTCCCTGTCTTAGGAACCATTAAAAAAATCAACTATTTCACTCAGAATACATCTTATCTCTTATTCACATGATGCCTTTCCCATTTTCACTTTCTAATACCTTTTCAAGAATCCTTTCTCTGAAATTCTCTTCTGTGTCTAGTTTTCATTCACTTTTTTTCCATCCACTCCTTTCAGATTCTCCATGAATCCTTTCCTCCTTCCCAGTCCTGATCTTGCCTTCTTCAAAAAAGCTTATAATATATAATTGGGGACACAGAGAAGTGAGAAATACTCTTAAATGATACTAGAATTCACAATTTCGTATCAATTTGCCATAGTCAGTATTCTAGAAAAGTTGTTTCTAGTTTGGTTTTGTTAAGCTTTGCTGAGATCTTATCTAGGCAAGTCAGTTTGCATATATAATACTTCTTAAAAATGTATCTTATTGACTGCTAAGGGACTTCATACTAAATGTCTTGATATTGAAAATGGTACTGAACTTTAAGAACTTTGCGTTTGTATGTATAGATGTTGTTGGTCTCTTTGTGTGTCTTTGTCTTTTCTTTCCAACCAAATCATACAGAGAGGTGATTTATTTAACTTTATACCCCACAGTGTCTAATAGGATGTTATCCACAGATAGTAGTGGGAACTGAAAAAATGCTGTTTTTTTAGAAATTAGCCCCCCTGATTTTCTATAAGCTCTTCATACTACCCATTGCAGTGCTTCAGAGTGATGCTGTCCCTCTTATTTATCCCTTTACTTTGATCTCCCTATGATTTCCATATTCCCCTCCCTTCACTTTCCTCTTTAGCATCTCTCTGTCACCCCTCTGTCCTGCTCCTTCCAGCTCTGAGTGGGACATGAGGCCTTATGCAGCATCCTCTGCCTAGCATGTGCTAGACTGTGTTGGGTGCTGGGAAAATGAAGAAGACTAAGGCAAGGTTAGTAGGCCCCTAGGCTCTCACGGTCTAGGAGGGGACAAAGATCAGTCTGAGATGAACAAGCTAGTAGATTAGGGGACAGAGATTGTCATGGGTGAACAATGACAATAAGTGTGATAAACCTATAAATGAGACATGTACAAAGTGATGTGATAGAAAAGGCAGGTAAACCAGATCTGGCTGGCGTGGGCTGAGGGAAACTTCTCAACAGCAAAGGTGGATACAGTTTCAACAGTCAAGGAAAAGAAGGAAAGGAATACAGGGTAGAGTTGATGTATCTGTGCAAAGACACCAAAGTATGAAATAAATAGCGAGAAGGTTCAGTATGTCCAGTACAAGTCATGAGGTGAATGTTTAAAACTAAGCTGAGGACGTTGATGGGGCTTGCTTGTGAAGGGTATAGTATGCCCTGCTAAGAGTTTGGACTGCACTCTTTGCCAAGAGGGGGACTAGTAAAGGTTTGTGCTTTTTTTTTTTTTTTTAAGAAAATAACTCAAGTAGAATATATTCCTCTGTGCTTGCTCATGCTCTCTCTTCATCTCTCTCTCTCTCTCTCTCTCTCTCTTTCACACACACACACACAGTTAATAGATTTACTGTTTCCTAACATATGAGTTTCGAGTAAACTGGTCCTACTCTGTTTATTCAATTTTGTTCACTATCACTCTCTTGATCCCTCTAACCAGTTAGCCCATCCCCCCCACCTAACAATGAGCTCTTGTTTATGTCACTTCCCTTGCCTGAGAAGAGACCAAGGCCTATGTCTTCCCACAGAGTTTTCATACAGTCCTCACAGTCTATACCATGGCTTTTAGAATTTTATGTTGTCTTTTATTTAGAATTTTACTGTTTTCAAATTATTTGTGTTCCTCTTATCTCCCCTCCTAAACATAAACCCTCTGGTTGTTGGAGAGTAAGCTTCATTAGATGAAGGATCACACAGTTCATATTCACCTCTGTTCCCCATTCTGAGCTTATAATAGATGCCCAATGAATGCTAATTCCCTAAACACACACAATTGTAATCAAGAACATTTTTGTTGAATGTCTGCCTCCTCCATTCCATGAGGGCAAGAATTTTTGTCTCTTCTACTCACTGATGTTTCTCGAGTACCTAGAACAGTGTGTGGCACATAATAGACAATAAATACTGTTGAATTCATTGTGTGTTAGGAGGTCAAGGATTTTGTCTTTGTCCACTCTCCTTAACACAGTAGAAGCATGATAAATTTATTGGATAAATGAGGCCAAGATCATGTCTTATATAGTTTTTATACCACATCACACTGTTGAGCACATAGTAGACACTCAATACATATTTCTTTCTTTTTTTAATTTTTATTTATTTATGATAGTCACACACACAGAGAGAGAGAGAGGCAGAGACACAGGCAGAGAGAGAAGCAGGCTCCATGCACTGGGAGCCCGACGTGGGATTTGATCCTGGGTCTCCAGGATCACGTCCCGGGCCAAAGGCAGGCGCTAAACCACTGTGCCACCCAGGGATCCCTCAATACATATTTCTGATTGATGAATTGGAAATGAAGCAAGCTTGCTACTGAACTTTTTATTATCAGGAGCACAATTCTGCCCTTTATAACTGACAAGGTTTTAATAATTTGCTTGTGAACACAAGGAAGAAGCCCTTTCTACAGCATCTAAAAAAATTATTTTACAATCACTGATTTTTCAAGGATGAAAATGTCCACTCTGAGAGGAGGGAGAATGTGGAAAGCTGGTCTGCACTATGTTAGAATACTCTTGTTACCAGATACTAAAGAGAAAGCTTGCTTAGTAAAGCATATCCCTCCATCAGAGGTCACTGGGAAACAGCTTAGCAACAGCTATAACCTTGCCATGCCATGCACAGATCATCTAGGTTTGCTTAAACAGCCTCTCACTAAAGCCTCTCTAAGCATGTTTTCCCTCCACTCTTATTACAAGAAATCAGTCTTGATTCTTCAGGCAAAAGTGCATGGTAATTTTTTGTAGACAACATAATCTTATCAGAAACTGAAGTCCATAGAAGTTAGATCATCAGTGAGAGTTTCAAAGTGTGTTTGACCCTGTGTATATGGATGGCAAGGCAACCCAGAGTTGGGAAGTACTAAGGAATCACTGGGGAAATCTCTAGAGAATGTCAAAGTCAGCTACACTCTTCCCTTCTCCTTTGAATTTGTGAAATTCCTTTTCATTCAATCCTGATGTCATGTTGAGTCATAAAAAAGAAGTGTTCTTCAGTACACCACATTTCTGGAGGCCCTTCAGCCAGTCTCTGTTAGTCATTACTATACTCATGGGCTCTGGGCCAGCGCCATTCACACTTTCCCCCTGTTCTGTGGCAGACGGACTGTTTGCCTCTAATCCTTGTGTTCTTTCTCCCCTACCTCTCTAAAACCCTTCTCTGAGGGAGGAATAGCTTATAGCTTTGAGGATAATATAGCTTTAAGGAAACTTTTGGCAGATGCGGATGTCCTAACATCTGGGCAGTGTTAACAGAATCCCGGAGGCCCGGACAGACGAGCCACTCGTTCTAGGAATGTTAAAATAGAAGTTTTTCCAACTGATGAGAGGAGCAGAAAGGAAGGAGAAAAAGAAGAGAGCACCAAAAATCTATAAAACAGGTAAGATCTGCTGCTTAACCCTCCACACTATACTACTTCATTTCACAACCATGGGGGTTAATGAGACCCAGGACATGAGCAACATGACTGGGGGGGGGGGGCTTCTTTTATGAAACTGGATCATATCCTGCTTGCCATTTGAGTCATGACCTGGCTGCCGATACAGGTTCCCACTACCTTCCCGGCCCCGGCCCGCAGCAGCCGGGCAGGCTCTGAGAGTTAGGTTTTCAGTCTCAGATCAGGGGAGGAGGCAGGCAGGGAAGCAGTCACAGATGCAGAGTAGTGGGTCTAAAAAGGACAGCCCCTGCTCCAGAACCAAGGAGAATGCGTATGTGACAAGGGTCAGTGATGAGTTTATCTAGCTGTTCATTTTCCTTGATCTCTCTTTAATCTCTCTTTTCTTGTCCTTTTGTTTATTCTTTCTGCTTTTACCTCTTTCCTTCAACCCTGGCAGATTTTTTTTTCTTTCTTGCTTCCTTCCCACACCTTTCCACTTTCCTTGCCTCCTTCACTTGTTCTCAATTTTGTTTTCTATCCTGCTTCCTCTCCAGTCTCTGGACAAAATCTGAAGCCAAGTAGCAATAAATTGGAAAATGAATTTTTGCCATTCTTGGACTTCTCATGTCCCTTAGGGACTCTGGCCAGAATCTGCCATCTTTTTGTTTCTCCATTTCTGGGACTGACTCCTCCCCTGAGCATTGCATTTCATTGAGAGCATGTTGGGTAAATGGGTGTTTGCTGAAAAGTTCAGTGGCCAGTTTATACCAATGGGCAGCAAGTTTTAATACTGTCCTGTATGAAGTATTTGCCTACTGGGAACCACAAAACTCTCATCCCATTAGAGTGAGGACAGGACAGGAAGTGAGAGGGCAACTGAAGCTTGCTTACCCTCTCCTCACGTACCTCAATAGGTTTTTCCCAACCTCACTGACCTCCTGCTGCCTCAGCAGAATAAAACTAGAAGGTTAGGCTGGACTTGAAAGCCAAAAGCCACTACCAAACCACTAAGTCTCAAAATCCAAAGCTAAGAAAAGAGCCAGGCTATAGTTAATGGCCTAAGAGACTAGAAACAGGAAACATCTAGTTCTGTCTAATATGAAGTCGGGCATAAATAATATCTAATATATATTGATTGCTTTCCCTATGTGCCAGGCAATAATCTATTATATAGGTAGATATTATTATTATTCCCATTTTATAGATAAAGAAACTGAGGCTCAGAGAAGTTAAGGAAGTTGTCCAAGACCCCATAGCTAACATGGACAGAATTGGATACATAAACAGATCTGTGTGACTCCAGAGTTCAAGCTCTTGGTCCATACACGCTAATGCTTTCCCAGACCAGTGACTAGGAAATACTAGTTAAATGGATGAAACCATCAATTGGCAGCTTTTAGATCACAGAATTCCCTCTTGGTTCTGTATGACTTTATGTTGGCCCTTTCCTGATCTTGATTCCTCCATGTCCCTCTCTATAACTTGGGCAATGAAACATTTGCATCTGATCTTACCAGGGTTAATTGAGAATTGACTGTTGTTTTATGTCATCCTCCTCCTGGGAGGAAAAGATTTCGAAATAACAAATAGAATCTTGTTATTCTGTAAAGTGGAAGATCCGTACAAAGGGGACAATATAACCGGCATTCAATAATTTAAAAATTTCTCTTCTTCCTCACAGATCCTGCATTTCTGCTTCTTTTCACTTGAGGAAGTTAGTTCCCTGTTGGCTGATCCTGAAAGATATTTTCCTTTTCCCTGGTACTTCTGGTCACATTTCTCTATTCTTATCTCCCTAACCTCCTCTTATCCTGACTCCTTTCAAGGATGGCCGGTCAATTAACCCAAAGAGGAGCCCTATGTCTCCTGCTCTTCCTCACTCCAGCAGTGACACCAACATGGTATGCAGGTAAGTGAAGGACCTGTTGGCCATTATTTCCAAGGAAGGCAGGACCCAGACTCAGTCCTGGAGAAGGGGGAATTAGACTGCAGTAAGAGACACTGAAATTAAATAAATAACTATTTGCAACAACAAAGATGGTTAATCATTGCAACTGGCTACCAAGGGAGGCTTTGGAGGCAAACAAGAGATGTTTGAAAACAGGCTACATCAGCACAAAAATGAGAGAGTTGGACAACATGGTATTTGAAGCCATTGTCTTACTTGCCTCTGCACTCAGCTTCCTCTCTCTCTCTCCTTTTCCCCTTCTCTCTCTCTCCCTCCCTCTCTCTCTAGACCTTACTTATAGGACAAGACTTTTATGGTCCCTTTCTGCCAAAGATGTTAATGACAATACAGATCAATTCACTTAAACAGGAATTCCCTGGTCTCTTCTGGCTCATTTCTTACTTCAGAAGGGATGGAGATTTCTGGATTCTTGAATGTGTCATCCTTTGCCCCTAGGAGCTGAAGAGAACAGACTCAGTGAGGAGAGGGAAAGGGGGAGGGGGAGAAATGAAGGAAGGATAATGAGGTGGCAGACAGAGGTTTTTGTTGGGGCCCAAATGGCATTTCAAGTGCTAAGAATATTCTGTGGCCTGCAGTGTCTGCCCTCTTGGGGGCTGGGAGGAGTAGGCGAAGGAGTTAGACCCAACCAATAGAGTAAGGAAAATATCCAGAGATGAATAAATAACAAACTGCTTCAATCACAGCCACAGTCATTGCAGCTAAAATTTTCCACATGCCCTTAGCTCCTGGTGGAGGCCTGTGGCAGTAACTCTGTTTGTCTGAAACAGCTGCACCAAGCTTTCAAACAAATATGCAAACTTCTTCCCCTCTTTGGCTTAACCTGGCTTTGTAGGAAGTGAAGAACAAGGGCTGATGCTGAGATAAAGAAATTCAAGTCAAGCCCTTGGCAGAGTACACACTGTTTGGAGTTAAAGAACCCCCAGGTCTCCAGGAAATAATATGTGCAGCTGCCCTTGCCAAACTCCCTCTAGTTTCAGTTCAAGTACCTAAGACCAAAATCCAGCTAAAGGCCAGAGAACTAGGGAGTAGAGATTAAATGGCTCAAGGCCCAATTTTGGACACCTGTAAGAAACCTCATGCAGGACAAGGGCCTTTACCTAAGCTATTGGAGTCCTGAGGACAGAGCAGTTTAAAACAAACAAACAAAAACTTAGTCTCATTCAAAGCTTTCTGAGAGCTGCTTGCAAGGGTGGCACTCTCCACTTCCATAAGAATCATGAGGTTCCTTCTGAGGAGCCCAGGTTGGTGAGGTCTCTCACAGCCCTACAAACTTACTAATTCTGTCTTCTTCTGTTCTTAGAAGGCTAGCTACATGATGGGAGAAATTTAGAAATATTTTTATAATCCTCCCCTATATCAACTAGCTCAGCTGTCTGAGCTTTCTCTACTCATTTGTCCCTTCATTCATTCAACAACTATTTACTGACCACTCTGTGCATCCAACATTGTTTATTCTTAGCTATAGCTTTGTCCTCAAATAGGAATGACACAGAGAAAGGAGCCGAGTGTGGATTCAGGACTAATCAGAAAAAGGATCCAGGAAAAATCAGCAGATGTTGGGAAGGGTTAAGAATATTAACCCTTAATTAAAGTGAACAGTGGGTTATAAAGTGTGGATTGGCGTATCTATGTAGTTCAGGAAGTCAGATTATATTTGTTACCATAAGCCAAGCATTAGTGTGGATCTTAAAATAGTTTTCAACTATTAGTTACATTTCCAACCATACCTTTGTGAAGGGCAGTGCTTAGAGGGTCTGGCAATAGGTACTATGGAATTTGGAGGGACCCAGTAACAGACCACACAGTAATCTCTGACTGATGCAAAGGAATTGAGGAATGCTGCCCAAACCTCTCTTCCCCAGTGCTGAAAAGGAGTAAGCGGATAGAACAAAGTGGGGAGGGTGCCCCTCTGTCTTCTTATATATCACCTCGGTATCTTAATATTTGCAAAATAAAATACCCCAAGAAAGGCAAAGAGAGGAAATGGAAAGGCTTAAACTGGTATGGTGGCCTAAGCCCATTCCTATCACGATGCAAACGTGGCCCTAGTCCAGCTACCTCTGCACCCTGCTGGAGACTAGAATTATCTGACTGAGTCTTCCTCTCAGCTTTCCTACATCCCCTGTAATTCTGGAATGAGAGAAATTGCGTTGTGGCCTTTGATCCCACACACAGGGTAAAAAAGCTGGATTGCAAGAAAGAGCTTGGATTTTTTTCCTCTGCTGGATATTGTCCAAAGCTTTCTCCATCTGCCATCTTTAGCAGAGTATCTGAGTTTGGTATCAGGGGATCAAACCACCCTGAGCTGGAAGGCCCACTCTGCTCCTTCCTAGCTGGGAGAACTTGGGCTACTCCTTTAACTCCTCTGAGCCAGTTTCTTCATCTGTATATCAGAGAACAATAAGAGTGTCTACCTCACTGAAATGTTAGAGTGACATAATACAATAACACGTGCAATGGGCTGAACACAGAATACAAGTAAGTACGTGCTGAGTGACGTTAGCAGTGGTGTTGGTACTGCTGCTGTTGTTGCTACTGCTATCAAGCCATAGGCTTCTGACACTTCTGTTTGCTCTTCTGGTAAACAGAGGCTTCCTCCCTGCTGGGCATTTCTTCACAAGTGAACACTGGAACAAGAGTGCTGGGACTAATCCTTTAGGGAATCACACACATCTGGTCTCCTGTTTACAGAAGCTGTGAGGCTTTGAGGCTAATACTAAACTGAAACAGCTGACAGGAATTCCATGCCCCACAAAGAACCCTCCCATGTGGGAAGAGAGCGAGCAAGGGAGAGGAAGCCTAAGGAGAAATATAAGAAAGCCAAGAAAGGAACCGAACTGGGAAAACAGGAAAAAAAAATAATAAAGGGAAAGAAAAAATGAACTCGTTCCTCTGGAATGAAGGCAAACCAAGAAGACATGATTTCATAAGGCAAACTTTCAGTTTGATTCATTCCCTTGTTCATCAAGTTGGAATGGTTTCCCAACACCCCCCACCACCCAGTCTTGGCTTGTGGGGAATGGAGGAGCTTCATCATCTAGTCCTCTGCTCCACTCTTTAGTGCAGAGAGCCCGTGTCTCTTTCCAGAGAGGAGGCAGACAAGCTTGTGGTCTGAGTGTTTACACAGGCCAAAGGGCTCCAGCACTAAAACCCAGGGCTGTCCTGAAAGCACACCTTCTCCTGGAAATGAGGAATTGTTTTCTGACACTGACATGGCTGGTTGCTCTATTCGTGTGCATTCATTAGGGCTCAGAGAGGCTGGAAACAGAGCTTCCTGAAACTTGACTCCGGAAAGGACTAAGTTGTATTCCAATTAGTTTGTATTCATGACTGATTTCCTGCCGTCTGGTGGAACACACTGTTTAGTCTGCCAGACAGCCACAGACCTGCCCCCACCAGGGTCTGGGCCACTTAACAGAATGGGGGTGGATTGGGAATGTTCACCAGCTCAGCAGCTCCCTGCTAAAGCTTCTGCTAATTAGGGGAACAGGAAATTTCTCCAAAGGACTCTGCCTTCTTTTTCCTACAGACCAGGACAAACTGCTCGAGGCATGAAACTATGCTCATTCCCACTTGCCTTTTGAACCCTCCCTCGGCTTTGGCACGCCACCCCTAGCAATGGCAACCAGGTGGCAAAAGGGTGGTCCCCTGTGGGCTAGTGGGAGGTTGAGGAATTGTTTATCTCTGGGGACCATGAGCAGGCCTATCACTAGTGGGGAGACTCTTACTCAGACTAATTTTTTCCTCCTACCCGGGATGACAGCCTATCCTCAGAGCTTGGTCAACAGTATCTCAGCAAGACCTTGTATTGTATGTTGCATCAAGGAAATGGGTCAATTATAGTCCAGATTGGTGGGATTGATGGATAGTTGAGAAGTTCATTTTTTTTTCTTTTGAATGGAAGCTTTTTGTGCTACCAGAAAGTCACTCCCACCCCTACAACCAGGAGTTCACCTTCTGTGCACCTGAGATATTGAGATTTACATACAATAGTTCTGCTGCCTTACAAGGCAGAATTTTCCCCCACTAAATATCCACCTGGCTCCCTCCCTATAGAGTGCTACGTCCTAAGGAAGGGACCACATTGGATAGGGGAAGACTTGGGAAGGACTTGAGTGAGAAATTAGTATGTCATCTTGGTATTATCTTCTTCACTGTAGGTTCAGGCTACTACCCAGATGAAAGCTACAATGAAGTATATGCTGAAGAGGTCCCACACGCCCCTGCCCTAGACTACCGAGGTAAACCTCCTTGCTTCTCAGGCTCAGGAAGGGCCTTTTCTAGCCTGAGACGTAGACCCTCCCTGAAGCATGCTCATCCAGCTTGGCTCATGTGTGCCAAAACTGCTGCTCAGGGAATCAGACTGTGATTTCCAATCATGACCTTGGTTACTGACTTGCTGTATGACCTTACCCCTTTAGCACTAAGGTTACCCAACTATTATTAATCAGTAAGTATTGACTGAATACCTGCTATATGCCTAATCCTGTTCAGGGTAAACCTGTGGATGATACAAAAATCTAAGGTAAGGTTTTGTCCTCCTCAAGGAGCTTATATTCTGCTGGGGGCAGGATGGGAGTGGGAGATGGGTGAGAGGGAAATAAAATTAGCACATGTAGGGCCAGTAAGTGTGAAACTAGTGGTAGCAGTAAATGTGAATAGGGGTTAAGAAAAAGAAGTCATGGAAAGGATCTTGAAAGATGATATTTAGATTAGGCCTTGCATGATGGGTGGATTTTTGAGAACTAGAGAGGGAGGGGAGGGCTCTCAGCAAAGCAGTTGGCTGGAGATATAGAGGTAAGAACAAAGCAACCAGAGGAAGGAGCTAAGAAGAAACCAGCCTGGCAGGAGGAGATGGGATGTGGAGGAAGTAGGAGAAAATCGGAGAAGGACAAACATTATATGTTCTCATTCATTTGGGGAATATAAATAATAGTGAAAGGGAATAGAGGGGAAGGGAGAAGAAATGGGTAGGAAATATCAGAAAGGGAGACAGAACATAAAGACTGCTAACTCTGGGAAATGAACTAGGGGTGGTGGAAGGGGAGGAAGGTGGGGAGTGGGGGTGAATGGGTGACGGGCACTGAGGGGGGCACTTGACGGGATGAGCACTGGGTGTTATTCTGTATGTTGGCAAATTGAACACCAATAAAAAATAAATTTATTATATATATATATATATATATATATATATATATATATATATATATATATAAAGAGTGAGACAGAAATTAGGAAAAGCTCCATGATCTAGGAACCCTTCTTAGTTCAGGCAGGAAAAGTATCTGTGAAGAATGCCAACTAGGGAGGGACTCCTGCATTAGAAAGGAAGTAAGACCAGGTGATATCTAGTATCTCTTCCATTTCTAAGATTCTTTGTTTCTATGCTTTCCAAGCCATGCATTCCCTTCCATTCATTATTCAATAAATATTTGAGTACCTACTATGTACCTCCTCTGAAATATTTATTTCTCATATGGACCACTTATTTGGCATTCATTATGTACTGCTCTTTTGGTTTACTTTTTGTTAATCTCAGCAAAATCGTTACCTGGTGGATTTTTTTTTTTGTATCGTTTTTTATTGGAGTTCGATTTGCCAACATATAGTATAACACCCAGTGCTCATCCCATCAAGTGCCCCCCTCAGTGCCCATCACCCAGTCCCCCAACCTCCCACCCACCTCCCCTTCCACTACCCCTTGTTCGTTTCACAGAGTTAAGAGTCTTTCATGTTCTGTTACCCTCACTGATATTTCCCACTCATTTTCTCTCCTGTCTCCTTTATTCCCTTTCACTAATTTTTATATTCCCCAAATGAATGAGACCATATAGTGTTTGTCCTTTTCTGATTGATTTATTTCACTCAGCATAATACCCTCCAGGTCCATCCACGTTGAAGCAAATGGTTGATATTCATCATTTCTAATGGCTGAGTAATATTCCATTGTATACATAGACCACATCTTCTTTATCCATTCATCTTTCGATGGACACCGAGGCTAACCTCCACAGTTTGGCTATTGTGGACATTGCTGCTATAAACATTGGGGTGCAGGTTAACAGAAAGAGCCATATATGATACCCCTGGAGAGCTATGTAAAAAGTAGTGCTCAAGAAATGTTTACTGGCTGGTTGGCACCCTGGGAGCAGAAGCTAGATTGTAGGGAACTGTAAATGGGAAAAGTGGATAGGAAAAAGCAACAGATGCAGAAGATTCTTTCAGAGGGTCCAGCAGCCCTATGATGAATATTAACCTGCCTAATTGGTTGTTTTTAAATGTTATAAAGCCCCTTAGAAAAACATAAGTGACATGGTGGCCTTTGGCCTTGAGGTCAAGTGTCTCATGGCTCTTTTTGGAACTTGGTCTCAGGACATTAAACTAATTGAGTGAGGTTATCACTGGGAGGGGTGGCTGGGAAAGTACAACCTGAGATCCCAGTCTCCCTTGTAAAATCTTTGTGTTTTTACAATAGCTCTGCAATTCTGGTGCTTGAGATTTTCTATTTAAAAAAAAAGTCTGTCAGCAGTGTGTTGTTGCTTGAAGAAAAATGAGCTGGTGGCTCAAACCCAGACGCTTATTTAGGGAATATCATTCCCAGGGTTAGATATATTTTGCACATGCAATTTCATATAATTCTCAGAACGGCGCTTTGAAACTGGCTTATTATCCCCATTTTACAGATCAGGAAACTTAGAGAAGGTAAATTTAAATTTAGAGTTGCAGAGCTCTGAGGTGGCAGAGCAGGAATTTAAACCCAGGTGGGTCTGTCTGACTGCAAAGCCACACTCATTCCATCTCTTTCATCAAAAATGTAACCCATCGTTTAAAAAAAAAAAAGAAAAAGAAAAAGAGTGAACTAGTAAAAGCCAGATCATGATTTTAGAGCAAGGTAACCATGTAGTTTGGTGCCATTTTCACTGATCTTGAACTTTCTTTATTCCCTAATCCTGACTCGTGGCATGGAGTCAGAAATCCTTCTCTGAGGTATGCCCTCAGTCTTCTGGAGGCACTGCTTTCCCAGCATATTGCTTTGGCCCCGGGCAAGCTGGTAACTCTGTCTGGGTTATCTGAAGATAATCACAGACAAGGCCCTTTCACCTCTGTTGCCAGCACTTTGTTTTCTTATAATCCCCCCAAAAGAGATAGGCAAACAGCTGCACAGAGAAGAGGACACGGGTCTGAGTTTCAAGTCCCAGCCCCTCCACCTTCTCACAATTTCACCCTGGACAAACATATTGTGTGCCAGTCGTTGTGCTATGTATTTTATAAATGTTATTTTATTAAAATAAATTGCATGCTTGCTATGTAGTGATATGGAAAGATCTCTAAAACACATTAAGTTTATTTTTAAAAGCATTGGTGGAAACAGCATAATATACTACTCTGTGTTAAAAGGAGGGGGTAAAGGGAATCTATAGCAAAATTTGCTTTATATGCATAAAGAAACAATAGTGGTTCTTTATGGGGGTACTAAGAGAGGGTGGACATGGGAGCAGAGGTGGGACAGAAACTTTTCACCGTGTAACTTTTTATACTTTTTGTGTTTCAAATCATGTGGTTGTGTCACCTATTCAAAAACGTAAATGTACGCTTCAAAATAGCAACCTAACATGCTGCAGTGGTAGATACTGTGATTAGAAAAAATATGGGTTTTGAAACTAGGCAAAGCTTTTCAAATCCCAGCTCTGCCCCTTCCTTGCTGAGGGACTCAAGGGCAAGTTACTTCCCCATTGGCAAAATAGAGACAAACACCTACCTACCTCACAGGGCTGTTGGGAACTATATGAAATGAGGGATGTGAAAATTTTAAAAAATGTTCAAGCATTATGCCCAGCACATGGTAGATACTCAATAACAGCTAACACATTTCCCACCAGACATTTTTACCAAGCAATATTTAGCCACATTCTTAGTTTCAGTTTTCCAAGAGCATTCTTTGGATACAGTTGTTCAACCAAGTGTAAATCTTCATAACTGTACTGTCACCTCTCCTGTATGTCTTCATCTACTCCACAATAATGGTCTGAAAGGCATTGTCACATGCCTCACTTCCATATAGTGTAGCCACCAGTTACCTTGCTCTACCAGTCTGGTAACTATACCCAAAGAGGAAATGAGGTCAATCTTGAATTACTTGTTCTTGAGGGCACCTGGAGATAACTACTTCTCTTTCTAACTGCTCATAAGCCTGTGTTTAAATATTCTAGAAGCCTTTGCTATCAGTGCTGTCAGCCTCACCAAGCTGTAGTTCCCAGAGGTTGCCTTCTTTCTTCTGGGGAATGTACAACACTGTGACCATGGTCAATAAGCATATTTGAAATTTGCTAGAAGACTACATCTTAAGTGTGGTCACTACAGAAAAAAAAAAGTTAACCATGTGAAATTATGGATGTGTTAATCGACTTGATTGCAGTAACCATTTCCCAATGTATATGTATATTAAAACATCACAATGTACACCTTAAATATATATGATTTTATTCGTCTATTGTATCCTTAATAAAGCTGGGGCAAAAACTAAATTGGAATAGTGTTTTTGCTCTTTTCCAGCCTTCCAATGTGTTTTCTCTATGCTAAGATTCCTCTGGGCCAGCAAATTTGAACTTATTTGCAATAACTAGGCCCTCTCTTACCATCTCTGCATTTATCCTGAGCTTTATATTTCCCTTTACTACACTTGCTCAATCCATTCATTCCAATCAGATGTATATTTTCCTTGATATAATATAGGTGAGCAAGAGAATGGAAGTGACTGTTGGGGTCCCAGTCTCCCATGTAAAATCGTGTTGTTTCCACCACCCCTTGTGGTGACAGGTACTGAGGGGGGCACTTGATGGGATGAGCACTGGGTGTTATGCTATATGTTGGCAAACTGAACTCCAATAAAAAATATACAAAAAAAGGAAAGAAACTTTTGCCACATATAATCAATAAAACAGGTGTTATATAAAAAAAATAAAATCGTTGTGACATATAATCAGCAGCTCTGCAAGTATAGTATTTATGAGACTTTCTGTAATTTGGAGATGGTGCTCCAGATGGCAGTCATGTATCACAGGAACAGGCTCAAAACTAACACTGGAAGCCATAAGCATGTTGTTGCTTAAAGGATAGTTTTCCCAATATCTTCTGTCTTCATTCACCAGCTGCCCTCAAGCAGAGGTTCCTGGCTTTTCTCTGTTCCTTTAGCTCCTGATGCCCTTTAAAAAAAAAAAAAGCCTCTTTTTGTCTGTTAGGATTTGGGAACCGAATGAGCTCTTATGGGGCTTTAGCCTTTCCAACCCCAGGCTAAAAGATCTGTGTCATCCTATGTACGCCATCCTTGGGCATGTGGCCTCTGCCTGTTTATATGTGCTCCTTTAAAATCTGAACCTCTTGGGGACGCCTGGGTGGCTCAGTGGCTGAGCATCTGCCTTCCGCTCAGGGCGTGATCCCAGGATCCAGGATTGAGTCCCGCATGGGGCTCCTTTCGGGGAGCCTGCTTCTCCCTCTGCCTGTGTCTCTGCCTCTCTCTCTCTCTCTCTCTCTCATAAATAAAGAAAATCTTAAAAAAGATTCTGAACCCCCTGAAGAGTCATTTATTTTTGTGTAGCCAACGAGACGTCTTTCTAATGTGTTTATTACTTAAAGGGCTCTATTACCTTTTGTGCTCAGTACTGAACTGGGATCTTACTTTCATTCCTAAGCAGCCTTCTTTGGTATCACGTTCCCTTCCTCTCTCTAGCTTATACATTTATGTTATACATTTTTTAGTCATTTTAAATTCCCATACTGTAAAATTCATTCTTTTTGGGGTACAGTTCTATGAGGTTTGACAAATGCATATAGTCAGGTAACCACTACCACAGTTCCCTCACCTCAGAAATTGCCCCGGGATACACCTTTGAAGTTGTCCCCAATCTTTTCTCCTGTTCTCTGGCAACCCCTGATCTGTCCCTGTATTTTCACCTAATCCAGAATGTCACATAAATGGAATCCTACAGTATGCAGACTTTTGAATCTGGCTTCTTTCACTTCACAAACTGCATTGGAGATTCATCCATGCTCTTGCATGTGTCAGCACTTCCTTCTTTGGAATGGATAAACCACAGTTGGTTTAACCATTCAGCCACAGGACATTTGAATTGTTTCTAGCTTTTGTTAATTATGAATTAAGATATTTTAAACATTTGTGTGCAGCATTTTGTATGAACACAGGTTTTCATTTCACGTGGGTAAATACATAAAGTGGGATTGCAGAGGCGTGCAGGAAGTGTGTATTTACCTTTACAAGGAACTACCAAAATATTTTCCAAAGTGGCAGTATCATTTTGTATTTGCCTCTGTGAGGTATGAGAGTTCCAATTTCTCTCCATCCTCACCAACACTTTTATATTTTTTAAGTATAGACATCCTAATGGGTGTATAATGGTATCTTATGGTGGTTTTAATTTGCATTTCTCTACTGACTAATGATGCTGAACATCTTTTTATGTACTTATTTGCTTATCAGTATATATATCCTCTTCGGTGATATGTCTGTTCATGTCTTTTGCCCATGTTCTAACTGGATTGTTTGCTTTTTTACTGTTGAGTTTCGAGAGTTCTTCATATATTGCAGCTACCTGTCCTTTGTCAGATATGTGGTTTGCAAGTATTTTCTCCCAGTCTGTGATTTTTTTCCCCATCTATTATAGTGCTTTTCGCAGAACAAAAATGTTAAATGTTGACAAGGTTAAATTTTGTGGTGTTTTTCTTTCATGAATTGAGTTTTTGGTGTCATGTTTAAGATGTCTTTGTCTAGTGCTAGATCCCAGAGATTTTTCACCTATTTTTTTTTCCTCAAAGTTTTGTAATTATTTTTAAGGATTTATTTATTTTTATTTTTATTTTTATTTTATCTGAGAGAGAGAGAAAGACTAAGATGGCAAAAGAGAGGGAGAAGCAGTCTCCCTGTGGGGATCCCAATGTAGGGCTCCATCCCAGAACCCCAAGATCATGACCTGAGCCAAAGGCAGATGCTTAACCAACTGAGCCACCCAGGCGCCCTTGTAATTTTATTTTTTACATTTGAGCCCATGATCCATTTTGAGTTAATTTTCATATAAGTTATAAAATTTAGGCTGAAGTTTTGTTTTATTTTGTCTTGTTTTGTTTGCTTTTGGAAGTTCAATTACTCCAGCCCCATTTGTTCAAAAGGCTAACTTTCCTCCATTGAATTGCTTTTGCACCTTTGTCAAAAATCATTTTGATAGATATACTTGTATGGATTTACTTCCTGGGCTCTCGTTCTGTTCCATTGATCTATGTGTCTGTCTTTTCACCAATACCGCAATGTCTTGATTACTGTATGCCTAGCTTACTTTTCTTCTATTGCTACAGTCCCCCGATGGTGTTATACATTAAATATCCAGGATGGAGAAGCCACATGCTACTCTCCAAGGGGAGGGAATTATCACAGCAGTTTGGGTACTCGTTGTGAGTTCTCCTGTGACCGGGGCTTTCGACTGATCGGACGAAGGTCGGTGCAATGCCTGTCAAGCCGCCGTTGGTCTGGAACTGCCTACTGCAGGCGTAAGTGGTATGTGTGCATGTACTGATGTATGTGTGTGAGAGAGGCCAGCGATCCAGTCAGCCACTTGAGGGTATATGCTTGGAGGTGTTACTGTGCCCTCTGTCAAGTGCAAATTGAGAATTTTCCACAGGTGCCCTGCAGTCCCTTTCTCTATCCTAACATTCTAGCTCCTTTCCTGTCCCTTTGGTTATTGCCCAAGCAATATGGGCATTTAAGTAACAACCAGCCCTTCTGACTCAGAGGACCCAGGAGTACATATAAATTTTGGGCCTGGGGCCTGTATGAACCTAGGCTTTTCTCTGGAGCTCTCAAGGATGTGTGTGGTCTCAGATTTTTTCCTACTCATGGTAAACCGCTGTACTCCTTGCCCTAAGGCCTTAGAAGGCCTTGGCATTGAAGGTTTGACACATCTGCTATTTTTCATTCTCTTCTGAAAGTCAAGAAGAATCCCTAAGACTAGAATGTGGGAATACTAATACACACATTCTAAATCATGTCACCGTCAGCTCCCAAATCCCTACCTCTTATTCAAGCTCTACAGCCTACCCGTGTTTAGCAGCTGAGTGTTGTCTATCCATATGTCCATCGCTGAATGCCATTTACAAATGGACATCCAAAAAAAAATGGACATCCATGTGTGAGGGACCCCCTATTGGTCTCCTCAGGAGCTCACTCAATTCCTTAATTACTCCCAGGCTGCTTATAGACTAATGGGGTAGAAATGCAAACATGTGCACGTGAATGCAGTGAAAGTGGTTGCATAGCAATGAGCATTTAGAGAGAAATGGGACTGATCAGAGAAAATGCGGTGGAGGAAAAGGGGAAGCTTGATAGCCAGAAAGAAGGAAACCACTCCATGCCTCTATGTGATTATAAGTAATTTGTTTTAGGACTTAGATCCCATCATTTCCAAAATGAATGTGAATTGGGCTTACAAAACTAAAATAAAATGTCTATACATGAACCTAAAATCAGTTAAAAGAATGGAGACATACATATTTCCAGGTGCTTAGAATGAATTAATTACTATGTTAGAACACTGAATCCGGCTTTGTCCTTCCTTATAAGAGATAATACTAAGAAAACAGATTCATCTGAAAAGACTAACCTTTTTCCTTGGCCCTGATTTCAAGGAAGTTCTTTTTCTATAGGTCTTGTGGTGTCTAAAGCACATGGATTCCAGGCACTGAGCTGACTTGTATTCTTACCCAGATATAAGATGAGCCTGCTTCTGCATGAAAGTGAGCCTCAGCTGAGGGGTGCTGTGGTCACACCAAAATTATATTCAAAGGGGAGCTTTGAATTTGCTAAAGAGCATCTAGGATTTGAGGAACAAGATATGAAAACAGCTGCTGAGGCCCTAAATGAGCCCAGAGGTTTATATGCATTGTCTCTTAATCTGCACAACAATCCTGTGGAATATCCACATTTTACTGATGAAAACACTGAGACAGAGATGAGGTGATTTGCTCAGGCCACAGAACTAGTAAGAGGTGGAGCTGGGATCCAAACTTGGGTGTGATTCTGAGGCCCATGCACTTGGACAAGTAATTTACCTCTTTAAGACCTCTCCCCTCCAAGAGCATTGCTGTGTTTTAAAATATGAAAATAAAAAGGCAATTGGGCACAAGAATATAAGGACAGTTTAGCGTAGGGTTTTTTGTATTTTCTGCTGTCTCTGATATGGTTATCCCTGTGCTAGATGCCCAAGCATCACCTCCAGATAGTCCCACAGGCCACTGAGCTTGCCGCTTGGTTCTCTCTTAGAGGTGAGATGCCACGCACTGCCATTCATCACTAGTGGCACTTACACCTGCACAAACGGGATGCTTCTTGACTCCCGCTGTGACTACAGCTGTTCCAGTGGCTACCACTTGGAAGGTGACCGCAGCCGAATCTGCATGGAAGATGGGCGATGGAGTGGAGGCGAACCTGTATGTGTAGGTAAATGGCGGTCCTTCCCATTTGTCCTTCTACAAAGAGCCATCCTGGCATTATAGCCACAGAGGATGTGGAATTCTCACCACAGAAAGCATTCCTGTTCGCCATGAAGGTGGCACCCAGGGCACAAGCTTAACAAAGTGATCACTTCTCCTGGAGCTGGGCTTCCTTCCCTGGTTTCATTGAGCGTCTTAAACCGAGTACACCTTTTATTTACCCAGTAGTGTGGTACTGCTTCGCTGAGTTCCCTCCAGGGAAGGTCGGGGGCCCATGAGATAGCACTTGATTTCTGACCTTGGCAGACATAGATCCCCCCAAGATCCGTTGTCCCCACTCACGTGAGAAGATGGCAGAGCCGGAGAAACTGACTGCTCGAGTATATTGGGACCCACCCTTGGTGAAAGATTCTGCTGATGGTACTATCACCAGGTGAGTAATGGATTCCCCTTATACCTCCCCGCAGTTTTTCAGGCGGCCCACACCCAACTGCACAGGCTGCTGCCACAGTGATGATGTGCCCCAGACCCCAGTTCTAAGAGTCTCTTTCCTCAGTGGCTCTCTTCCTTGGTCCCATGCAGGGTGACACTTCGGGGCCCTGAGCCAGGCTCTCACTTTCCCGAAGGAGAGCATGTGATTCGTTACACTGCCTATGACCGAGCCTATAACCGAGCCAGCTGCAAGTTCATTGTGAAAGTACAAGGTCAGAAAGAAGTCTTCCATTTCTACATTGTTCATTATTCGTGCTCTGCCCTGACCCTCTACATGCCCACCACAACCCTCCCCACTCTGTGCCTGAAACAGAGGCCTCTTTTATATTGGGAGAGGGGGGAAAATTTTTCACTTACACGGGGCTGTTCAGGAAGCTGCATTACATGTATACACGTTTCAGGAACCTTGACTCCCCAAGAAGACTTTCTTATTCTAAATCTATTTTTTTAAAGATTTTTGTTTATTCATGAGAAACATCCAGAGAGAGAGAGAAACAGAGGCATAGGCAGAGGGAGAAATAGGCTCCACGCAGGGAGCCCAATGTGGGACTCGATCCCAGGACTCCAGCATCACACCCTGAGCTGGAAGGCAGACGCTTAACCGCTAAGCCACCCAGGCGTCCCTCTCATTCTAAATCTAGATAAAATTCATGATGATACTCTGCATTTGTTTCTTTTCTTAGTTTTCCAATTATCAACTCTAAGCAGCCTTCATTCTCTTTCACCTCTGCTGAAATTGGTGGTGTTGGCTGTCTGATTCTTCCTTTTTGTGTCGTAGTGTATTGTTTTGATTTTTTTCACTATAAAAATAATTCATACTTGTCATTGAACATTTTGGAAATAAATATATAAAGGGGAAAAATCTATTACTCCATCATCCAGAGGCAATTATTGTTAATCTTCTGGTATTTTCCTCCCAGTCTTTTATCTACACATACTTTTTAAAAAATATATAGTTGAGATCATACTGTATATCCAATCTTAGATCACCCTTTTCACTTTCATTACAACACAAGTAGTTTTCTCATGCTTTTAAAAACTCTTCAGAAGTATTTTTAATGACAACATCATAACCTTCTAAGAATATATTTTGATTTGCTTAACAGTTCTACCACTTATGGGTATTTAAGTCTTCTCCAATTTATTTTTGATATTCAAATTAATTGTGTAAGGTGATCGTCTTTGTGCGGGGTGTCCACAAAGTCTGAAAACAAACTTTTTTTTTTACAGATTGATAGTCTTTTTTATGATAATATGTATACTTACTTGCACCTCCAGATTTTAGGAACACCTTCGTGTGCATTTCAGATTTAATTCCTTAAGTGGAAAATTCTGGCTCTGCCCTTGGCCACTGGAAACAGAGAAGCCGTTCATTCTGATCATCCTAGGTCTCCTGGTCTAAAAAACACAGCCCAGCCACCCTCTTAAACTTTTTTCCCTGGAAGAGATACCATAGCCCCTAACTTGAACTCCTTCCTGACAGTGAGACGCTGCCCAACTCTAAAACCACCACAGCATGGCTACCTCACCTGCACCTCAGCAGGGGACAACTATGGTGCCACCTGTGAATACCACTGTGATGGAGGTTATGAACGCCAAGGAACCCCCTCCCGGGTCTGCCAGTCCAGCCGCCAGTGGTCAGGATCACCACCCATCTGTGCTCGTGAGTGAAACCAGCGGCAGGGGGAGTAGACACAACTAATCAGGGCTACTTTGGAGGATCTGTCCTTATGGATGGTGCAGGAGTCCAATAGCAATGTGTATGATGTGGGAATGGGGTTTTATGAGTTGTGTTTATTCTAGGGGCTAATGTTCTCCCCAGAGAATACCCCTACCCGCCCCGCCCCCACCAAGTAGAAGGGTTCAAAATCTCCAAGTGTTCTTTTAGGATTTCCCCCAAGGAAAGGCAGAAACAAACAAAAGGGTCAACATGAAAGACTAAAAGTCCTCAAAGTGTTGTTACTATGCTAGCATGAAGGATGAGCCCTACTCTGACCATATGCTTTTGCCCTAGCTATGAAGATTAACGTCAATGTCAACTCAGCTGCTGGCCTTCTGGATCAGTTCTATGAGAAACAGCGACTCCTCATCATCTCGGCTCCTGATCCCTCCAACCGATACTATAAAATGCAGATCTCTATGCTGCAGGTGAGACCCACACCCTCATCAGGGCTTAGCTCCTTTACTTACCCCCTAAGCCTACCCCATTATTCCCTTACCTTTTTCAAATCAAAAAGTTGCGCTTTCTGCAGCACAAACCTCATTTCCTCAAACTTTTTGTGGGCAACATTTGATCAGTTTTATGGTGGACAGATTTAGCACATTTTAAAAACTGCTATGTTTTTACTGAACCCAGACAGTCTGACTCCAGGGTATGTGTTCTTAACCACCATAGTAGCAGAATAGAAGGAAAAGTGTTGTGACATTTCAAAGGAAAATGAGGGAATTACATGACAGTTTTTAACATATTAAGAGTTACCTAGCCAAAGCCACTTGTGGGGGAGGGAGAGGTAGATGAGACACAACAGATATATCCACTGGGTTTTAGGAAAAGGTTTCTGAAGAGAATTCAGGGTATACGGACAGGACTAAGAGAAGTGGCTCTGAGGAGCTGCAAGGGACTAGATACCCAGGTAAGAGACAATGCTACTTAGGAGGATTTCTACAGGTTAAATCTTAGAAATTGCTAAATCAATATTCAGAAGCCCATGATGGCAGCAGCTTCATTAAAGGGATGACCCTGAGTGTCCATACCAAAAAAAAAAAAAAAAAACCTAATTCCTCCAGCAACCCCGTCTCCCTGTCCCCTGCCAAAGAAAGGGCAGACAAAGACAATACCTCAGCTTGAACAGAAAGCAAAAACAAGAACAGGAACCAGCCAGTAAGGACAGTGATTCTGAGGGTAGGGTATGGACTAGAGGAGTAGCCCAAAGATTCAACAAGGAGTTGGGCACAGGGAGCCTTTACTGTTGCTTTAAGCCTCACTCTGGGTAACTGGCTTAGAGGCGACCCTGCAACTGACGAAGAGCCAGAGTAAGGTTCCAGGGTGTCCTGCCCAGTGTGAGAAAGGCAACAGAGGGTAATAAAGAGAGAGCACTGGCACTACTTTGGAGAAATCCTGGAGACTGAGAGAGGGCCCTGGCCATGTCACCTAGTGGTAAGGAGCATACACTTGGGCGGTATCAGCCCTCAGTTTGAATCTTGGCTCAGGATATTATTGTCCTGCAAATTTAGGCAAGTTACTTTGTCCCCCTACAGAATAAGAATGATCCCACCTATCTTGTTAGTGGTGTTATAAGGATTAGCTTATTCCTGCAAAGCATTAGGTATATGTGTTCCATAAACAAGAGCCATTATAATCATATCACCACAGCCATCTGTTAAGAACCTATGTAGTTTAAAGCCAATGCAATACTGTACAAGGAGAGATTATATTCCTGCAATGCATCAGTTACATTTTGCTTCTCTACACCACATGGTGTGACACGTTTGGTATGGTCTCATTAGAATAACAGAAATACTGTTAGGGCAAATGCTTTAGGAATGACAGAGGAAAGTGGTTGTTGAACCCCACGGTGTGATGGTTGGGGGAGAAGCCCCTCCTTTCCTACACTGCCTCAGTGTGGTCCCAGGAGGAATCAGTGAAGTAGCCTTAGATTTGAGTCTGAGAACCTATTCCACAAAACCTTCTCTTTTCTCCCAGCAATCCACTTGTGGACTGGACCTACGCCACATGACCATCATTGAACTGGTGGGGCAGCCACCTCAGGAGGTGGGGCGCATCCGGGAGCAACAGCTGTCAGCCAACATCATCGAGGAGCTCAGGTCCAGGCTGGAGGCCACAGGGAAGGGGTGGGCAGCAACCCCAGGCAGGACACTGGCAACAGGAAGGTTGGGGGAAAGTCAACAGACACTACTGTCTTGAGGCATGCCTTGTGTTTGAATCCTTTGGATGCATTAGATAAAACCAGAGAGTGGTAGAATATCAAACTTAAATGGGCAGAGGGAGCCTGTAAAAGACCAAGGACCAGGCTCGACCCCAAACTACCCGAAGACTGTGCTTTTATGAGGGACCTTAGGTGACTCCGAAGCACAGCAGGGCTGAGACACAGAACCCAAACATGACTCAGAGAAGAGAAGCCTCTGATTTCATCGCGCCATGGCCTCATCTCTTTTTCTTCAGTCTCCAAAGGAGCAAAATGCATCTTTAGGCACTAAAATCTGAATCTTACTCCTCTGCCCCTGGGCAAGGAGAAGACTACAGGTGACAGGTGGTAGGAGTTGACTTTTCTCGTCATCTATCCATTATCACCCCCTCCAAATGCCTCCACGTACACTCAGTGCCAATAAAGCTATCATTGCTTTCTGTTCTATAAACAATACCTGCCTCTAGGGTTCAGTCCCAGTGGGGACAGAGTCCCAGGTAGGAGAGAGACTGAGAAACATGCAGAGGAAGGAGATTGCGAACTTGCATCTACAGATAGAAGAGTTGACGGGGCAATATTAATCAACCTCAGGGCTGCCATGTACGGTTGTGCAGGTTATGTCCAGCCCAACTCTAGAAGACACTAGTCACATATTCCCACGAGGGAAGCAGAGCCTGGTATTAACAAAGTTGCTCCATCTGGGGTAAGGATGGGACAGCTTAGCAGAGAGTTATATGCAAAGGGACAGCAAGACTACAGTCTGAGCAGAGAAAAACAAAGGGGCTTAAGATCAGTAGTAGAGGGGATGGGGACAAGAGACCTGGTAGGGAAGGATCTAGTCCATGGGTAGAACTGTGAAAAGTGAGAAGGTAGTAAAGCTTGGTGGGATGAAGCCCAGACAAGGTCTCACACCTCGTGGGCTCCTTTCCTTAGGCAATTTCAGCGCCTCACTCCCTCCTACTTCAACATGGTGTTGATTGACAAGCAAGGAATTGACCGGGAACGCTACATGGAACCTGTCACCCCCGAGGAAATCTTTACATTCATTGATGACTATCTACTGAGCAACCAGGAGCTGATCCAGCGTCGGGAGCAAAGGGACATATGCGAGTGAACTGGAGCCAGGGCATGGATGGAGGTCAAGGGCAAAGTTCCCCTAGTCGGCTGAAACTGGGGCCTAATAAAAGGAGGAAATGGCTCCCCACGGTACTAGGGCCAGGACCCTGAGGTGGGTGAGATTCACCAATCCTGGGATATTCCCAGACGCCCTTTGTAGGGCTGTGTAATAGTTTCCCTAAGCAAGTTTCTGCTTTAAGTAGCACTCGAGGAGATAAGAAGCTAGGCAAGGACTTAGGACAGGTCCTGGTCAACGGGCTGGGGGGTGAAAGTCTTTTCCCAACCGGAGGCCTCTGCGCAGCTCTCCAAAGTCTTCCAGATAAGTAAATTCTCAATTCATTCACTAACCGGTTGTGTTTTAAATGGTTCCTCTACCCTGAGGCGACAGCAGAGGGCAGCACTGTCACAACAGATGACTGGGACATTAAAGCAAGTGTAGCTGGTTTTCTCCCCCTACAGGTTAACTCTATCATTGGAGGTGGTGGCAGCTTGAAAATATCCTTGAACTTGTCATTTGTCCTTTTAGGGTATTGGGTTACAAATGTTATGTTAACCACTGCTTCATCTAAGAGTAAGGAATATGCTGCAACAGGAGGCAGCTTAAAGAAGAAGAATCAGGCCAGAGCACAATGTTTTGTCCTGGCCCCTCCAGCTGGCTCACAGGCAACAGCCTCTTCTTACTGAGCCTCCAGTTCCATAACAAAAGGCAGCCAGGGCAGTCCCTTCCTCAGAGAAGCCCCCAGCTCATGATCTAGGGAACCTGGAAACCACCACTCCAAGCCTCTGTAAAACTAGTGGAGAAGGTAAAAAAAAAAAAAAAAAAAAAAAAAAAAAAAAGGTATTCTTCCCATGCTGCTTAGAACCTTCTTCTTTTACACTCATGGAATGCAGGGTCATGGTTAAGACTCAGCAGCTTTTCTCCTTCAGCTTGGCCTAGGGGATCACCAGTGGAAAATTAAGGGAGAGAAGAAAGCAGGCTGAGTGGAGAGGCAGAGCTAATGCTTAAGCACTCACCACGTACCAGGTACCATTCTAAACATTCCATCCATTGACTCTGAAACCTTCACAACAACCTTATAAGGCAGGTACTGCTATTAGCCTCATGTCACAGATGAGGGAATGGGAGCACAGAGAGGTTAGGCAACTTGCCTAAGATCAGACAGCTAGTAAGTGACAGAGCTGGGATTTAAACACCAGCAGTCTGGCTCCAGTCAGTGTTCTTAATTATTGTACTGGACTGCCTCTATTTTTTCTATATTTCACTTAAAGACAGCTGATTGCTCCCAGCAAAGACAGCAGTTTCACCTTCTATATATAATCCTACTCAGACACAAGACTCAGGAGTGGGCCCAGGAGGAAAAGGAAAATGGAAGGCTCTCGACCAAGAAAATTCACTCTCCAAAGAAGAGGGATGGGACATAAATCACAAGCCCAGAACATATGGGGGTAGTAGTGAATCAGAGAGAGGCTGTTTCCACTGTAGGCTTAGTGGAAATCTCACTTATAAAATGCAAAATAAAATGTTAGCCAGTTGCTGAGTGGAACAGGGCATGGAGTGAATGATCAAACGTGAAGAAAAAAAAAAAAAGTCCCTTCTCCCTCTTCCTTGCATGGAAATACAGGAGCTTGAAAGTCAAAAGACAAGTTATGGGCAGAAGACAAAATACAATGAGCTAATATGGGATATCTCTGGTCAGACAAGGTCTGTGGTTCCAAAGGCAAAGACTGCATATGAGTCAAAATAAATGCCCTTCCTTGTCTTTATCACTTAGACCTCAAGTGGCAAGCCAGGGCATGCTAGCAGGTCAAGGCCCAAATGGTAACATGTCGAGGCCCACTGCCTCTCGAACAAAGTTTCTACCTGGACCTGACTCTCGCATAGAAATGCTCCGGTAGCTTAGAAAAATTGGGAAGCTTTTGTTCTGTTTCATTTTACTGAGTAGTCAGACAGGCAAGTCAATCTTGCTTTCTTTAGGTAAAGTTTTACCGTAACCTCTTTTGCATGATGCTTCAGGAAATTCTAGCTACTAACTAGGAGGGGGAGGCAGCAGCAGAATCAGGCTTACAGCCAGACAAGGGGCTAGTCTCACCCCAACCCTCTACATGTGTTTGTTTTTCTCTCTTTGCCTACCACCTATCCCCATCCCCATCTCCCTGTCTCTCTGTCTCATACACACACACATACACACACACACACACACACACACACATACATACATACGTACAAACTATCAAGTCAGCAGCTGGTTAGGTAACATCCAAAGCATTCTGATTATCCTCCTTTGTAAACTAAATTTATTTCTTTGAGATATTTTAGAAGAAACAAATCATCCCTTTGCTAACAACACATATAACACCCTTACAGGAAGTAGCATGGCACAGTAGAAACAGACGTTGATTCAAATTCAAATCCCAACTCCGTTGTGTAATAGTGGACTCTACTTTCCTCATCTGTAAAAATGGGACTTTTCCTACTTCACAAGGTACTTGGAGAAATTAAGGAAATAATAATAATATATAATGTGCCTAGCACAAAGCTCCATATTCAAAAGACATGCAACATATATTAATGCCTTTTGCACAAGAGGTCAAGAATCACTTGTGCTCTACCTAGAAACCCAGGTTTCTTAACCCTAGGGCCTTATTTCTGAGATGGCTTGCTTAGCATCTGTATTCTTTCTTTCCTAAAACTAAATAATGGTAGTAGGCGTGAAGGAAAAAGGCCCTACCTCCTAGAGATATTGAAGGATCCAGAAAGAAACACAGCAGAGAACACCTTCCTTCCCCTGTGAATCCCCCTCTCCTTCTTAGTGGTAGGGGGCTACAAAATGAGAGGAGGAGTTCCCTTGGTACTTGAGAGAGAAATTGAGAAATGGTGCTGCTTCTAAGATGGATTCTCAGGTCTCTCCCTAGAGACCAAACACCAAAGTCAATAGATTGTAGCTCAGCAGAGGTATCAGGCAACAATGTGGGGAAAGGAAAATTTTCTTTGAATTAGTACACTGCATGGTTAGGGAAGGGCATTTGTCACTTTGGTTTTTCTCCTTCAAGCCACTGAACAGCAACAACAGTAAGTGAGGACATCAGAGAGAAAAGCATCTATAGAACTAACAAACGCAAACACTTGACAAGTGAGAAAGCTTTATTGGAGCACACATACATTTCAGGGGATGGAGAACAAAGCAGCAAGTTACAGCCCAGGATCCCAAATCATGCTTTCCGTTACAATATCAATCCATACCAAACAAACCTTTTAAAAACACCCTCCATTCAGTTCATCTCTACAGTAGAAACCACTGAAGCTGCCCTCCAGCTAGTGGCCTTATAGGACAATCAGCACATTCTACCAACAGGGATTTCTTCTCTGGTAGATCCCTTTCACAAACAACTTTGTGTAGATACACTTGCAAGGAAAAAAAGGTCAGTTTGGTACAGTGAGTTTCAGAAAATGAACCTCAGATCACCAGACCCTATTAAGAAAGGTCTCATCACATCACACCCATGTTACATCTAAGTCAAGTTTAGGAAACAATAGAAAAAAATAGAAACTGAAATCACTTCAAGAAGGAAGTCAGAATAACTGGGGGATTCTCTGAACACATTCTCTTAGAGCACTAACAGTGGCCAGGCTGGAGAAACACTGGGCCCGTTTGGACAGTACTTGGCTCTTCTGGTAATGTAGGCCATATTCTTTGTGGTACCACACCATGGACACAAATGCTAAGAAAGATGTAGTATATGAGAGTGAAAACGTTTTTTTTTTTTTTTTTTTTTTTTTTTTTTTTTTTTTTTTTTTTTTTAGAGAAAGGAGATGCTCTCCAACAGCTGTATCTATATAAAATGCAAAGATCCAGTATGAGCTGGGAAACATTTCACTCTCAACCACTCTGGTCCTCTGAGACCACCAAAAAGCCATCTAATTATTTTTCTAAATCAGCTCCATTATAAGGGTTCCCTAAAAGTCTAGTGAAGGTGTCTGGAGCTGGAAGAAACTTAGGAATTTTCTTAGCATTTCCAAGAAGACCATTAGACCCAAGCAATATGGAAATGGCTTAAGAACAAGAAGAGTTAAAAGCCAAGTTCCAGAAATTTATCAAGGTAAAAATGGAGTTAAAAATATAAACTGGAAAGGAAGGGGGCAGACCTACTCACCTCTCTCCCATCTTTTAGTAACCCAACCCTGCTTCCCAGAGCCTCAGCCTCAGACCAGGCATACCTGGAAACACAGACCTGTATGAATGCCAAAGGTAGCCAAGGCTTCCTGGAGAAGGAGGGAAAGGATGGCAAGACAGTAGAAAAAAACTTGTTTTAAAAGATTTTTAAGTTAATTAAACATCATAAAGATATAAGAATGGACTCTGGAAATATACTAGATTATGCACAAATAAAAACATTTTGAACAGACCCTTATTGTTGAGCCTGCTTTAAAAAGGGGAACAAGTCTGCATCACTCTAGCATAATGAGATTTGTAGAAATATGTTTACACACACACATACACACACACACACATATATATATGTATACATATATCTACACACACACACATACACATAATTATATATCTTTGCTCTTGGTTTCTTCACTTTCTCTCACTTGCCCTGGACAGGGCTGGACCTGCAGAGAAGATCAGGGGCTCATAAGCCCAGCTTCTGCTTGGCCATCGAGGAACGAAGCTGCAGAGTCCCTTCTGCCCAAGACCCTGGGTACTGTCGCATCTTCTGCCACAGGCTCACTTCTTCCCCAGTCGAGTCCATCCAGTCCACCACTTCCCCATTACTGATCCCTGAGGAGAAACACCAGAGGAGGTTGAACAGGGAACCCACTCCTTCAGCCCACCAGGAAAGATGGGTTATAGGGCAAGGGTAGCCATCCCATAAGAGACAGTATGTTACAAAGACAGGTTGATGGGTATGGTAGTCTGGGAACTGCTCCCTGTGGTCTCTGCAAAGCTATCTCTGTGCTCCTGAGTGCCTATCAGGAGAATTCAGGTTGATGAAATGAAGACTCCAAATAGCACACAGTAGCTTCAGACCTCTTATTCTGAGGCCATTACAGAGCTCTTGTGTCTGACACCTCATGCCAGAGGTATTTGCCCTTCTGTTATTGCCAACTTGACTGAAACTTTATTTTTAAAAAGGTGGAGGGTGGGAGGAAGAAGCAGCAGCTAAACACCATTTGTCTCTAGCTGTAGGCTACAGGCCAAAAGTTTGGATTGTGACCTCATTCTTATTGTCTTGTACATTCATTTTTTTCAACAAACATTTTTTGAGTGCCGACTGTGTACCAGGTACTCTTCTAGGCTTGGGAGATACAGTGGTGAACAAAGGGAAAACAAAAACAAAAACAAAAACGAAAACGTCCTGCCTTGCAGGCAGCTTACATTTGAAAAGAAAACAGAAAATAGGTAAGTCAAGAGTACCTCAGATAGTGAGATAAATGTCTTGAAGTAAATAAACAGGGTGATCTGTAGTGCCTAGATCAGGGCCTCCTTTAGATGGAGTGGTCTGAGGGACTCTCCAAGGAGACATTTGAGTCAGGCTCTGAAGGATGGGAAGGAGCCAGACAGAGGTTAACAATAATTGCAAAAGTTATGAAGTTGGAATGAGGTAGGTATATTTGGAGAGCAGAAAGAGTCATTGTGTTCGGAGCACAGTAAGCAAGCAGGAGAGTGATATAGGATGGATCATAAAGAACAAAGGGTCCAGAATCTATAGGGGCCTGTCAGAATGGCAAGAACTTTGGATTGTCTTCCAAGTACAGTAGTAAGCCACTGAAGGGTTTTAAGTGGGGGACTGATGTGAACTGGCTTACATTTGTAAAAACATCATTTTAGACACCATGTGTTAAGTGCTTTGTGTGACTTATTAATATACAAGTAGTATAAAGGCCGTAGGCATGCCGAGACTGCAGAGAGGAAAAAGAGGACTCAAGGAGTGCCTGGGTGATTCAGTTGGTTAACTGTCTGCCTTTGGCTCAGGTCATGATCCCGGGCATCTTGGGACCAAGTCCCTGCTTCTCCCTCTGCCTGTCTCTGCCTCTCTCTCTGTGTCTCTCATGAATAAATAAATAAAACCTTTTTTTTTAAAAAAAAAAAAAGAAAGCACCAAGATTTAGAGTTTGGGTAGAGACTGAGAAACCCGTAAAACAAGTATAGTATTAGTAGAAGCTATATGTATTTCAGGAAAAAGGGAGTAATTATACTAAATAGCATGAAAATTCTAGTAAAATGAAAATAAAACTTTGTCATGAGCAACTGCTCAGCAGAGTGGTGAGACAGAAGCCAGATCACAGTGGATTAAGATGTGAGGCAATAGAGACAATTCCTTTTAAGAAATTAGATTTTTTTGGTGGTAAGATGACGGCATTCTTGGTGATCAGGGTCACATTTATCTGTACGCATAACAGTGCATGAGCACAGCCTTCCCCTAGGTCTGCACATAGTAGGCACCCAGTAAATATTGACCAAATGTTAACTGAAAGAAAAGAAGACAACTCTTGCTATAGAGCAGCTTTGAAGGAAGGGGTATGGGCATATTAGGAGGAAATTGCACGAGACGTCTTTAAAATAGGACAGGAGAGAGGTTCTCACCAGTGCCAACACCCAGCCTGACCCCTCCCAGGAAGTCATTGCTGGCCAGGGGCTCCCGGTCCCACACAGTCAGTTCCAGGCACATGTGCTGTAGATCTTCCAGCCTCACACCATTGTAGACAAATGTATGGTTGTAGTGGGGATTCAGGGTCTTCTTCATCACAGGAGTTTTACGCTTACTGGCCTTGTTCCTCATGGGAAGGAGGTATCTGGCAGAGGGTGGGAAGTAATCAACAACCTACTCAAAGCTGGCAAATATCTATCTAAATTCCCCTTTCCCTGACCACAGGCCTAGCCCAGGAAGGTAAGTCATTATTCAGATCCTAGCACATACACTCCCTCCTTTGAATATGCTGAAGCAGAGTTCCCACTACCCCCACTGGATCATTCAGCTGATTCAATTCAATCCTTTAACCTGGAGAGAAAATTGATAGAGTGTTATCAGTAAGTTGTTATCTATACCCTCCCCCAAACGGGCTTTAAATATTTGATTCCCTTGATACTGGACAAGGTCATCTTTTGATGAAAACAATAGTAATAACTAGAAGCCTAGCCAAACATGATTTGCTAGAGAACTTAAGTTAGTAAGGTGATCTATAATTTGGGTGGCATTACTTAAATATTGGGAGAAACAAAGTCCTGAGTTCCTAAATCTGAACAGTCAGGGGACATGGATTTTTATTTAGGATTGACTAAAAGCGTAAGTCTATTTAACAAAGGAAAAGTCCAGCCTATCTGTCTACCACCCTCCTCTTTGGAAATCCACACTACAGCACAGTCCAGACTGAGCTCAAGACTGGTACAAAGGTGGTTGTGGAGATTTTGCTATTACCTATTTTCAGGAACAAAGTTGATTGCTGGAGGTGGTAGGATATACAAGGATAACATCCACAGAGAAAGGTTAATTTGGGTTCCTCGCTTAGCTTTCTTGTCCTGGAGCTGGTTAGTTTGTTGCTGATCCAGGGACTCACCCCTTGACAAAGCTGTCGGAAGTCCCTCCTGATTTGGCAGCCATCAGGTTCTTGGCTTCTTTGATCCACACCTGGAGCTCTCCCCCTTCCCCACCTTTACCTGTGAGGGATGTCAGGCATAGCAAGTGAGCCCCTACCCCTTCAGATTTCTCTTTTTGCTCTTTATCTACATGGCCTCTTCCATCCCTTGCTCCTGAAGGCAGCAAGCTCCATGAAAATCAGACCACACCTGGCTTCCACTCTCAGGACCTAACACAGTGACTGACTCAATAAGAACAACAAAAGCAATAAATGCTTTTAGAAAACTGGCTATATGTGCCAGATTCTACATTAAGCATTTAATTGTCAAAGCAACCATATAAGATATATACTATTATTCCTATTTTATAGATGAGAAAATGGAAGCTTAGAGAAGTAAAGTTGCCAGATATTTGTTGAATGATTTCTAAAAAGGGAACTCCCCTACTTGTGTTCTTGATCCCATGCCCACTTCACAGGACTCATCAGGCATCATCAATTTCAACTCCCACCTTCCATTTTTAATATTTCTTTCTCTCCTAGTCCTATCCCCTCAGTCTAAATATACACTAATCTCACCTCTTCTTTTTAAAATCCTTTAAAAAGGGGTTATCTGGGTGGATCAGTCCATTAAGCATCTGCCTTTGGCTCAGGTCCTAATCCCAGGGTCCTGGGATCCAGCAGCTTCAGGCTCCCTGCTCAGTGGGAAGTCTGCTTCCCCTTCTCCCTCTGCTCCTCACCCTCGCTTGTGCTCTCTTGCTCTCTCTCAAATAAATAAAATCTTTTTTTAAAAAAGAAAAAAATCCTTTAAAAAGAAAATCTCCCTTTACCCTTATCTCTTTCACCATCAGTTATTCTAAAAAAAAAAAAAAAAAAAAAGCCCACACTCACTACCTCTAATTCTTTGCTTCATTCACTCAGCCCAGTTTCTCCTGAAACCTGGCTTCTGCTTCCACTAATCCACTGAAAATACTACCTAACGCCAATGAGCCATGCCTTCTCAGTCCTCACCGGCCTGACATTCCAATAGGATTTCAGCACTACTGACTATCTCTGCTCTTTTATTCTTTGAGCTCTTTCCTAATAACCCTCTCGCTCACAAGCTTTTCATCCAGTCTTCATCCTTTAAAATATTGCTCTTCCCTACAGTGCACTATCACTACCTGTCTTCTCTAATCATCCTGCACACCCTTCCTGGGGGTCTTGTTCATCCCCGTAGCCAATAGATTAGACCTTATTACAGGTGTCTTTCTAAGAACTTTGGCTTCTCGTTGCACTAATGCCCTACCATTATGCTCAAAGCCCTTTACTGTCAGGAACCAGCCTTATCAACAATTCCAGCTCCATTCTCGTATACACAAACCATGACTCCAGCACCACTGAAATAAGGAGTTCGCTACCTCACACTTTACATACGACCCCACATTTACCATGCCTTTTTAATAAAGACCTTTGCTCATGCTACCTCTTCTAGAATGGCTCTTCTCACCCCATCCACTTCCTTTTCTAATAGGTAAAATATGCAGTCCGGTTTCATCCTTACTTCCTCTTTAAAACTCTCCCAAATGTAACCAGAGAGAATGTATCACTCCTGTGTCTGTGCTCTTTTAGCAGGTGACTGTCTTCCTTGCTAAACGAAGCTTCTCAAGGGAGGGCAAATGTGTCTTATTCATCTACACATCCATAGTCACTAGCGCCGTGCCTCCCGTGTTGGTTTACTCTTCCGCCACCTTCAAATCCCTATCCCTTATACTTCACGACCCCTTGCAACCACTTTTCTCATCCCCAATGTTTCTGCTCTATTCTGCCCTCTTAATAGATTGCCATTGCTGGACCAAGACTAAGCCAGTTTCATGGCCAAAAAAAGAGTGCCAACCCTAAGATATTCCTTTCTGGTTGAAAATAACGTGGAAAAGGGCTTCCTTAGCAAAGGAATCTTCCCTAGAAGATGATCCAGGGAGTATCTCAATCTGGCCTCTCCAATAGTGTTGGCCACCAGCTGCCCTATCTCACAGACACGCTTGAACGCTAAGGGCTACAACAGGCCCCTCCCCCCAAAACTCACTCTTTTTCTGGTCACCCCCAACAGGGAGTTTGGAGGCTGGGATGTATTTCAGTGAAACCACCAACTCGCCTTTGTGTGATGTCAAGCCAGTCGGGGACTCAGCACTGATCTGAAACACAGGGAAACCCGACAGGTCATGCTGGGCTTCTCAGGAGTTGTTGGGACCTCTCATAGAGGAGATCTGAAAATTAACCCCAAGAACAGCTTCATGATGTAAGAGAATCCTCCTTATGAATACAATCCTGGGACCTTTGGCCATGGCAGCCACCGGTTTCCAAGGCAGTTCCTTCAGAAGGAGCTACAGAAGAACCAGCTAAGTCTTCTGCTATGCCCACTATTTTGCTACTTTTGGGGATACAGTTACTAGATTCTAAATACCCACAAAGGTCTTCCAGCAAAGTTGCCACAGACTCACTGATACCATGACGAAGAATCTTACTACCAAAAAAAAGAATCTTACTACCAACATCGTTAGTAAAAGCCCAAAAGTATAAACAGCCTAAATGGTAGTGATCAATATAGAAAAGGTTAAATGAGTGATTTTAATGCCCGCATATGGTGATTGTATTATGGCATGCAATCATCAAAAAGAATGCATGCAGGGAATCCATACATGCTGACTCCAAAAGCTATCCAAGATGTACAGTTAAGTCAACAAAGCAAAATGAAGAAAAAGCATCCCATTTATATTGAAATATGTTAATTTGTACATGTGAATATGTATGTATATAAATACTGGTTATTATCATTATCACTTATATTGTATCTACTACATGCCAGGCACTGTTATAAGTACTTTATGTATGTCATTTTGTGTCATCCTCAAGATAATCCCTATAGGTACTATTATCTCTATTTTACAGATTATGGAACAGGGAGATTAAGTAACTTGCCCAGGGTCACACAGCAATTGGCAGAGGCAGGACTCAAATTCAGACAGATTGGTTCCAGAGTCCATGCTTTTAACCACTATACTACATGGCATAGAAAAACCCAGAAGGATACATATAACACTTGTTTATTCTACAGAGAGGACTAGATTGGGGAAAGGAAAAGGGGCTTTTACTTTTTCCTGTGTATATGTGTACAGTCTTTTTAAAGAGAATGGTATGTATTGCTTGTAGGATTTTTGAAGGTGAAGAGTATTTTTTTAAAGAGAGCTTGCAAAGATTTGAGGCCTAAGTGGAACTCTGTTACAAGGATTTGAACATGCCACAATTTCTAACTTTATATTTATTTGTGCTACTTTTGATTAATTGGCTGTCTCTACCACTAGAACCTACATGCCAGGAGGATAGGAATCACCCTAGTCTTGCTCAGCCTAGTATGCCTGATACTTAGCAAAGTACCTGACACATAGTAGGTACTCCACAAATATTTAAGGAATGAATGTAAGAGTGAATGCATGAATGTGCGGAATGAGCAGCAACTGGCCTATTATCTTTGGCTGTTGGGACCAGAATTGCTTCACTCTATTGGCTCTCTCGGCATGGTTCTGTTCTTTACACTTTTGTGTCCAGAACATGAGCTGGTGCAGATCAGACATATCCTATCACCTGCCTGTGGTCACTGGGGCTCCTCTCACCTAGGTCTTAGCATAGAGTATACTAATGCCAGGAAGGTATAATCCCCTTTGGTTTGGAAAAATGTACACATACCCAGAATGTGTACATACAGTTTACTGTGTGGGAATGATACAAAAAAAATAGGGAGGTGGATGCCAAGAAGAGAAAACTGGATGGGAGCAAATGGATGGCTAAGGGGGAAAAAAGGATAGATCAGAGGCAATAAATGTAGAATTTTTAAGTTAAAATAGATATGTGATGCCGGAGTGGACTTTTGGTTGTTTATGAATGTCTACAAACTTACTAATTTCCAGATTGTGAACTTCAGTAGACTCTTAAAATTGGAGTTTAGCCTTAGCTAGAAATTGGTGTATTTTTTCAGTGGCATATTTCCATTCTAGCTCAAAATAATTTTGAAGAGCAAATGTCTCCATTGTAATGCAGTTTTTTTTCTTCTGATGTAAGACACTTTTATTGGCAGTAGGACGTAATGGTTTATGGTGACATTTCCAATATAATTATATCAACTGTAGGCCCCTCAATGATTCCTGTGTCAAATGCTTAAGAAATTCTACATTTCTGGCTCAGTTGGTTAAACATCTACCTTCAGCTCAGGTCATGATCCCAGGGTCCTAGGATGGAGGCCTGCATCGGGGGGCAGGGGGTCCCTGCTCAGCAGGGAGTCTGCTTCTCCCTCTTCCTCTGCCCCTCCCCTAGCTCATGCTCAAACACACACTCTCTCTCTCAAAAAAAATAAATAAAATCTTTTTTAAAAAAGAAATTCTACATTTCTAATAATATGCTATAGTTTGGTGATAATTGCCTTCCTGTTTTTATTAGTATTTAAAGGGGCAGATTTAACATTCTTAATATTTTTTATGAAAGGCTGTAGCTATCAAAATATTGCATGACTGACTCAGCAATTCTACCACTAGAAATTTCTCCTACATTACCTCCACATAAGAAGGCCAAGATAAGTTACAGCATAGTTTTAACAGCAAAAAAAGCAAACAATTTATATATAGGCAAATGAGAGAATACTATACAGCAATAAAAATGAGATAGATATGTAAGTGATGGCAGAGAAAGATGCCCATGATAAACAATAAATTGTTAAATGAGAAAAATCAAGATACATGTACACTATGAGGTTCATATAAGCCTATTTGTATAAAATGGAAAAAATATAAATCCCTGCATGTATGCTGGGATTATCCATGCTGCTTAATATAAAATCTCTGCAAAGATATCCAAGTAGCCGATAACAGTGGTTATTTCTAGGGAATTGAATGTACTTTTCTCCTAATGTACTTATTTCTACATCATTGTAATTTTGAAACACATGCAAACAAATCCTCTTACTCTTAATTTTTTTAAAATAAGCAATACACATAGACATGGTAAAAAGTTCAAACGTTCTAAAAGGGCATATAGAAAAAAAACTAATTTGTTCTCTCACCTCGGTCTCTCTTCCCAGAGGCAGCCACTGCTACTGGTTTCTTGTCTATCTTTCCAAAGAGTCTATGCACCACGTACTATTTTTAGCATCAAAAATGCCAATGTAAAAAAAAATTTACCAAGGAACCTTGCCATTGAACAGTTCATATCATGATTCAATCCTAACTCTGTTTTAGCAATTTCATCTTAACTGGAATGACAGTAACCTACTGAATGTCCATTGGCACTTTGTGGACAATCCTGTGAAACAGGAATATTATTGTTACCTCCACTTTGTAGATGAATAAACTAAGACTCACAGAGGTTAAGTGATTCACCTAAGTTATTTTATAAAAGGGGTGACTTACCTAGCTGGCAATTAACAGAACAAGGATTCAAATCCAGATCTGCACTCAGATCCCAGGCACTATTATGCACACTGCTACAATCTCACCTGAGATGCCATCTCCAAAGTAAAATTTTCCCTGGCTTGTGTGACAAAAAGCACAACAATTAGAACACTGTGAATTATTTTACTTCCTACTTCTTTAGTGAAAAGATTAGCTTGGAAAAGGAGTGCATGTTAGGATACACCCAAAAAGTCAGCTCTAGAAGAGGAGCAAGTGACGATGTTAGGATAGGCCCAGACTCTGAAAGGATATGAGGCAAAGCTTGGCACATATATGAAAGACTTTTCAAAGGAAAACCATGGCTTCATCCTTTGCCTGGCCCTCAGAGAGATAACACACTTGACATGCTAGTGCATCTAAAGTTACTGTCAAACTCAGAAACCCCAGCAGAGTGCGCTAGAACTCTACAGATTACATTTAAAGATGTTCCAGCAAAAAAAAAAAAAAAAAAAAAAAAAAAGATGTTCCTGCAGACAGAGATCCAAACTGTGTATGTTGTCAAAGCAGACTACCTTTCCATGTAAAGGGAGGCAATGATCCAGTTTCTCATCAAGCTTCCAGGAATCCATCTGGACCTCTGCCTCTCCAAGGAAAGTGTTTCTGCCAAAACGACCATGATGCCAAACTGAGAACTGCAAAGTCCTCTGGGCCAGAAGAGATTCTGGGATCTCATACTGCGAAAAGAAACGCAGAAGCCCAAGATGATTAGTTTATGGTAATTCCTCAGAAAAGATTATTCCAAAATCTGAGCAACCATACCCAAAGTCCTGAATACCAAATCACTTTTGTCCCTAAGCACTTTGAGTTTCCTTAATCAAAGTCTTCACTTACCCCATTTCACAAAAACCTACCATATTCCATGGTAGGACCTGGAAAATTAATTTTTCCTTGACTAGGTGAAAGAACAATGGAGTATTCAGAAAGGACTGCCACAGAAACTCCTGATCCCAAAAGACTTTTCAAAATGAGATTTGTGGGGGCGGCTGGGTGGCTGAGTTGGTTAAGGGTCTGCCTTTGGCTCAGATCATGATGGAGCCCTGTCTTGGGCTTCCTGCTCCCTGCTTTTCCTTCTGTATCTCCTCTCTCTCTCTCTCTCTCTCTCTCTCAAATAAATAGAATATTTTAAAAAATAAAATAAAATGAGATTTTGTGGTTCCATGCATCTCCAATTTCACAACAATCCAAGAATGCCAGATCACTTTTGTTTTCTTCTCCAGGAGGTTAGTATATGAACAGATGCTCATGGTATATCTCATTGAAAACCATGTCAACCAGTCATGTGGCAGAGGAATAGCTGCAGCTTAGTGCACAAGACAGAACATGTTCTACTCTCAGGATCTAGATACTTACTCTGAGGGTCTCATCATACAGTGGATTGATGGTGTCCCGCTTGATGCTGGTTTTTCTTTTTCCTTGGCGGGACTTGTCAGGCAGAAGATAAGTCTTCACATATCTAGAACCCAAGGAAAGTACTGAGTCATTTGTTGTCTTTTCTCAAGTCCATTCTTCAGCTCTCTGCTCTCCATGTACATATGCCATGATGAAATGAAAATGCCACATCAAACCCTCTTAAACATGTCCTTATTGCATTTTCCCAGTCCTGGTCCCTTCCTTTCTTGTATCTCCCCTAACCACTCTCAATCACACCTCCCTGTCTGCCCAGGAGGTGATAACCTCGGCTCAAGAGCACCCACATAGACGTGAGGGTCTAAGCTCTCATCTCAGCATCAGTCAGGTTCCAGAAGAACTCACGGGTTAGAGCGCTTCTTGGCTTCATCAGCATAGGCCAGCTGGTGGCACTCCTTCACGTGGATGACCAAAGCCTGTGTTTGCTGCTCATACTTCAGGGTAAAGACAATCTTGCCAGTCACGAAGATGTTTCCAAAATCACCAGCTTCACTATAGATGCTCATCATGCTGCCAATTGTACTCTGAAGATAAAGCACCCATAAACATCTGGTAAAGGCATAGCTCCCCCTCTCATGTTGCTTAATCTTCCTCATAATAAAGCCACAGTCACCGAACAAAACAAAAGCTTCAGAAGCTCCTGCAATAAGCCAGCACTGCCAATAGTCTTGTACAAGACAGCCAGGAGCACACTCAGAATGTTTGAGCTTAATAATCAGTTCATGGCTCACCTATGCTCTTAGCTTCTCTTTCTCCCCTCTTTTTAGAGATTTCATTTTTAGTTTTTACCTGCCCCAGAAGGTAGACAAGGAGTACAGGTAAAATGAAACTATGTTTTTGGTATATGTTATATTTGCTAAAATGTGGGCTCGAGGGGTCAGTTACTAATTAAAACAAAGTGCCTTAATTATCTGTGGGTTTCTTTCTTTATTCAAATTTTAGTTAACATACATACAGTGCAATATTGGTTTCTGGAGTAGAAATCAATGATTCATCACTTACAGACAACACTCAGTTCTCATCACAAAAGGGCCCTCTTTAACACCCATCACCCATCTAGCCCATTCCCCACCCACCTCCATCAGCCCTCAGTTTGTTCTCTATCATTGAGTTTCTTACAGCTTGCTTCTCTCTCTCTCCTTTTTTTTTCTTTTTTCCCTTCCCATATGTTCATCTGTTAGTTTCTTAAATTCCACATATGAGTGAGATCATATGGTATTTGTCTTTCTCTGATTGATTTATTTCACTTAGCATAATACACTCTAGCTCCATCCACATCGTTGCAAATGGTGATATTTCATTTTCTGATGGCTGAGTAATATTACATGGTGTGTGTGTGTGTGTGTGTGTGTGTGTGTGTATACATGTGTGGGTTTCTTTTATCTGCCTTATCCCTATCAAGACCTACAGAAAAAAGTGATTATGTCAGAATTGGTGGGGGGGAATCCCACCAGAGGTAAAAAGACCTCTTTCTCTCAGGTAGTAATCAGTTCTGTATGCCTGCCACCCTATTTCCATGTGTGAGTGGGAACAAACTCCAATCACCCCAGTTCCTGACTCTCTGTCCCCTAAACACCAATCTTCATACTTCTGACAGAACTAGGCCCTGATTCTTAAATGCCCTTTTACCTTCATGATTCTGATTGACATTGCTGCTTTTCAATCATACCCTGATGCCAATTAACCCTGCCAGGGCCCCTTCTCATGACAATGCTCTTGAATGTGAGATCTGGAATGGACTCTGATGAAGAAATATTATCTTTCTCACTTCATGGCCTGTTAACTTTTTGGGGGAGAAGTTATGGTTTACTGTTCACAAAGCTGTAATAAGAACATCTGTAGCCCTAATATAAACAAAACAGGAAACAATAAATGTTGGCACGGATGCGGAGAAAGAGGACCCCTCGTCCACTATTGGTGGTAGTGCAAGCTGGTACAACCACTCTGGAAAACAGTATGGAGATTCCTCAAGAGGTTAAAAATAGAGCTACCCTCCAACCCAGCAATTGTACCTCAAGGTATTTACCCCAAAGATAAAAATGTAGTGATCCGAGGGTCACCTGTACCCCAATGTTTATAGCAGCAATGTCTATAATAGCCAAACTGAGGAAAGATCCAGGATGTCCATCACCAGATGAATGGATAAAGATGTAGTGTGTGTGTGTGTGTGTGTGTGTGTGTGTATGTATATGTGTATATATATATATATATATATATATACACATATACATACAATGGAAGTATCAGCCATCAGAAACAATGAATATCTGCCATTTACATTGATGTGGATGGAACTGGAGGGTATTATGTTGAGTGAAATAAGTCAATCAGAAAGACAATTACATGATTTCACTCATATGAGGAATATAAGTAACAGTGCAGTGGCTCATAGGAGAAGGGAAGGAAAACTGAATGGGAAGTCATCAGAGAGGGAGAAAAATGAGAGACTCTTAACCATAGAAAACTGAGGGTTGCTAGAGGGGTAGTGGGTGGGGTAATGTGGTAATTGGGTGATGGGCATGAAGGAGGGCATGTGATGTGATGAGCACTGGGTGTTATACGCAAGTGATGAATTAGTGAACTCTACATCTGAAACTAATGATGTACTATATGTTGGCTACTTGAATTTAATTTTTTAAAAAAGAATGTCTTTAGCCCTAGCTGTCTAATTATCTTACTACTTCCAGGGGAGAGGCTAAGGAAAGTCACCTAGCTGTCCACTAAGCAATCACTATCTAAATTGAGGATATGAACAGACAGATGTATCTCACTTACTTGGAAAGAGTGACTAGGATGCTTTCCCCAGGTCCTGACTCTGTTCTAGAGAGATATTCCTTCATTCCTGGTACCCCAACATGTCTACAGAACTAATAGAACTTACCATGGAGGAACCACTTCGCATGCTGCTTCTAGCTAGCTTCTGGCGATGCAGCTTCACCAGATGGTCAATGTCCTCTTCTTCCTCTTCCTCTTCCTAGAACAATAAATATAGATTGAGAGTTAATAAAGTAAGGAAAAGTTCAAAAACGGATAAGCTTGGGCAGCCTGGGTGGCTCGGCGGTTTGGCGCCGCCTTCAGCCCAGGATGTGATCCAGGAGACCCGGGATCGAGTCCCACGTCGGGCTCCCTACATGGAGCCTGCTTCTCCTTCTGCCTGTCGGTCTGTCTCTCTCTCTCTCTGCATGTGTGTGTCTCTAATAAATAAATAAAATCTTTTTAAAAAAATGATAAGCTTCCTTTAGCCGGGGGCATCACAATGCCGGATTTTAAGTGGGAGCCATAATTATCGCTAAACTCTGAGATGTCTTGTGCACATGCACACATGAATCCTTATTCTGTGTCTCCAATTTCAGGTTTCCAAACTATATTCCAACCATTTTTCTCCAATCTCAAAAGAATAAGATAAGAATATCTCTTTCCCATTCAACTGCCCCAACCCAACCATCCCTTTATATTTTAATCAAAATAAATATTCATTTAAGCTCTCCCAACTAGATATCAAGCATCATGTTAGAAGATAAAAGAGACAGCGAAGACACTCTTTTTCTTTAGGCAATTCAGCAACCAGATTTACTTTAGAAATTTGAAGGAATCAAGATTCATGTTGTCTTTTCCTAAAGAATTAAACAGGTTGATTAAGAGTATCAAGTACTAAGGTCAACCCTAGATTTATCGAATTTCATATAGTGACCAATACATTGGTACTTACCATATCTACACTGAGGCCTGGGACAGATTTGCTTCTGTCTCCCAAGGAGCTACTTTCATGTCCCACATCTTCTGGGCGAAGATCAATCACGGATTTAGTATATTCTAAATGGAAGACCAAAAACCCAAATCATAAGAGACCCATTCTTTTCCACACCAAAAACACATCCAGGGTATGCAGGACTTCAATCTCTAAGGCCATGACAGGAAACCTACCTGAAGGTCTGAGAATTTTTCTGGTGTTCTTCTTAAATATCATTTCACCCTCATCAACAGATACCACATTTTGACCCCCAGGTTGAGTTTCCTAGGAAGGAATAAGGGCAAGGAAATGGAAAAGGACTGTAGGGAAGGTGGAAGGATAGAGTAAGGAAAAATAGCCTTAAGAAGAATAAAGGTCAGATTTTTGCTAAACTATACAAAGTTAAAGGAAAGATTAATTTATTTTGTAAAGATTTTATTTACTTATTCGTGAGACACACACACACACAGAAGCAGAGACATAGGCAGAGGGAGAAGCAGGCTCCTTGCAGGGACTCGATCCCAGGACCCTGGGATCATGACATAAGCTGAAGGCAGATGCTCAACCACTGAAACATCCAGGCGTCCCAGCTGAGCAGTTTTAAAAGTATACTCAGATATTTATTGTAGGGGAGCCCGATGTGGGACTCAATCCCAGGACTCTGGGATCATGCCCTGAGCCAGAGGCAGACGTTCAACCACTGAGCCACCCAGGCATCCCAGGAAAGATTACTTTAATCTTAGGAATTTAATTTAATCCTAGGAAGTGGTACAAAACCTATTTTTTCAGGTGGTTCAAACAAAACCTTAAATGCTCCCAAGTGAATCTGCACTGAAATTTGTTTAGTTGAATTCTTTTTTTTTAAGATTTTATTTATTTATGGGCAGCCCGGGTGGCTCAGTGGTTTAGCACCGCCTTCAGCCCAGGGTATGATCCTGGAGACCTGGGATCGAGTCCCATGTCGGGCTCCCTGCATGGAGCCTGCTTCTCCCTCTGCCTGTGTTGTGTCTCTGCCTTTCTCTCTCTGTGTCTCTCATGAATAAATAAGGAAATAAATAAGGAAATATTTTTTTAAAGATTTTATTTATTTACTTGACAGAGATAGAGTGCAAGGGAGCACAAGCAGGGGAGTGAGTGGCAGAGGGAGAGGGAGAAGCAGGCTCCCCGCTGAGCAGGGAGCCCGATGTGGGACTCGATCCCAGGACCCTGGGATCACAACCTGAGCTCAAGGCAGATGATTAACAGACTGAGCCACCCAGATACCCTATTTAGATGAATTCTCAATGTAAACTGTTCCTGAGAAGGAAGAAAGAGAGAGAAGAGAAGAAAAATGAGAGAGAGAGAGAGAGAGAGAGAGAGAGATCCCAACTGACCAATAACTAAAGCTTACCTTTTCCAGTTGAGATGTGGGGGCAGACATCTTCTTCCATTCTGGAAAGAGCCCAGATTTATCCAGAGAGTCTCTCCTGGGGGTAGATATAGAAGTTATAACAAAATCACCTGCTCAACTTCCCCATCTATGGAAGCTCTATGGAATGAGATCCACTGGCTTGGGGTCACTGCAGTAACCAAATCCAGAAAGTAAACGTCACATCTGATTTACCTTTGAAGGAATGTAGACAATCATATAAGCAACTTTGCACAAACACACTTACTCCCCCACTCCTAAGGGACAGCAGGGGCAGTTGCTACTGGTCCAGGGAGACTCCTCTAAGATACAGCAGCCCATGGAAGTTAGCACACTCCAGAAGGCTGTGCTCGGAGCCAACAGCAGATGTACTACTGACAAACTTGTGGCAAGGTCAGAGAAAATACTTCATTTGACTTGCTGAGGACAGAAGGAAGACACACTGAAGGTATAGGAGCCCTGCATCTTGAACTTGACAACAAAATGTAGTCGGAGGTGCAGGCACTCGCAGGGATTTCACCTGGACAGGCTATCCGAGTCAGCTGTATAGCTGTCCAGACTCTCACTCTCGGCCTCCAGTGCACTCTTTCCACTTTTCAGCTTAGGCACATCAAATGGCACACTAGAATAAAAACCAAAGGCCAATATGTAAAGGAAGTAGGCTTTCCTGCTGGGAATCAGGCTTCCTCCCAACCCATTCACAATGGGAGCCTGAGTGGTCTTTCTACGATAAATATCTGAGTATACTTTTAAAACTGCTCGGCTGGGACACCTGGATGTCTCAGTGGTTGAGCGTCTGCCTTCAGCTTAGGTCATGATCCCAGGGTTCTTGGATCGAGTCCCTGCAAGGAGCCTGCTTCTCCCTCTGCCTATGTCTCTGCCTCTGTGTGTGTGTGTGTGTGTGTGTGTGTGTGTGTATTTCTCATGAATAAATAAATAAAATCTTTTTTTTAAAAAAAAAGGATCTCAATTAATTTCACTTGGCTGCCAGGACGACTCTCTCCTGGTCCTCTGACCTCACTGGGGTCCCCTTCTCAGGGTCTTCTGCTGGTCTTTCATCTCCTAAAGCTCTAATCTTTGGATTGTTTCCAGGCGTGTTCCTTAGACTGCTTCTCTTCACTATCTAGAATTATTCCTAAATGATCTCATCTTGTCTCATGGCTTTAAATATCCTCTATAAACCAATAACTCCTAAATTTATCTCTCACTCGAATGCCAGGCTTGTATTTCCAACAGCCTACTTGACATTTCTGCTTGGATGTCTCAAACACAGCAAGGGCAAAACTAAAGCCCTAATCCTCCCCCAAATCTGCTTTTCCCTCAATTTCATCAAATAGCTACTTCCTCCTTTCATTTCTCTGGTCAAAAATCTTAACAGTTTCCCTTGACTCCCCTTATTCTCTCACAATAGAAACCAAATCTGTTATCAAATACTCTTGGCTCTGTCTTCAATTATATCTAGAAACTGACTGGTTCTCACCCCCTCAACTGACGTTGCTTTGGTCCAAACCACCATCACCTAGCTACTGGTAACATTATGGTCACAATAGCCTCCTGAATGAACTACCTACTTCTACCCTATTCCCTACACAATCTAACCTCAATAGACAGTCAAAATGAGCTTTTAAAATATAAATCCAATATAGAATTACCAAATGACCCAGCAATTCCACTTTTAGATATATACCCAAGAGAACTGAAAACCTGTGTCCACACAAAAACTTGTACATGAATGTTCATACCAGCATTATTCACAATAGCCAACAGGTGGAAATAGTCTGTCCACCAATGGATGAATGGATAAACAAAATGTAGTATATCCATACAATGAAATATTACTGTCAAAAAATACAGTTCTGATACATACTACAACATGGGTGAACCTTGAAAACATTATGCTAAATGAAAGAAGCAAGACATATTTTATATGATTCCACTTATGTGAAGTATCCAGAGCAGGCAAATCTACAGAGACAGGAGGCAGATTAGGGACTAGAGGAAACAGAGAGAGAATGCTGAATGGGTGTGGGGTTTCTTTTTGAAGTCATGAAAATATTCTGATGTTAGACAGTGGCAATCGATGGTTACAGAACATTCTCAAAGTGCTAAAAGCCTCCGAATGTCATACCTTAAAATTGTTAAAACAATTAATTGTATGTCATGTGAGTTTCACCTCAATTTCAAAATAGAAAAAACATCATGTCACTTGGAGTGAGATTCCTTACAAGCGCCAACAAAGTCTTTTGTGATCTGCTTCTCATCCCTTCTCTGTCTTCATCTCCTACCACTCCCCCCTTGCTCGCTCAGTTCCAGATTACTCAAATGCACCAAATACAAACTCATCTTCCGCTTTCTTTGCCCATTATGCTTTTCCCCCAGATCCTCTCAAAAGTTTGCTCCCCTGTCTGCTTCATGTCTTTGCTCAGATATCACTGTATCATTGAGACTTTTCCCTGGCAATCCTAAGTAAAACAGCATGTGTACACACATGTCTTCCTGCCACTTCCTATCCCTTTAGACAGCTTTGTCTTCTCTATAGCACTTGTCAACATCTGATTTGATATGTTTACTTGATTATTGTCTGTGTCTCCCTGTCCCCAAATCTAAGCTCCACAGGCAAGGAACTTTATTGTATTTACCAGTGTATCCCAAGGCCTAAAACAGTGCCTGGCAAATAGTAGGCATTTGTAGACATTTGTTTTAAAATATGTCAATTAACATATGAACAAAGAACAAAGTAACCAGGAAAAAAAAAAGAACAAAGTAACCAGAATCTATAATGTCTTAGGCAGTAAAGAATAAACATTCCAAGTTATGACATCATGTTTGCAATAGTTTTATGAAAAAAGGCAGCAGGGGTTGAAATCCTAGGGCATGCAAGAGGTGAAACAGTGGTCATTTCCTGAGAGATAGCTCTATAGTTCAAAGCGCAGCAGGTAAGTTGATTTCATTTTTACTTTAGAATCATTCTTTTTCTCCCTTTGCTCCAAAGAATAAAGAATCCAAAGCAGAACCATTCCTCTAGAGAAGTAGTTTAACAATAACCCACGGAGTGTGTTTTCTGCTTGTATTTTTTCCTAATGATTAATACGTACTAATCCAAAGCTGATACAAATAACCCTAGGGCAAAAAGGCAATTATTGGCATCTGTGCAGTAAAAAATAGACTAAGAGATGAGAATCCTGGGCTCTAACTATCTGTATGATCTCAGGTAAATTATCTTGCTTTCTTTTCTGTAAAAATAAGAGGAATGAATTTGATTACCTCTGAGACTCCATAATTTTATGGCAAAGATAATTTATGGCCACTTAATCTGCTTCCATGTTTAGGATAAATAAGTCTTCTGGATCCAATGAGAAAAGAGGTCATAGACAGCCAGAAGCAGTAGGTCTCAGAAATTACATTCTGACCGATGATGTCAGATGTGTTAATCAGATTCAGAAAATAAAAGTTGTTTTTATCCTTATCCACCAAGGAAAAAGGGGGCCTAATCGCCTAGAACAGATGAGTCACCCACCCAATGCTGTGTGGATTAAATCATAGTACATACATACCATGAAACACCATACATATGGCAAAAAGAATGATAGACCCTTAGTGCAGACATGGAGAGGTGCCGATGTTTTATTTTTCTACAATTGTTCCTTTTATACCTTGAGTTATAACTGACATAAGTAACACATGGTTAAGTGTGTGATTTGATGAATTTTAACATGTACATACACTTGTGAAACCATCACCGCAATTAAGTTAGTGAATACTCCTATCACTCTCAACAGCTTCCACTCACTCCTTCATAATCCATTCATCCCTGCTTACCTCTGTTCCCAGACAGAAAGTGCTGATCTGCATCTGCCACTACTCTTTGGTTTGCATTTTCTAGAACTTTATATAAACAGAATCATACAGTATGCCCTCTCTTTTGTTTGGCTTCTTTCACTCAGCATGATTATTTTGAGATTCACCCATATTATTGCTCGTATCAATAATTCATTCCTTTCCATCACTGAGTAGTATTCCACTGTATAAACAAACCACAATTTATCCCTTTACCTGTTTATAGACATTTGAGCTGTTTCCAGGTTTTGGCTATTGCAAACAAAGCTGCTATGAACATCCATGTACAAGTCTTTGCACGGACACATGCTTTTGCTTCTCTTGAGTAAATACTGAGGAATGGAATGGGTGAAACACAAGGTAAAGGATATTTAACTAAACTCCTATTAGACTGGTTTTCAAAGAGGCTGCACTGCTGCACATTCCCACCATCAGTGTAGGAGAATTCCAGTTGCTCTACATCCTCACCAATAATTGGTATGGTTAGTTCTTAAATTTTAGCCATTCTAATGGTTATACAGTAGCATTTTATTATGATTTTTTCATATTTCCCTAATAACTAAAGGTGTTGAGAGCATCTTTTTATGTGCTTATTCAATACCTATATCTTGCCTTTGGCAAAGTGTCTGTTCAAATATTTTGCCAAGTTTCTACTGGATTATCTATACTATTGAGTTTTTAAAATTCTCTCTCTTTCAGTTTTTACCATTTACTATGTATGTAGTATGACAGTTTTTTTTAAAAGAAATTAAAAATGTAAGAATCCAATCCGTATTTGTACATTTAGATAGTCTGGTAGTCCATCACCAAAACTAGTAATGCCCATTAACAATAATAGTCTGGGGCAGAAGCAGTGAGGTTACTGGGGACTCATTTTACATATTTCTAATAGTGCTTTTCAACAATCATACAAAACGTGATTAAGTCATTTCCCTTTGGCTCAGGGAAATTTAGGGGAAAAACACAAGTAAAAAGCCAAAAAAAAAAAAGCACCAGCAGCTACCAAATAAGGAGTAAAGGCTCCTGTCATAAAGTTCAAAAAGTCATGGCTAAGAAGACAGAAGAATGATTTAGCTCAGCAAAATTCCATCCAATACAGAGATGTACAGATGAAGTGAGTGAGTAGGCAGTCCTGGAATAAGACAAGGAAAACAAAAGTTCTCAAGATTTGTAGTCCCAGGTATCAACAGATGCAGACAAGACTGCTGGGGTATGTCATCTCTCAGTGCACTGCTAGGAGTTAGATGATGTATCCAAAGCTGGACCATGTGAGCCTGGACATTTAAGAGAATTTCAGCAGGCCAAACCCCAAGACCCCCAAGTTGCCTTTTGCTTTCCCCTTAGGTTCCAATAAAAGAAGTATATAGAAAGCAATATTTTATGCTTGAAGTACAGTTGGGGGTATGGAAGAGATAAATTGTTTCAGGTTGAGGTGAGAAGGAGGTGTCAAGGAGAATTCACACACTATATCAGAGCAAATAAAAGATATAGGCAGAAGAACTTCCTAGCTTCAACATGAGTAAAATGAGAAGAAATGGTCTGGCAGATAAATCTATAAATTGCCATGGGGTGGAGAAATAGAAACAACTTGCAAGATGGTCAAAGAACTATTCTGGAGAAGAGTATAACCCTCAGAAAATAGATTGCTTGTGAGTGCTTTATACTATATAGAAACTCAATAAGAATATATATTTGATAAAGCATAAGAGTGCAAACAGGAAAGATGGAAAAACAACAAAATTGGGGTAAAAGGAAGATTGAGAACAAAGAATAAATTAAAACCTAATCAAGATAATTCACTTTTTTAGGTATTTATTTGAGAGATAGAGAGAAAAAAAGAGAGACAGAGAGAAAGAGAGAGAGAGAGAGAGAGAGAGAGAGAGAGAGGCACATGAGGTAGGGAAGAGCAGAGGGGGAAGAGCACTGAGCACAGAGCCCAATGCAGGGCTTGACCTCAGGACCCTGAGATCATGAGCCTGAGATCATGATCTGAGCTGAAATCGAGAGTCTGACATTTAACCGACTGAGCCACCCAGGTATCCCAAGATAATTCATTCTAAAAGTACATTAGATATAGCAAGAGGAAAGGGGAAAAGGGGAGGAAAGAAAATGGCTGAAAATCAAAGCATAGAGGAAAAGTTTGGGTTAATCACAGTTAATTGCTTTTACCTTTCTTTTCTCTTGCATTTGATACTAAAAGAAAAGGAGGATAAATAAATAAGAAATCCAACGTGCCTAGGGTGGGAAACTTAACTAATAAAACAGAAAAAAATCTCAGAGGATATGACATAGAAAAATTTTCCAGGGGCACCTGGGTGGTTCAGTGGTTGAGCGTCTGCCTTTGGCTCAAGTCATGATCCTGGAATCCTGGGATCGAGTCCCACCTCAGGCTCCTGCAGGGAGCCTGCTTCTCCATCTGCCTATGTCTCTGCCTCTCTCTCTGTGTGTGTCTCTCATGAATAAATAAATAAGATCCTTAAACAAAAGAAAAAGGCAATTTTAAAAAATGTCCTGATTTTATTGTCCTGCCCCTACATTGTTCAGAATCAGTAAAATTCTTGCTCTCATTTGATAGAAGCTGTCTTTGGTAAAAGGGATTCTTTAGACAGGTCACTAGGAGCATCTTGCCCTTCCTCTCAATAAGCATATTTTCTACTTAATAAAAAAAGCTTGTAGTTTAAAAGCATCTCCAGTTATAGCCAGGCAAAAACATGAAAGGAAGAGCTACTTACATGAATATATGAGATTTCATATCTCTTAATTGCTACACAAGTTTTACAGACTTGAAAAGGGCTAGTTTGACAGCCTCGGAGCAAAAGCCCTAGCTTATTAATAGTTGTAACCTTAACCTATTGAAAAACAATATGAGGCCAGAAAAGAGAGCAACTCAGGGGTTTCTCAGGAATGAGAGTAAGAGGTCGAGAGTGAAAAACATTGTGTAGCAGGTAAGGCAATTACCTCTGTCAAGGGGAGAGCAAAGTATCCCTTTTTTTCTTCTTATTCCCTCCCCCAAAGCTGGTAGAAATTGTCCTTACATCATCAATAAGAGAGGCTTGGTGATTAGAGCAGAAATATTCTCATCCAGCCCAACCACCACTTCCTCTTTCCAGAATTTCTTGGGGAAAATTATAATGATTGATTTGTATGCATAGGAGGTGGCCACTCTCAGATGACAATTAAGGAAGGTTTGAGAATGTACTAGAGAATGTCTGAACAGTAACAGGGACATTTCTAGCAGTAGCAGAAACAGAGAAGGCTGGCTGGTGTATGGATGAATGCCAGCCAGCAGAAGCCAAGGGGCCCAGCGCAAGGTTGAGCATCTATCTGCCATCAGCTCAGGGTGTGATCCCGGGATCAAGTCCCATAACGGGCTCCCTGCAGAAAGCCTGATTCTCCCTCTATCTATATTTCTGCCTCTCTCTGTGTCTCTCATGAATAAACAAAACCTTAAAAAAAAAGAAAAATATTCCAGCAATGAACAAAGAACTCATCAAGGGTACATATTAGGAGGATACAGAATGATCACCATTGAGACATGTGTGTACATACACACATACACACAGTAAGTTACCTACAAGGGAGAAAAACAGAAGGCTTGCTGACCTCAGACTTTATCACAGTCACACTCAATAGTAGAAGACAATGGAATAATGTCTACAAATTATAAGGGAAAAAAAGTGTGACTCAAGAATACAATATCCAGCCAAGATACCATTCAAGTATTAAGTCAGTAGGTAGGCATTCTTAACATGAAAGAGTAAAATAAATATTGCTTCTGCAAGCCCTTCTTGAAGGAACTTCTCAGTGATAAAATCCAAACAACCAAAAAAAAATGAAAGGAAAAATTCAGAAATACAGAGAAGCCATGGTACAAGGTTATAAGTATACTCCTCCCATCCAAGTACTAACCATTTGCTTCAACGTGGATGGAACTGGAGGGTATTATGCTGAGTGAAGTAAGTCAGTTGGAGAAGGACAAACATTATATGTTCTCATTCATTTGGGGAATATAAATAATAGTGAAAGGGAATATAAGGGAAGGGAGAAGAAATGTGTGGGAAATATCAGAAAGGGAGACAGAACGTAAAGACTGCTAACTCTGGGAAACGAACTAGGGGTGGTAGAAGGGGAGGAGGGCGGGGGGTGGGAGTGAATGGGTGACGGGCACTGGGGGTTATTCTGTATGTTAGTAAATTGAACACCAATAAAAATTTTTTTAAAAAAGTATACTCCTGTTAAATATGAACAAAAACTAAACAGATAAAACAGGCAGATGGTTTATGGTTGCAGAACAGAATGTAAATGTTAGAAGTGCTGTCAAAGTAAAAGTAATTTGAGTATAAAAAATGAGAGTAGGGTAAAGTATTTGGAGAAAGTATAAGAAAGCTAATCTCTTTTTAAAATTTTATTTATTTATTTGAGAGAGAGAGAGCATAAGCACGAGCAGGGGAGAGGAGGCAGAGAGAGAGGAGAAGCAGACTCCCTGCTGAGCAGGAGGCCCAATGGGGGCTTGATCCCAGGACCCTGAGATCATGATCTGGGCCGAAGGCAGCCACTTAACCGACTGAGCCACCCAGGTGCCCCTAATTTCCTTCTCTTTCATAGCAGAGAGTACAGTGATAATATTGAAACAGGTAGATTTTTTTAAAATGACTAAGTGACTGACCCAGCACTCCACTCTTAGGTATCTACCTAAAAGGAATGAAAATGTATGTCCATACAAAAACTCATAATGAAAGTTCATAGCTGCATTACTTATAATAACCAAATAGTAAAAACAATCCAAATGTCCATCAACAGATGAACGTATAAATTAAATGCGGTATATACATACAATAGAACATTCGAATATATAATCAAATATTGTTTGGCAATAAATAGAAATTAGGTCCTGATACATGCTATAACATGGATGAATCTTGAATACATTACATTAAGTGAGAAAAGACAGTCACAAAGGATCACATATTCTTTTATTCCATTTAAATGAGATGTCCAGAATAGGCAAATATATATAGAGAGAAAGTAGACCAGTGATTGCTTAGGGGTGGGAAAGGATAAGGAAGTTGGGAGTTTTAGCTAAAAGAGTATAGAGTTTCTTATTAAGGTGATGAAAAGTTCTAAAATCAGTTAAGGCGATGGTTGCACAATTCTGTGAACACTAAAAACCACTGCATTATACATTATAAATGGGTGAATTGTATGGTATGTGAATTCTATCTCAATAAAACTGTTACCTAAAAGACACTAGGAAAAAAATGACTACTCAATAGATTTTATGATTTTTTTTCTTAAACTTAGAGGGATGTTAAAGATTAGTATCTTTTATGGTAAAGAAACATTTATCTGAAGATGAGCAATTCTTCAATTTTATTTCTTCTGTTTTATTCTGTTAAAGTCAAGTAAAATTAAATAGCATGCTTTTAATGTATATATTATGATCCAATATTATACAGGTTTTTCAGTCTATCCACCCACCCATCCTTCTACCTACATATATAGACAAGTGATACCTTAAATAATTTTCACATATGAGTACTGTGGGTATTAGGAATTTGGGTGATTCGTTGCTTTCTTTATTGTTTCCTGTACAGGTTAAATTTTTAATCATGAGTATGTGTTATTTTTATTCATCTTTAAATTGGTCTTAAAAAGAAGAGAGTAAATATTCCAAAATGTTAATGTTAACATGTGAGTGGTAGCAATAGATTTTTCCCCTCTTTCTTTATTCTTTTCTATACTTTCCAAATTTTCCTGTCATAAACAGCTCTTCTTTGATAAATAGAACAAAGTTTAAAATAATAGAATTCAAAGGATGTGTAGCATCTCTGTAAATGATTGCTAGTTCTTACCTGGGCTCCTTCTGTTGCTCCTGAACGATCCTTCTTCCTGGCCAGATATCATCCATCTGTGACTGATGAAGAAGGGACTGTCCCACTGTCTCTCTTTTATTCACTTCGAGGTAAACAAAAGCATGGCAGAGTGGTGGTAATGAGAGGAGGGGGATGGAAACACATCCCACTTGCAGAAGGGATGGCAATATAATCTTTATATTCCCCACAGAGCCCATGAAGTAAAGACACCACTAGTAAGAATATATAATAGGATTCCAAGCCAAGGGATCTTTCACTGACGTCAAGTACCTCAAAAACAAAACAAAACAAAACCATTTCCAGACAGGGCCAGTACCTGCAGGTTTGCGGCGCAGGGACATCCTAATTATCTCACTGCCTGTGTGGTAAGCAAAGCGATTCACTTTCTGATCATAAAACCAATCTCCAGTTGCCTTCTTCAGCTCTCTGAGAAGGAATAAAGGAAAGTGACAAGTGAATTTTTTTTAAAATGGCTCTTGCCACTCAACTAACAAAGGCCGAGGAGGGAAATTCTCCCCACAGCCAGGGCCTCCTTGCCTCTCTCCACAGGTGATACTCACATCTCCTTGGTGCACACCTTACACCTCCAGGTACCACTGCTTTCCTGGATGCGGCAGTCCCGACACACCAGGTGATTACAACCCCGACAAGTGTTGGTCTTGGGAGTCAAACGGCCCAGGCTCTCCTGGCACCGGGCACAGGTCCGATCGCTATAGTATTGGCTGCCCCTCTTGGCCCCTTTCCTTTTGATCTCCAGTAGCTCATTCTTCAGTCGCCTGCCAATCCCCAAAGAGAAGCACAAGTGCGTTCACAGTCTGCATAGGTTGCATGGAGAGTTGTTGAGGGGTAGACAGTAAGACTTTGGTTTGGTAATTAAAATTTGGTTCTACAGAAGTAACAACTTCAGAGCCCAAGGGAGGAATTGTATACTGATACATAAGTTCTTCTGAAAGTCACATGGGAGGTATAAGGAAAGGTCCAGATAAAATTGGTCAAAGGTCTGGGCACCCATGCTTTTTCTGGAATGCTTACCTAATCCTTTTCTCATCTGCTTTCCGGAGCTCCTCATCTCGTTGTAGAACACTGAGGATCAAATCCCTCTCCATCTCAGACAGAAAAGAGAGGTCAAGTATCTCTGACATGATTTATTCTATATTTTTATTCTACTCTTCTTTCTTCAAATCAATCAGACCAGGAAAGCCACCACAGTTGCCTGAAATAAGATAAGGACTATTTTTCACACAGATAATTTACTCCAGAGTAGTCCCACAGCCCTAGAACCTCTTAGTAGGCTACTTTCCCCTTAAGCCAGGACAAAAAGACAATGTAGAAATATCTGACCTATTTACCATTCCTACTCCCACCTGAATCCTGCCCTTGAAAGTGAGGCAGCTCTGGATTTTCAAGAAGGATAACTTATTCATGACTCTGGAAAAAGGCTGAGTCTTTCAGCATGAGCACATTAGTCTGGAATAAGCACAGAACAGTTGAGTTGAACTCTCCCTACAGCAAGTGAATCCTAGATCATCCAATTTTCAATACTTTACATTTTCCCAAGTCCCAAATCTATTAAACCAAATAATCAGACAGCTGGTCTCTGTAGTAGAGAAGAAAACCACATGGGGACTTCTGCCAGTTGAAGCCCATTTTTCCTTTCCTGACCAGCTTCTGTGTTCTCAGGACTCAGATAGCTTTATGCTATACTCTAAAAGTTCCATCACCTACTCTATCTCCCAAAGTTCTTATTGCTACCACTACCTGAAGAATATCTTCACCCATTTCATGCGCATTTGTTAAGCACTCACTCTGACGTGCATTGTGCAAAGTGCTAGGGATACAGTGATGACTAAGACACAATTCCTGTCCTTAAGTTCACAGACTAGTAGGGGACACAGATACGCATAAATATAGTACAATGCACTAAGCGCTATCAGATGGATAATAAATTAAATGCTATGGGAACCTAAAGAAGGAAGCAACTAATTCTATCTTGCATAGAGAGAGAAGAGAATGACCTGTATACATGGAAGGTTTCACAGAAGAGGTGAATTTTTCCTTATAAAGCAGCATATTTTTGTTGGTGGGAGGAAATGGTAGGAAAGATAGGTTTGGGCTAAATTTTATAACTCTCATTCTTTTTTAAAAGTTTTATTTATTTACTTATTTGAGAGAGAGAGAAAGAATGAGCAGGGAGAGAGGCAGGAAAAGACACAGAGGGAGAGGGAGAGGGGAGAAGCAGACTCCCTGCTAAGCAGGGAGCCTCAATGTAGGGCATGATCCCAGGACTCTGAGCCAAAGGCAGAGGCTTAACTGACTGAGCCACCAGCCACCCCTATAACTTGCATTCTTGAAAATTAAGAATTTTTGCATTTATTACATAGACAATAGAAGTCCATCAAACATGTTTGTTGTTGCTTTGTTTTTGATGTTGGGAAATTAAATGATTAAATCCATTTTACTCTAGCTTTAGTACAAAAGAACTGATTCAAAAGACAAACTGAAGTGCAATCTGGAAGTACATAACACACTGTAAAATATGTGCATTCCTTACCCAAGCAATACCACTTCTAAGAATCTACCTATAGAAATATTCATACAAATGTGCATAGAACAATATATATACAAGAATGTTACTGTAACTTTGTAAGAACAAAACAAAGAAGTTCTTTAAAAAAAATACTTCCATATAATGGCATACCATGCAACCATTAAGAAATGTGGTAGATCTGTTTGAAAATGCATCTTGGAGTAGAAAAAATAAGTAGTTGCCAGACTATACTGAATGATTTGTTTGGTAAAGTATTTACCTATACATTTGTATATGCAGAGAAAAAAGTCTGGAACAAAAACCACGATCATTGGTTTCTCTTGCGGAGGATTGGGAGGGGCAACTTTCACTTTTTTTACTGTATATAGTTATGATTTTTTTACGTAAAGAAGTCTTACTTTTAAGTCCTAAAAAAGAAATTTCAGAGGAGACAGGGGATTATTGTAATAGTCCAGACAAAAGAAAATCTAGGTTTACCAAGTGCACCTCTACCCAACTTGGCAAATCATTTTATTTGTCACCCTTTAGTTTCTCATGTGCAAAATGATATATTTCACAAAGTTATCAAGAAAGTGAAATACTGTATGTTACAGGGCCAATCACAATGTTTGAAATCCATGTTTAACAATACACATACTTGCTGAATCTGCTACAGGGCAGGCGTAACCCAGGGCAGCAAGACAAAGAGCAGAGAATCAAGTTTGAGAAGCAGAAGTAACAGAATGGAGTGACTAAGAGGATGAAGAAGGCACAAAGATGCCTTACCTTACCTGTCTTGGTTTAACAACTGATAGATTAGTGATAATTCTAACAGTGAGAAGAGTTATAAGAGAAGAAACAGGTATGGAAGTAAAGCAAGAAGTTTCATTTTAGTCATATTGAGTTTGTGCTACATACAGGATATCCAGGTAATTAGGCTCAGAAAGTAGTTGGAGGCACAGGGCTGGTCCTCAGGAAGAGTGACTGTATCTGAAAGTACAGATTTGGTAGTCATGGCAGTCAAAGTGCTCAGGGTAGACAAAGCTGAAAGGAAATGATGATCATCTTTACCTTTTCTGCTCTCCCTTAAAACTAAACCATGAGCCCTTTTCCACTTTTTTTTTTCCAATTACCTACAGGACAATAAAGACTATAAACAACTCAGCATAGTTATAAGGTTCCATCAACAGTTTCTTGACTTGGCTATTTCCTGGTCTTTATTGAACTGTAAGACACTAAGTTTCCTTCATGGACCCTTTCTTAGATAATCTTGAAAAAGAATTCTTAGTTTTCAAACCAAGGAGAATATTACACTCTCTGAGAACAAGGGCTTTTTCAATATTCTTCTTTGTATCTGTCCCAGCACCTAACATGATATTGTGAAAAAGGTGTTGCACCTGCTGCCACTACTGCTGATCATCACCCCATCAGTTCCATTTATTGAGAATTGACAATAATGGCAGGCAATGCAGTACTTTATATATATTAATTTAATCCTCACCACAACCCTAAGAACGCAGCAGTATTATTATCCCTATTTTATAGATGAGGATCCAGAAAAGGTTAGGTTAACTTGCCCAGTAGTAAACAAAGTAAGTAAAGTTGCTGGGATTCAAGCCCAGGCAATCTGATTCTAGAGCTAGCACTCTACAGGCTCTGTCCAGGCAGGATCATGGCCAAAACTATTGTAAAATGTTTATCAGAGCAATCAAAAGCATTGTGCAAATGGATTCTCCTCTATGTGATTATGAATGGAGCACTGGCTAAAATATCAGCTGCTCATGAATAAAATAGGTATCTACCAATTGCCTAGCAGCTAAAGACCAAGGATGGCTGGCACAGGTACACTGGGAATGATAAGTGATAAAACAGGCACACTGACACAATAATGAGACCAAGTAATATTAAGACCGACAGATGTAAGAACATCATTGAGGAAATAAATACAGCACCATAAGAAAATGGAACTGCTAATGTTGTATATCTTCTCTTTGTTTTTCACTTATGGACCAGATCAACCAGAACTGCCTCCTCCTAAAATCTTAAATTCAGTAATCCCCATTTTTCTGACCATAGCTCATTCCCACTAGACCTGTTCTTCAACCACTTCAAGACCACAGTCTCTCTCGTGGGACGCCTGGGTGGCTCAGTGGTTGAGCATCTGCCTTCAGCTCAAGGCATGATCCCAGAGTCCCAGGATCGAGTCCCACATCGGGCTCCCCGCAGGGAGCCTGCTTCTCCCTCTGCCTGTGTCTCTGCCTCTCTCTGTGTATCTCTCATGAATAAATAAATAAAATCTTTAAAAAAGACCACAGTCTCTTAAGTCCATCTTTCATTTTCTCTTGGTCTCCTTGCCTCCTGCTGATCTGTTTTCCTTTCCAACCCAAACTGGACTCCAAATGACTCAATGTTTGAACCTATACCCAAGACCTACACAATTCTTGGTCTCCAACCTCAGTTCTTAGTTCAGGTTTTCACCTAGTTTTGCTTTACCTAGTTTTGCTTCAGGTTCTATTTTTAAGCCTTCATTAGTCTCATCTCATACTCCCACTTCCCTTTCCTCCAGTTCCTATCAGACATCCTTGTTTCACATTTGTAAAGAAAAAGGATTTAGAATCCACCACCTATGACATCCTCAGCCACCTGCCTCCTCTCCCCCATAACTTGCCAATATAACTCCTTTCAGAAAAGCCATCTCACCCCAACCCCACCTCTGACCATGGGTAGTTTCAAACCCTAACCCTGTCACCAGTCAGTTAGCTTGAGATACAATCTTGCATAATCAGTAGTGGGGAGAAGAAAACAGGATAAGAAAAAAAATTTTTGAAGCAAGGACAAAAAGGAAAGCATAGGAAGAAAATGAGACAAATAGCAAAAAGAAGATGGTAAAAACAAGCTCCAATGTTATTAGTGAACGTTAAAAAAAACATATATGAGCAAAACTCACCCATTAAAATGCAGAGGTTAACAGACTGGATAACATTTTTAAAAATCCAGCTAAGTGCCATTTTACAAGGGACACATCTAAAACATAAAGATGAGGAAAGATTGAAAATAAGATGGAAAAAGATATACCAGGTAAATGCCAACCCAAAGAAAGGTGATGTAGCTACATTAACATCTAAAAAATAAAACTTCAAGATAATAAAAGCATTATAACACATAAAGAAAATCAGTACATAGAGTAAATAAGCCTGTATGCCCTAATTTAACACTTCCAAATATATAAAGGAAGATTAAGTATACCAAAGAAGAATTAAAAATTCAACCATCAAAATGAAAGATTAACATACCTCTTTCAGTTATTGACAGAACAGGCAGATAAAAAATTAATAAATATATAGACAAGTTCAACAACAAAATAAGCTTGATTTAGTGGACATATATAGAAATCTATATCCAACTGGAAAATTACATTCTTTTCAAGTACAAATGGAACATCTACCTCAAAAATTATCATGTACTAAGTTATAATATAAGTCTCAGTAAATTTCAGAGAAACCATTCTCATACAGATCAGGGTCTCTGACTTCAATGGAATTAAATATGAGGTCAATAACAAAAGATCATTTCTAATCCCAAAACATTATGGAAATTTAAAGACATTTCTAAGTAACTCATAGGTCAAACAAAAATTAGAACTGTAGGGGATCCCTGGGTGGCTCAGTGGTTTAGCGCCTGTCTTTGGCCCAGGGCGCAATCCTGGAGTCTCGGGATCGAGTCCTGCGTGGGGCTCCCTGCGTGGAGCCTGCTTCTCCCTCTGCCTGTGTCTCTGCCTCTCCCTCTCTAGGTCTACCATGAATAACTAAATAAAATCTTTCAAAAAAATAGAACTGTACCAAATCTATCATTAATATCTTAATAGAAGAAAACCTGCTGGCTGTTTTACCACCACTGTCACTCCCATACTGTAGAATGTCTTCTAGAAATTCAAAAAGGAAAATGTGGAATAAAAGTAATACTTTTTATGCAAATAGTTTTATGGTAGGTGATACAACACATCTTGAAAAACATAACTTAGAAAAATAATGGATGCACAGGTAAAACCAGACAGGTTTGAAGTTAGGAAACCTGTGACCTTTCATATTCTCCCAACTGATGAATACTATGGTTTAGTGGAGAAACCAAACCCCAAAATTACTTGTTAACACTTTTCACTGAAATTCAGTCCCAGATGTGTTGTCAAAAGAGCAAGGATTATCTATTGAGAAACCAAACCCCAAAATTACTTGTTAACACTATTCACTGAAATTCAGTCCCAGATGTGTTGTCAAAAGAGCAAGGATTATCTATTGAGAAAACCACAGCTCAGGTAACATGAGTGTTCATGTCCAAACTCTGATGGACAATTTGTTCCATGTTAATTGTGGGGTGTCAAGACTCAGATTAAATATCTTAATATGGCACCCTTGTGGGACCTCATACCCATGGGAAGTTATTTTAGAAAGGATGGTTTGTTGACTTGGAAAATTATATACACTTACCACTCAAAATTCAGGATATTTTAACCCAAATACAAAAGCCAGGGGAAGCTGAAAATCTATCAAAATGGAAGGTTAACATACTCTCTCAATTACAGATCCAAGTAGATATAGCTAATTATACCCTAAACCTAGAGATTAGAAGATAATAATAATTAATAAGTGAACATTAATACTAACAGCTAGTTTTCAAGAAGTGGTGGCGAGACTGCTCTCGAGTTATTTTAAATTCTGAAGATGAGGTATAAAAACAAAAAACTGGGTCAACTGGTAGGAAGCATAGAATGAACATAATGGTGTAAGACAGACTTAGATTCAAATCTTAGCTTTGCTACTTATTAGGTATATGACCTTGGACAAGGGCCCAAAATATGAAAAGGATGATTAAAAATGTAGAAATCCTTATAAAAATAGTATTTACATTAAAAATAATTGTTTGTGCTCCCAAAGTTGAAACTGTGTTTACTTTGTTGGGCACCTTGGTACTTCTCTCTCTCCTAAATACATACTGCATGTTCAAACTAGAAACTTATACCATATGCAATCTCCTTGGGGGCAGGCACTGTATCTGGACTTCATATCCTCAGGAACTTACTTAGCACAGTGTCTGATACACAATATAAGTTCAATAAATGTTTACTGAATGTCTTCACCCAGAAATATATTTATGTGTTTAAACTTAACTCACAGAAATTGAAGAGCAGTAATAGAGCTGAGAGAAAAGTGGTTTTTGTTTTCCTGAAGCAGGATGGTGTCATGGTTAAGAGTACAGACTCTGGAGCCAGACTGCTTACATTTGAATTTCAACCTCACTATTCAATAGTTGTGTGACCCTGGGCAAGTTACTATACTTCTCACTGCTTCAATTTCCTCATTTGTAAAATGAAGATAATTACCTACCCTTTGGGGCTTGTTATAAAGATTAAATTAGTTTTTAAAATATGTAAAGTGCTTGAAGTAGTGTTCAAGAACATTGATAACAACAACAACAAAAAAGAATGTTGATAACAGAGGGATCCCTGGGTGGCTCAGTGGTTTAGCGCCTGCCTTTGGCCCAGGGCATGATCCTGGGACATCAGGATCGAGTCCCTCATCAGACTCCCTGCGTGGAGCCTGCTTCTCCCTCTGCCTGTGTTTCTGCCTCTCTCTCTCTCTCATGAATAAATAAATAAAATCTTTTAAAAAAAGAATGTTGATAACAGAGAATGTTGTCTGTTACTTTATTTTGTCAGGTTTATATGTGTACTCATGCTTTAAGACTGAACTGGGGGACATCTGGGTGGCTCAGTGGTTGAGCACCTGCCTTCAGCCCAGGGCATGATCCTGGGGTCCCAGGATTGAGCCCCACATCAGGCTCCCTGCATGGAGCCTGCTTCTCTCTCTGCCTATGTCTCTGCCTATGTCTCTGCCTCTCTCTCTCTCTCTCTCGACTAAATAAATAAAATCTTTAAAAAAAAGACTTAACTGGGACTTGAAAAATGGCATTTACTTTCTTTTAAAGAATATAGACAAATCGTGAGTTAAAGTGCATCTAGACACCATTTAAAGTTTCATTGTTCTTAGAAGTGAGAAACTATGCTGACAATATTCAAGTGACAGAATTTCAGAAAAACTGATCCATGTTCAAGGACAAAAAGACTGAACTGGTACTAATGTGTTCCTATAAACCTACAAGTAGTATTTATGTGATGGTCTTGCATATAAATTCTATTGGATTATTGGTTATGTCCCATCAAAGTGATATGTTAAGAGCATTTTGCTGTTTGGACCAAGGAAAATGGACAATTTTGGTAAAATTTATACTTAACTGAACATGAAAAAGTGAACCAGAGTCTTTCAAAGTATATTAGTTTAACCAAGAAGCTCCAAATTAAACTGCTGTTGTTACGCAAACGATACTATGTTTTATACAGGAACTGACTAGTGATGAGATTTACACTGCTATGTGTCAGATTCTGTATATTCTTGAATATAGATAATCAGAATTGATATAGCTATGACAAAAAATGTGATAGTGTCTATATTTTTGAAAGGTTAGAATGAAACTGGGCTACAAATTATAATTGGTAATGAAAATTTGGGATTTTTTTTATTTTTATTTTTATTTTTTTTTAGAATTTGGGATTTTTAAAAAGATTTTATTCACTCATGAGAGACACGGCGGAGTGGGGGGAGGGTGGCGGCAGAGACACAGGCAGAGGGAGAAGCAGGCTCCATGCAGGGAGCCTGACATGGGACTCAATCCCAGGTCTTCAGGATCAGGCCGTGGGCTGAAGGTGGTGCTAAACCACTGAGCCACCCAGGCTGCCCCCAAAATTTGGGATTTTTGAATGTCAGTGTACTTCTAATTCTAGCTAAGATGAAGTAACAAAAAAATGGATTTCCACCTTGCCTGAAGCAAGCCACTGCCCCAAATGGATAAAATATATGAAACAGTTGTGGCTTTCAAGACACTGAACATCAGGCAATGAAGATCTGAGATCCCTGAGAGATAATAATAGAGTGAGAACTCTGATTTTCCAGGCTCACTGTCTTGAGACAGTTTCCAGGCTATGGTGCAGGGAACAGGGATGTAAGCAGAACTTGGTAAATTCCTTGAGCTGAGGTGACAGAGCTGAGAGTCGGAAAACCCAGGTGGCTAAAGTTCATAGGACAGAGTACCTGAGAGAGTTGCACACAGATCATTGGGGAGCTGCCAAGGGTTTCCCTTGAGTATTCAGCAGAGCACTGGTCAGTGCATGGCATGCCTGTGATGAAAGTACCCTAGGCCAAGGACAGAACCAACTGAAAGGATTCAAAAGAACACTGTCACCCACATAGGGCCAGGAGTAGTGCCTGTTCTACCAGACAAATTGAAAAACTTTATGATTCACAGGGCATGAGACAAAGTACTCATAAGAGTCTTGGTTCCATAATGGGAATTAATTAGCCCCAGAATATGTATACTGCTCTTGTCCTGCCTAATGAATCTAAACAAAACAGCCTGAAAGGATCAATCTGTTTCCAAGTAATTCAAGTACATCCCAGAACAGATATCAAGCATATTTGTAGTAATATAAAAATATGCAGCACTCAGCAAAGTAAAATTCACAATATATGGTACCCAATAAAAAACTAACAGGCATGATTTACAATGAAATGGATGAAGCTAGAGGGTATTATGCTAAATTAAATAAGTCATATACGGAAAGGCAAATACCATATGATTTCATTTGTATGTGGAATCTTAAAAAATGAAACAAATAAATAAACAAAAAAAAGAAACTAAGAACAAACTAGTGGTTGGCAGAGTGCAGGGGGTGTGGAATAACAAGTAAATGGGTGAAGGGGCGTGGGAGGTACAGGTTTCCAGTTTTGGAATGAATAAGTCACAATGATGAAAGGTACAGCATAGGGAACACGGTCAATGACATTTTAATAGTGTTGTAAGGTAACAGATTGTACCTACACTTGAGGTGAATTCAACATAGCATAACTTATAGAGTTATCAAATCATTGTGGTGTAAACCTGAAATTAATATAACACTATGTGTCAATTATACTTCAATTTAAAAAATTAACAGGCATGCAAAAACGTAGGAAAATACAGTCCATGAAGAGGAGATAAATCATAATAAACTCACCAAGAATTGACAAAAAGGTTAGAATTAGCAAAAAAAAATCATTAGAACAGTCATTTTAACTGCATTCCAATTTTTAAAAGTTAAATAAAGACATGGAAGATCTTTTATAAATACCCAAATCAAACCTAGAGATAAAAACTACAACATCTGAGATGAAAAAATACGCAGAATGGGGTTAGCAGCAGATTATACTTTGTAGTAGAAAAAATTAATTCAAATCAAATATAATTAATTAATTAATTAAAATTATTATTAAATTATAATTAAATAATTAAATAAATTATAATTGATATGATTAAATATTATAATTAAATTAATTATTAAATAAATTATGATTATTAAAATTAAATATCAATTAAATTTTAATTAGTTAATTCAAATCAGATAAAAAGCTTCTGCACAGCAAAAGAAACAGTCAACAAAACTGAAAGACAACCTACAGAATGGGAGAAGATATTTGCAAATGACATATCAGATAAAGGGCTAGTATCCAGTATCTATAAGGAACTTATGAAACTCAACACCCAAGAAACAAACAATCCAATCATGAAATGGGCAAAAGACATGAACAGATATTTCACCAAAGAAGACATACACATGGGCAACAAGCACATGAGAAAATGCTCCACATCACTTGCCATCAGGGAAATACAAATCAAAACCACAATGAGATACCACCTCACACCAGTGAGAATGGGGAAAATTAACAAGACAGGAAACAACAACTGTTGGAGAGAATGTAGAGAAAGGGCAACCCCCTTGCACTGTTGGTGGGAATGTGAACTGGTACAGCCACTCTGGGAAACTGAGTGGAGGTTCCTCCAAGAGTTAAAAATAGAGCTATCCTGTGTCCCAGCAATTGCACTGCTGGGGATTTACCCCAAAGATACAGATGCAGTGAAAGGCGGAGATACCTGCACCGCAATGTTTATAGCAATGTCCACAATAGGCAAACTGTGGAAGGAGCCTCGGTATCCATTGAAAGATGAATGGATAAAGAAGATGTGGTCTATGTATACAATGGAATATTACTGAGCCATTAGAAATGATGAATGCCCACCATTTGCTTCGATGTGGATGGTATTGGAGGGTATTATGCTGAGTGAAGTAAGTCAATCGGAGAAGGACAATCATTATATGGTTTCATTCATATGGGAAATATAAAAAATAGTGAAAGGGATCATAGGGCACAGGAGAGAAAATGAGTGGGAAAAATCAGAAAGGGTTACAAAACATGAGAGACTACTAACTCTAGGAAATGAAAAAGGGGTAGTGGAAGGGGAGGTCAGCGGGGGGATGGGGTGACAGGGTGATGGGCACTGAAGGGGGCACTTGAGGGGATGAGCACTGGTGTTATACTATATGTTGGCAAATCAAACTCCAATAAAAAATATACAAAAAAAAATTTTTAATTAAATTAAAAATTCTCCCCTTTGAAAGATGCTGATAAAAAAAATAAAAGGACATTTACTAGAAGAAAACATCTGCAAATAGTATATCTAATAAGGACTTGTATCCAGAATATTAATATATAACGAAATCTCAAAACTATAATTTAAAAAAATTACAGAAAAAAATAAAAAAATAGAAAAATTACAGAACCCAAATTTTTAAATGGTTTAAATTTAAATGGGTTTAAGTGGATTATATTTTAATTTTTAAAAATTTTAATATATCACCAAATAAAACATATAAATAGCAAATCAACTCATGAAAATACGCTCAACATCATTAATCATTAAGTAAAATGCAAACTAATATCATGATGAGATACCACTACACAGTTACTGTAATGGCTAGATTAAAAAGTATACCAAATGTTGACCAGAATTTGAAGCAAGTAAAGCTCTCATGCACTGCAGTGGGAATATAAATGGTACAGCCACATTGGAAAAGATTTTAGTAATTTCTCAAAAAGTTAAACATATATCTCCCATATGACCCAGCCTTTCTATGTATAGGTATTTACCCAAGAAAAGCAAAAACATATGTCCATGCAAAGATTTGCATGTGAATGCTAATAACAGCATTAGTTATAATAGCCAAAAACTAGAAACAACACAAATGTTTATTAAGATGTGAATGGATTTTTTAGAAAGTGGTATATGGAATACTACTCAATAATAGAAAGGAATGAGCTACTACAATATGCAATACAGCTCAGTCTCAGAATAATAATGCTGACTGAAAAAAAAAGTTGAACAAAAAGGAATACCTATAAAACTCTAGAAAATGAAAATTAGGGATCCCTGGGTGGCGCAGCAGTTTAGCGCCTGCCTTTGGCCCAGGGCGCGATCCTGGAGACCCGGGATCGAATCCCATGTCAGGCTCCCGGTGCATGGAGCCTGCTTCTCCCTCTGCCTGTGTCTCTGCCTCTCTCTCTCTCTCTCTGTGCGACTATCATAAATAAAATTAAAAAAAAAAAAGAAAATGAAAATTAATGTATAGTGGTAGAAAACAGATCAGTAGCTGCTGGATAGGGGTTTTATAGTAGATAAGGATAGGAAGGAAAGATTATAAAATGGCACAAGGAAACTTGAAGGTAATGAATGTTTACTGTCTTGATTTTGGTGATAGTTTAAATATATATATATATATATCAGATGTCAAAATGTATCAAACTCTATACTTTTTAAAATGTAGTTTATCATATGTAAATTTTTATCATATGTAAATTATACCTCCATAAAGTTTGTTTTTTAAAGTTTTAAAATTAAATATAACCATATCTTGTAATCAGAGGTTTTACCACCCAAGAATACCTATAAAACACTAGGAAATTCTAAATGTATTCAAACAATAAAATGTTGCTTTATGTCAGAGGGGTTTTTTCTTCTAAGAGGTGTTTTATTATATCTATTTATATGCATCTTATTTTTATTGAAGTATAATTAACATATAGTGGTATACTAGCTTCAGGTGTACAATACGATTCAAGAGTTCTATACGTTATTCAGTGCTCATCAAGAGAAGTGTACTCTTAATCCCCTTTGTCTATTTCACTCATCCCCTCCCCACCCACTTCCTCTCTGGGAACCACCAGTTTGTTCCTGTATTTAAGAGTCTGGCTTTTTGCTTTTTTTTTTTTTTTTCATTTGTTTGGTTTCTTAAATTCCACAAGTGAAATTGTATATTTGTCTTTTTCTGACTGAATTATTGCCCGTAGCATTATACTCTTTAGGTCCACCCATGTCATTACAAATGGCAAGTTCTCATTCTTTTTTTACAGCTGAATAATATTCCTCTATCTATCATCTATCTATCTATCTATCTATCTATCTATCTATCTACCAATCTATCTATACACACACACACACACACACACAATCTCCATTTATCTATTGGTGGACACTTGAGTTGCTTCCATATCTTGGGTATTGTACATAATGCTGCAATAAACAGAGGTGCATATATCTTTTTCAATTAGTAGTTTCTTCTTCTTTGGGCAAATAACCAGCAGTGGAATTACTGGATCATACAGTAATTCTATTTTAAATTTTTTGAGGAACCTCCATACTCTTTTCCACAGAGGCTACACCAATTTGCATTCTTACCAACAGCACACAAGGGTTCCTTTTTCTCCACATCCTTGTCATTTTTTGTCTTTTTGGTTTTGGGGCATTTTTTCCCCAATGATTTTATTTACTTATTTATTTAAGCAACAGCACAAACAGGGGAGTAAGGGGCAGAAGTAGAGAGAGAAGCAGGCTCCCCGTTGAGCAAGGAGCCTGATGCAGAGTTCAATTCCAGGACCCTGAGACCATGATCTGAGCCAAAGGCAGACACTTAACTAACTGAACCATCCAGGCACCCCTGTCTTTTTTATTTTAGTTATTCTGACAGGTGTAAGGTGATATCTCATTGTGGTTTTTGAATTGCATTTCCATGATAATTAGTGATACTGTGAAGATCTTTTCATGTGTCTGTTGACGACTTGTATGTCTTTGGGAAAATATCTATTCAGCTCGCCTGCCCAGTTTTAATCACATTATTTGGGGGTTTTTTGGTGTTGGGCTATGTAAATTCTTTATATATTTTGGATATTAAACCCTTATCAGATATATCATTTACAAATCTCTTCTCTCATTCGGTAGGCTGCCTCTTCGATGGTTTCCTTCACTGTGCAGATGTTTTTTTTTTTAATAAAGATTAAATAATACACAATAAATTTAACTTTGTTTCCATTATTATTTAGTTTTGTAGCCTAAAATGTGTTTTATCTTGTACCTCTTCCATGAAGAATTTCGGTGAGTTTTGAATCAATTGTTTAAAATGTGAAAAGAGAGGGAGGGGCAAGATGGCGGAAGAGTAGGGTCCCCAAGTCACCTGTCCCCACCAAATTACCTAGAGAACCTTCAAATCATCCTGAAAATCTATGAATTCGGCCTGAGATTTAAAGAGAGACCAGCTGGAATGCTACAGTGAGAAGAGTTCACGCTTCTATCACGGTAGGAAGACGGAAAACAAAACAAAACAAAAAAAAAAGGCATCCAAGGGGGAGGGGCCCCACGAGGAGCCGGGCTAAGGCCGGGGCGAGTGTCCCCAGAATTCATTTGGGGAATATAAATAATAGTGAAAGGGAATATAAGGGAAGGGAGAAGAAATGTGTGGGAAATATCAGAAAGGGAGACAGAACGTAAAGACTGCTAACTCTGGGAAACGAACTGGGGGTGGTGGAAGGGGAAGAGGGCGGGGGGTGGGAGTGAATGGGTGACGGCACTGGGGGTTATTCTGTATGTTAGTAAATTGAACACCAATAAAAAATTTATTATTAAAAATAATAATAAATAAATAAATAAATAAATAAATAAATAAACAAACAAACAAACAAATGGAAAATGCAAAAAAAAAAAAAGGAAAGCACCGTCCAGGAGAAGCAGGAGCTTCACAAATCTTCCTGGAAGGAAACGCGCCTGCAGGGAGTTAGAGCAGGATCCCAAGAGGGGCGGGGAAGCCCTCAGGCTCCCGGAGACACTAACAGACACCTGGGCCCCGGGGAGAGTGGCCGAGCTCCCTAAGGGCTGCAGCGCGCACGCGCACGGCTGGACCCGGGAGCAGCTCAGAGGGGCTCGGGCGGCGGCTCCTCAGAGAGGGGGCTGCGCAGCCAGGAGTGCAATTCCAACAGCGCAGGCCCAGGACCACTGAGCACCGGGGACACAACCCAGAATCCGACCTCCTCCTGGGACAGGCATTGGCCAGGAGGGCACAGGACAGCAAGGACGCTCCTGCCCCGATATAAACAAATCAGAGGCCCCACCAACGGAGCATCCAGGCCCCTGCAGACGGAGAACTCTTTAGTTACTGCGGGAGCTGAATCAAGGGCTCCAGAGCTGGCCGCAGCCACTGGGGTTGTTCCTCCTGGGGCCTCAGGTGGTAAACAACCCCCACTGAGCCTCACAGTGCCCTCACAGGATAAACAGGATCAACATTACTCACTGAGCCCTGCACCAGGCAGGAGGCAGAGCAGCTCACCCAAGTGCTAACACCTGAAAATCAGCACAACAGACCCCTCCCCCAGAAGACCAGCTAGACGGAGAAGTTCCAGGGGAAGTCAAGGAACTTAAAGTATACAGAAGCAGAAGATACTCCCCCGTGTTTTTTTTAATAAATTAATTTTTATTGGTGTTCAATTTACCACAGAGTTACAAAATTTGGATTACAATTCAATGTCAGAAAGCCTATTCAGAAGCACTATTATACAGCTACTGGTGGCTCTAGAAAAAAGCATAAAGGACTCAAGAGACATCATGACTGCAGAATTTAGATATAATCAGGCAGAAATGAAAAATCAATTGAATGACATGCAATCCAAACTAGAAGTCCTAACGATGAGGGTTAACGAGGTGGAAGAACGAGTGAGTGACATAGAAGACAAGTTGATGGCAAAGAGGGAAACTGAGGAAAAAAGAGACAGACAATTAAAAGACCATGAACACAGATTAAGGGAAATAAGTGACAGCCTGAGGAAGAAAAACCTACGTTTAATTGGGGTTCCCGAGGGCGCCGAAAGGGCCAGAGGGCCAGAATATGTACTTGAACAAATCATAACTAAAAACTTTCCTAATCTGGGAAGGGAAACAGGCATTCAGATCCAGGAAATAGAGAGATCCCCCCCTAAAATCAATAAAAACTGTTCAACACCTCGACATTTAATAGTTAAGCTTGCAAATTCCAAAGATAAAGACAAGATCCTTAAAGCAGCAAGAGACAAGAAATCCCTGACTTTTATGGGGAGGATTACTAGGGTAACAGCAGGCCTCTCCACAGAGACCTGGCAGGCCAGAAAGGGCTGGAAGGATATTCAGGGTCCTAAATGAGAAGAACATGCAACCAAGAATACTCTATCCAGCAGGGCTCTCATTCAGAATAGAAGGAGAGATAAAGAGCTTCCAAAACAGGCAGGAACTGTAAAAATATGTTACCTCCAAACCAGCTCTGCAAGAAATTTTAAGGGGGACTCTTAAAATTCCACCTTAAGAAGAAGCTCAGTGGAACAATCCACAAAAACAAGGACTGAATAGATATCATGATGACACTAAACTCCTATCTTTCAATAGTAACTCTGAACGTGAACGGGCTTAAATGACCCCATCAAAAGTCGCAGGGTTTCAGACTGGATAAAAAAGCAGGACCCATCTATTTGCTGTCTAAAAGAGACTCATTTTAGACAGAAGGACACCTACAGCCTGAGAATAAAAGGTTGGAGAACCATTTACCATTCAAATGGTCCTCAAAAGAAAGCAGGGGTAGCCATCCTTATATGAGATAAACTAAAATTTACCACGAAGACTAGTGAGAGATGAAGAGGGACACTATCTCATACTTAAAGGATCTATCCAACAAGAGGACTTAACAATCCTCAATATACATGCCCCGAATGTGGGAGCTGCCAAATATATCAATCAATTAATAACCAAAGTTAAGACATACTTAGATAATAAAACTCTTATACTTGGTGACTTCAATCTAGCACTTTCTACACTCAATAGGTCTTCTAAACACAACATCTCCAAAGAAACGAGAGCTTTAAATGATACACTGGACCAGATGGATTTCACAGATATATACAGAACTTTACATCCAAACTCAACTGAATATACATTCTTCTCAAGTGCACATGGAACTTTCTCCAGAATAGACCACATATTGGGTCACAAATCGGGTCTGAACTGATACCAAAAGACTGGGATCGTCCCCTGCATATTCTCAGACCATAATGCCTTGAAATTAGAACTAAATCACAGCAAGAAGTTTGGAAGGACTTCAAACACGTGGAGCTTAAGGACCATCCTGCTAAAAGATGAAAGGGTCAACCAGGAAATTAAGGAAGAATTAAAAAGATTCATGGAAACTAATGAGAATGAGGATACGACCATTCAAAATCTTTGGGATGCAGCAAAAGCAGTCCTGAGGGGGAAATACATCGCAATACAAGCAGCCATCCAAAAACTGGAAAGAACTCAAATACAAAAGCTAAACTTACACCTAAAGGAGCTAGAGAAAAAACAGCAAATAGGTCCTACACCCAGCAGAAGAAGAGAGTTAATAAAGAATCGAGCAGAACTCAACGAAATTGAGACCAGAAGAACTGTGGAACAGATCAACAAAACCAGGAGTTGGTTCTTTGAAAGAATTAATAAGATAGATAAACCATTAGCCAGCCTTATTAAGAAGAAGAGAGAGAAGACTCAAATTAATAAAATCATAAATGAGAAAGGAGAGATCACTACCCACACCAAGGAAATACAAACAATTTTAAAAACATATTATGAACAGCTATACGCCAATAAATTAGGCAATCTAGACGAAATGGACATATTTCTGAAAAGCCACAAACTACCAAACTGGAACAGGAAGATATAGAAAACCTGAACAGGTCAATAACCAGGGAGGAAATTGAAGCAGTCATCAAAAACCTCCCAAGAAAAAAAAAAAAAAAAAAAAAAACTCCCAAGACACAAAAGTCCAGGGCCAGATGGCTTCCCTGGGGAATTCTATCAAACGTTTAAAGAAGAAATCATACCTATTCTACTAAAGCTGTTTGGAAAGATAGAAAGAGATGGAGTACTTCCAAATTTGGTCTATGAGGCCAGCATCACCTTAATTCCAAAACCAGACAAAGACCCCACCAAAAAGGAGAATTATAGACCAATATCCCTGATGAACATGGATGCAAAAATTCTCAACAAGATACTAGTCAATAGAATCCAACAGTAGATTAAGAAAATTATTCACCATGACCAAGTAGGATTTATTCCCGGGACGCAAGGCTGGTTCAACATTCGTAAAACAATCAATGTGATTCATCATATCAGCAAGAGAAAAACCAAGAACCATATGATCCCTTCATTAGATGCAGAGAAAGCATTTGACAAAATACAGCATCCATTCCTGATCAAAACTCTTCAGAGTGTAGGGATAGAGGGAACATTCCTCAACATCTTAAAAGCCATTTACGAAAAGCCCACAGCAAATATCATTCTCAATGGGGAAGCGCTGGGAGCCTTTCCCCTAAGATCAGGAACAAGACAGGGATGTCCACTCTCACCACTGCTGTTCAACATAGTACTGGAAGTCCTAGCCTCAGCAGTCAGACAACAAAAAGACATTAAAGGCATTCAAAGTGGCAAAGAAGAAGTCAAACTCTCCCTCTTCGCCGATGACATGATACTCTACATAGAAAACCCAAAAGTCTCCACCCCAAGAGCGCTAGAACTCATACGGCAATTTGGCAGTATGGCAGGATACAAAATCAATGCCCAGAAGTCAGTGGCATTTCTATACACTAACAATGAGACTGAAGAAAGAGAAATTAAGGAGTCAATCCCATTTACAATTGCACCCAAAAGCATAAGATACCTAGGAATAAACCTAACCAAAGAGGTAAAGGATCTATACCCTAAAAACTATAGAACACTTCTGAAAGAAATTGAGGAAGTCACAAAGAGATGGAAAAATATTCCATGCTCATGGATTGGCAGAATTAATATTGTGAAAATGTCAATGTTACCCAGGGCAATTTACATGTTTAATGCAATCCCTAAGAAAATACCATGGACTTTCTTCAGAGAGTTAGAACAAATCATTTTAAAATTTGTGTGGAATCAGAAAAGACCCCGAATAACCAAGGGAATTTTAAAAAAGAAAACCAGAGCTGGGGGCATCACAATGCCAGATTTCAGGTTGTACTACAAAGCTGTGGTCATCAAGACAGTGTGGTACTGGCAGAAAAACAGAGAGATCAATGGAACAGAATAGAGAATCCAGAAGTGGACCCTTAACTTTATGGTCAACTAATATTCGATAAAGGAGGAAAGACTATCCATTGGAAGAAAGTCTCTTCAATAAATGGTGCTGGGAAAATTGGACATCCACACGCAGAAAAATGAAACTAGACCACTCTCTTTCACCAAACACAAAGATAAACTCAAAATGGATGAAAGATCTAAATGTGAGACAAGATTCCATCAAAATCCTAGAGGAGAACACAGGCAACACCCTTTTTGAACTCGGCCACAGTAACTTCTTGCAAGATACATCCATGAAGGCAAGAGAAACAAAAGCAAAAATGAACTATTGGGACTTCATCAAGATAAGAAGCTTTTGCACAGCAAAGGATACAGTCAACAAAACTAAAAGACAACCTACAGAATGGGAGAAGATATTTGCAAATGACATATCAGATAAAGGGCTAGTTTCCAAGATCTATAAAGAACTTCTTAAACTCAACAGCAGAGACAAACAATCCAGTCATGAAATGGGCAAAAGACATGAACAGAAATCTCACAGAGGAAGACATAGACATGGCCAACATGCACATGAGAAAATGCTCTACATCACTTGCCATCAGGGAAATACAAATGAAAACCACAATGAGATACCACCTCACACCAGTGAGAATGGGGAAAATTAACAAGGCAGGAAACCACAAATGTTGGAGAGGATATGGAGAAAGGGGAACCCTCCTGCACTGTTGGTGGGAACGTGAACTGGTGCAGCCACTCTGGAAAACTGTGGGGAGGTTCCTCCAAGAGTTAAAAATAGAGCTACCCTGTGTCCCAGCAATTGCACTGCTGGGGATTTACCCCAAAGATACAGATGCAATGAAACGCCGGGACACCTGCACCCCGATGTTTATAGCAGCAATGGCCACAATAGCCAAAATGTGGAAGGAGCCTTGGTGTCCATCGAAAGATGAATGGATAAAGAAGATGTGGTTTATGTATACAATGGAATATTACTCAGCCATTAGAAGTGACAAATACCCACCATTTGCTTCAACGTGGATGGAACTGGAGGATATTATGCTGAGTGAAATAAGTCAATCGGAGAAGGACAAACATTATATGTTCTCATTCATTTGGGGAATATAAGTAATAGTGAAAGGGAATAGAAGGGAAGGGAGAAGTAATGTGTGGGAAATATCAGAAAGGGAGACAGAACATAAAGACTCCTAACTCTGGGAAACGAACTAGGGGTGGTGGAAGGGGAGGTGGGCGGGGGGTGGGGGTGAATGGGTGACGGGCACTGAGTGGGGCTCTTGACGGGATGAGCACTGGGTGTTATTCTGTATGTTGGCAAATTGAACACCAATAAAAAATAAATTTATTATTTAAAAAAAGTAAAATGTGAAAAGATAATGGTGGAATACTGGATGATATAAGAATTCTCTTTTTATTTTTTTAAAAAGATTTTATTTATTTGAGAGACGGGGGGTGGGGAAAGAATGCACAAGGCGGGGGAGGGGCCGCAGGAGGGTTGAAGCAGGCTCCCCGCTGAGCAGGGAGCCCAGTGACACTGGGGCTCAACCCATCCCAGGACCTGAGATCATGACCTGAACCAAAAGGAGATGCTTAACCAACTGAGCCACCCAGGAAACCCTATTTATAATTTTTTTGGGAACCTCCATAGTATTTCCCACAGTGGCTGCACTGAGAAACATATAAAATTGTTGAATCATTATATTGTACACCTGAAACTAATATAACAATGTATGTTAATTATACCTGAATTTAAAAATGTGAAAAGGCAGCATGCTCAAAGCCAAGAAGATGAAATAGCAACAAAATGTTTGCATAATTGTTTCCCAGAACTGAGTATCATTATTTAGTAAGTGCATCAACAATGGGCTTCTTTTATTTTTAGATTTATATGTTTTGTGAAGTATCTTTTTCCAGCTCTGAGTCACTTGAATCAAGTAAAAAAAATAAACAGAACTTAGAATCAGACCTTCAAATAGCTGTATCATAAACCAATATTTTGTTTAAACAAAGCACATTGAATGTCTGTGTTCTCATCAAAATGAGAGCAGAGGAAAAAAAATGAGAGCAAATGTTATTATACCATTTACAAATATTAAAATTAATTTTAAAGTGTTCATCTTATATCTTTATTTCTATTTTTATAGAAATGAATGTCTTATATAATATTAGTACAGTTAATACATTATTTATAAATAAATATACATGTATTAGGGGTGATCAAAATTTTTAGTGGTAAGGGAGAATGATCAAAAAAGTTAGGAAATGTGTTGCTTAAAGAAGGATGAAGGGAATCCTTTTTTACTAGCTAGTATATGTTATCGTGATTCTGCTTGCATATATTTATAATGTATGTTAATTAGGAAAGAATAAATCATTCTGATGATTGTAATGCAGTTGCTCTGATGCAAGTAGGGCAGCATAGTGAATAGGGATTTGTGATCCTATAAAGTACATTCCAAAGTGAACTCTATTAACTAATTGTAACCAAGACAGTAACAATTTCTGAGATAGATCAATCTTTTTTTATTATTTTTTGTAAATTTTTTAATTGGAGTTCAATTTGCCAACATATAGTATAACACATAGTGCTCATCCCATCAAGTGTGAGGTGGACCAATCTTAAGCACTGTCAAAATTCATACTTATTATATGTATGGGTTTCCAAAACACAGTGAAGCACAGGCCTTAAAAGGTGGCAAAATCCACCCCCCTTTGGGAAAAAAAAAACACTATTTGAAAATTTAAAGGTAACAGAGTGGATTTCAGAGCACAGAAATGTGAGACCAAAACTGATTATGTGGTAAGTCTGTACACTTCACAAAAAAAAGAAAAAAAGGAAAAGATTCCATGAAAAGAAAGCTCCCAGAAATGCAGGATTTCCCTAAACCTCCTGGTTTGGATCTAGCCACCTATGCATAAAGGCACCAACTGATAACATTTTTTGGTTGGTAACAGCTGAGTGAACATGCAACACTGCTTATAGTCCTTAATATGTTTCCACTGGATACTGCGTTGGTTATTTTATCAACTGTCCCTTTCAATTTTAGGGTGATGTCCCTGCAAGAAAATAACTCTAAATATTTTATTAAAATGTACCTGGTTTTAGATATCTAATAAGTCCATTCAAACAAATTTAAGGTAGATTCAAACTGCAAAACTGCTAAATCTGGTTTCTCAGTCTTTCGAAGTTTTCTTTGGATACAGACTTGTACTCCCCCCCCATCTGCCCTCCCTCCACCCCCACCCCCTGCCCCCGCCAAGCCTCTTCTGGTTCCTGGATTAAATCATGTTAATGTATCTGGCCCAAAGATTTTTCTGTGAGACTTCCCTCTGCTGTCCTGGTAGTTACCTTTGCATGTCTGTGTGGTTTCAGGCCTTCAAAATCCTACTTCATTCCTCTGACCTGAAGCTCTATATTCTGCACTGTTTACAGAATAGTCACTGGTTAGGAGGGCCAGCTACTTGCTAAGTGCTATGCTAACTGGCTAAGGATAAAATCATGCATAGCCCTGCCCAAAAGCAGTTCACAGTCTATTGAAAGAAATACTTAAATAGGGGTTCCCTGGGTGGCTCAGCGGTTTAGCGCCTGCCTTTGGCCCAGGGCACGGTCCTGGGGTCCAGGGATCGAGTCCCGCGTCAGGCTCCCTGCATGGAGCCTGCATCTCCCTCTACCTGTGTCTCTGCCTCTCTTTCTCTCTATGTCTATCATGAATAAATAAAAACAAAATCTAAAAAAAAAAAATACTTAAATAGATCCTCATAAAAGAACATGGTGATCAAAGAAATATATTCACAAAGTATTATGAGAATACCAAGGTGGGACACCTACTCCAGCTTGGGGAAAGGGAAAGGGAACTAGAAAAAGATACCAGCGATAGCACGTGAACTGGTTTTAAGTACTGTGTACCAGTTGGTTAATGAAATAGAGCACAGAGCATTAAAGCAACATGGTATGGGCAAGCAGTACAGCAATACTGGATAGTAAACAGTAAGGGAAGGTGTGGAAGAAACAGGGGGTGGGGATCCTATTATGCAAGAGGAAGAGTTTGATGTACTATGCTCAGAAACATGGATAATTAGCCTTTGACAACAGGAAGCATTTAAGAGTTTTAGGTAAGGCAAAAGCTTGTTAGACCACTCTGACAGTTATGTAGAATATAGGTTTGAGAAGGCTGTGATATAAATCCAGGGGGCAGATGATGAGAGCCCAAAGGAGAAGGCAGTGGTAGTAGAGATGGGAAGGGGCATATTGAAAGCATAACACTCAGGTAAAACCTGCATAACCCATGAATGTTCTGTAACACAGAACAGCCTCTTCTACTAGGACTTTGGGTTCTGGTGTGCTAGATTTCTAATTAAGAGCATTATTGCTTAGAATAGTGCCTCTAAGCACTAGATCTGTGGCCAGACTGCCTGACTCCCAATCAGAGCTTCACCACTTTTTTAGCTCTGTGACCTTGGTTAAGTTATTTGACCTCCCTGAATCTCAGTTTCCCCATTTGTAAAAGTAGTGATTAATAATAGGAGCTCTTGCCTAAGGCTGTGAGGATTCCAGTGTACATCATAAGTAAAGGACATAGCATAGTGCCCAGTCTAGAATAAGCAGCCAATTTGGTAGCTGTTTAATTTTAATTATTATTAATCATATGCTTTGAAAACGATACAAGCATATGGCTGTTTTGACATCTTACTATGATATTTGAGAAATCTGATCAGTAGTCTTTCCCAGATGGAAAGTCACCATAGCACTTTGCATGGAGGTAGGCTGACAGGCATAAATATTAAGCAAATGTTAGTAACTGGATATGATCAGTTTAAAATATATTTATTTACACACTGTTCCAGACAGGATTTAAAATGACTTAAAAGGATACATATAACAAAACAAAATAGCATAATTTTAAAAATAGGATCAAAAGAAGAAAAACAAGAGTGGTGATAAAGTAGACAATCAGAATCAAGGCTCCAAACCCAAAGGGCAACTGAGGCTTCCCAATGGTCCACTAGAGTCCAGACCCCCACAATTGCAGACAATGTGCCTAGGCCTCCCTACACTGGGGTCCATCCTCAAAAGTGTTTTGGTAGCCAAGTTGTTATTTTCCCCTAACAATGAGAAATTTATAACTACCTCTCAAGATCTGGGGTTTGCACTAGGTTCTTTGGCCCCTGACAATCGTTTTTCAATTTTTTTAAATTTTTTTTTATTTATTTATGATAGTCACAGAGAGAGAGAGAGAGAGAGGCAGAGACACAGGCAGAGGGAGAAGCAGGCTCCATGCACCGAGAGCCCGATGTGGGATTCGATCCCGGGTCTCCAGGATCGCACCCTGGGCCAAAGGCAGGCGCTAAACCGCTGCGCCACCCAGGGATCCCGACAATGGTTTTTCAAAACAGGTTCTACAAAAGTAGAGTTTGCATATACTGAGGCATTAGCAGTTTTAGATACCTTAAAGATATCCACCAATTGATGAAGACGAAGAAAGAGGAGGAGAAGAAAGCAACTTATATTTCTATAATGCTTACTGTGTACCAGGCACTTTTTCTAAGCACTTCATATAGATGAGGTAGTCCTCATGATCATATTGTGAGGCAGATACTATATTCTCATGTTTTACAAGTGAAGAAAGGGAGGCACACCCTGATCAAATAAATAACTTGCCCATGGTCATACATCCTGTAAGTGGCAATCTAGCCTTTGAACCCGGGCAGGCTGGTTCTAGAGTTTGAGCTCTTAACTGCTATGCTATTCAGTCTCTTCTTTTTTCTGATAATATTGCTAATACATGGTAATATTTGGAAAAGGGGCACCTTACCCTCAGTAACTGTAGTTTTTTAAAAAGTCCTCAGTAACAGTGAACATTTGAGAGGCCCTCAGTCAGGCTTACTATTTCAGCCCTCTGACCTCCCCTCATCCAGGATATCTGTTCTAAAGGACAGTAGGAGCATATGGGGGATGTAACTAAAATATAATCTCTTTTGTTAGTTCTGAGAATCATAGTTGGGGACAACTTCCTCCAGACTGAAACCACGTGGTTACCTTTCAATACCACCAAATTCTGTTCATAAATGGTTTGAAGAAATTCCCACTTAAACATAATACATACTTCTCTAAAGTAAGGCCCAGGGGGAAGCTGGGTGTCTTAATATATATATTTCTCCTGCAGAGTGGTTTTTTGGATAGAGAAATATGGTCTTATTTTCATGATTTCACACTTTTTTCATGCTCCTCCGCAACTCCAGACATCTTAAACCTACCATGAATCCTCGAAGAAAGATCTCCATAAACATGGGGCATAGAATAAGTCTATATAAAAGATCATAAAAACGAGACCATGTGTCCAAATACCACCCTTGGCAACAGGAGAAATGCATATATATGTCAAATACCATTTGGCTTTCCAGCTTGCAAGACCTATACTTAAAGCTACCTCTCACATAAGCCAGGAAGGTTCACAAGAGCCCCATGAGGTTGATGGGGTTTGGGATATGACCAGTTCATCCTCTTCTCTGCCAAAGTCCCTTTCCTTAACAGCCCAAAAGCTTAAAAAGATCAAAAATCCCCAACTGAAAAAATATATACTGTTTTAAAATCCAGCTCATTCATATGCATAAAACAATTTTTTAGGTCTGGTAAGAGCTGATACCTTGTCATTTTTCAAGAAGTCTCATGGCTGTGTGCAACACCACTATCTTTCCTTAGTCAACAAGCTTTTATAAACCATCACCCTTGCATAGGAGACCCTCTCCTACCAGGATCACAGATGGTGGGGATTTCTAAACTGAATTCTCACTAATCATCTAGTTCTTTCTTGCAGGCCATGTCACCTAAAAATCACCCACGCAGTTCCCTTAGATGAGATATCATGATGGTTTGTGACAAATCCAGCCCATGTTCACACCTAACTGTGATTTCATGCATTTGGTTTCTTTTTTGATTTTAGGAGAGCTGTGATCTAGCTATGGCTACAGAAACCTTAAACACAATCAAATGACCTATGATTGAACTTAAATTTTTCTGTATGTGTAGCAGATAATCTTAAGGTTTATTTAAAGCCTATAAGACATCAAATAAATGCTAATTTCTTTCAAATAAAATATCAGTAAATATATACATAATATATATATACATAGAAGAGTAGGTATAGATTGGAGAATACAAAATAAAGGTAAAAATATGAACGTACTACAAGCCTTCTTTCCCTTCTAAACTGCTTAACCATAATTACTTAACACATTACATCAAATCCCTAGAACAAGATTGGTACGTGCATTATCAACATCTGGTCTATAGCTAGAAGAAATATCCTGATATTAAAAACCCCTAAAGCATATAAAAATTAAAACTGCTAAAATGTTCAAATCACACATGTATATATTTGTTTTATCTTCAATTCTGACATACCAAATAAAAGTACCTTAAAAAGTTTTAAGGGGGGAGGTATAAATTTTCCTAATTCAGTTAATATAACTTACAATAAAGTAAGGCACTCGAAATGTCTAGCTGAACTCTCCTCACTCTGCATATGTAAATATTTGACCTTATCATTATTAGTTCTAAATATAACTCATAATCAGTAATCAGCATATGAATGAGGATGCCCTTTCACAAAAATGAATAATCTCCCCCACTAGATAATAAGCTGTATGAGATAAGGGACTTTGTTTTGTTCATCTCTGTACCTTCGATGCCCAGAGCACTGTCTGGCACATAATATGCATACAATAAATATTTGTTGATTAAATGAGCTGGCATCAAAAATATTAAATGTCATTCAGGCACACCTAAGAGCTTATCATCCAGGACTTCCCTTTTGATATCGCTAATTCAAATACCCTTCTGCTTCTTCACTTCTGTTCCTAGACAGTTTGAATTCTATCGTTTCAACTTCACTCTGTCAAGATTTTCAATAACTCCTTTTAATTGTATATATCTTATAAAAAAACATAACCCTAGAAAAGCCCAATTGTGTTTTATGCCTGCACCGGGGCTGCTGAGATCTGCTGGGAAAAAAATCACAGTCTGGTAGGTTATCAATATGAATTCTCAGTCACCAAGCTCACCTCAACACTGCCTGACACTCCAACTATGCTTTCCTGCTCACCACAATAACTATTTTAAACCTTCCTCAAACACTGCAGATCTCCAACCCAAACCTTGCCCCACTTCAACCACTGCTCGAAAGGATGACCTTTCCTGTTACACAACAGAAAAACATAAATGCCCTCAGACAAGTTCCTGCCACCAAATCTGTAAACCTATTTTCCTCTATATTCACTTTTTGTTCTTCCCACCTGTAATGTACTTCCTCTTATTTAAGGGTAAACCCTCTACTTCATTCTGGTTCCTCTCCCATCCAGCAGAAAAACTTTGCCCTGTAAGGGCAAAGAATTTGCTCCATTCATTATCCCTTCCTTCCCATCAGCTTTTAAAAATGATTTAAAAGCCTTAAAAAAAAATTTAGTCCCTGCTAAATTAAAAAAAAAAAAAGCCCATCCCTAGATCTCAACCTTTCCCATACTACACTCTCTCTGTTATTCAGAGTCATATTTCTCCAAGGAATTCTCTATATTCATTATCTATACCTCCTCGTATCCTCAATCATTTCTCAACCTACCAAAGTCTAGCATTCCACCCCAATCACCCCCTGAAATTGCTCTAAGGTCAAGAGGAACCTCCTAAATCCAGTGGATGGCAATCAGGCTTTACCTTCCTAGACCACTCTGGATCTTGAGCACCACATACCATTTTTCATGGAGTCATTCCATTTTGAAAAACTATCCTACTGATATTCTAGTACAGACACAAATATATATCATAGGGATGCTTGGTGTTCGAATAAGAAAAAAAAAGGTATACAATAACACAAACATATCAATAAGAAAGTGATTATGTAAATTATGGTACGTACATATAATGGAATACTAGGTCACTGGTTTTCTTCTGTTTTTTTTTTAATTTTACTTAGTTAACATAGTGTAATATTGGTTTCTGGAATAGAATTCAGTGATTCATCACTTACATACAACCCCAGTGCTCATCATATCAAGTGCCCTCTTTAACACTGATCACCCATCTAGCCCATCACCTACTCACCTCCCTCCCCCAGCCCTCAATTTGTTCTCTATCTTTAAAAACTCTTAAAATCTTTTTTAAAAGGTGGGGGAGGGGCACCTGGGTGGCTCAGTGGGTTAAGCATCTGTCTTCAGCTCAGGTCACGATCCCTAGGTATTGGAATAGAGTCCCACGTTGGGTGGGCTCCCTCCCTCTCCTTCCTTATGCCTCTCCCTCCAATCCCCTGCTCCTGTGCTCACACTCCCTCTCTCAAATAAATAAAATCTTTTTAAAAAAAGAATCTCTTATGGCTTGTTTCCTTCTCTCCTTTTTAACTTTTCCCCTTTCCCATATGTTCACCTGTTTTCTTTTTTTTTTTTTTAAAGATTTTATTTATTTATTCATGAGAGAGACACACACAGAGAGAGAGAGAGGCAGAGACACAGGCAGAGGGAGAAGCAGGCTCCATGCAGGGAGCCCGACGTGGGACTCGATCCCAGGTCTCCAGGATCACGCCCTGGGCTGAAGGCGGCGCTAAACCGCTGAGCCACCAGAGCTGCCCTGTTCACCTGTTTTCTTTCTTAAATTCCATATAGGAGTGAAATTATATGGTATTTGTCTTTCTCTGACTTATTTCTCTTAGCATTATAATATACTCTAGCTCCACCCACATTGTTGCAAATGGCAAGATTTCATTTTTGATGGCTGAGTAATATTCCATTGTGTGTGTGTGTGTGTGTGTGTGTGTGTGTGTCCTTACCCATCTTTATCGACTCATCAGTTAATGGACATTTGGGCTCTCCCTATAGTTTGGCTATTGTTGACAGTGCTTCTATAAACATCAGGATACATGTACAACTTTGAATCTGTATTTTTGTATTCTTTGGATAAATACCTAGTAGGCCAATTGCTGGATCGTAGGGTAGCTCTATTTTTAACTTTTTGAGGACCCTTCATACTGTTTTCTAGAGTGGCCGCACGACTTTGCATTCCCACCAACAGTACAGGAGGGTTCCCCTTTATCCACATCCTCACCAACACCTCTTGTTTCTTGTGTAATTTTAGCCATTCTCACAGGTGTGAGGTAGTAGCTCATCATGGTTTTAATTTGTGTTTCCCTGATCATTAGTGATGTTGAGCATCTTTTCATGTGTCTGTAAACCATCTGGATATCTTCTTTGGAAAAGGATTTATTCATGTCTTCTGCCCATTCCTTAGCTGGATTATTTGTTCCTTGGGTATTGAGTTTGGTAAGTTCTTTATAGATTTTGGATCCTAACTCTTTATCACATATGTCATTTGAAAATATCTTCTCCCATTCTGAGGGCTACTTACTAGTTTTGTTGATTGTTGACTTCACAGAAACTTTTTTTTATCTTGATGAAGTCCCAATAGTTCATTTTTGCTTTTGTTTCCCTTGCCTCCAGGGACATGTCTAATAAGAAGTTGCTATGGCTGAGGTCAAAGAGGTTGCTGCCTGTGTTCTCCTCTAGGATTCTGATTTCCTATCTCACATTTAGATCTTTTGTCCAGCTTGAAATTGTGTATGGTATAAGAAAGTGGTCCAGTTTTATTCTTCTGCAAGTTGCCGTCCCATTTTCCCAACACCATGTGTTGAAGAGACTGTCTTTTTTCCATTGGGTATTCTTTCCTGCTTTGTCAAAGCTTAGTTGACCATATTGTTGTGGGTCCATTTCTGGGTTCTTTATTCTGTTCCATTGATCTATGTGTCTGTTTTTTTGCCAGTACCATACTATCTTGATGACTATGGCTTTGTAAAATAGCTTGAAATCCATTATCATGATGCTTCCAGTTTCTTTTTTCTTTTTCAGAATTGCTTTGGCTATTCAGGGTCTTCTGTGGTTCCATACAAATTTTAGGAGTATTCATTCTAGCTCTGTGAAAAATACTGTCAGTATTTTGATAGGAATGCATTGAATGAGTAGATTACTTTGGGTAGTAGAGACATTTTAACAATGTTTGCTCTTCTACTCCATGAGCATGGAATGCTCTTCCATTTCTTTGTGTCATTTTCAATTTCTTTCATAAGTGTTCTATTGTTTTCAGAGTACAGATCTTTCACGTCTTTAGTCAGGTTTATTCCTAGGTATCTTATAGGTTTTGGTGCAATTGCAAACGGGATTGATTCCTTGATTTCTGTTTCTGCTGCTTCATTATTGGTGTATAGAAATGCAACAGATTTCTGCACATTAATTTTATATACTGCAACTTCTCTGAATTCATGTATTCCAAAAAATTTTTTGTAGAGTCTTTCAGGGTTTCTGCATAGAGTATCATGTTGTCTGAAAATAGTGAAAGTTACATTTCTTCCTTGCCAATTTGGATACTTTTTACTTCTTTTTGTTGTCTGATCGCTGAGGCTAAAGCTTCCAGTACTGTGTCAAATAGTAATGGTGAGAGTGGACATCCTTGTCTTCTTCCTGACAGTAGGGGAAGGCTCTCAGTTTTTCCCCATTGAGATGGGCGATATTAGATGTGGGCCTTTCATTATGGCCTTTATGATACTGAGGTATGTTCCATCTATCCCTACTTTGTTGAGGGTTTTTTAATCAAGAAAGGATGCTGCGTTTTATCAAATGTTTTTCTGCATCTATTGAGAGGGTCATACGATTCTCATCCTTTTATTATTGTGGCATATCACATTGATTGACTTGCAAATACTGAACCACCTCTGCAGTCCAGGAATAAATCCCACCTGATCATGGTAAGTAATTCTTTTAATGTACTGTTGAATTCAATTTGCTAGTATTTTGTTGAGAATTTTTGCATCCATGTTCATCAGGGATGTTGGCCTGCAATTCTCCTTTTTAGTGGGGTCTTTGTCTAGTTTTGGAATCAAGGTAATGCTGGCTTCATAGAATGAGTTTGGAAGTTTTCCTTCCATTTCCATTTTTGGAACAATGTGAGAAGAACAGCTATTAACTCTTCTTTAAATGCCTGGTAGAGGGGGATCCCTGGGTGGCTCAGTGGTTTGGCACCTGCCTTCAGCCCAGAGCGTGATCCTGGAGACCCGGGATCGAGTCCCACATTGGGTTCCCTGCACGGAGCCTGCTTCTCCCTCTGTCTGTGTCTCTGCCTCTCTCTCTCTCTCTGTGTCTCCCATGAATAAATAAATAAAATCTTTGAAAAAAATAAATGCCTGATAGAATTTCTCTGGGAATCCATCTAATCCAGGACTTCTGTGTGTTGGGAGATTTTTTATTACTGATTTAATTTCTTTGCTGGTTATGGGTCTCTTCAAATTTTCTATTTCTTCCCATTTCAGCTTTGGTAGTTTGGTGGTTTCTAGGAATTCGTCCATTTCTTCCAGGTTTCCCAGTTCATTGGCATATATATTTTATAATTTTCTCTCATAATTGTTTACATTTCTCTGGTGTTGGTTGTGATCTCTCCTCTTTCATTCGTGGTTTTATTTATTTGCAACCTTTCTCGTTTCTTTTTGATGTATCAATTTTGTTAATTCTTTTGAAGAACCAGCTCTTAGTTCGTTAATACATTCTATTAGGGTTTTTTTTTGTTTCCATATAATTTATTTTTGCTCTGATCTTTATTATTTCCCTTCTTCTGCTGGCTTTAGGCTTTATTTGCTGTTTCTTTCCTAGCTCCTTTAGGTTTAAGGTTAGTTTGTGTATTTGAGATTTTTCTTGCTTCTTGAGGTAGGCTTGTATTGGTATATACTTTCCTCTTGGGACTGCCTTTGCTGTATTCCAAAGGCTTTGAGCTATCGTGTTTTCATTTTCATTTCCTTCCATGTATTTTTAAATTACCTCTTTAACTTCCTGGTTAACCCATTCATTCTTTAGTAGCATGTTCTTTAATTCCCATGTATTTGATGTCTTCCCAAATTTTTTCTTGTGGTTGACTTCAAGTTTCATAGTGTTGCGGTCTGAAAATATACATAGCATGATCTTGATTTTTTTGTACTTGTTGAGAAATTATTTGTAACCCAGTATTTGATCTCTTCTGGAGAATGTTCCGTGTACACTCAAAAAGAATGTATAATCTGCTGCTATAGGATGAAATGTTCTGAAAATATCGATTAAGTGCATTTGGTCCAGTGTGTCATTCAAAGCCATTGTTTCCTTGATTTTTTTCCTTAGATGATCTGTCCATTGATGTAAATACATTGTTAAAAACCTCTATTATTATTATATTATTATCAATGAGTTTCTTTGTTATTAATTGATTTATATATTTTGGATGCTTCCATGTTGGAGGCATAAATATTTACAATTGTTAGATCTTCTTGATGGATAGATCCTTTAACTATAATACCCTTCTTCATCTTTTATTATGGTCTTTGTTTTAATATCTAGCTTGTCTGATATAAGTATGGCTACTCTTTCTTTTGATGTCCATTAGCATGATAAATGGTTCTCCATCCCATCACTTTCAATATGCAGATGTCTTTAGGTCTATAATGAGTCTCTTGGAGGCAGCATATAAATGGATCTTGTTTCTTGCCCATTCTGATCCCCTATCTATGTCTTTTGAATGGAACATTTCATCCATTCACATTCAGAGTGATTACTGAAAGATATAATTTTAGTGCCATCGTGTTACCTGTAAAGTTGATATTTCTAGTAATGTTCTCTGGTCATTTGTAGTCTTTGGTGCTTTTGGTGTTTTTTTTCTCCACTCAAAGAATCCCCCCTAAAATTCCTTTCAGGGCTGGTTTAGTGATCACTAACTCCTTCAGTTTTTGTTTGTTCAGGAAACTCTATTTCTCCTTCTATTCTGAATAACACCCTTGGTGGATAAAGAATTCTTTCCTGCATATTTTTCCCATTCAGCATGTTGAATATTTCCTGCCACTCTTTCCTGGACTGGTAAGTTTCTGTGGATAGATCTGCTATGAACTGTTCTGTTTTCCCTTGTAGGTTAAGGACTTTTTTTTTCCTTGCTGCTTTTAGGAATCCTTCCTTGTGTATTTTGTGAATATAACTATGATATGCCTTGGCAATGGTTGGCTTTTGTTGAATTTAATGGGAGTTCTCTGTACTTCCTGGATTTTTATGTCTGTTTCCTTCCCCAGATTAGGCAAGCTTTTAGATATAATTTGTTTGAATAAACCTTCAGCCCCTTTTCCTCTCTCATCTTCTGAGACTCCTGTGATACAAATGTTATATGTTTTAATAAGTCACTGAGTTCCCTAAGTCTACTTGCATGATGCATTACCTTTCTTTCCCTCTTCTTTTCAGATTCATTATTTTCCATAAGTTTATCTTCTATATCACTGATTTTCTCCTCTGCTTCATTCTTCCTAGTTTTTATGGCCTCAACTTGGGATTGCATCTCAGTTATAGCATTTTTAATTTTGGCCTGACTAGATTTTAGTTCTTTTATTTCTGCAGCAAGGGATTCTCTAGTGTCTTTTATGCTTTTTTCACACCCAGCTAGTACCCTTATAACCATTGTTTTAAATTCTAGTTCAGATATCTTACTTATATCTATACTGGTTTAATCCTTGGCCATGAGTTCTACTTCCCATTTCTCTTTTGGGGTGAATTTCTCTGTCTAATCATTTTGTCCAGAAAAGAAATTAAGAAAGAAAAACACAAAACAAAATAAAAAAGAAGGAAAAGAAAAGAAAGCAAAACAAACTAGATCCTGGGTGTGTTTTGGTCTGCCTCTTAAAAGAACCTAGATCCCGGCCCCACAAACTGGACCAATCTCCGTAAAGGGCTGGAGCGCACAGCTGGCAGGGCATTTGGGAGAAGCCAGTTGGTTAGGCAGACTGACTCCAGACGGAGATGGCTGTGCCCTGCTGCCTTCAGGAGCCGTGTGCCCCAGGAGCACGATTCCAGCAGCACAGGGCCCCAGATCCCAGGTCCCCAAGCGGACAAAGCCCATGATCCTGCACTCCCCCTGGGACAGGTGGAAGTGAGGAGGGCATAGGACAGTGAGAACTCTCCTGCCACTGGGCACCCTGCAAGCTGTGCAGATCAGTGCACCTGCACCAGCCCTGGGAGCATCTAAGCCAGTGCAGATTGGGAGACTGCATTAGTTACTAGTGGGAGCTGACTCCAGAGCTGGAAATCTGGCTGCCAACATTGTTCTTTTTCCTCCTTGTTTCACCCTTTGCCACCAGGGAATAGGGGCCTCACAGGATAAACAGTTCTCACTGAGCCTGGCAACCCACAGGGAGCCGGACATCTATGCCCAGGCACAGACACCTGAGAATCAGCAGAGCAGACCCCTCCCCCAGAAGACTAGCTGGAAGAAAAAAGAAAGAACAAATTTATTGACTAAGCAGTACTGGAAATCTCCAGGACTGAGGGAAAATATTATGTAGAACTAGAGGGTCCTTTTTTGTTTCTTTTCCCATTATGTTTCCATTATGACTTGCTTTTATATCAGACTAAAAATTTCCAATATCTTTTCGGTTTCCCACCTTAACTACAATATTTTACCAGCTCTCCATTTTTAAGTGTTTTCCTTTTTTGACTTTCATATTTCTACAGTTACATGTCTTCACTATATTTCTCACTTCTGGACTCCCTTCAACGTATTCATTTTAATTTTGGCAGATATAAGAGATAGGGGTTTTTCTTTTTTCTTTTTTCTGCCTTGTTTTGCTTTACAATGGTGGAAGTTAGTACCTTCAAAAACACGACCAACATACACCCAGAACCAAGTGAAATACCATGTTGGTTCATTCTGTGAGATTATATTCTCTCTTCCTTCCCATTCTGCCCCCCCTTTATCTTGTTTATGTTTTGGTGGTCAATGTTGGGGTTTTCTACAAGTATTGCTGGTTTATATTAATTTGAGACTGAGCATCGTCTAACATACAGAACTTGATAAACTCAGAACCAAGAGGATCACCCTCTAAGACCCTCAGGTACACTACATTCTCTCTCCACTACCACTTCCTCACCACCACCATCCCCTCCTTTTTTTTCATTTCCCTCTTTTCTTTAATTTTTTTTCTTTTTCTTTTTTCTTCATGGTTTATGGTTTTTTGCTTTTTATTTTTACTAATTTGTTTTAAAATTTGTTTTTTACTTTAGGGGTCCTTTTGTTTTATTTTGTTCTGTTCTTTTTTCCCATTATTTTCTGTTCTCTGATCTCTTCAGAATCATCTAGGGCATATTTTACTTAGGTCATAGTTGATATTTTTGACTCATCCCACTCATACAGCCACTCTGCACTGAACAAAATGACTAGAAGGAAGAATTCACCACAAAAGAAAGAACCAGAAAAAGTACTCTCTGCCAAGAAGTTACAGAATCTGGATTTAAATATGATGTCAGAAATTCAACCCAGAGGTACAATTATAAAGCTACTGGTGGTTCTGGAAAAAAACTATAAGCGGACTCTAGAGACATTGTTATTGCAGAATTGAAATCTACTAAAGCCGAAATTAAAAATAGATTAATTGAGATGCTATCCAAACTGGATGTTCTAACTGCTAGGGTTAATGAAATGGAAGAGAGAGTGACTGACACAGAAGACAAATTGATGGTAAGGAAGGAAGCTGAGGAAAAAAGAGGAAAACAATTAAGACCCCAAGAAGAAAGGCTTGGGGAAATAAATGATAGCTTGAAAAGGAAGAATATACGTCTAACTGGGATTCCAGAAAACCCAAGAGACAGAGAGAAGGAAGCACAAAGTATATTTGAACAAATCATAGCTGAGAACTTCCAAAATCTGGAGAAGGGAACAGGCCTTCAGATCCAAGAGGACCCCCACCCCCCCAAAAAAGTAATAAAAAACTGTTCAATACCTTGATATTTAATAGTGAAACTTGCAAATTCCAAAGACAAAAAGAAAATTCTTAAAGCAGCAAGAGACAAGAGATTCTTAATTTATATGGGGAGAAATATCAGATTAACAGCAGACCTCTCTACAGAGACCTGGCAGGCCAGAAAGGGCTGGCAGGATATATTCAGGGTCCTAAATGAGAAGAACATGTAGCCAAGAATACTTTATCCTGCAAGGCTCTCATTCAGAATAGAAGGAGAGATAAAGAGCTTCCAAGATAGGCAGAAACTGAAAGAATCTGTGACCACCAAACCAGCTCTGCAAGAAATATTAAAGAGGACCCTGTAAAAGAAAGAGGACGCCCAAAGAAATAATCCACAAAAACAGGGACTGAATAGGTATTACGATGACACTAAATTCATATGTTTCAATAGTTACTCTGAACATAAAAGGGCTAAGTGATCCCATCAAAAGATGCAGGGTTTCATACTGGATAAAAAAGCAAGACCCATCTATTTGCTATCTTCAAGAGACTCATTTTAGACCTAAGGTTATCTACAGCCTGAAAATGAAAGGTTGGAGAACAATTTACCATTCAAATGGTCCTCAAAAGAAAGCTGAGGTAGCAATCCTCATATCAGATAAGTTAGAGTTTATTCCAAAGCCTGTAGTAAGAGATGAAGAGGGACAGTATATCATACATACAGGGTCTATCCAACAAGAAGACCAAACACTCATGAATATTTAAGCCTCTAATGTGGGAGCTCCCAAGTATATCAATTAATCACCAAAGTGAAGACATACTTAGATAAAAATACACTCATAGTAGTAGACTTCAACATGGCACTTCTGCAAATGACAGATCTTCTAAGCACAACATCACCAAAGAAACAAGGACCTTAAATGATACCCTGGACCAGATGGATTTCACAGATATATACAGAACTTTCCATCCAAACGCAACTGAATACACATTCTTCTCAAGTGCACATGGAACTTTCTCCAGGATAAACCATATACTGGGTCACAAATCAGCTCAACTGATACCAAAAGATTGGGATTGTCCCCTGCATATTTTCAGACCACAATGCTTTGAAACTAGAACTCAATCACAGGAAGAAATTTGGAAGAAACTCAAACACATGGAAGTGAAAGAGCATCATTTAAAAGATAAATAGGTCAATCAGAATTTTAGAGATGAATTACAAAGATTCATGGACACTAATGAAAAGGAAGATACCCTCGTACAAAATCTTTGGTATACGGCAAAAGCAGTCCTAAGAGTGAAATACATCGCAATACAAGCATCCCTCAAAAAATCGGGAAAAACTCAAACACACAAGCTAACCTCACACCTAAAGGAACTGAAGAAAGAAGAGCAAAGAAAACCTGCACCAAGCAGAAGAAGAGACATAATAAAGATTCGAGCAGATTTCAATGAAATAGAGACCAGAAGAACTGTAGAATAGATCAACAAAACCAGAAGTTGGTTCTTTGAAAGAATTAATAAGATAGATAAACCCCAAGCCAGCCTTATTAAAAAGAAAAAAGACTCACATTAATAATATCATGAATAAAAGAAGAGATACCACAACAAATACCAAGGAAATACAAACAATTTTTAAAAAGTATTATGAGCAGCTACACACCAATAAATTAGGCAATCTAGAAGAAATGGATGCATTTCTGGAAAACTACAAATTACCAAAACTGTAACAGGAAGAAATAGAAAACCTGAACAGGCCAATAACCAGGGAAGAAATTGAAGCAGTCATCAAAAACCTCCCAAGACACAAAAGTCCAGGGCCAGATGGCTTCCTAGGGGTATTCTAGCACATGTTTAAAGAAGAAATAATACCTATTCTACTAAAGCTGTTCTGAAGGATAGAAAGGGATGGAATATTTCCAACTCATTTTATGAGGCCAGAATTACCTCTATTCCAAAACCAAAGACCCCACCAAAAAGGAGAATTATAGACCAATATCTCTGATGAACATGGATGCAAACATTCTTAACAAATACTAGCCAATAGGATCCAACAATACATTAAGATTATTCACCATGACCAAGTGGAATTTATCCCCGGGATGCAAGGCTGGTTCAACACTCGTAACACAATCAACCTGATAGATCACATCAACAAGAGAAAAAACAAGAACCACATGATCCTCTCAATAGATGCAGAGAAAGCATTTGACAAAATACAGCATCCATTCCTGATCAAAACTTTTCAAAGTGTACGGATAGAGGGAACATTCCTCAGCATCTTAAAAGCCATCTACAAAAAGCCCACAACAAATATCATTCTCAATGGGGAAAAACTGAGAGCCTCTCCCCTAAGATCAGGAACACGACAGGGATGTCCACTCTCATCACTGCTATTCAACATAGTACTAGAAGTCCTAGCCTCAGCAATCAGACAACAAAAAGAACTAAAAGGCATTCAAATGGGCAAAGAAGTCAAACTCTCCCTCTTCACAGATGACAAGATACTGTACATAGAAAACCCAAAGACTCCAACCCAAGATTGCTAGAACTCATACAGCAATCCCGCAGTGTGGCAGGATACAAAATCAATGCCCAGAAATCAGTGGCATTTCTATACACTAACAATGAGACAGAAGAAAGAGAAATTAGGGAGTCAATCCCATTTATAATTGCACCCAAAACCATAAGATACATAGGAATAAACCTAACCAAAGACATAAAAGATCTATACCCTAAAAACTACAGAACTCTTCTGAAAGAAATTGAGGAAGACACAAAGAGATGGAAAAACATTCCATGCTCATGGATTGGAAGAATTAATATTGTGAAAATGTCAATGCTACCCCAGGCAATTTACACATATAATGCAATCCCTATCAAAATACCATGGACTTTCTTCCCAGAGTTGAAACAAATTATCTTAAGATTTGTGTGGAATCAGACTGACCCCGGGGCAGCTGGGGAGCATGTCAACTCTGGCCCGGAGGAGGCTCATGCGGGATTTAAGCGATTCCAAGAGGACCCACCTGTGGGTGTCAGTGGCATGCCATCTGTAAACAACATTATGCAGTGGAATGCAATTATATTTGGACCCAAGGGGACACCCTTTGAAGATGGTACTTTTAAACTAGTAATAGAATTTTCTGAAGAGTATCCAAATAAACCACTAACTGTTGGGTTTTTATCCAAAATGTTTCATCCAAATGATATCCTTCAGAACTGATGGAGTCCAGCATATGATATACCTTCTATCTAACATCAATTCAGTCTCTGCTGGATGAACCAAATCCAAACAGTCCAGCCAATAGCCAGGCAGCACAGCTTTATCAGGAAAACAAACGAGAATATGAGAAAAGAGTTTTAACCATTGTTGAACAAAGCTGGAATGATTCATAATAGACAAATTGTCTGTTAATTTTTTTCATCATTGTTGTGTATAATTAACCTTTCAGTAGAAAGGCTAACAAATTTTAAGTGCCATAAGTTTTAAGGATTCTGCAGAAAAAAAAAAAGTCCTTCAGTTTAGAAGCTACAAAAGCTTGTATATCTTGATTATTGTACTTTTTATTGCATGGTGTGAACTAAGTTATTGCTTACATAAATTTGTAATATATCCTGTTTGTATTTTTTTCCAAGTGTATAATGTTGGTGCAGAGTTTTCATGACAGAATGATACACATTTTGTAAATCTGAACTTTTTTCAAATAAAAAAAAAGATTTCTGTGGAATCAGAAAAAAACCCGAATAGCCAGGGGAATATTGAAAAAGAAAATCAGAGGCAGGGGCATCACAATACCAAATTTCAAGTTGTACTACAAAGCTGTGGTCATCAAGACAGTGTGGTACTGGCACAAAAACAGACACATAGATCAATGGAACAGAATAGAGAATCAAGAAGTGGACCCTCAACTTTATGGGCAACTAATATTCGACAAAGGAGGAAAGACTCTCCACTGGAAAAAAGACAGTCTCTTCAATAAATGGTGCTGGGAAAATTGGACATCCACATGCAGAAGAATGAAACTAGACCACTCTCTTTCACCATACACAAAGATAAACTCAAAATGGATGAAAGATCTAAATGTGACACAAGATTCCATCAAAATCCTAGAGGAGAACACAGGCAACACCCTTTTCGAACTTGGCCACAGTAACTTCTTGCAAGATACATCCATGAAGGCAAGAGAAACAAAAGCAAAAATGAACTATTGGGACTTCACCAAGATAAGTATCTAAGATCTATAAGGAACTTATGAAACTCAACACCCAAGAAACAAACAATCCAATCATGAAATGGGCAAAAGACATGAATATATATTTCACCAAAGAAGACATACACATGGCCAATGAGCACATGAGAAAATGCTCTGCATCACTTGCCATCAGGGAAATACAAATCAAAACCACAATGAGATACTCCCTCACACCAGTGAGAATGGGGAAAATTAACAAGACAGGAAACAACAACTGTTGGAGAGGATGTGGAGAAAGGGCAACCCCCTTGCACTGTTGGTCGGAATTTGAACTGGTGCAGCCACTCTGGGAAACTGTGTGGAGGTTCCTCCAAGAGTTAAAAATAGAGCTACCCTGTGACCCAGCAATTGCACTACTGGGGATTTAGCCCAAAGATACAGATACAGTGAAAAGCTGAGACATCTGCACCCCAATGTTTATAGCAACAATGTCCACAATAGCCAAACTGTGGAAGGAGCCTCGGTGTCCATCAAAAGTTGAATGGATAAAGAAGATGTGGTCTATGTATACAATGGAATATTACTGAGCCATTAAAAATGATGAATACCCACCATTTGCTTCGATGTGGATGGTATTAGAGGGTATTATGCTGAGTGAAGTAAGTCAATCGGAGAAGGACAATCATTATATGGTTTCATTCATATGGGGAATATAAAAAATAGTGAAAGGGATTATAGGGGAACAGAGAGAAAATATGTGGGAAATATCAGAGAGGGCGTCAGAATATGAGAGACTCCTAACTCTGGGAAACGAACAAGGGGTAGTGGAAAGGGAGGTGGGCGGGGGGTTGGGGTGACTGGGTGATGGGCACTGAGGGGGCACTTGACGGGATGAGCACTGGGTGTTAATAGTATATGTTGGCAAATCAAACTCCAATAAAAAGTATACAAAAAAAATAAACTTGGATATTAATTTGGGGAGAATTGACCAAAAAAGAGAGAGAGAGAGAGAGAGAACTTAGGTCCCAAAATAAAAAATAATAAAAGAAAAGTAAACAAAAATATACATATAAATATATAAATTTAAAAGTTGTAAATTAATAATTAAAGGTTTTTTAAAGGAATTTTAAAAATAGGAATAAAATGAAATTAAATAATAATAAAATAAAGAATAAAAGCAAAAAGGAAACTAGATCCTGTTTTCCCCTTACAGTTAAAGCTTTGCAGTAGCCTATGGTCAGTAAACTTGGTACAAGCAAGTTGATCACGCTGGTCTTCTGGGGGAGGGGCCTGTTTTACTGATGATCAGGTGGAATTGCCCTAGCGGAAATGCAACTCCTGGGCACAGTGGTGTGCGCCTTCGTGTAAGCAGCTCCAGCCTCCACGAGGTGGCAGTCTTTTGCTCCCTGAAAGCTTTTAGTGCTGATTGATGGGATGAATATGTCAGTGCCCAGCTCTCTAGCCCTGGAGGTGAAAGTCTGCATCCCCCATCTTCAGTGAAACCTCACAGAAGAGCAATCAATCACTCTTGTGTCCCCTGTTTTTGTCAGAACCCTGCATTCACCCTGCCTGTGTCTGAGCTTTTTTTATCTTAGGCCTGTGACTGAGTTTCAAAACTCCAAATTTTAGGGACTTCCGTGGCTTGGACCCACACTGTTTCTGTGAGGGAGGGTCTCATCATGCTTTTGCCATTTGCCAGCATATCACAGGAAAGCAGTTGCAGGACTGAGGTTCACAGTTCACAGTTTATGGCAAAACAGAGCAGACAGCTGACACCAAGACTCAGCCAGTATCCCTGTTCCTATGCCTGGGAATAGTGCTGCACTTAAGCACCACTCATTCTTCTTGGAATCCAGGGGATAGATTCCAAGACATCAGACAATGGTGTCACACCTGGGATTCTACCCCAGCTTGTCACCTGAGCACCTGTAAGCCAGGAACATCCCCAACCACAGCAAACTTCTAAAAGTTCAGATTTTGTGCTCTGCTGTGTATGATACTTTACAGTATCCTCCATAAGGAGGCTTCCTCCCTACTGCTGTAGACACAGCAGTATCTCCCCCAATTCAATTCTCCACACCTCCTGCTTTCCAAAAGGTAGTCACTTTTCTACTTGTAGACTTGCAGTTTTTGTCCTCTCAGACCTCTGATTGATTTCTTGGGCATTCAGAATGATTTGATAACTATCTAGCTGTGTTTGAGGGACAAGACAGGCTTAGGGTCCCCCTAATCCTCTGCCATCTTAACTCCTCCTTTTACACATACATTTGAAGACATCTATGCCACTGTTAAAAAGAAAGAGATAGTTCTATTTTTACTGACATTGAAGGCTTGCCACAAATATTAAGTAAAAATCCATTAGATAAAAAAATCCATTGCAAAACATATACATTATGATTCCATTTGTATTTTTAACATGCTGGATGGATGATGGATGGATAGATGGATGGATGGGAGGAAGGAAATATTTTATATAGGCATAGAAAATGTCTGGAAAGAGACACAAATTTAATATTGTTACCTCTGGGGAATGAGATGTGGAAAGGAGAACAGAAGATATATATCATTTTTGTTGGGTCAAGTAACAAAAATGTAGTCAGATCCCTAGTCACACGAAAGTTTCCAAAGTAGTTAAGAAATAAGTTCAAAAGAGATCAAAAGGGAATGGCCAGAGACTGAGTAAAATACATTTTAGAGTTTCCTGAGCTAAGGTAGGAGAGAGAGAAAAGGGTGGTTTTCAAATATGGAAAAGAGGTCTACTAAAAACAAGGAGAGGTAAGTATCTAACAGAAAATGAGCATGAACAGGTACTTCTTGAAGGCAGAAGATCAAATGGCCAATAGATGTAAGAAAGAAAAAGTTTCACTTACTGGTAATGAAAATATTTTCATATGTGTCTATCAATTCAGTAAAATTTTTAACAGACAGTATTCAATTTTAAAAAGGGAAGATGTAAGAGGTACTTTAATACTTTGCTGGCAGATGTAAATTGGTAAAAACTGTTAGAGAAAGCAATGTGACAATGTGATTTCTAAAAAATTAAACTTCAAAGAACTTATCACAATTGTGATGAGATCACTACTTACGTGATGCTGTTTAACACATACCTCTCCTGCTGAAGTAAGTTCCATGGGAAAAAAAAGAGGCCATGGTCTTCTTCTCCACTGTATCTCGAGTACCTCACCTAGAAACTGGCACATTGTAAGCCCCCAGTAAATCAACCCATGGTTTCTGATAAGTTGCAAACCACAGTTTAAGGACACTGATACTAAATCTATTCTGATGCCTGAATTAATAGAGCTACAAACAACAAATAGTACAAGATGACGTGAAAATCTTCCATCTCTTAAGAATTACCCAAGTTCGGGGCACCTGGGTAGTTCAGTGGTTGGGCTCTGCCTTTGGTTCAGGTCATGATCCCAGGGTCCTGGGATCGAATCCCACAAGAGGCTCCCTGCAGGAAGTCTGCTTCTCCCTCTGCCTATGCTTCTGCCTCTCTCTGTGGCTCTCTCATGAACAAATAATTAAAAAAAAAACAAAAAGAATTACCCAAGTTCAAAGTAGAATTATTCACAGATATGCCAGCCACAGGGTTCCACCATTTCAACTATTATGCCGTCACTGTCCAGTCTCCTGCCCTCTTATATTTCTGTCATAGCTACCCCCAAAAATCCCCAAACTAACTCATCTACACTCTGTTTCTATACCTGGACTGATGAGTGCTCCTGAAGAGAATGGATACAGGATTCTGTGACAGGGTGGAGACAAATTCAAGATATCCAAGCTTTTCTTGGCTCACTATGATATGGTGATATGCTAGGCCTCTAAAAAGCTCCTCTTTTCATCCTTCTCAAATGCTATCCCAATCCCTCATTGATCGCATCAGATGGGACCTTCTTCAAAATCTTGTGCTCCCACAATTTCATCAATCCTGTCCCTTTCCCTCCTCTCAATGGAAGAGCTACCTTCCTTTCTCTAAGGCCAGTCTTTTCCACTCTTTCACTCTGGAGCCCCCACCCTTCTGCTTCCTTAGCAACTATGTATCATCAAGTTCTATGCCATCTACATGTGAATGGGCTCGTTTCCTATATTCAAAACTAAACATTATTAACAAGATTATCTTCTGTCTAAGATTATCTTCTATCTGTCTATAAGGAATACTCTCTCCTTCCCATTGTAGCCAAGCCTCTTCAAAGTATATACCATATTCGTCATCAGTCCTTCTTGAAAGTGCTTACTCCCCAATCCTCTACAATCTGCCTTCTCTCCTCCTGCTGCACTGATGTCAATCCGTCACTGACCTCCTAATTGCCAAATCTAATGAACATGTTTTTTACAATGTTTTATAGTGTCTGTTATCTGATTACAAGAGGGGTACACATCATGAACAAAGTTATGCCATATGACAAGAGAGAAAAACTTGCACCGTGTAACAGGCAATGAATAAATTGTCCCTAACAAACATAGTGATCTTACAAGCAAATTAAATATATAACCCAAAAGAAAAATGTAAAAAGGGTATAAAGGAGCAAGTCTCAGGAAAAATGCAAATAGCTAACACACATGAAAAAAAACACTCAGCCTTCCTAGTAATAAGAGAAATGTAAGTTACATCAGTCAGATATTATTTTTCACCTATCAAACTTGTAAAAATTAAAAAGACTGTCCATCCTCAGCAAGGGCATACAGAAAAGCACTCTCTGTGGTTAGAATGTAAACCTTCCTGGATGTCACTCTGGCAAAACCTATTCACATCTTTTAATGTAAATATCCCTTGTCCCAATAATTCCTATTAGAAAGCTATCCTGCAGAAATATTTGTGCAGGTATATCTATATCTACATCCATTTTGAGCACTCCACGAAGATGTTTATTGCAGCCTTGTGTTGCGTGGACTAGGGTAATAGGCAAAGGAGATAGAGATATATGGCAGAATAGATGGCACAGTTGGAAGATCAGGGCAACAGGAATTGCTGATTAATTGGATGTGCGGAGGTGAGAGAAGGGGAGGCATCAAGGGTGACCCTAGATTCTTGGCTAGAGCAGCTGAATGGATGATGGTGCCATTTTGCTGAGATACGGAGGGCTGAGGGAAAGGGCTAGGGATCCAAGAAGAGTCAGGAGTCCCATTTTGGCCATGCCACATTTAATATCTATTTGACATCCAAGTAGAGATGTCATATAGGCCATTGGATATATGAGGATGCAGCTTAAAAGTAAGGCTTGAGGGACTCCTGAGTGGCTCAGTGGTTAAGCACATCTGCCTTTGGCCCAGGTCGTGATCTTAGAGTCCTGGGATCTAGTCCCCCATCAGGCTCCCTGCATGGAGCCTGCTTCTCCCTCTGCCTATGTCTTTGCCTCTCTCTGTCTCTCATGAATAAATAAATTTTTAAAAAAAGAAGAAAGAAGAAAGGCTTGAGTCAGACATCTAAGTGTGGGAATGATGAGTATATAGATAGACAGCATTTAAAGCCATGGGGCTGGATGAGTGCTTTCAGGAAGATTCTGGGTGTTTTGCTTTGTTTTGTTTTGTTTAAAAAAATTTTTTAGGGATACCTGGTTGGCTGAGCGTTTGAGCAGCTGCCTTCGGCTCAGGTTGTGACCCCAGGGTCCTGGGATCAAGTCCTGTATCAGGCTCCCCGCGGGGAGCCTGCTTCTTCCTCTGCCTATGTCTTTGCCTCTCTCTATGTCTCTTAGGAATAAATAAATAAAATCTTTAATTTTAAAAAAAATATTTTATTTATTTATCATTTGAGAGACAGAGCACAAGGCAGCAGGAGGGACATAGGGAGATGAAAAAGTAGACTCCCCTCCAAACTGGAGCCCAATGCAGGACTCGATCCCAGGACCTGAGCCAAAGGCAAAAGCTTAACCGACTCAGCCACCCAGGCGCCCCCTGGAAGATTCTGGATGGAAAAAAGTACATGGAAAAAAGTACATGGACAAAAAAAAGTACGTCACTCCAATATTCAGAGGTTGAGGAGATACATTTAGTAGATGAGGTTAAGCAGAAGTTTTTAATACAGACTTTAGTTTTAAGAAGTTAATACACATTAAATGGTGGGAAATCACATATGTACCACCACATCAAAGGACCCAACTCCTTCCAATCCTGTCTTTTAAGGAATTCTAGGGGTTTCTTTCTTTGTGAATATTTCAAAACACATTTTTTTAAAGATTTTATTTATTTACTTATTTATTTGACAGAGAGAGAGAAGAGAGAGTACAAGCAGGCGGAGCGGCAGGGAGAGGGAGAAACAGGCTCCCCACTGAGCAGGGAGTCCAATGCAGGGTTCAGTCCCAGGACCCTGGGATCATGACCAGAGCTGAAGGCAGATGCTTCACTGACTGAGCCACCCAGGAACCCTCAAACCACATTTAAAGACAATCATACTTTTATTCTTTTTTGTTACATCGTGGTTTCCTCACACTGTATAATTCTCCCAGAACAAAACTAAACTAGTCAAGTACCACACGCATAGCACTCAGTAATAGCTTTTCCATAAAGCTTATAATCCAATAACCACCTCATGCCTGAAAAGCTAAGGGAAATGCAAGGACAGAAGCCAAACTCATGCCGCCTTTTATTCTTTCGGGGTGGTCACTTCCCTGTTACACAGTAACTTTCCCCAGCTGCTCGCTGAGCTCACCAAATGTCTGAAAGGCCTCAAGACATCTGACAATCCACATCCTCTCCTCTCAGTGCTAGTCTCCCTTCCAACCAACAAAAAGCACAGACTCTTTACATGCTTACTTTAGAAGTTTCCATTCAGAGACTCATGCCTTCAAAAAAGAGAGAAGTACTTCCAATTAGGTCAAAGTTGTCATCAGGAATGCAGCCTCAAAGCAAAACTTAGCAGAAGGAAAGCCGTGTGGGACCTGAGCTTTGGGGCAAACTTACAGGGGTAAGGTGACAGACGAGGGGCTGTTTAAGGTCCGGGAGAAACCAAGAACCATATGATCCTCTCATTAGATGCAGAGAAAGCATTTGACAAAATACAGCATCCATTCCTGATCAAAACTCTTCAGAGTGTAGGGATAGAGGGAACATTCCTGAACATCTTAAAAGCCATCTATGAAAAGCCCACAGCAAATATCATTCTCAATGGGGAAGCATTGGGAGCCTTTCCCCTAAGATCAGGAACAAGACAGGGATGTCCCCTCTCACCACTGCTATTCAACATAGTACTGGAAGTCCTAGCCTGAGCAATCAGACAACAAAAAGACATTAAAGGCACTCAAATTGGCAAAGAAGAAGTCAAACTCTCCCTCTTCGCCGATGACATGATACTCTACATAGAAAACCCAAAAGCCTCCACCCCAAGATTGCTAGAACTCATACAGCAATTTGGTAGCGTGGCAGGATACAAAATCAATGCCCAGAAATCAATGGCATTTCTATACACTAACAATGAGACTGAAGAAAGAGAAATTAAGGAGTCAATCCCATTTAAATTGCACCCAAAAGCATAGGATACCTAGGAATAAACCTAACCAAAGAGGTAAAGGATCTATACCCTAAAAACTAGAGAACACTTCTGAAAGACATTGAGGAAGACACAAAGAGATGGAAAAATATTCCATGCTCATGGAGTGGCAGAATTAATATTGTGAAAATGTCAGTGTTACCCAGGGCAATTTACACGTTTAATGCAATCCCTATCAAAATACCATGGACTTTCTTCAGAGAGTTAGAACAAATCATTTTTAGATTTGTGTGGAATCAGAAAAGACCCCGAACAGCCAGGGGAATTTTAAAAAAGAAAACCAGAGCGGGGGGCATCACAATGCCAGATTTCAGGTTGTACTACAAAGCTGTGGTCATCAAGACAGTGTGGTACTGGCACAAAAACAGACACAGAGATCAATGGAACAGAATAGAGAACCCAGAAGTGGACCCTGAACTTTATGGTCAACTAATATTCGATAAAGGAGGAAAGACTATCCATTGGAAGAAAGACAGTCTCTTCAATAAATGGTGCTGGGAAAATTGGACATCCACATGCAGAAGAATGAAACTAGACCACCCTCTTGCACCATACACAAAGATAAACTCAAAATGGATGAAAGATCTAAATGTGAGACAAGATTCCATCAAAATCCTAGAGAAGAACACAGGCAACACCCTTTTTGAACTCGGCCACAGTAACTTCTTGCAAGATACATCCATGAAGGCAAGAGAAACAAAAGCAAAAATGAACTATTGGGACTTCATCAAGATAAGAAGCTTTTGCACAGCAAAGGATACAGTCAACAAAACTAAAAGACAACCTACACCATGAGAGAAGATATTTACAAATGACGTATCAGATAAAGGGCTAGTTTCCAAGATCTATAAAGAACTTATTAAATTCAACACCAAAGAAACAAACAATCCAATTATGAAATGGGCAAAAGACATGAACAGAAATCTCACAGAGGAAGACATAGACATGGCCAACATCCACATGAGAAAATGCTCTGCATCACTTGCCATCAGGGAAATACAAATCAAAACCACAATGAGATACCACCTCACACCAGTGAGAATGGGGAAAATTAACAAGGCAGGAAACCACAAATGTTGGAGAGGATGCGGAGAAAAGGGAATCCTCTTACACTGTTGGTGGGAATGTGAACTGGTGCAGCCACTCTGGAAAACTGTGTGGAGGTTCCTCAAAGAGTTACAAATAGACCTGCCCTATGACCCAGCAATTGCACTGCTGGGGATTTACCCCAAAGATACAGATGCAATGAAACGCCGGGACACCTGCACCCCGATGTTTATAGCAGCAATGTCCACAATAGCCAAACTGTGGAAGGAGCCTCGGTGGATAAAGAAGATGAATGGATAAAGAAGATGTGGTTTATGTATACAATGGAATATTACTCAGCCATTAGAAATGACAAATACCCACCATTTGCTTCAACGTGGATGGAACTGGAGGGTATTATGCTGAGTGAAGTAAGTCAATCAGAGAAGGACAAACATTATATGTTCTCATTCATTTGGGGAATATAAATAATAGTGAAAGGGAATATAAGGGAAGGGAGAAGAAATGTGTGGGAAATATCAGAAAGGGAGACAGAACATAAAGACTCCTAACTCTGGGAAATGAACTAGGGGTAGTGGAAGGGGAGGAGTGCGGGGGGTGGGGGTGAATGGGTAACGGGCACTGGAGGGGGCACTTGACAGGATGAGCACTGGGTGTTATTCTGTATGTTGGTAAATTGAACACCAATAAAAAATAAATTTATTAAAAAAAATAAAATAAGCTCCGGGAGAGCACAAAAGACCGCCAATTCCTAGAATGGCAATGTCATTCATTAATTCATTTAACAAATATGAGTTAAGCACCTATGATGTGCCAGGCTCTGTTATGGGTGCTGGGGTCTACCAGTAAATAAAACAGAAATCCCTGCCCACAGGGAGCTTACATTCTGGAGGGAGGAGGGACAAGAAAAAAGAAAGAAAAATGAAAAAATGTATTATATTCAAGTAATAAGGTAGGGAAGGGTCATATAGAATGTTCAGGGATGGGGTTTTAAGTTTCAATAGCGTGGTTTGGGAAGGCCTCACTGAAGTTTGTATTTAAGTACAAACTCCGGAAGGTCAGGTCGGATTTCAAGTGCCTCAGGAAGTTGTTTTGTTGTGTGCTCCAGTTCCACCATCATCAAAGCTTGGGCCTTAAAGGCCTGGTATCCCCAGCCTAGCACCAATCCTTGTTCATCTCTTGTACTTAAGAGAAAGAGCTCCAAAGAGCCAGACCTTGCCCTTAAAGAGGTTAATGACCTTCCAGGTGGAAAAACAACAAAGAAGGATGTGAAGGGCTTTCCTGAGGTATAAACAAAGTGATTTAGGACAGGGTAACTGGTAATCCAGTTCCAGGGAAAGTAACTGTATGTCCAGTAAGGCTGTCCCAAAGGAGAGGACCTTAGAGCTAGATCTTGAGAGATGAATAGGAGCTCACAGCAGGAGAGTAGGTATGGGTGGCAAGTTAGCTTTTCAGGAAAAAGAAGCCATTTGAGCAAAGGTCCAGAGATGGAATTAGTGAGGCTATTTTTTCTTCGGTATGGTCCCTGCCTCCAGTACTCTGTCCACCGCAGGATAAAACAAGCACACACTCACCCTCAGGCTCTCTGGGCTGACTGTTGGGAAATCCTTATCACTTACCACACCCTCATTTCTTCCCTAGCCAGCAGGAAAGGCAGAAGTTGAGTCAGGCGCACATCCCTAGAATCCAGAGGGTAGTAACCCTCTCCTCACTTCAGGACAATCCCTACTGAGCTAAGAGCCCCAGAGGCTTCATTCAGCCAGGTACATTCAGGGCTGTGTCCTTATAGTAATAAAGTGGCAAGTGGTCCCCTGTTAGAAGTGAAATGGTGAAGGAGGGTCAGATTATCAGTGAGAGAAGTGGGTCAAAGTCTCCACAGCACATCTGAAATGGAGTCAGGGACCAAAACTCAGGTTTCAGCTTGGAAGGGCAAGTTTCAATCATTGAGTCCTTACTTGTGAGCTATTTAGTGTTCCTAAAATCTCAGACAGCAGAAGCGGTGGGGACAGGGGATAGGAACACAAGCTCTGCAGCCACATGGCCCAGTTTGGTGATTTGGGGCAAGGCAGCTAAATCTCTGATTTTCCTTTCCATCATAACATGGTTATAACTGTAGTGTCTGCCGCACAGAGTTACTATGAGGATAATATGAGATAAGTGTGTAAAGAACTTATCAGAGTACATGGCTCAATAGAGCCTAACAACCATTATTAGTAGCATTAAGGGGGAAGAGCTCCAAGAGCATCAAGCAGAATGCCACATTGACTCACTGACCAATTATCGCAGAATAGGCCTCCAAGGTCCATTTCACCACTCTGACCTAAAGTGAGGCACCTAAAATTATGTTAGCAGAAATGTTCATCCCCTGCCAGAAGTCTCATAAGCCAAGTTGGTGGTCTTTTTCTACTTGGATTCTAGCAGGTGCTAAAAACAAACAAACATGTAAAAAAACAAAACAGATTTAAAAAAAAAAAACCTAGAACTGCAACAAAAAAACTTCATCAGGGCCTCAATTCCTTGCATTGTTCTCTCCACAGCCCAGTGGGGTAAACACATTAGGTCATTAACACCTTAATATTAATGGGTTTATGAGGAGTGGGAGTAGGGAGCTGAAAGAACAGAAAAGAAGCCAGTTAAAAATAAGAGGTCCAGGAGGCAGTGACGATTAATTTCTGTCACAACTGTACAAGATCTAGGGTCAACCCTGCCAAAATCAATATTCTGGAATGCTAGGTCCTCTGGTCCTAAAGGAGCAGGGTACTTAGTGGGGGAAGAAAATATTGGTTAATGAAAAACAGATCACCTGTTCCTTCACCAGAATTCTAACCAAATGATTTCACGGCCAAAAAACCCCTAACTATCTCATTCAACTTTGGGGGCTGGAGGAACAGGTTTCCTGGCCCTCTACAAACCATCACAGGGGATAAGAGCATTCTGTGCCCCTTCTGAGGGCCCTGGGGACCCTCTTCCAGGAGCAAACCTCCAACGCCTGCTCCAAAGGCGGCAAGATAAAGCAGTTCAACTCCAGAGCACACAGCTGGGTCCCCTGCCCCAAGCTCAGGGGGAGCCCACTGAGGCGAGACTCCCAGCCAAGCCGCCTCCAGCCTTTACCTTTGGCGGACCTACAGAGGCCAGAGAAGCTGACGCCGCGAGGTCCGAGGTCCGGAAGCGGGGCGAGACCGAGACCCGGCGCGATGGCCAAGCGCTGAGAGAGGAACCACCGAAAAGGTGACTCGACGTCTCCGAGGGTGCAGTTCCCGCTGGGAGCTCGGCCCCACCCGCCCCCAGGGCCGGCTCGGGAGGGGCTCCAGCCGGGGCTGGCGGGAAAAGCCGAGCCACTCTGCTTGAGGCGAGACCCGGAGGAGGCAGAGCCCCGAGGGGTACAGCCTCCGTTAGCGACCGGTGGGCCAGGGAAGGGGCCAGAAGAGGCCCGAGGGAACGCAAACTGGCGGGGAGGGGCCGCCCCAAGCAGACAGGAGTCAAAGCGTGGGGGGTGCGGTCCAGGGAGGCAGACAAGGGAGACGGGACAGGCGGTCAGCCAGGGAGAAGGAAAGATTGGGAGATCACAGACGGGGGGCGGGGGCAGGGAAGGGCGCAGATCCCTGAGATAAGGGTGGGGGGGGCGCTTAGGCAGAGAAAAGCAGGGAGGGGCCCGGGAGGAGCCCGGGACCCAGGGCGAAGGGGCGGCCCCCGGCCGCAGAAGTACCTGTCACCTGCAACAGGTGCCACGAGAGGGTGAGACGTCCCAGCGTCCCAGTGCCGGACTCAACGGAGGGTCTCCGGCTCCTGGAAGACTGCAGTCCTGCTCCGCGGCCGGCCCTACTCACCCTCCCGGTAGGCGGAAAAAGCTGCAACTTTCCCTGGAGCGGGGAGGAGCTGGACTCTTAAAGGGGCCGCACAGCTCTCTGGGCCCTTTAGTAGGGGGCTGCGCCACCCAAAGTGTACTCTGAGAGCCAAAGACTTTTAAGTCACTAGAGGGATACCCTCCTGGGTTAGGAAAAGAAGCTTAAGGGCCGAGGATTGGGGTCTAAGACTGGACGTGGCCCCCTTTTCACTTCCATCTGTGGCCACTCAGATGATAAATCTCCTGCCTCTTCCGCTTAGCTGAGCCAAAAGTTGTCAAACTGTCGTGTCCTTATAAGAAGATGAAGACTCTAGACCATATGATTTGGGAAGATAAAATACGATACCATTCGGATCCTTTAACTTTCAGGCCAATAACAGCGGCAAATAAAAGCGTCTGTCTAAAATAGGAATGTTTGAGACAAAGGACCTAAACTAAAATTCATACATACACAGAGACACAAATGTTTAAAACATTCAACTCACTAGTAATCAAATAAGAGCAGATTAGAACAATACTGAGACTCTTTGGCAAAGTATTTGTTTGTTTTTATCACATTTAATGAGAAAGTAGCTACCAAAAACAAAGTTCTTTCATAATTGCTGGTGGGAGAGTGTGTTGATTAAAAACCCTTTTAGAAGGCATGTGGGCAATATACGTCATTAGACTTTAGAATATTTATATCTACCCAGTAATTGTAGATTCCTGTCCCCCCCCCCACTTGCCTTCTCATCAGCCATTAACCATGCTCAATTAAACATCCCAAGTCTACCATCTTAAAAAAAAAAAGTCCTCCCTACAAACTAGATACTTCTCCAGCTCCTCTTTATGGGCAAATTTATTGAAAATGTACTTTGCAGGTACATTTGCAATCTCTATTCTCTTCTTCTCACCTACCAATTTGGCATCCTTCTCCAACACTCTACTGAAATTGAGCTCAACAAAATACCCAACCAATGAATGACCCCCATGTCAATAAATCTATGTAAATAAATAAAAAAATAAAGTGGAGGGATGCCTGGGTAGGCTCAGTGGTTGAGTGTCTGCCTTTGACTCAGGTGGTGATCCCGGGATCCTGGGATCAAGTCCCACATCCAGCTCCCCGCAGGGAGCCTCCTTCTCCCTCTGCTTATGTCTCTGCCACTCGTTCTGTGTCTCTCATGAATAAAAAAATAAAATCTTCTAAAAATAAATGCATGAATAAATAAATGGGATATTTTTAATTATTATCTTGCTTGACATCTTCCCTACATTTAGCACTATTAACTATTTCCTCCTACTTGAAAGTCTTCCTGTGACATTTGTAATTCCATAGCCTTGCTTTTCCTCCTACCCTTTTGCCCTCTCCTCTGAAGCATTTTGTAGATTCTACTTCTGCTATCTAACCTCTGATAGTCAGACATGCTCAGAGCTAGGCTGCATATATTGTCTCGCTAAATGATCTCTTTCACTCACTTGGCTTTAATTACCATCTATATGACCACAGCTATGATTTTATAGCTCTATCCAGAACTCTTCACTGAACTCTGTGTTCTTGACATCTCCATTTGGATGTCTTGCAGACATCTCAAATTCAACACATCCAAAGCTGAACACCCCATATTTTCTCTTAAATTTGCTCTTCCTCCAGTGTTTCCTATCTCAGTAAATGATAACATGCCACCCAAGGCAGAAACTTGACACCTAGCATAGTACCTGGCACATATTAGGCCTTCACTAATATTTATATAATGCATGAATGAATGTGTCCTAAGGAAAACAGATATACACAAATTTTTTGTACAACTATGCTAATCCTAGTATTACTTAGAATAATAAAATACTAAGAAAAAACCTAATGGTTCAATGCTTAAGTAAATTTTAATAGAGTCATACAATGGAATATCACATAGCCAATAAAACTGACATTTACGCATAGGTTATGACAGGAAAATGCTTATGCTCTAATATTGATAGAAAGTAGGATACAACATTTAATATAAAATATGATCACAACAGTTAATGAAAATGGGTCGATTTGCCTGGGAAAAAGATTAGAACAAAATCTGCAAAATACTAGTAGTGGCTGTCTCTATGTGATGGAAATAAATGAATTTTTGGTTGTCCTCCTACTTCTCTGTATTTTTCAACTTTGTTATAATGAGAACCGTATGGCTTTGACAATATAAGTAATTGTTTTTGAAAAAGCTTGGGAAAAAATAATTTTAAAAATTTTATTTATTTATTTGAGCAGACACCCTGCTGAGCACGGAGCCTGACATGGACTCGACGTCACTACCCATGAGATTAAGGCCTGAGCGGAAACCAAGAGACAGATACTTAACTGAGCCATACAGACTCCCCCCCAAAAAATCATTTTAATTCTAACAGACAAAACAGTAAAATTTAGCTCCCAGGTTCTACCCAAAATTTGCTTCCATATTTTAGCCCTCCAGTATCCCATGCACTGCCTGAAGTGTGAAGAAAAGCCACTTCAAAAAGGAAATCCTTTTGTTAGCTTTGCTGACTCAGCCCTCAGGACCTGTGCTCAGCCCTAGGCTTTGCATATGCTCTATCTCCCTAACCTGGCCTGTGGGAATTTAGACCACGCACTTTTCTGCTCCTTTTTTTGCAGATGATGCTTGCAGAAGCTGGAAACACCCTCAGCCAGGAGGGACTCCAGAAAACATTTTAGTCCAATCCCCTTATCCCCAGCAAAATTTCCAGATATTTTGGGGTTTTTTTTGTGCAGTTTCTCACTCTTTAACATCCACCTCATTAAACAGGATGTGAGAATCTGACTCTTTTACCCTATGACAGTCTCCGTGCACCAACTGCAAATACACAGAGAAAGACACACATAAACAATGAACCAAAACAAAGTTAGGCAATGGCCTATTCCCACAGACTCTGTGCTGTCCATTTCTGTTTGATCCTCCTTGCTTGCCACCAGGATTCTGTGCTCAAATTCTTATAACCAAATATCATGAGGGGTCCAGTATAAGCAAACCCATGTTGTAACATGTATCAGAATTTCTTTTTGGAGCACCTGGGTGGCTCAGTGGTTGAGGGGTCCTGGGATTGAGTCCCGCATCAGGCTCCCCAGAAGGAGCCTGCTTATCCCTCTGCTTATGTCTCTGACTTTCTCTCTGTCTCTCATGAATAAATAAATAAAATCTTTTAAAAAAAGAATTTCTTTTTAAGGCTCAATAATACTCCATTGTATAAATATACCACATTTTGTTTATCAGTCAGTTGATGGGCATTTGAATTATTTCCATCTTTCAGCTATTGTGAATGCTGCCATGAACATTGGTGTACAAGTATCTGAGTCTCTGCTTTCAATTCTTTTGGCATATACCTAGAAGTGGAATTGCTATATTATGTGGTAACTCTATATTTAGCTTTCCAAGGAATTGCCAAATTGTTTTCAACAGCAATGCACAAGGATTCCTGTTTTCCCATATCCTCACAAAAATGTGGTATTTTCTGGGGAGTTTTGTTTGTGGTTTTTTTATATAATAGCCATCCCTAATGAGTCCGAAGTGATATCTCATTTTGGTTTTGATTTACATTTTTCCCAATGGCTTGTGATGTTATTCATCATTTCTTGTGCTTATTGTTCAACTTATATATTTTCTTTAGAGACATATCCAAGTTCTTTGCCCATTTTTGAATTCCATTTGTTGTTGTTGTTGAGTTGTGGGAATTCATTACATATTCTGGGTATTAATCCTTTATCAGATATATGCTTTGCAAATATTTTCCCCCATTCAGTGAACTGTCTTTTCATTCTCTTGATAATATCTTTTGATGTGCAAAATTCTTTAAGTTTAATGAAGTTCAATTTATTTATGTTGTTGTCTGTGCTTTGATGTCATATCCAAAAAAATCATTGCCAAATCCAAAGTCTATATGTTTTCTTCTAATAGTTTTATAGTTTTAAGTCTATGATTAGGTCTTTGATCCATTTTGAATTAGTTTTTGTGTATGTTGTAATTAAGGTCCAACTTCATTCTTTTGTATATGGATATCCAGTTTCCAGTTATCTTTTTTTTTCAGTCTTTGAAAAGACTGTCCTTTTCCCATTTTCTTGTTATTTTTGTAAAAATTTATTTATTTATTTTACAGAGAGAGAGAGAGGACATGCAAGAGCAGGGGGAGGGGCAGAGGGAGAGAGAGAAAGAATCCTCAAGCAGAATCTGCACTGAGCCCGGAGCCCAAATGGGGCTCAATCGCAGGACCCGGAGGTCATAACCTAAGCTGAAATCAAGAGATGGCCACTTAAAGAACTGAGCCACCCAAGTGCCCCTTTCCATTATCTTGTTATTTTATTTTTTTTTTTATTTTTTTTATTTTTTTTTATGTTTTTTTTTTTTAATTGGTGTTCAATTTACTAACATACAGAATAATACCCAGTGCCCGTCACCCATTCACTCCCACCCCCCGCCCTCCTCCCCTTCTTCCACCCCTAGTTCGTTTCCCAGAGTTAGCAGTCTTTACGTTCTGTCTCCCTTTCTGATATTTCCCACACATTTCTTCTCCCTTCCCTTATTTTCCCTTTCACTATTATTTATATTCCCCAAATGAATGAGAACATGAAGTAAGTCAGTCGGAGAAGGACAAACATTATATCTTGTTATTTTAAATGATGAACATCAAAGTGCATTTTCATAGTTTCGAAAAAATAATGAACAATACTAAAATTGACTATATTTTTAGACTGCATAACATGAAATTTCAGTAAATACATGATTATCACAAAATTTAGACATTGCAGGACAATGGAAACAGGGACTTATGGAATATTATTCTATGTATACTATGTAAAGTCCTGTCCTATAGTGAATGATTGGATTCAATGAGTTGTTTGATTTTGTCACATTGAGGGAGTTCTGGCTAGTGCAAACTAGTAAGATGGAGATTTTCCTCAGCCCCAGGTGATAGGATGCATCAATATTGAGCAATTACTCTTTTATAAAAGTGTTAAATATTTCAAAAATACATAAATGTATAGAGAATAATATAATAAGGATATGCCCACTACCTAGCTTAAGAAATAAGGCATTACCACTGCAATTGAAGCCCTTTGTATACACCTCCATCCTGAGGTTTTCACTATTTCACTACTCACCAGATTCGATCTTGATCTTTTTCCATGCATATCTTTATACATTTACTACATGTGTCTATCCCCAAACTATATGTAGTACTTTATATAAACAGTTTCACTCTGTATGTACCTTCTGCAATTTGCCGTCTTCACTCAACATTATGCTTAGGAGATTTATCCCTGTTTATATATACAGCTTTAATTCATTCATTTTCACTGCTGTAGAGAATCTCAGAGTTAAAGATAATGTAATTTATATTTCTGTTCTCTTATTGATCAGGTACTTTTCAATTACCAAAATCTTAATTCTGGATGTCAGGAGGCTTCCCTCCCCGCCCCCCACTTCATTTACTGTTGGGAAATAGTTTACTTCTGTAAAAAAAAAAATCAGGTTTCCTGACAAAGCAAATTTAGTACACTAATGATCTATAGTGAGTGTATGGTGTAAAAAGTAGATTCAGTCTTTTATTCAGTCAAGATTAGGATCTCTCCACCTCCATACAATTGACACTTTGGACTGGATGATGTTTTTTTGTGGGGAGCTATCCTGTGCATTCTGGGATGTTTAACAGCATCTCTGGCCTCTACCCACTAGATGCCAGCAGTGTTAACCAAAAATGCCTCTAGATATTGCCCAATGTCCTTAGTTGAGAATCACTGGCCAAGATGTACTGAGTACCCATTGTATGTGAAGCACTTTAGTAGGTGCTATGGGAAAAAAAGAAGAAAATGAATAAACACTGAAAACAAGTCCCTTCATTCAAAGAAATGTACTGAGCATCCACTATGTACAAAGTATACTGTGCTAGGCCATAGGATTTTGGTGGCCCTTTCCTCAAGGAGTTCATAGTATATTGCGTGAGGTGGAAGGAAGCAGAAAAACCATAAAATTATAATACAGTGTGGAAAATACAAAGCTGAGGAGATGCACAGGACATGTAGAAGCACATAGGAAGGCTACTTATATCCTTGTGGGGAGTGGTTAGTGAAGAGTCTTTGGAAAAAGTAATACCTTCTCTGAATCTTAAAGAATAAGTAGGGCCAACCTAGACTAAAAAGGCATTGCAGGCAGAAGAATAGCATAAGCAAAAACTAAAAGGCTAGAAACACCAGGTCTATGCAAAGGAAGTAAGTACAATAAAGTTGGTGTTGCTGAAGCATAAAGTGTAAAGAAAAAATGACAAGAGATGAGGCTAGAAAGATGGTGTATTAGTTTTCTAGGCCTGCTATAACCAAATAGCACAAAATTAGTGGCTTAAAAAACAGAAAGTTCAAGTGTCACAGTTCAGGAGCCTAGAAGTCTGAGATCATAGTGCAGAGAGAATTCTTTCTGAGGGCTGTAAAAATCTGTTCCATGCCTCTCTCCTAGATTCTGGTGGTCTCTTGACAATCTTTGGCCTTTCTTGGTTTACATAAGCATTACCCTGATCTCTGCCCTCATCTTCACATGGCATTCTCCCTGTGTGTGTGTCCCTGTGCCCATATTTCCCCCTTTTTATAAAGATAACAGTCATATTTCATTGGGGCCCAACCAAATGACTTCATCTTAACTAATTACATATGCAATGATCTTATTTCCAAATTAGAGTACATTCTAAGGTACCGGGATTTAGAGCTTCAACATTTGAATTGGGGAGGGGGGACACAATTTAAAACACAATAGATGGGTAGAGAATAAAACTTCAGAAGCCTTATGAGTCATGTTAAGAAATCGGGACTTCATTCAGTGGCTAATTGCAACCATTAAAGGAGCTCTAGCGTTCTCTATTCTCATTAATGACATCACTCAAATCATTCTTCATTCTTTGTTTATGGCTATATAATAGTCCACCAAATACTCCATATTTTGCTTATTCAGTCATCAGTCAATGGACATTTGGATTATTGCCCCATTTTGGCTCTTATAAATAATGCTGATATAAACATTCATCTATGAGATTTTTTTTATTTATTCATGAAAGACAGAGAGAGAGAGAGAGAGAGAGAGAGGCAGAGACACAGGCAGAGGGAGAAGCAGGCTCCACGCAGGAAGCCCCATGCAGGACTCGATCCCAGAACTCCAGGATCATGCCCCGGGCTGAAGGCAGGCGCCAAACCACTGAGCCACCCAGGGTCCCTATGAGATTTTTTTGAACACATGTTTTCAAGTCTCTGGTCTGTATACCCAGGAGTAGAATAGCTGAGTCATATGGTAACTCTATATTTAACCTTTGAGGTATCACCAAATTGCTTTCCAAAGTGGCTGCACCATTTTATATTCCCACCAACAATGCATGAAGTTTCCAATTTCTCCACATCCCCAGTGACATCTGTTAGTACTAATTTATTTTATTATAGACATCCCAATGGGTGTGAAGTAGTATCTTATTGTAGTTTTGATTTGCATTTCCATAGTAAGTAATGATGTTAACCATCTTTCCATGTATTTGCTAGCCATTAATATATCTTCTCTGAAGAAATGTCTATTCATATCCTTTGTCCATTTTTTAATTGGGTTATTTATCTTTTTTAAAGATTTTATTTATTTGAGAGAGAGACAGAGATAGTGACAGAGATAGCAAGGGAGAGCATGAGCAGGGAGGTGAGGGAGAAGTAGATGCCCTGCTAAACAGGGAGCCCTATGCGAGGCTCTATCCCAGGACCCCGGGATCATGACCTGAGCTAAAGGCAGACACTTTATTGACTGAGCCACCCAGGTGCCCCTATCTTTTCATTACTGAGTTATAAGAGATTTTTATACATTCCACTTATACTTTTGAAAAGAGAGAAGGTGGGTAGGAGGAAAGTAGAACATTTTCAGAAGAGGAAGTAGCATGGAGTTAGAAGCAGATGTTCACAGTAGGTTTTGTTGTTTGATTCAAGAGGAGAATCCAGATCAAGGGGAAATGTACTAAATTGTATTGAGGCTGGGTCCTTTGTGTTTATGGACAAAACTAAGTAAGTCCAGGACTGGTTTGTTCTTTGGAGGTTGATAATGCAGTGCTAAAGACTTTAAGACCTATTCAAAGTGGTTTTTCATTTTAATAAAAGCATTTCTGGGGAAAATAAAACCATTACTTACCAGGGTATGAAAGCAAAACTATAGGGGCTCCTTATTACAAAATGTACTGACTGTATTTTAGTTTTATTTTCCTAAATCCCATGATGTGGACACAAGACATTCTAGCAATGTTTGACACTGTTGCCCAATCCTTCCTTGTTAAATTTTCCTCTCCTATGACTTCTGGAACATCACAGCCTCCTGAATCTCCTCTCTGCTTATCTTTCTTAATCATCACAAACCCCACTTGCTCTGTCCACATCTTAACATTTAAGGCTTAAATGTCACATTAATTTATTCAGAAGGTGTACAAGAGCACTCACATTTACTAGTGCCTCTTATATGCACTGTTTTAGTAGCTGGAAATGCAGCAGTAAACAAAAAGGTCTTGTGCACATGGAGCTTACATTCTAAGTCAAAGAAAAATAAGCAATAGCACTAACAGCAAACACACATAGCACGTATTATTATTCTAAATACTGTTTTAAGGTATGAATCTAAGATACACACACACACACACACACACACATTTAGTCCTCACAAAAATCCCATGATGTGGACACTATTATTACTCCCATTTTACACATAAAGAGACTGAGGCACAGAGAGGTCAAATGATTAATCAAGATTTGAAGTCAGACAGTATAGCTCCAGAGTCCATGCTCTTAAGTAACAATCTGTATCACCTCTCAGTGATAAATATATCAAATAGAGCTTGCTAAGAAGTAGCCAAACTGATGTTTCAACTATAATTCTTCACCATTCAACTCCAGTTTACACAGAATTCTAGAGATGAATTGAGGAAGGAAAAGAGGATTTTTTTTGGAAGAAATTCATGAAAGTAAAAAGCACTATGGCTCCTCTCCTCAAGCCAAGTAAACATGTCCTAATTAAACCTTTCAAGGGGGAGACTGGCATCTTACTTCCAGCCTGAAGGCTTACCGTGCTACAGAAATTTGTAGGCCTGCCGGTGTTGCCACTGAAGCAGAAGGAGTTCATGAGAGAACCTCACTCATGTCCTGTGGTATCTGGAGAAGATAGAAACTTATGCATGACTTTTATCTGAAGAAGTCTAAAGACAGAAGCCTGGTTGAAGTTGTTCACAGTGGCAGGGAAAAGAAAAGTATCTAGACTTCCAAGGGACCATGTCTTCTATGGGCCAGATAGTTTCTTCTTAGTATAGCTGGCAACTCTAGCAGAAGAATGATGATCTCATGAGAAGAAAGCTGTGTGGGAAAACAGAGGATCCATTGTTCCCATCATGAAATGGTTTGGGTAGATGTCCCCACTAGGAGGATGTGGAGTGAAGGGGTCTCTAAAGAAACCACAAAAGCATAGCACAATAAAAGCCAGTATTTGGACATCAACCTCACAAAGGGTATTGATAGCCAGATTATACCAGCTTCAGTGAATTAAGCCTCTCACTTTCCCTTTAAGACTCCTTCTCCCTACCCACCCCACTCCTCAACCCCAGAGGAGTCAGAAGCAGCAGAGCAAGTAGGGGAGGAGGTGCAGAAAGGAGCATGAAAGAACATTTTTCCACTAGAGATCTGTGGGATCTCCAATTGAGCTGTGCTGGAGGTTGGAGGCTGGAGAAGAAGCTTTAAATTGAATGTGAGATGGAAATTTTTAGTCTGAATGGTTGAACTTTTTAATGCCTATGAGTTAAACTACTGTAAATATCTGGGAATAACCGAGAAGTAAATGGGTTACATATATAACAAAAGATACCGATGTATCATTTAAAAAACAACAACAACAAAACACAGTGTAAAGAAATAGAGAGTGATAGGGTGATATTTTATACACTCAAGGAGAGACTCTTAGAGGAGGTGACACGAATAAAGAAGCAAACCACAGGAATATCCTTGCCCCCATCCCTTTTCACACATTCTCCTTAGATGATTTCATTCATTCCCATGGCTTCAATTTCCCCTGATGACTCTCGATCTTATAAATTTCCCTTAAGTTTTATCCTGATCTTTAGACTCATATATTTAATGCCTGCCAAATATCCCCACCTCAATGATCACAACCACCTCAAATTTAACTTTTCCAAATGTAAACTTCATCCTCTTTCCAAACTTCTGGCACCAATGTTTTCTATCCCAGTGAATAGCAGCACTACAGTCTACCTAGCAGCACAAGCCAGAAACTGTCCTCATATATAATTAGTCCCCAGATCCTGTTATTCTCACCACTTAAATAAGTCTTGATTTCATGCCACTGCCACTACTCAGGTCATAATCACTTGGACTACAATAGCCTCCTAACTAGTCACCCTGCTCCTGATCTATTTTTCACACTGCTTCCAAAGTAATGTTCCCTAAATCCAAATTGGATCATGGAGAAACTCAGTGACTCCTGAGAGTTCTCAGAAGTGAGTCTTTTACATGGCTTTGGAGGACTTTAAAGATCTGCTTCTTATCTAATCTATCTTAATAAGCCTTCTCTTCCACCACTCCTTGTTCTTGAGTGCTCTTCTCCTAATCTAAATGATCTGCATTTCCCTCCAAATCCCAAATTCTTTTACATGTCTCCCATTCTCCCTTCATCTTATCCATGCTAATACTTATTCTTCAGCTCAAATGTAATCTCTCCTGGAAAGCCTTCCCTGTACTCTCTAGGATGGGTGCCGCTCCTCTAACACTCACTCCAGTTTTCCCATTGTTCCAGTGGATGCTTCTCCTACTAAAATGTGAGCTCCTCAAAAGCAGGACCTATGTCTTACTAATCTTTGTATCCATAAGGCCTGGCATATGAACTAGGTTCTCTTTCTAAATCCAGACTGTTCCTCTACCTGAACTCTCATCTCCCTCAATCTTCCTTGTCCTTTGAATTTCCAATCGTTCCTAAAGATTGCATTAGTCTTCCTCTATAGGACACTTGTATGCCAAACAGCTAGCTGATCTGTTTCTAAGACTGGTAACAATGTTAAACCCCTTCCCAGGGGACACTTGTCAAGGCCTGGAGACATTTTTGGTTGTTGCAACTCAGGGAAGGATGCTACTCGCATCTAGTGAGTAGAGGCCAGGGATGCTGCTAAACACCCTGTAGTGCACAGGACAGTCTCTCACAACAAAGAAGTATCCAGCTGAAAACATCAATAGTGCTAAGGCTAAGAAAACCCTGCCTGAGGGCAAGTAAAGCCCCTCAACTATGATGTGCTTTTTAGCTTTGTTTCTCTTGTGCTGAATTACAGAGCTGCCTATGAAATTCATTCCTGTCTTCTGGGGCCTAAGATAATAAGGAGGAGGAAAAAGAAGTCATAACGATAAAGTTCTTGTTGGCTGGGGTTTCACTTGGTCTTGCTGGATGAGCAAAAGTACATTTGAATGTATGCTAAAACCCATATTTGGAAAAATGCTGACTTACAGGGAGATGGACCATTCTACAAATGGCTCAAAGGGCTTTAAATAAATTCAGAGAACTGTTTAGAACCACTGCTTTTGACTCAAGCTAAAACACACAAGACAAGCTTCTGTACAAGTGGAAAAGGAAAGAGAAACAAGTATTTGTTGAGCTATTTTTATAAAGTGCTTTATATGCATTATCTCTTTTAATCCTCACAATAGCACTAAAAATTAGGCAGTTTTATTATCTCCATTCTACAGATGAGGAAGCTGTGGCTCAGTAGAAATTAGGTAACATTAATTTTAAGTGAAAAAATAAGTCTTTAAATACGATATCCTTCTATCATACCATAGTAGGATGATTCAGTGTTCAAGGCACATACAAATCAAGTTCTTAAGGCAGAAGATATCATCTAATACTTTCCACATTTTGTTTGCTTCTGTTAAACTTTAAAAGGAAAAAAAAAATTGGCATCTACTCTAAAATCAGTTAACTCTTTGTTTGGTTCTTTATACTTGAGTAGGCCCCATCTTTTCCTGGTACATTTCTATTTGGAGGCACTATAGTCCAATAAGGCATGATTCCCATTCCTGACCTGGGAATCAAAAAATAGAAACTCATAAAAGTAGTCATGTGTACTTGAAACCATGACTATGGCATTTATCTCACTATTCCTTGGTTTCTCATCTGCAAAATGATAAAGTTTGATTATGATAAAATAGGCCATGATGGACGTAATATACTCCACGTATAGGCCTTTCTTTTTTCTTTTTACAATATTTTATTTATTTATTGAGAGAGAGAGAATGAGTGGTGGTGAGGGGCAAAAAGGGAGGGAGGGAAAGAGAGAGAGAGAGAGAGAGAGAGAGAGAGAGAGAAAAGCAAGCTTTCTGCTCAGCAGGAAGCCTGACCTGGGGCTCAATCCCAAGACCCTGAGATCATGACCTGAGCCAAAGGCAGATGCTTAACCAATTGAGCCATCCAGGTGCCCCCACATATAGGCCTTTCTAATGTGTAACTTCAGGGTCCCTTCTCAGGCCCAAACCCACTCTCTGGCCAAAGGCCTCTGGGATTCAGTCTGCCTTTCCCTCTTTCCAAAAGTGCTGCTATCTCTTCTATCTCCTCGGGGTTCTCAATATTCTCCTTCCCCAATTCGGTAGAGTGGGAAACAATCTCAGTTCTCCAGAAAACAATCACAAGAGTTCTTTTTATGCAGTCTTTTATATCATTACTAAACGAATCCTTCCCTTACAGGGAGTGACTATTAGATGGGCCAGAATCAAAAGAAAGCAAGAATTGTACAACTTTTTTCTTGTTATTAAGAACACCACTGAAGACTGCTCTAGCACCATATGTAATTCTCCATGGGAATAGTGGTCATTATAATAGAATTCTGTCTGCCTTATAATGCCTCAATTACTCAATTGTCAACTGTTGCCTCAGTGCAAAGAACAATTTTGCTGATATATAGTCTAAGCATTTCATACCACGACCTGCATTACTGGCTTTTCCCCCACTCTGTTTATACCTTATGTTAATATCACAAGCTTCATCTTCAAGGATCTTGAGGTCACATCTCCATCTAACTTGCTGTTGCCATTCCTTTTTGATAATGCGTATCAAAATTTCCTTCTTCAGACTTACCCAAGGGACTATCTGCAAATCTCTTCCCCTGGGTTTAGTTCCTGCTTTCTTCTCCTAAAATTCTCTTCGTTGTTCTTCTTGCACTCCTGCTTGACAATCCTGAGACTCTTCCTAAAATGTATCCAAAGGTCTGTGAGAGCTTCTTATCTTGATGAACCTCGGTGTCCATCGAAAGATGAATGGATAAAGAAGATGTGGTTTATGTATACAATGGAATATTACTCAGCCATTAGAAATGACAAATACCCACCATTTGCTTCAACGTGGATGGAACTGGAGGGTATTATGCTGAGTGAAGTAAGACAGTCGGAGAAGGACAAACATTAGATGTTCTCATTCATTTGGGGAATATAAATAATAGTGAAAGGGAATATAAGGGAAGGGGGAAGAAATGTGTGGGAAATATCAGAAAGGGAGACAGAACGTAAAGACTGCTAACTCTGGGAAACGAACTAGGGGTGTTGGAAGGGGAGGAGGGCGGGGGGTGGGAGTGAATGGGTGACGGGCACTGGGGGTTATTCTGTATGTTAGTAAATTGAACACCAATAAAAAAAAATTTATCTTTGAAAAAAAAAAACAAAAAAAAACAAAAAAAAAAAAAAAGGTCTGTGAGAATGAAGCTTGACAAAAATAGATTTCAGTTAGATGTGCAAGCAGTTACTAGGAAGCTTCAGCAAATCTGTTGAATCCTGGCACTAATTTTGAGCAAACAAATTTACTGAGAGTCCACCCTTCCCAGATACCTTTCTATTTGAAGCTCAGTAAACTTACAACTAGATCACCTCAACATTAACTGAAAAGGTGCAACAAGATTTCCAAAAGAAACATATGTATTTGACTAGCAGAGTTAAAGTGAAAGTAGTCTTTTTTTAAATAGGAAGATTGGTTCTTGCTGTACTTTGAATCCTACAGTTGGCCAATGACAGATTTTTCACATAATATCTCTTCCTTTATGTCTTTAAAAAAGCAGCTTTATAGGGTCCTTAGGGGGCTCAGTTGGTTAAGCCTCTGCCTTCTGCCAAGGTCATGGTCCCAGGATCCTGAGATCTAGCCCTGCATAGGGCTCCCTGCTCGGCAGAGATCCTGCTTCTCCCTCTCCCTCTGCCCCTCCTCCCTGCCTTTGTTTCTCTCTCTCTCTCTCTCTCTCTCTCTCTCTCTCTCCCTCAAATAAATAAATCTTGTTTTTTTTTTTAAAAAAAAAAACCACTCATAACAGGATCTATTTAGAGTGAAACTAGGGGCTTGAAGAATAATAGAACAAGAAAGAAAGCACAAGCAAGAAGGATGATATCTAAATTCCATCCTTCTGTTGCTACTGCTAACTCTCCCAAAGAGGAAACTAGTAGAAAGCTGATACTTCAGTTGTTCTGAAGTAGTGAGACAAAAGTCAGAAGGGATATTCCCCAGGAAGAAAAGTTGTACATTGGCACCAATCAGCTAACTGAGAGTAACTCCACTGTGTGTACATTTCTGCCTGTGCAGATACCCCCTCTTTGGGGTCTATTTTATAGACCCAGCCTAATTTATAAACTTGATGACAAAAGGGTTGATTATCTGAGGTCAGCATAACACTGGGCAGTGGAAAAGCAAATACAAGGGATAGGTACAAGATGTTCTACACATACATAATAGTGTAATTTCTTTTGAGGAGACACAAGAATCAAATAGCAGGGATTTTTGGCTCTTTAGATTCTGCGGGAAAACAAAATGACCTTGGCATATAGAAAATAAGCTCCAGTTCTGAAGATTGAAGTTATTATGGGCTATGAGATTAGATTCTGCCCTGTGGGAACACATTTGTGTTCCGCAGTTAATTTGGTATTAACCTTTTCGGGGCTGCTGAAGAATTAATTGGTTCTTAACCTCTCTCTCTGGGCTGGCTGCTCTAGAGGTTTCCATGTATTCCAAAGGAGCTTTGTACAGAGCAGCCAGCTGTGCAACTGGCTTATTTACCTATGCTTCTGGCTTAGATTCCTCTGAGTGTGAGAACTGGAAAAGGCAGCCCCTCCCAGAGAGCACACAAGCCCAGCCCAGCACAGCAGGACTAGGTGTGGGTGGGGTCAATCCAGTGCATCAAATATGACAGTCCAGAAAGGGGCTGAATTATGAAACCACCTAAGATCTACTTCCTCCTCCATTGTGTTTCTCTCTTCTTCAGTCGCCGCTGTTTGTACAAACTATCACAGATGGGAGAAGTTGTGAAAATTCTAAAAACCCAAGAATTCAAGCTAGCACTGCTTCAGGAATTGTGGATGTTTTAGGAGGTGTACAACTTAGTTTAAAAGGTATTTTTTCAAAATGTTATCAGTGGTTATTTCTGTAGAGTGAGATCACTGGAGATTTTTATTTTCTCTTTGTAGTTTCCTAAATTTTCTGTCAGGACCATGTATTACTTGTATAGATTTTTTAAACTTCTTTTTTAAAACAGTAAACCTCCTAGGTGAGTCATTTTTATTTCCCTGGTGCTCTATCTCCAAGCACTGTAGAACAGCCCAGAAAGTGTACAGAAAAACACCCTATTGGGGAGTTTTCCACTTCCAGCATTATAGTTATTTAAGATCATGGAGATAAAGCAAAAGATGAAGATACAAACAGACTTTATCAGCAGGGTGCTGACAACAGAATAATTCACTCCAGATGATATTGATTAATAGTTTGTGAAATGACTAATTACAGTGAGTGGCCAGAGTCATAGGAAGAAACAATGGGTAGTGAAGTATGAGTGAGAAACCATGACCATCCCTACAGCCAAGGGGTCAGAGGAAGTAATAGAGTTACCAGAGCCCAGTGAGGGCCATAACAATGGAAGAGGAGCCCATAGGGTACTCCAGTTAAACAGAGACACAGCAGGGAGGGGGCAAGATGGTGGAAGGGTAGGGTCCCCAAGTCACCTGTCCCTACCAACTTACCTAGATAAATTTCAAATCATCCTGAAAACCTATGAATTTGGTCTGAGATTTAAAGAGACAACAGCTAGAATGTTATACTGAGAAGAGTGTGCACTTCTATCAAGTACAACTTGTCTTTGGCTACTCTGCACTGAGCAAAATGACTAGAAGGAAAAACTCACCACAAAAGAAAGAATCAGAAATAGTCCTCACTTCCACAGAGTTAATAAATTTGGATTACAGTTCAATGTCAGAAAGCCAATTTAGAAGCACAATTATAAAGCTACTGGTGGCTCTGGAAACAAGCATAAAGGATTCAAGAGACTTCATGACTGCAGAATTTAGAGCTAATCAGGCGTAAATTAAGTCAGTTAAATGAGATGCAATCCAAACTGGAGGTCCTAACGATGAGGGTTAATGAGGTAGAAGAATGAGAATGAAATAGAAGACAAGTTGATGGTAAGGAGGGAAACTGAGGAAAAAATAGAAAAACAATTAAAAAATCATGAGGATAGGTTAAGGGAAATAAATGACAGCCTCAGGAGGAAAAATCTACGTTTAATTGGGGTTCCCAAGGGCGCTGAAAGGGACAGAGGTCCAGAAAGTGTATTTGAACAAATCATAGCTGAGAACTTCCCTAACTTGGGAAGGGAAACAGTATTCAGATCCAGGAGATAAAGGGATGCCCCGCCCCCCCAAAAAAATCAATAAAAACCACTCAACACCTCAGCATTTAATACTGAAACTTGCAAACTCCAAAGATAAAGAGAAGATCCTTAAAGCAGCAAGAGACAAGAAATCCCTAACCTTTATGGGGAGAAGCATTAGGATAACAGCAGACCTCTGCACAGAGACCTGGCAGGCCAGAAAGGGCTGGCAGGATATACTCAACGTCCTAAATGACAAGAAATTGCAGTCAAGAATACTTTATCCAGCAAGGCTCTCATTCAGAATAGAAAGAGAGATAAAGAGCTTCCAAGATAGGCAGAAACTGAAAGAATATGTGACCTCTAAACCAGCTCTGCAAGAAATATTAAGGGGGACCCTGTAAAAGAAAGAGGAAATCCAAGGAAACAATCCACAAAAACAGGGACTGAATAGGTAACATGATGACACTAAATTCACATCTTTCAATAGTAACTCTGAATGTAAATGGGCCTAATGACCCCATCAAAAGGCACAGGGTATCAGACTGGATAAAAAAGCAAGACCCATCTATTAGCTGTCTAAAAGAGACTCATTTTAGACAGAAGGACACCTACAGCCTGAAAATAAAAGGTTGGAGAACCATTTACCATTCGAATGGTCCTCAAAAGAAAGCAGGGGTAGTAGCCATCCTTATATCAGATAAATTAAAGTTTATCCCAAAGATTGTAGTAAGAGATGAAGAGGGACACTATATCCTATTTAAAGGATCTATCCAACAAGAGGAACTAACAATCATGAATGCTTATGCCCAGAATGGGGGAGCGGCCAAGTATATCAATCAATTAATAACAAAAGTTAAGACATACTTAGATAATAATACACTTACACTTGCTGACTTGAATGTAGCTCTTTCTATACTCGATAGGTCTTCTAAGCACAACATCTCCAAAGAAACGAGAGCTTTAAATGATACACTGGACCAGATGGATTTCACAGATATCTACAGAACTCTACATCCAAACTCAACTGAATACACATTCTTCTCAAGTGCACATGGAACTTTCTCCAGAATAGACCACATACTGGGTCACAAATCAGGTCTTAACTGATACCAAACGATTGGAATCGTCCCCTGCATATTTTCAGACCATAATGCTTTGAAACTAGAACTAAATCTCAAGAAGTTTGGAAGGATTTCAAACACATGGAGGTTAAGGACTATCCTGCTAAAAGATGAAAGGGTCAACCAGGAAATTAGGGAAGAATCAAAAAGATTCATGGAAACTAATGAGAATGGAGATACAACCGTTCAAAATCTTTGGGACACAGCAAAAGCAGTCCTGAGGGGGAAATACATCGCAATACAAGCATCCATCGAAAAACTGGAAAGAACTCAAATACAAAAGCTAACCTTGCACCTAAAGGAGCTGGAGAAAAAACAGCAAAGAGATCCTACAACCAGCAGCAGCAGAAGAAGAGAATTAATAAAGATTTGAGCAGAACTCAATGAAATAGAGACCAGAAGAACTGTGGAACAGATTAACAAAACCAGGAGTTGGTTCTCTGAAAGAACTAATAAGATAGATAAACCATTAGCCAGCCTTATTAAAAAGAAGAGAGAAAAGGCTCAAATCAATAAAATCATGAATGAGAAAGGAGAGATCACCACCAATACCAAGGAAATACAAAGGATTTTAAAAACTTATTATAAGCAGCTATATGCCAATAAATTGGGCAATCTAGAAGAAATGGATGCATTTTTTGAAAACCACAAACTACCAAAATTGGAACAGGAAGAAATAGAAAACCTGAACAGGCCGATAACCAGGGAGGAAATTGAAGCAGTCATCACAAACCTCCCAAGACAGAAAAGTTCAGGGCCAGATGGCTTCCCAGGGAAATTCTAGCAAATGTTTAAAGAAGAAACCATACCTATTCTACTAAAGCTGTTCAGAAAGATAGAAAGAGATGGAATACTTCCAAACTCATTCTATGAGTCCAGCATCACCTTCATTCCAAAACCAGACAAAGACCCCACCAAAAAGGAGAATTATAGACCGATATCCCTGATGAACACGGATGCAAAAATTCTCAACAAGATACAAGCCAATAGGATCCAACAATACATTAAGAGGATTATCCACCATGACCAAGTGGGATTTATCCCCGGGATGCAAGTCTGGGTCAACACTCATAAAGAAATCAATGTGATTGATCATATCAACAAGAGAAAAAAACAAGAACCATATGATCCTCTCAACAGATGCAGAGAAAGCATTTGACAAAATACAGCACTCATTCCTGATCAAAACTCTTCAGAGTGAAAAAAAAAAACCTCTTCAGAGTGTAGGGATAGAGGGAACATTCCTCAGCATCTTAAAAGCCATCTACGAAAAGCCCACAGCAAATATCATTCTCAATGGGGAAGCGCTGGGAGCCTTTCCCCTAAGATCAGGAACAAGACAGAGATGTCCACTCTCACCACTGCTATTCAACATAGTACTAGAAGTCCTAGCCTCAGCAATCAGACAACAAAAAGACATTAAAGGCATTCAAATTGGCAAAGAAGAAGTCCAACTCTCCCTCTTCGCAGATGACATGATACTCTACCTAGAAAACTCAAAAGCCTCCACTCCAAGTTTGCTAGAATTCATACAGCAGTTCAACAGTGTGGCAGGATACAAAATCAATGCCCAGAAGTCAGTGGCATTCCTATACACTAACAATGAGACTGAAGAAAGAGAAATTAAGGAGTCAATCCCATTTATAATTGCACCCAAAAGCATAAGATACCTAGGAATAAACCTAACCAAAGAGGTAAAAGATCTATACCCTAAAAACTACAGAAATCTTCTGAAAGAAATTGAAGACACAAAGAAATGGAAAAATATTCCATGCTTTCGATTGGAAGAATTAATATTGTGAAAATGTCAATGTTACCCAGGGCACTTTACACATTTAATGCAATCCCTATCAAAATACCATGGACTTTCTTCAGAGAGTTGGAACAAATCATCTTAAGATTTGTGTGGAAGCAGAAAAGACCCTGAATAGCCAGGGGAATATTGAAAAAGAAAACCATAGCTGGAGGCATCCCAATGCCAGATTTCAGGTTGTACTACAAAGCTGTGGTCATCAAGACAGTGTGGTACTGGCACAAAAACAGACACATAGATCAATGGAACTAAATAGAGAATCCAGAAGTGGACCCTGAACTTTATGTTCAACTAATATTCAACAAAACAGGAAAGAGTATTCACTGGAAAAAAGACAGTCTCTTCAATAAATGGTGCTGGGAAAATTGGACATCCACAAGCAAAAGAATGAAACTAGACCGTTCTCTTACACTATACACAAAGATAAACTCAAAATGGATGAAAGATCTAAATATGAGACAAGATTCTATCAAAATCCTAGAGGAGAACATGGGCAACACCCTTTTTGAGCTTGGCCACAGCAACTTCTTGCAAGATACATCCATGAAGTCAAGGGAAACAAAAGCAAAAATGGGACTATTGGGACTTCATCAAGATCCAAACCTTCTGCACAGCAAAAGAAACAATCAACAAAACTAAAGACAGCCTACAGAACAGGAGAAGATATTTGCAAATGACATATGAGATAAAAGGCTAGTATCCAAGATCTATAAAGAACTTATTAATCTCTACACCAAAGAAACAAACAATCCGATTATGAAATGGGAAAACGACATGAACAGAAATTTCACAGAGGAAGTCATAGACGTGGCCAACGAGCACATGAGAAAATGCTCCGCATCACTGGCCATCAGGGAAATACAAATCAAAACCACAATGAGATACCACCTCACACCAGTGAGAATGGGGAAAATTAACAAGGCAGGAAACAACAAATATTGGAGAGGATGTGGAAAAAGGGGAACCCTCTTGCACTGTTGGTGGGAATGTGAACTGGTGCAGCCACTCTGGAAAACTGTGTGGAGGTTCCTCAAAGAGTTAAAAATAGATCTGCCCTATGACCCAGCAATTGCACTGCTGGGGATTCACCCTAAAGATACAGATGCAGTGAAACGCCGGGACACCTGCACCCCGATGTTTATAGCAGCAATGTCCACAATAGCCAAAGTGTGGAAGGAGCCTCGGTCGGTGTCCATCGAAAGATGAATGGATAAAGAAGATGTGGTCTATGTATACGATGGAATATTACTCAGCCGTTAGAAACGACAAATATCCACCATTTGCTTTGACGTGGAGGGACCTGGAGGGTATTATGCTGAGTGAAATAAGTCAATCAGGAGAAGACAAACATTATATGGTCTCATTCATTTGGGGAATATAAAAATTATTGAAAGGGAATAAAGGGAAAGGAGAGAAAATGACTGAAAATATTAGTGAGGGTGACGAAACATGAGAGACACCTAACTCTGGGAAATGAACAAGGGGTAGTGGAAGGGGAGGTGGGCAAGGGTTTGGGGTGACTGGGTGATGGGCACTGAGGGGGGCACTTGGCAAGATGAGCACTGGGTGTTATGCTGTTTGTTGGCACATTGAACTCCAATAATAATAAAAAAAAATAAAACAGAGACACAGCTACTGCCAGAGATACTGAGCCAGAGGAGGTAGGGAGTGAGGGAGTATACCCTGAACCCCTCTCTTTCTACTATCTAATCTTTTACCATTTCTACCCCTTTACCAAACCCAACTAAAAGCCAACATGCAAAAGATCCAAGAATATACAATCTGTAGGGGTAAAACTTTTAGGTCACAGTTGAGGCTAGCAATGGTAGAAACTGGATGGGAACAGGAACGAAGAATAATGAGCAAGGTCTACCCTTCTTATCAATCAGAAGTGATTCCTGTCCTTTGTGCAAAGAAAGAACTCTCATTTCCACCACAGAGGAGACACAAACTCTGTGACACTATATCATCATGAGGTGGTGCTGATTCAATTATATTCCTATCTGGAACCTAAATTATAACATTAGCCATCACCAGTATTCTTCATCAAGGAAGCCAAGAAAAGGAAGGGAGAAAAGGAGACAACTGATTAACATAAAATATTCATAGCCTTTACAGTCCTTTCAATAAATAACTGGGGATTAGTTGTCAGACAGGATAGTATTTAGCTTTCTCTAGATCCACATTCTTATGTGCTCCAAGTCCATAAGGACAGTTAGATCCCAACACAGCGCAAATTAGAGAGCCTATACCCCAAAAGACTCATAAGACCTCACCAACTTGTATTGGCAGGAGCACAGAGAGCATGTATTTTTGAGTTTTAAGGATGCTGACCAAGAGGGAAAGAATATAAGACTTAATAGGGTGAAATTCATTGATGTACTCACCCAGAATTCAAAATTTTAAATGTTGGCTCAAGCACTAAGGTGGGTGGTAATGGTCTGTTAAGTTGCCTAATCAAAGCCTGGACTCAGAGATAGCCTGCTGTCATTGAAGTCAAAATGCCTGAACTTCTCTGACATCGTTTAGAAAGTGTCCAAAGATTCAGGGAAATGGATATAATGGAATGGATACACCCCGACCATACTTCCTGGGAAGATACGTAACAGTACTCCACTCACCACAGCATTTTAAAAATGCATTGATGCCCTTTCTCTTCCCTCCCATTCCTGAGAAATTCCCTCTGAAAGCCATTAGCTAGGGGCAGAGCAAGGGAGGCATCTGAAGGTCAGGGCAGTTAGATTCTGAATGAGGTAAGGAAGGCATCGCATAAGGTTATGGAGCCCAACTAGGATATGGAGGGCATCTACGCAGATATGGAGGGCATCACACATGGAGGCAGTCTAGCATGGAGTGTCAAAGCCAAAACAGGGAGAGGAAAGGGTTCATGTTAGAATTAGGAGAGTGTCCACACTAGAGGTCGGTCCAGCATAGGAAGTCACTGCCAAGGCAGGGTTAGAAGGACATCCCCAAGGAGGGGTGGCCTGGCATGGACTATCAGAGTCCAAGAACAGTGAGGAAAGCATCCACATGGACTGAAGGGAGGTGCCTGGTATTGGAAATGAAGGCCCCTTGCAGAGAGGGTGGCCTGGTGACAGTATTAAAGCCCAAGTAGAATGAGAAATGTATCAATGGGACAAGTGGTCTGGTATGGGATATCCCAACCTAAGTGGTGTCAGGAGGGTATCCACACTGGAGCACAGCTCAGCATACAAAGTCAGAGCTGGACAGGATGAGGAAGGCATACACACAGAGATGCAATTTGGCACGTAGTATCAGAACCCACGTGGAGTAAGAAAGATGTCCATGATGGCAGGCTAACCTCCTGAACAAGGTGAAGAGTGTATCTGTGAGGGTAAGGTGGCAAACTAAAGCAAAGTGTCAGAGCCTGAGCAGGGCAAGGAAGGCACACATGCAGGGGGAAGGTCTGGCATGAGGTATCATATCCAAGAAGAGTGAGAAGAGTATCCATGAAAGGAAGAGACTTCCTGGTGTGCAATGGGAGAGTCCATGGACGATGAAGAAGATTTCTATACAGGTAAGGAACCAGCCTAGAGAGGAGTGTTTGAACTAAACAGAGTGATGATGATGTCTCCAGAAGAGGTTGCCTGATGTGGGTTATCAAAGCCAAAGCAGTGTAAAAAAAAATCCATGTCGGTAGAGAGACAGCCAGGCATTGAGGGGTCAGAACCTGACCAGGGAAGGGTGTGAAAAGCATTCCTGCAGAGGGGTGGCCTGGCATGTAATGTCAAAATCTATGTGGAATTCATGTACTCCACTGTGTGCAGGAAGGGTGGGGTAGGCAGTGTCCAACATCAGACACTTAGTGGGATGGAATGGGTATGCCCACAAAAAAAAAAAAAAAAAAAAAAAAAAAAGCCTGGTACAAGGCATTAGCAGCCAAGAGGGATGAAGAGGGCATCCATGCAGAGAGGTAGCCTGACATCAGGTGTTGAAGCCAGAGTGGGGTTAGGAGGGTATCTCCATAGGATAAGAGGTAGTGGAAGAAATGTAGATTAATTACATACAGGTGGCCTAATGAAATTATTAAGGATAAATGAAGCCAAGTTTCACTTTGTCAGAGAACAGAGTTACCAATATAGTAAGGGGAAAAAACTAGAATGAGACTTGTGGTACTGGGTTGGAATTGGAGGTATGGATGAGAACTTAATGGTTTTCTATTTAAAATAAGTATAGGGGCATCTGGCTGGATTAGTTGGTACAGCATGCTGTTCTTGATCTTGAGATTGTGAATTAGAGCCTCATATTGGGTGTAGAAATTACTTAAAAATGAAATCTTAAAAAAATAAAAATAAAAGGTGCCTGGGTGGCTCAGTCGGTTGAGAATCTGACTTGATTTCAGCTCAGGTCGTGATCTCAGAGTCGTGAGATCAAGCCCTGCATCAGGCTCCACACTCAGCATAAAGTCTGCTTAAGAGTCCCTTCCTCTTCCTCTGCCCTTCCCCATGCTCACATACTGTCTCTCTCTAAAATAAATAAGTAAATCTTTTAAAAAATAATTAAAACAGAAATAAGTGTAGGTGTAAATGTATGTATGTGTATATATACACATTTAGATATATAGACAGCTAGAGATAAATACACACACACACCCTCTACATATACTTTCTAGTTCTGTCTGCTGAGAGGACAATGAGAGCAGAGTTCTGTCTGCTGAGAGCAATGATCACACATAGTACCCAGATCTTATTTTCTAAATACCATTTTCTGCTAAAAGAAATCAGAGCACCTTGAATAAGTGGCTTATTACAGGGCTGGACCAGGAAAATGATTTTTAAAAAAAGCCCAGGACTTTTTGTGCCAGAAAGTAAGGAAGCAAGAAAGTGCTCAGAGTCTGATGGGGGCATGTCAAAAGGACAAATAAGCCACCCTGAAGGGGCTCCCCACTGGCCAAATCAGTAACAATTTGGGCATCAAATTAATGATAGTAAAAAATTATTGGGTAAGATAGGAAACATGAGTTCATACTGATATAAATAAGTAAATAAATTTTTACAGAGTTTCTAAGTATTTCCTCACAAAATACTTAACAATTACAAAAGATAAAAGGAGGAACTTTACAATGGAGGAGCCTGGAAGATACTACCTTAATTGAGTGATCAAAGCAAACATCATTACTGAGTAATCGAACAAGTATAAATCAGTCACCACCAGACAGGATGTGTAAAAAGAATACAGCATCGCTTCTGTGATACCCCTACTAAAAATGGGGTATCAGTCAGGGTTCAATGAGAGAAACAGAACCACATAGGATTTGTTATGGGAATTTGAACTTATACAATTGTGAGAACTGGTTAAACAATTGCATGCAAGGCTATCGTCTTTGTTCTGATGCTACAGCTTGCAGTCCACAGGTCAAGTAGTTGAAAAGGTAAAACAGGTGTAAAGTGGAGGAGAACAAGGACAAAGCTAGAAGCCACAAGCATGAGTGGCAGTTCTTAGTGATACAAGTATCCTGCAGAAGCTGGGTTCACTGTCATGAAGCTAAATATACATCTGGCCTGGAGAAGCTGAAGGAAGATATGCAGAAAGGTGGAGCCATCTCAGGTCCAACTGGTGCCCTACACCAACAAGTTAAGCCAACAGAAAAGCAACAATGTATGTAAACTACAAAATGGCTGCTGCTTCACTTCCACCCTCAAATCTCCCACAGGAATCTATTTTATGGTCCATCTCAACAAGAAACATACAAAAGAGGGAATTTTGGAAAATGCAGTTCCCCACAACCAGCTGACACATTACAAAGCCACCAGATACACATAACAGGAATCTAAGCAAATAAGGAAATATCAGAATAGTCCAAATTGGGGAACAGTCAACAAAATAACTATTATTTTCAAAAGTTTCAAAATCATGAAAGTTAAGGACAGAATGAACCATTCCAGACTAAAAGGACATTGCAATTTAATGCAATGTAGAATTTTGTCCTGAATCCCTTTGCTTTTTTTAAAAAAGATTTTATTCATTTATTCATGAGAGACACAGAGAGGCAGAGACATAGATAGGCAGAAGGAGAAGCAGGCTCCTTGAGGGGAGCTTGATGCGGGACTCCATCCCAGGACCCCAGGATCACACCCTGAGCCAAAGGCAGACGCTCAACCACTGAGCCACCCAGGCATCCTGAATCCCTTTGCTTTGAAGGACAATTGACATAATTTGAATTAAGTCTGAGAAATAAATGGTAATAATGTACCAGTGATAATCTCCTGATACTGATGTTTGTCTTGTGATTGTTTAGCAGAATGTCCTTATTCATCAGAAATGCATGCTTAAGTATATTAGGAAATATACACTTCAGTTTTCTGAGATGGAAAGGCAGCAGGCTGACAACTTACTCTCTAAAGACCCCAGGGGAAAAAAGTTACCTGTATTGCCACTTTTCTATAAGTTTTCTCTACACTTGTGATTGTTTCAAAATAAAAAGATTCATAAAAAATATGCATTACTAAGGGGAGTACCTACATTTTTGTCATACTCTGTAGTGGCCATACTCTGAAGGCCAGAAGTGATGATGCGGGATACTGCAATGGTATTGGGTTCCCTGATCTCAAATGGGACTTAATGGGATCCTGTAGTGATAAAAATCAGGTGGTAGCCTAGCCACAAAATAAGAACCATTAACACAATAACTTATGGACAGAAAGGTAATCTGAGTGTTTTGACCCATAAGGACCTGCAGCAATAATTAATTGATTATAGGGTTTCTAGAAATTAAATATAGTATATGGTTACCTTACAAAAGTGCCATTTGACATATATAGAGAAAAAATATATAGGTCTTCTGGGCAGGAACCTAGCTTTCTTTGGTCACCATAGAGGAAATCCATGGCTCAGTTCCTAAGGGTAAGCCAGTTTACAGACACAGAGCCCCCTGATGAAGGAAAGATCTTCAATGCAGCCACAGATATGTACTATGAATCTGCCCCCAAAGGTCTTATGGCAATTTATTGGGGTAATTGCACTGGGGAAAAAGAAATAGACAGACCTTCTATGGATTCTTAGATACTGGCTCTGAAAGTACGCTTATCCCCCAAACAACTGAAATAACCACTATTAACAACTGATAATAGGGAATGTACAGAGTTTAGATGGTAGATGAGGTCTTGACTTGAAATATGTCTTCTTTTGGGACTTTAGGACACATCCTGCAGTTATATCCCAAGACTCAGAATATATAGTGGGAATAGATATACTTATTAACTGGCAGAATTCACAGGTGGATTCTCTGATCCATGGAGTGAGAATTATTTCTGGGAGGAAAATCCAAGTGGAAATCCTTGGAACAGCCCCCACCCCTACCATGATAGTTAAACCAGAAACTTTACTGTGTCCCTGGGGGAACTGCAGAAATCAATGCCATGTCAAAAATTAAGAGATACTATAAAGGCATTGTCTACCAAATCCTCATTTAACTCAACTGCTTGGCCACTGTAAGCCAGATGGTTTGTGGAAAATTAGAGTAAATTATCACAAATTTAGTCAAGTGATACCATTTGCAACTGGAGTTCCATATGTAACATCTATATTGATGTGCAGAAAATGCATTCTTTTTCATTTCCATTAATAAGCAAAATCAGAAACAGTTTACATTTACAGGGCAGAGACAACAGGGTAACAATGTACCTTTACTTTGCCCCAGGTCTATGTCAACTCTTCTGCTCACTGTCATAGTCCAGAAATTACTTGTCTTGATATCCCAATGTAATGGTCCATTATATTGATGATTTTATACTACATGAACCCAGGGAGTAGGAAATAACAAATAAATGTCTTAGCAAGACATATGTACTCTAGAGGATACGGGATAAACCTTGGAGAAGTTCAAGCATCTGCCACACATTGGTGAAGTGTCTAGTGGTATGGGGTATGTCTGTATATTCCTTATAAAATAGGATATAACCCCCTGCACTTGTACCATCTACTATGAAGAAGAGAGACAATACTCAGTGAGCCTCTTTGAATTTTGAAGTTAATCTTTACTATATTTGATTATGCTGCTCTGACCCATTTACCAGGAGCCTTGTAAGGCTTCACTTTTTAATGAAGATCAGAGCAAGAAACAGCTTGGCAGCATGTTCTGATTGCAGTGGAAGTTAATCCACCCCTTGCATCTTATTGGGCCCCAGCAGACCCGATACTATCCTAAACTTCATGTCTATATAAGGCAGACAAGCAACATGAAACCTCTGGAAAGCACCAATAAGAATCACTGTGAAGATCACTATGGTTATGAGTAAGGCCATGCCCTCCTCGATTGCCAACTGCTCTATATTTGAAAAATAGCTATTGCTTTACTCTTGGGCCCTGATGGAGACTGAATACCTGACCATAAGACACAAAGTGACTATATAAATAACCCTTGTCTTCATGAACTAATCCACCAAACCATAAAATTTCTCACACAATGTAGTATTTTCTTAAAGATAAAAGTGAAAGAATTTCATATCTAGAACAACATATGGGGATCACTATAGATCCACTCCAGGAGCAAATATAATTGATGAAAATAATTTTGAGAGCCAACCATTTAAAGTCTCTGGAAATTGTCATAGGGTAAACAGCAAATGCAGAAACATTTCTTTAAGAAAATCTGCTAAAACTAAATAGGAAAACAAGAATCTGTGGCAGTTCAGCCAAGACACATTCTCTTCCTCCCCAGCCCCAGATGAATTTAATGAGAGCTCCCCTCCAGGAGGATGTGGCCAAAAAGGTCTCTCTCATCCCTGACTCCAAATCAAGGGTTACCATATTTCATTGAGAGAAACAAGCCAGTTCTTTTCATCCCATTCCACTCCAAGTTAAAAAAGCTAAGTTCCTGGTGAATATGGCCAAGAAGTTGGGGCACTCTGCCTTTACCCATATCCTTCACAGTGCAGAGGTTCTACACAAGGCATGGCTGGCCAGAATACTGGGGCCCCAAATGCCTCTACTCCACTTCATTCTAAAAGTAAAGGTTCCATGTCAGGAGAAGAGAAATGAGAAGACCAGAGGTTTCTGTACCTATACAGTCCCCAGAGAATAGCTCAGAGATTTTTTCCTATGGGAAGAGGAAGCCCATAATAACAGAGAGCTCCAAAGTTCTCCTCCTAGGAACTGACTTAATTTGAAACAGTATGTGGGGAAATTCAAGACTAAGGGTGGTCTTGGAAACGATGGATATTTTGGTAGTAAGCAATTAAGAAGAGACTGATAAATCCATGAAAGCAACAAGGTAACTATAGGCCAACAAATTTACTGGAAAGAACTAGGGAAATGGAACCCTAAGACTAACCCTCCAGGGATCATAATAAACTTCAAACATTTGCCTCAAAAACTATCTCTACAGAAGAGCCCAAATGTAATTGGATCAAATTTTAGAGCAATTTAAGCCCCAGGGCATTGTTTGAAACAATAGAGCAGTCAGGCAGGCATTAGTGGAGTCCAATGACTGAGTGTGATACCAACAGAAGTAGACATCTTAACAGAAGGAACAGGAAGAGAGACATTCAAAGACAATGTTGCTGAAACACATGTTCAAGTCTGCACTGTCTGAGAAACAACATCAAAGGCTTCACATTCCATAGAAAATACACTTTATTAAAATTGTCTAGTCAAGATACTAAACAAATAAGCAAACAACAACCAAGACAAGCTAGAGGTATGGGAAGGGAAATCAAAATCCAGACTTGCTGCCATATATTACCTAAAATGTCTTGTTTTCAACCAAAAATTATGAGACATACAAAACAAACAAACAGGAAAGAGTGACTCATATACAAGAAAAAAAGCAGGCAATAGAAAATGCCTGAAAGAGTTACCAAGATGTTGGATTTAACAGAAAACAACTTCTCAGTAGCCATTATAAATATGTTCAAATAGTTAAAAGGAAATAATGCTTAAAAAAATAAAGGAAGGTTTAATGACAATATCACATCAAATAGAGAATATCACTAAAGAGATAAAATTATTTTAAGAAAGAACCAAATAGAAATTCTTAAGTTGAAAGTATAATAACATAAATGAAAAATTTGCTAGAGAGATTCAATGGTAGATTTTTATTGGAAGAAGAAAGAATCAGCAGACTTGAAGACTGCCTAATAACAATTACATAATTGCTATTATATATAATAATAGAAAAAGAACAGAGCAAAATAAACTGAACTTCAGAGAAATGTGTGGCTCCATTAAGCACACCAACATACACATAATGGAGTATTGGAAGGAGATGAGAGAGAGAGAGAGCAGTAGAAATATTTCAAAGAAATAATGGCTGAAAACGTCCCAAATTTGCTAAAAATGTAATTCGATATACCAAAGAATCTGAGACCTCAAACAATATACGTGCAAAATACATCAAAATCCATCATGGTTAAAATGCCAAAAGTAAAAGAAAAAACGAAAATCTTGAAAGTACCAAGAGAAAACCAATTCATTACATACAAGGAAATCTCATATGAAACAATGAAGGAGGGATCCCTGGGTGGCTCAGCGGTTTAGCACCTGCCTTAAGCCCAGGGTGCAATCCTGGAGTCCCATCGAGTCCCACATCGGGCTCCCTGCATGGAGCCTGCTTCTCCCTCTGCCTGTGTCTCTGCCTCTCTCTCTCTCTCTCTCTCTGTGTATGTGTGTGTGTGTGTGTGTGATGAATGAAAGAATGAATGAATAAATAAATAAATAAATAAATAAATAATAAATCTATCTTAAAAAAAAAAAAAACCATTAAGCCCAGACAGCTGTGGAATGAGATATTCAAACTGTTGAATGAAAAGAACCTGTCAACTTAGAATCATATATCTTAAAAACTATCTTTCAAATGATGGTAAATAGTCCAAGATAATGAAAAACTGAGAAAATTCATTCCTAATACATGTACCTTATAAGAAATATTTAAGGAAGATCATCAAGCAGAAAGCCACTGACCTGAGACAGTACCTTAAAACTACTCAGAGGGGAGGAGAGGCAAGATGGTGGAAGAGTAGGGTCCCCAAGTCACCTGTCCCCACCAAATTACCTAGATAACCTTCAAATCATCCTGAAAATCTACGAATTCAGCCTGAGATTTAAAGAGAGAACAGCTGGAATGCTACAGTGAGAAGAGTTCACGCTTCTATCAAGGTAAGAAGATGGGGGGGGGGGAGAATTAAAGAAACAAAAGGCATCCAAGGGGGAGGGGCCCCGCGAGGAGCCGGGCTAAGGCCGGGGCGAGTGTCCCCAGGACAGGAGAGCTCCCTGCGGGAGAAGCAGGAGATTCACCAACCTTCCCGGGCGGAAAGGCGCTCGCAGGGAGTTGGAGCAGGACCCCAGGAGGACGGGGATGTCCTCAGGCTCCCAGGGACACCAACAGAGCACCTGTGCCTCAGGGAGAGCGCCACACCCCGCGGCCGAGCTCCCTAAAGGGATGCAGCGCGTGCACGCATTGACCCGGGAGCAGCTCGGAGGGGTTCGGGAGGCGGCTCCAGAGAGGCAGCTGCGCGGCCCGGGAGCGCGAATCCAACAGCGCAGGCCTCGGAGCACAGGGCGCCGGGACACAGCCCAGGATCGGGCCTCCCCCCGGGACAGGCAGAGGCCGGTAGGGCACAGGACAGCAAGGACGCTCCTGCCCCAGCTGAGCAGATAAGCGGCCCCGCCCCGGAGCCTCCAGGCCCTGCAGACAGAGAGCTCAGGAGTTACTGCGGGGGCGGAATCCAGGGCTCCAGAGCTGACCACCGCCACTGGGGTTGTTTCTCCTGGGGCCTCAGGGGGAAAACAACCCCCACTGAGCCCTGCACCAGGCAGGGGGCTGAGCAGCTCCCCCAAGTGCTAACACCTGAAAATGAGCACAACAGGCCCCTCCCCCAGAAGACCAGCCAGACGGACAAATTCCAGGGGAAGTTAAGGGACTTAAAGTACACAGAAAGAGAAGATACTCCCTCGTGGTGTTTTGTTTTGTTTTGTTTTGTTTTTTGCTTTTTGATTTCTGTTTGCTTCCCCCACCCTTTTTTCCCCTTTCTTTCATTTTGTTTCTCTTTTTTCTTCCTTTTTTCTTTTTTCTTTCCTTCTTTCTCTCCTCTCTTTTTCTCCTTTTCCCAATACAACTTGATTTTGGCCACTCTTCACTGAGCAAAATGACTAGAAGGAAAACCTCACCTCAAAAGAAAGAATCAGAAACAGTCCTCTCTCCCACAGAGTTACAAAATCTGGATTACAATTAAATGTCAGAAAGCCAATTCAGAAGCACTATTATACAGCTACTGGTGGCTCTAGAAAAAAGCATAAAGGACTCAAGAGACTTCATGACTGCAGAATTTAGAGCTAATCAGGCAGAAATTAAAAATCAATTGAATGAGATGCAATCCAAACTAGAAGTCCTAACGACGAGGGTTAACAAGGTGGAAGAACGAGTGAGTGACATAGAAGACAAGTTGATGGCAAAGAGGGAAACTGAAGAAAAAAAACACAAACAATTAAAAGACCATGAAGATAGATTAAGGGAAATAAACGACAGCCTGAGGAAGAAAAACCTACGTTTAATTGGGGTTCCCGAGGGCGTCGAAAGGGACAGAGGTCCAGAATATGTATTTGAACAAATCATAGCTGAAAACTTTCCTAATCTGGGAAGGGAAACTGTCATTCAGATCCAGGAAATAGAGAGATCACCCCCTAAAATCAATAAAAACCGTTCAACAACTCGACATTTAATAGTTAAGCTTGCAAATTCCAAAGATAAAGAGAAGATCCTTAAAGCAGCAAGAGACAAGAAATCCCTGACTTTTATGGGGAGGAGTATTAGGGTAACAGCAGACCTCTCCACAGACACCTGGCAGGCCAGAAAGGGCTGGTAGGATATAGTCAGGGTCCTAAATGAGAAGAACATGCAACCAAGAATACTCTATCCAGCAGGGCTCTCATTCAGAATAGAAGGAGAGATAAAGAGCTTCCAAGACAGGCAAAAACTGAAAGAATATGTGACCTCAAAACCAGCTCTGCAAGAAATTTTAAGGGGGACTCTCAAAATTCCCCTTTAAGAAGAAGTTCAGTGGAACAATCCACAAAAACAATGACTGAATAGATATCATGATGACACTAAACTCATATCTTTCAATAGTAACTCTGAATGTGAACGGGCTTAAATGACCCCATCAAAAGGTGCAGGGTTTCAGACTGGATAAAAAAGCAGGACCCATCTATTTGCTGTCTACAAGAGACTCATTTTAGACAGAAGGACACCTACAGCCTGAAAATAATAGGCTGGAGAACCATTTACCATTCAAATGGTCCTCAAAAGAAAGCAGGGGTAGCCATCCTTATATCAGATAAATTAAAGTTTATCCCAAAGATTGTAGTAAGAGATAAAGAGGGACACTATATCCTATTTAAAGGATCTATCCAACAAGAGGAACTAACAATCATGAATATTTATGCCCAGAATGGGGGAGCGGCCAAGTATATCAATCAATTAATAACCAAAGTTAAGACATACTTAGATAATAATACACTTATACTTGGTGACTTCAATCTAGCTCTTTCTATACTCGATAGGTCTTCTAAGCACAACATCTCCAAAGAAATGAGAGCTTTAAATGATACACTGGACCAGATGGATTTCACAGATATCTACAGAACTTTACATCCAAACTCAACTGAATACACATTCTTCTCAAGTGCACATGGAACTTTCTCCAGAATAGACCACATACTGGGTCACAAATCAGGTCTTAACTGATACCAAAAGATTGGGATCGTCCCCTGGATATTCTCAGACCATAATGCCTTGAAATTAGAATTAAATCACAAGAAGTTTGGAAGGACTTCAAACACGTGGAGGTTAAGGACCATCCTGCTAAAAGATGAAAGGGTCAACCAGGAAATTAAGGAAGAATTAAAAGGATTCATGGAAACTAATGAGAATGAAGATACAACCATTCAAAATCTTTGGGATGCAGCAAAAGCAGTCCTAAGGGGGAAATACATCGCAGTACAAGCATCTATTCAAAAACTGGAAAGAACTCAAATACAAAAGCTAACCTTACACTTAAAGGAGCTAGAGAAAAAACAGCAATTAGATCCTACACCAAGCAGAAGAAGAGAGTTAATTAAGATTTGAGCAGAACTCATCGAAATCGAGACCAGAAGAACTGTGGAACAGATCAACAGAACCAGGAGTTGGTTCTTTGAAAGAATTAATAAGATAGATAAACCATTAGCCAGCCTTATTAAAAAGAAGAGAGAGAAGACTCAAATTAATAAAATCATGAATGAGAAAGGAGAGATCACTACCCACACCAAGGAAATACAAACAATTTTAAAAACATATTATGAGCAGCATACACCAATAAATTAGGCAATCTAGAAGAAATGGATGCATTCCTGGAAAGCCACAAACTACCAAAACTGGAACAGGAAGAAATAGAAAACCTGAACAGGCCAATAACCAGGGAGGAAATTGAAGCAGTCATCACAAACCTCCCAAGACACAAAAGTCCAGGGCCAGATGGCTTCCCTGGGGAATTCTATCAAACGTTTAAAGAAGAAACCATACCTATTCTCCTAAAGCTGTTTGGAAAGATAGAAAGAGATGGAGTACTTCCAAATTCGTTCTATGAGGCCAGCATCACCTTAATTCCAAAACCAGACAAAGACCCCACCAAAAAGAATTACAGACCAATATCCCTGATGAACATGGATGTAAAAATTCTCAACAAGATACTAGCCAATAGGATCCAACAGCACATTAAGAAAATTATTCACCATGACCAAGTAGGATTTATTCCCGGGACGCAAGGCTGGTTCAACACTCGTAAAACAATCAATGTGATTCATCACATCAGCAAGAGAAAAACCAAGAACCATAGGATCCTCTCATTAGATGCAGAGAAAGCATTTGACAAAATACAGCATCCATTCCTGATCAAAACTCTTCAGAGTGTAGCGATAGAGGGAACATTCCTCAACATCTTAAAAGCCATCTACGAAAAGCCCACAGCAAATATCATTCTCAATGGGGAAGCGCTGGGAGCCTTTCCCCTAAGATCAGGAACAAGACAGGGATGTCCACTCTCACCATCTTAAGACACTGGATAAAAAACCCTAAACAATCAAAAAAAAAAAACCCTAAACCAAAAACAAATAGTAGGAAAAAATAATAAAGATTAGAGTAAGAAAAAATGAAATAGAAAATATAAAAACAATATAGAAAATCAATGAAACCAAGTCAGTTTTTTTAATTTTTTTAAAGATTTTATTTATTTACTCATGAGACACACACACACACACACACACACACACACACACACACAGAGAGAGAGAGAGAGAGAGAGAGAGAGGCAGAGACACAGGCAGAGGGAGAAGTAGACTCCATGCAGGGAGCCTGACGTGGGATTCGATCCCAGGTCTCCAGGATCAGGCTGAAGTTGGCACTAAACCACTGAGCCACCCAGGCTGCCCCCCCAAGTCAGTTTTTAGAGAAGATCAATAAAATTGACACATGTTGAATTAAAGTGACAAGGCAAAAAATGAAAAGATTCAAATTACTAAAATCAGGAATTATGGATGTGAAATCAATGCTAATCTTACAGAAGTAAAAAGAATCATAAGAGAATATTATGAATAACTGTGTGCCAAAAAATTCTATAACCTAGATGAAATGAATAAATTTCTAGGAAAACACAACTACCAAAACTATCTCAAGAATATTTATAAAATATGAATAGACCTAGCACAAGAAAATACATTGAATCAGTAATCCAAAAACTACCCCCCGCCCCCGAACACATGCACACACAAAAACCCAAGTCCAGATAGCTTTCCTGGTGAATCATCAAATACTTAAAGAAAAATTGGTATAACTTATTCACAAACTGTTCCAAAAAATTGTTCCAAAAAATAAGAGAAAACACTTTCCAACTCACATTGAGACCAGTATTATTCTGATACCAAGGCCAGGCAACCACATCACATAAAAAATTATACACCAATATTCTTTTTTTTATTTTTTTTTAATTTACTTATGATAGTCACAGAGAGAGAGAGAGAGGCAGAGACACAGGCAGAGGGAGAAGCAGGCTCCATGCACCAGGAGCCCAATGTGGGATTCGATCCCGGGTCTCCAGGATCACGCCCCAGGCCAAAGGCAGGCGCCAAACCGCTGCGCCACCCAGGGATCCCTACACCAATATTCTTAATGAATATACATGCAAGACTCCTCAACAAAATACTAGCACACTGAATCCAGCTAGGTATACAAAGAATTATACTCTATGACCAAGTGGACTTTTATCCCAGGAGTGCAATTAGTTTGATAACTGAAAATCAATATAACACAAATATCAATAGAATTAAGGTAAAAAAAAAAACTACATAATCAGCACATCAGATGCCAAAAAAAGCATGTGACAAAATTTAATCAGCTTTTCATGATAAAAATACTCAACAAACTAAGAGTAGAAGGTAACTTCCTCAGCCTGATAAAGAACATCTATGAAAACCCCACAGCTAACATCATACTTAATGGCGAAAGACTGCTTTCCTCTAAAATAAGGAACAAAACAAGAATGTTGTTCTTATCACTTCTACTCGACATTTACTGAAGGTTCTCGTCAGGGCTATTAAGATAGACAAAGAAGCAAAAGTCATACAATTTGAAATGAAGAAACAAAACATTCTATTTGTAGATGGCATAACCTTGTATATAAAAAAACTCTAAGTAATACACACATACACACACACGCACACACAAAACTATTAGAGCTAACAAATGAGTTCAACAAGGTTTAAGGATACAAAAGTAATATACAAAAATCCAATTTTATTTATGTAACACAATTGGATTTTTGTAAATCCCAAAATCAATTGTATTTCTACAATGAACAATATGAAAATAAAAATAAAAAATAAAAAAAATAAGAATACATTTCTGTTTATGAAAACAACCAAAAGAATAAAATATCAAGGGATAAATTTAACAAAACTCCTCTCTGAAAAATATAAAACATTGTTAAAGGAAATTAAAGAAGATCTAAATAAATGAAAAGATATCTGTAGTAAGTAGAATAATGGACTACAAGGATGTCCACATCTTAATATCCAAAGCCTGAGAATATATTACCTTACATAGAAAAAGGGACTTTACAGATGCGATTAAAGGTCTTGCATTGAGAAGATTATCTTGGATATCTGGGTGGGCCTAATGTAACAGAAGTTTCTTTATAAGAGGGAGGGAAAAGTATGAGTTAGAGAGAAGGATTAAAAGCATGCTGCACTGCTGACTTTCAAGACTGAGTAAGGGCCATGAGCCATGAGGAATGGAGGTGGCTTCTAGAAGCTGGAAAAAGCAAGGAAATATACTCCCCATAGTTGACATATTGATTTTTACTCAGTGAAACAAACCCATTTCAAACTTATGAACTGCAGAACTATAAGATAGTAAGTTTGTGTTGTTTTGTGCTGCAAATTTGTGTAAATTTGTTACACCAACAGTAGGAAACCAATGTTAACAACCCATGTTCACAGAATCAGAAGACAACATTGTTAGTATGGCAACATATCCCAAATTGATTCCCAAATTCAATTCAATTCCTATCAAAATTCTAGCTGCTTTCTTTGAAGAAACTGACATGATGATTTTAAATTCATATAAAAATTCAAGGAACTCAGAATAGTCAGATTAATTTTCGAAAAGAAGAACAAAATTGAAGGACTCATATTTTCTGATTTTAAAACTCATTACAAACCTATAGAATCAAGACACTATTGTATTGGCATAAAGACAGACATATAGACCAGTGGATGTCAAGGAAATGTAAAAGGAAAAGAATAGACATTTTAATCAATAATACTGGTACAATGGATATCCACATGCTTTCTGTATAGATACATGTTTTTGTGATTTGTCCTCATAACTGACCACCTGGACCTACATATACACCGGCAGGCTAAAGAATGTTGTTTGTGAGACTCATGCTGTGTGAATAACTTTGGGAGCCTAATTCTTTAAAATTTATTATCTGGCCTCAGGTTAAAATTGGCCCTTCTGTTCTGGACACCAAGAGCTATATAAATCTTGTCTCTCACATCCCCTCCTACTCCAGGCTGGGCTGGCTCCCCAAGAATGGAATCTGAGAGAGGAGGCAGACACACATCTCCCAGGCTCCTTGAAACTATAAAAACATGATAACATGGAAATGCAGCTCACTCTAAACTGCACATAGTCAAACAAATGTTTAATTTCAAACCCTATTACTTGCCCTCTAAATATGGCTATAAGTATGGCCCTTATGGGAATGATTAGTTGGAAGTATCACCTGAGGGGAGGATATTCCTCCTAGGCCTCTCAATTGGGACTCCAGCCTGTCTGTTTCCTCAGGGCTTCCCCAGCTGATGAAGTTGGATGTTGTAAATACCCGATTTGATGTAACTTTGCCTTATTCTCATTTACTGCCTACTATTACCTTCATCTTTGTATAGATTCCTTTCCTCTTCTGTTTCTATTAGGTTTCTGTAATAATAAAGTTTTCTTTCCTTTTTGAAACTGAAACACAACTGTTGTGAATCTTTTGTGCAGAACACATGCAAAACAATGAAGGTAGACTCCCTACCTCACACTATTTATAAAAATTAACTCAAAATGAGGGAGAAGGAAGATGGTGGCAGAGTAGGACCCTATGCTCATCTTGTCCCATGAACATAACTTGATAACTATCAAATCATCCTAAAAAAATCATTCTAAATACCTCAGATATGAACCTGAAGACTGACAGAACAAACTCCACAACTAAAGGGATAGACGAAGCCAAATTGAACAATGTAGCAAGTATGGGGACATAATTTAGGGAGAAACCTACAGAATGGGAGAAGATATTTGCAAATGACGTATCAGATAAAGGGCTAGTTTCCAAGATCTATAAAGAACTTATTAACCTCAACACCAAAGAAACAAACAATCCAATCATGAAATGGGCAAAAGACATGAACAGAAATCTCACAGAGGAAGACATAGACATGGCCAACATGCACATGAGAAAATGCTCTGCATCACTTGCCATCAGGGAAATACAAATGAAAACCACAATGAGATACCACCTCACACCTGTGAGAATGGGGAAAATTAACAAGGCAGGAAACAACAAATGTTGGAGAGGATGCGGAGAAAAGGGAACCCTCTTACACTGTTGGTGGGAATGTGAACTGGTGCAGCCACTCTGGAAAACTGTGTGGAGGTTCCTCAAAGAGTTACAAATAAACCTGCCCTACCACCCAGCAATTGCACTGCTGGGGATTTACCTCAAAGATTCAGATGCAATGAAACGCTGGGACACCTGCACCCCGATGTTTATAGCAGCAATGGCCACAGTAGCCAAACTGTAGAAGGAGCCTCGGTGTCCATCGAAAGATGAATGGATAAAGAAGATGTGGTTTATGTATACAATGGAATATTACTCAGCCATTAGAAATGACAAATACCCACCATTTGCTTCAACATGGATGGAACTGGAGGGTATTATGCTGAGTGAAGTAAGTCAATTGGACAAGGACAAACAGTGTATGTTCTCATTCATTTGGGGAATATAAATAATAGTGGAAGGGAATATAAGGGAAGGGAGAAGAAATGTGTGGGAAGTGTCAGAAAGGGAGACAGAACATAAAGACTCCTAACTCTGGGAAATGAACTAGGGGTGGTGGAAGGGGAGGAGGGCGGGGGGTGGGGGTGAATAGGTGACGGGCACTGAGGGGGACACTTGACGGGATGAGCACTGGGTGTTATTCTGTATGTTGGTAAATTGAACACCAATAAAAAATTAATTTATTGCGATCCCTGGGTGGCGCAGCGGTTTAGCGCCTGCCTTTGGCCCAGGGTGCGATCCTGGAGACCCGGGATTGAATCCCACGTCGGGCTCCCGGTGCATGGAGCCTGCTTCTCCCTCTGCCTGTGTCTCTCCCTCTCTCTCTCTCTCTCTCTCTCTCTCTCTGTGACTATCATAAATAAATAAAAAAAATTAAAAAAATAAAAAAATAAAATATTAAAAAAAATTAATTTATTAAAAAAAAAGAATAGAAGGAGAGATAAAGAGTTTCCCAGACAAACAAAAACTAAAGGAGTTTTTTTATCACTGCATCAGCTCTGAAAGAAATGTTAAAAGGAACTCTTTAAGTGGAAAGGAGACCAAAAGTGACAAAGAAAGAGTCAGAGAAAATCTCCAGAAAAAAATGATGAAACAAGTAATAAAATGGTACTAAATTCATATCTATCAATAATCACTCTGAATGTAAATGGACAAAATGCTCCAATCAAAAGACATAGGGTGTCAAAATGGATAAGAAAAACCATGACCTATCTATATGCTGCCTACAATAGAATCATTGTAGACCTGAAGACACCTGAAGATTGAAAGTGAATGAATGGAGAAATATTTATCACATAAATGAATGTCAAAAGAAAGCCAGAGTAGCAGTACTTATATTAGAAAAACTAGACTTTAAAACAAAGACTATAACAAAAGATGAAGAATGGCACTATATAATCATAAAGGGGACAGTCAAACAAGAAGATATAACAATTATAAATAGTTATGCACCCAACATGGGAGCGCCCAATATATGAAATAATTAGTAACAAACATAAAGGAACTCATTGATGATAATACAATAATAGTAAGAGACTTTAACACCTCCAATTACATTAATGACAGATCACTCAAACAGAAAATCAACAAAGACACAGTGGCTTTGAATGACACACTGGACCCAATGGATTTAACAAATATATTCAAAACATTTCATCCTAAAATATAGAATACATGTTCCTTTCAAGTGCACATGGAACATTCTCCAGAAGAGATCACATATTAGCCCACAAAAAAGGATTCAACAGGGATGCCTGGGTGGCTTAGTGGTAGAGCATCTGCCTTCAGCTCAGAGTGTGATCCCAGAGTCCTGGGATCAAGCCCCACATCAGGCTCTCCACTGCTCAGTGAGGAGCAGAAAGAGAAGCAGACTCCTCCCTGCTCAGTGAGGAGTCTGCTTCTCTTTCTGCTCCTCACACCTTGCTCCTGCTCTCTCTCTCTCTCTCTCCCAAATAAATAAAATCTTTAAAAATTATTTCTCAAAACACATAAGGATTCTAGGCATATTTATATCTCAGGCTAAGAAAGATCTCACAGAAGCTATTTAAGCATTCCTGGGATCAACCCATGAGGACAATGGACAAATCACGGAAGCACAGTTTCTGTAACAAGATGGGTTTTATGTATGGGCAATTGTAGATCCAGTTAGTTTGTAGAATATTGATGTACAGAAATTGGGAGGGGTGAGGTAAGTGTCATCTAGACATCACTTCCAGAAAGTCAATTGCCTGTAAAGGGATTTGATCCCTTCGTTGCCTAGTCTCAGTGGCATGATGCCCTGAGCCCTTCCAACAAAACTCTCCAAAATTCCTCTCTTTTCTACCCTGTGGTACAATTGCAGGCTTCAAACATACTGTTCTAGTATTATATCCATGTGATGGTTAGGCCCAAGGGCTCTACCAGTAACTCTTCATCTTCTTAATACTGCATCCCTTGACTGTGCATTTTGCAGGGCCTCGGTCATTATGGCAGCGGATAGTTAGCTTCTGTGGAGGACACACACACTCTTAAAACTGCCCCCCTATGCATGCTTTGTGAAGTGGCCCTGGCCACCCCTTGTCTCCACAGTGACTATGCATCCCTTGTGGAAGAGGACCAACATGTACAACTTGTGGGCACCCCACGCCCATCTGCACACGTTACAGAGCAGCCTCAGCCAGCACACTCTTAGGAGTGGTTGCATGTCCCCTGCCAAAGAGGACTAGTGTTACCTTGTTAAAAGTGTAAGCTCCACCCACTACTTTGAAGAGCAAGAGATATAGCTGACTTTCATAACACAGAGAAACAGACCTAGACAAAAGGAGGAGACAGAGAAATATGTTCCAAATGAAAAAATAATACAAAATCACAGTAAGAAATCTAAATGAAACAAAGATAAGTAACATGTCTGATAGAAAATTTAAACTAATGATCATAAAGGTATTCACTGAACTGGATAAAAGACTGGAGAACACTGAGACCCTTACTATAGAGATTAAAAAGGCCAATCAGAGATGAAGAACACAATAATTGAAGTTAAAAATACACTAGACAAAATAAATAGCAAGATAGAAGGAGCAAAGACTAAATCAGTGACCTGAAAGACAGAGTGATGGAAAGTAATCAAGCTGAGGCAAGAGAAAAAATTATGCAAAATGAGAATAAACATAGGGAATTCAGTGACTCCATCAAGTGTAATAACATTCACATTATACTGGTCCCAGAAGAAGAACAGAGAGAAAAGGGGGTAGAAAATGTATTTGAAGAAATAATAGCAGGGAAGGAAACAAATATTCAGATCCAGGGGCACAGGGATCCTCTCAACATGATCAACCCAAGGATGTCCACACCAAGACACATAGTAATTAAAATGGCAACAACAGTGGTAAAGAAATAATTTTAACAGCAGCAATAGAAAATAAAATAGTTACATACAAGGGAAATCCCATAAGACTATCAGCAGATTTTTCAACAGAAATTTTGCAGGCCAGAAAAGAGTAATATGATATATTCAAAGTGCTTAAAAGGAATAAGCTTCAGCCAAGAATACACTACCCAGAAAGTCTATCATTCATAATAGAAGGAGAGATAAAGAGTTTTCCACACAAACAAAAGCTAAAGAAGTTCATGACCATTAAACAAGCCCTACAAGAAATGTTAAAGGGGACTCTTCGAGTGGAAAGGAAAAACCATAAGTAATAGTATGATAAGTAAGAAGCACAAAATCAGTAAAAATAAGTACATCTGTAAAAAATCAGTCAAGGGACTCACAAAATAAAAGGAAGCAAAGTATGACACCATATAGCTAAAACATGGGCAGGAGAGGAGTAAAGAATGGGTTCAAACTTAAATGACCATCAATCTAAGATAGACTGATATATGCAGAAGGTATTATATACACACCTAATGGTAACCACAAATCAAAAAGCAATAATAGATATGTAAAAAATAAAGAGAAAGGAAGCCAAGTATATCAGTAAAGAAAGCCAACTATGGTGAAAGATGAGAGCAAGGGAAGAAAGAGACAGAGAGGGGTACCTGGGTGGTTCAGTGGTTGAATGTCTGCCTTCAGCTCAGGTCGTGATCCGTGATCCCAGGGTCCTGGGATTGAGTCCCTTATCAGGCTCCCCAGCAGGGATCCTGCTTCTCCCTCTGCCTATGTCTCTGCCTCTCTCTCTGTGTCTCTCATGAATAAATAAATAAAATCTTTTAAGAAAAGAAAGGGACAGAGAATATTCATGAAAACAAACAAAAAATATATACCCATCAATAATGACTTTGAGTGTAAATAGGCTAAATGTTCCAATCAAAAGACAGGGAGTGACGGAATGGAGAAAATAAAATAAGACCCTTATATGCTGCCTACAAGAGACTCACTTCAAACCTAAAGACAAATGCAGATTGAAAGTGAGAGGATGGAGAAATATTTAACATCCATTTATCATGCAAATGAATGTGAAAAGAAAGCCAGGGTATGAACACTTATATCAGACAAATTGACTTAAAAACAAAGACTGTTACAAGAGACCAAGAAGGATACAATATAATCATCAAGGGGACAATCCAACAAAAAGACAACAATCATAAATATTTGTGCACACAACATGGGAGCACCCAAATACATAAAACAGTTAATGACAAGATAAAGGAACTAACAAATAGTAATACAAAAATAGTATGACACTTTAATATCCCACTTACCTCAATGGGCAAATCATCCATGCAGAAAATCAACAAAGAAACAATGACTTTGAAAGATACTGGACCGGAAGGATTTACAGATATATTCAGAACATTCCATCCAACAGCAGAATACATATTATTTTCTGTGCACATGGAACATTCTCCAGAATAGATCACATTTAGCCCACAAAAGAGGCCTCAACAAATTCAAAAGGATTGAAGTCATACCTCAAATCTTTTCTGACCACAACACTATGAAACTAGAAGTGAATCACAAGAAAATCCACAAAGACCACAAACACATGGAGGTCGAACAACATGATACAAAACAATGAATGGGTCAATCAGGTAAATAAAAGAAGAAATTTAAAAAGTACATAGAAACAAATGAAAATGAAAACAACTGGTCCAAAACCTTTAGGATACAGCAAAAGTAGTCCAAAGATGGAAGTATATAGGAATATAGTCCTACCTCAAGAAGCAAGAAAAATCTCAAACAACCTAACCTTACACCTAAAGAAGCTTGAAAAAGAACAGACAAAACCTAAAACCAGCAGAAGGAAAGAAATAATAATGAGAAAAGAAGAAATAAATGATATAGAAACTAAAAAAAAAAAAAAACTGAACAGATCAATGAAACCAGGAGCTGGTTCTTAAAAAAAAAATGAATAAAATTCATTTTTATTTATCTAGCCAGACTTATCAAGAAAAAAGAAAAAAGACTCAAATGAGTAAAATCACTAATGAAAGAGGAGAAATAAAAAACACCAGAGAAACACAATTATAAAAGAATATTATGAAAAATTATATGCTAACAAATTGAACAACCTAGAAGAAATGGACAAATTCCTAGAAACATATAAACTAGCAAATCGAAACAGGAAGAAAACATGAACAGACTGATAACCTGCCAAGAAATTGAATCAGTAATAAAAAGACTGCCAACAAACAAAAGTCCAGGACCAGATGGCTTCAAGCAAATTCTACCAAATGTTTAGTATATGTGCTGCTGAAGCGAGCACTACCAAGTGTTTAAAGAAGAATTAATACCTATTCTTCTCAAACTATTCCAAAAAATAGAAAAGGAAGGAAAATTTGCAAATTCATCTATGAAGCCAGAATTATCCTGATACAAAAAAGATAACTAAAATAGAGAACCACAGGCCAATATCCTTGATGAAAACAGATGTAAAAATCCTTAATAACATATTAGCAAACTGAATCCAACAATATATTTAAAAAATCATTCACCATGATCTAGAGGGATTTATTCCTGGGTTGCCATGGTGGTTCAATATTTGCAAATCAATCAACATAGTATATCACATCAATAAGAGAAAAGGTAAGAACCATATGATCATTTCAGCAGACACAAAGAAAGCATTTGACAAAGTAGAACATCCATTCATGATAAAAAAAAATCCCTTAATAAAGTAGGTATACAAGGAATATGCCTCAACATAATAAAGGCCATATATGAAAAACCCACAGCAAACACCATCGTTAATGGGGAACAAATGAGAGATCTCCCCTAAGGTCAGAAACAAGACAGGATATGCACTGTCACCATCTTTACTCAACATAGTGCTGGAAGTCCTATCCATAGTAATCAGACAACACAAATAAATAAGAGGCAACCAAATCAATAAGGAAGAAGTTAAACTTCCACATTTGCAGAGGACATGATATAGTATATGAAAAATCTGAAAAACGCCACCAAAAAAACTGCTACATTGATAAATTCAGTAGTTGCAGGATACAAAATCAATGTACAGAAATAAGTTGCATTTTTATACACCAATAATGAAGCAGTAGAAGGAGAAATTAAGCAATCAATCTCATTTACAATTGCATTAAAACAAAATGATACCTAGGAACAAACCTAACCAAAGAGGTGAAAGACCTGTACTGTGAAACCAGAAAATGCTGATGAAAGCCATTGAAAATGACATGAAGGGGATCCCTGGGTGGCGCAGCGGTTTGGCGCCTGCCTTTGGCCCAGGGCGCGATCCTGGAGACCCGGGATCGAATCCCACGTCGGGCTCCCGGTGCATGGAGCCTGCTTCTCCCTCTGCCTGTGTCTCTGCCTCTCTCTCTCTCTCTTTCTCTCTCTGTGTGACTATCATAAATAAATAAAAATTAAAAAAAAAAGAAAATGACATGAAAAAATGGAATGACATTCCATGCTCATGGATTGGAAGAACAAATATTGTTAAAATGTCTACAGTACCCCCAAGAAATCTACACATCTAACGCAATCCCTATGAGAATATCAACAGCATTTTTCATAGAACTAGAACAAACAATGCTAAAATGTATGGAACCACAAAACACCTCAAATAGCCAAAGCAACCTTGAAAAAGAAAAGCAGGGCTTAGAGGCATCACAATACTGGACCTCAAGTTATATTATAACTCTGTAGTAATCAAAACAATATGGTCCTGGCACAAAAATTGACACATAGATAAGTAAAACAAAATAGAAAACCCAGACATAATCCCACAACTATATGGTCCATTAATCCTTGACAAAGCAGGTAAGAATACGCAATGGGAAAAAGACAGTCTCTTCAACAGTGTTGAGAAAACTGGATAGCAACAGGCAAAAGAATGAGACTGGACCACTTTCTTACACCATACACAGAAATAAATTTAAAATGGATCAAAGGCCCAAATGTGAGACCTGAAACCATAAAAATCCTAGAAGATAACACAGGCAGCAATTTCTTTGACATCTACCATAGCAACTTTTTTCCAGATAAGTCTCCTGAGGCAAGGTAAATAAAAGCAAAAATAAACTGTTGTGATTATATCAAAATAAAAAGCTTTTACACAGCAAAGGAAACAATCAACAAAACTAAAAGGCAACCTGTGGAATGGGAGAAGATATTTGCAGATGACATATCTGATAAAGGATTAGTATCCAAAATATATAAAGAAATAATAAAACTCAACACACCCAAAAAACAAATAATCCAGTTTAAAAATGGGCAAAAGGCATGAACAGGCATTTCTCTAAAGAAGATATACAGATGGCAGAGAGACACATGAAAGGGTGTTCATTATCACTTACCATCAGGGAAATGCAAATCAAAACTCCAATGAAATATCACCTCACACCTGTTAGGATGGCTAAAATCAACAACACAAGAAACAACAGATATTGGTCAGGATGTATAGAAAAAGGATACCTCATGCACTGTTGGTGGGAATGGAAACTGGTGTAGCCACTGTGAAAAACAATATGGAGGTTCCTCATAAAGTTAAAAATAGAACTACCCTACAATTCAGCAGTCATACTACTGGGTATTTACCCAAAGAATACAAAAATATTCATCTAAAGCGATAAATGTGCCCTGATGTTTATAGCAGCATTATTTACAGTATCCAAATTATGAAAACATCCCAAGTGTTCATTAATTGATGAATGGATAAAGAAGATGTGTAGTATATATACAATGGAATATTATTCTGCCATAAAAACTAATAAAATTTTGCCATTTGCAACAACATAGATGGAGCTAGAGAGTATTATACTAAGTGAAATAAGTCAGAGAAAGACAAATACCATATAATTTCACTCATATGTGGAATCTAAGAAACAAAACAAATGAGCAAAAAGGAAAACAGAGAGAGAGAGAGAGAAACCAAGAAATGGACTCCTAATTAGAGAACAAAGTAATGGTTACCAGAGGGGAATGGTTGGAAGGGTTAAGTAGGTGATGGCAATTAAGGAGTGTACTTTTCATGATGAGTACGAGGTGTGGTATGGAATTGTTGAATCACCATATGGTACACTTGAAACTAACACTTAATGTTAATTAACTGGAATTAAAATAAAAACTTAAAAGAATAGAACAAATTTGGGGAAGACACAAATAAATGTAAAGATAATTCATGTTCATGGATGGGAAGAACTAATATTATTAAAATATGTATAACTACCCAGTGATCTTCAGTTTCAATTCAGTCCCTATCAAAGTCTCAATGATATTTTTTCACAGAAAGAATAAAAATAATCATAAAATTTGTTTAGAAGTACAAAAGATCCTAAACAGCCCAAGTAAAAAACAGAGGTAGAGGCACTGCACTTCCTGACTTCAAACTATATTAACAAAGCCATAGTAATCAAAACAGTATGGTATTTAACATAAAAAATAGATACATAGACCAATGGAACAGAATAGAGATTCCAGTATGAAAACATTGAAATGGATTAAAGACTTACATGTAAGACCTGACATTATAAAACTCCTAGACAAAATATAGATAAAATCCTCCTTGATATTGGTCTTGGTAATGATTTTTTGCAAATCACACCAAAAGCACAGGCAACAAAAGCAAAAATAACTAAGTGAGGCTACATCAACCTAGAAAACTTTTTTAGAGCAAAGGAAATAAGAAAATGATACAACATTATATGACTTGGAGAAAATATTTATAAACCATATATCTATCTGATAAGAGGTTAATATCCAAAATATATAAGGATTTTATACAACTCTATAGCAAAATAACAAATACTCTGATTTAAAAAGGGCAATGGAAGGGCACCTGGATGACTTATTAAGTTAAGTGTTAGACTCTTGATTTCAGCTCAGGTCATGATCTCAGGGTCATGAGTTCAAGCCTTTCATGGAGCTTCCCACTCCGCAGGAAGCCTGCTTGAGATTCTATCTCTCACTCGGCCCCTCCCCTACTCTCTCTCACTCATGCTCTCCATCTCTCTTTCCCAAATAAGTAAAATCTTTTTTTAAAAAGGGCAGTGGACCTGAATAGGTATTTTCCTAACACATACAAATGGTGAACAAGTACATGAAAAGGTGTTCAACATTACTAATCATCAGAGAAATGCAAATAAAAACCACAATGAGATAACACTTCATGCTTGTTAGGATGGCTTTTGTCAAAAAGACAACAGATAACAGTTGTTGGTGGCGATGTGGAGAAATCAAATCCCTTGTACACTGTTGGTGGAAATGTAAATTGGTACAGCCATTATGGAAAACAGTATGGAGATTCCTAGAAAAAATAAAAATAGAACTACCATATGGTCTAGCAATCCCACTTCTGGGTATATATCCAAAGGAAATTAAATTAGTATCTTGAAGAGATATCTGCTCTTCCCTGTTCACTGTAGCAAATTCACAATAGCTAAGACATGGATACAACTTAAGTGTCTATCAATGGGGATGCCTGGGTGGCTCAGTGGTTGAGCGTCTGCCTTTGGCTCAGGTCATGACCCTGGCATCTGGAGATCGAGTCCTTTATCATGTTCCCTGCAGGGAGCCTGCTTCTCCCTTTGCCTGTGTCTCTGCCTCTCTCTCTCTGTATGCCTCTCATGAATAAATAAATAAAATCTTAGAAAAAGAGTGTCTATCAATGAATGAATGTATAAAGATGTAGTGTATGTGAAAACACACACACACACACACACACACACAATGGAATGTTATTTAGCCTTAAAAAGGAATAAAATACTGCCATTTGCTACAACACTGATGAACCTAGAGGACACTATGCTAAGTGAAATTAGTGCAAAAAATGCTGTTTGGTCTCACTTATATATGGAATCTAATGGGAGAAATAACTCAGAAATAGTAGAAATGTGGTTACTAGGGGTTTGGGGGTAGGGTAGATGGAGTCATGCTTATCGAGGGGTACAAGACTTCAGTTATAAGTGAAAATCCCCTGGGAAGCTAATGTACATGCTATAATGACATGCTGACTACAGTTTACAAAACAATTGTGTACTTGGAATTTTAAAGTAAATAGGCCTTAAGTGATATTATCATACATAAAAAAGGTAACTATGTGGGGACGCCTGGGTAGCTCAGCGGTTGAGCATCTGCCTTCAGCTCAGGGTATGATCCTGGAGTCTCAGGATCGAGTCCCACATTGGGCTCCCTGCATGGAGTCTGCTTCTCCTTCTGCCTGTGTCTCTGCCTCTGTGTGTGTGTCTTATGAATAAATAAATAAAATCTTTTTTAAAAAAAGGTAACTATGTGAGGTGACAGATTGTTAGTTTACCTGTTTTTGAGAACAATTTCACAAATTATATGTATGTCAAATCATTTCATTGTAAAATTTAAATATATACATTTTTATTTGTCAATTATACCTCAAAAAAAGCTGCTCCAAAACATATGGATTCTGAAAAAAGCCATGCTAAGAGAGAAGTTTATAGTGTTAAATGCTTACATTAAAAAAGTGAAAAGATCTCACATCAATAACTGAACTTTATGTGTCAAGAAATTAGAAAAGAATGTTAGCAGAAGGATGGAAACTAAAGATCAGAGCAGAGATAAGTGAAATAGAGAATAGAAAAACTGTATAAAAACATCAGTGAAATCAAGAATTGGTTATTGAAAACACCAACAAAATAGACAAACCACTATCTAGACTAAGAAAAAAGGAGGAGATTCAAATAACTAAAATGAGAAATTTAAGAGGGGACATTACAACTGATGTCACAGCAATAAAAAGGATTATAAGAACTAAGAAGAATTACACACTAACAAATTGGATAACCTAAAAGACATGGCTATATTCCTAGAAACATATACCGACCAAAATTCAATCATGTAGAAACTTTAAAGAATATGAACAGACATAACTAGTTAATGGTTGAGAGCAGTAATAAAAAGCCTTCCAACAATGAAAAGCTAAGCACCAGATGGCTTCACTGGGAATTCTACCAAACTTTTAAAGAAGAATTCATACCAATCTTCCTTAAACTCCTTCAAAGAATTAAAGAGGAGGGAACACATTGAAACTCATTTTATGAGGCCAGCATTATTCTGATACCAAAACCAAACACAAGAAAACTACAGACCAATATCTCTGATAAGTATTAATGTGAAAATATTCAACAAAATTCTAGTTAATAAATTCAACATCACATTAAAAGGATTATACATTTTGACAAAATGAAGCTTATACCTGAAAATCAATAGTGATTCAACATATGAAAATCAATCAATGTAATACGTGAAATTAATAGAATGAAGGACAAAACCACATAATCACCTCATTTGATGCAGAAAAGACATTCGAAAAAATTCAACACCCTTTCGTGAGGAAAACACTCAACAAACTAGGAATAGAAGTAAGCTACCCCAATATAATAAAAGGCAGGTTTGAAAGCCTACAACTAACATTATACTCAGTAATGAAACACTGAAAAATTTTCCTCTAAGATCTAAGCAATGATGTCCCTTCTTACCACTGCTTTTCAAACTGGAAAAAGGACAGTCTCTTTAATAAATGGTACTGGGAAAATTGGACAGCCACATGCAGAAGAATGAAACTAGACCACTCTCTTTCACCATACACAAAGATAAACTCAAAATGGATGAAAGATCTAAATGTGAGACAAGATTCCATCAAAATCCTAGAGGAGAACATGGGCAACACCCTTTATGAACTTGGCCACAGCAAGTTCTTGCAAGATACACCTATGAAGGCAAGAGAAACAAAAGGAAAAATGAATTCTTGAGACTTTATCAAGATAAAAAGCTTCTGCACAGCAAAAGAAACAGTCAACAAAACTCAAAGACAACCTACAGAATGGGAGAAGATATTTGCAAATGACATATGAGATAAAGGGCTAGTATCCAAGATCTATAAAGAACGTATTAAACTCAACACCAAAGAAACAAACAATCCAATCATGAAATGGGCAAAAGACATGAACAGAAATCTCACAGAGGAAGACATAGACATGGCCAACAAGCACATGAGAAAATGCTCCACATCACTGGCCATCACGAAAATACAAATCAAAACCACAATGAGATACCACCTCACACCAGTGAGAATGGGGAAAATTAACAAGACAGGAAACAACAAATGTTAGAGAGGATGTGGAGAAAGTAGAACCCTCTTGCACTGTTGGTGGGAATGTGAACTGGTGCAGCCACTCTGGAAAACTGTGTGGAAGGTTCCTCAGAGTTAAAAATAGACCTGCCCTACGACCCAGCAATTACACTGCTGGGGATTTACCCCAAAATATACAGATGCATTGAAACACTGGGACACTGCACCCCGATGTTTATAGCAGCAATGTCCACAATAGCCAAACTGTGGAAGGAGCCTCAGTGTCCATCGAAAGATGAATGGATAAAGAAGATGTGGTCTATGTATACAATGGAATATTACTCAGCCATTAGAAACGACAAATACCCACCATTTGCTTCGATGTGGTTGGAACTGGAGGGTATTATGCTGAGTGAAGTAAGTCAATTGGAAAAGGACATTTTATGGTCTCATTACCTTGGAGAATATAAAAAATAGTGAAAGGGAATAAAGGGGAAAGGAGAGAAAATGAGTGGGACATATCAGTGAGGGTGACAGAACATGAGAGACTCCTAACTCTGGGAAATGAACAAGGGGTAGTGGAAGGGGAGGTGGGTGGGAGGTTGGAGTGACTGAGTGACAGGCACTGAGGGGGGAACTTGGCGGGATGAGCACTGGGTGTTATGCTGTATGTTGGCAAATTGAACTCCAATAAAAAAAATACCGAAAAGGGGATCCCTGGGTGGCACAGCGGTTTAGCGCCTGCCTTTGGCCCAGGGCGCGATCCTGGAGACCCGGGATCGAATCCCACGTCGGGCTCCCGGTGCATGGAGCCTGCTTCTCCCTCTGCCTATGTCTCTCTCTCTCTCTCTCTCTCTCTCTCTCTCTGTGACTATCATAAATAAATAAATAAATAAAAAATTTAAAAAAAATACCGAAAAAATGGCACTGAGGGGACACCTGACTGCCCCCGCAGTCAGATAAGCGACCAACTCTTGATTTCAGCTCAGATCATGATCTCAGGGTTGTGAGGTGGAGCCTTACATCAGACTCCACACTGGGTATGGATTCTCTCTCTGCCCCTCCCCTGCTTACTCTCTCTCTCTCTCTCTCTCAAAAAAAAATAGTAAAGTTCTGTACAGAACAATTAGGCAAGAAAAGAAATAAAACGATTCAAATTGGAAAGAAAGAAGTAAAATGATCTCTCTTCACAGCTGACATGATCTTACATGTCAAAACCTTGATGATAACACACACACACACACAACCCTGTTAAAACTAATGTATGATTTTAGCATAGTTGCAGGATACAAAATTAACAAAAATGAGTTCTATTTCTATACCCTAATGATGACCAATTCAAAAAGGAAATTAAACAATCACACTTATGGGTATATATCCAAAAGAATTAAAATCAGAATCTCAAAGTGATACTGCTCTTCCATGTTCATTGCCACATTATTCACAACAGCCAAGATACAGAAACAATGTAAGTATATGTCAATGAATGAATGGATTAAGAATGTATGTCATATGTATGCAATAAATATTATTCAGGGGATCCCTGGGTGGCGCAGCGGTTTGGTGCCTGCCTTTGGCCCAGGGCGCGATCCTGGAGACCCGGGATCGAATCCCACATCGGGCTCCCGGTGCATGGAGCCTGCTTCTCCCTCTGCCTATGTCTCTGCCTCTCTCTCTGTGTGTGACTATCATAAATAAATAAAAATTAAAAAAAATAAATATTATTCAGTCTTTAAAAGAAAGAAATCTTGCCATTTGTGGCAACATGGAAGAACCTGGAGGACATCACACTAAGTGAAATAAGCCAGACAAAAACAAATATTGCACCATCTCACTTACATGTCAAATCTAAAAAGGTCAAACTCATAAAAACAGAGAGTGGAATGGTGATTGCTAAGGGCTGAGGGGTTGGGGAAAATTGGGAAACATCAGTCAAAGAGTACAAATTTTCAGCTAAGTAAGACACTTAAGTTCTGGAAATCTAATGTACAGCATGATTATTGGTATTATACTGTATTGTTTACTTGAAATTTGATAAGAGAGTAGATCTTGAGCATTCTCACTATGGGAAAAAAAGGAAAAATGGTAAGTATGTGAGGTAATGTATATGTTAATCAGCTTGATTGTGATAATCATTTCACACTGTATATATGTATATCAAAACACCATGTTGTATATACTAAATATATATAATTTCTCTTTGTTAATTATGCCTGTATAAAGCTGAAGAATAAGGTAGCCATATATCAAACTAGGCTCTAAATTAAGTTCAGGTTTTTTTTGTTTTTAATTTGATAATATATTGTATTTAACCCAATATATACCAAGTATTATTATGTTAATATATAATTCGTGTTTAAGAACTTTAAATTAAACAATAATGCTAGATACCACAGTCTTTTGGACCACTAAATTCTTACTTAAAGAAACAATAAAAATCATAAAAACTAAATTCCATCTTCAATTTTTCTTCTATGACTGCAAGATTTCAAAACCTAAAGAAAAATATGCATGAATTGATCAATGTGGAATGTCAATATTAATAAGTAAATGATGCTTAATAAACTACAGGTATAAAATGTATAGAAAATTCGGTTAAAATTTTTCAAATACTTTGAACAAATTTTAGTAAATAATGCAAGCCTTGAACCCAAAGGACATGTTGAAAGGCCTTTTCATTTTTTTTAAAGATTTTATTTATGTATTTGAAAGAAAGAGAGAGAGAGCACAAGCAGGGGGCAGGGGTAGAGGGAGAGGGAGAAGCGGACTCCCCACCAAGCAGGGAGCTCAACTCAGGGCTCGGTCCCCAGACCCCAGGATCATGACCTGAGCCAAAAATAGATGTTTAACCTACTGAGCCACCCAGGGTGCCCCTAAAAGACCTTTTTAAAAATTACATTTTTAGAACTTACATTTTAAAATTATTCACACTGTAAAATATTTAAAGTTATAAACTGTATCCATGGATTGAGTTACTAAAAACACTTTTAGTCAGACATCCAGTTATCCAGGAGGCAGAAAATATCCAATTTCTCATTGTTCATTAAAGAAAGCATTGACTTTATTTAATTCTAAATTGTTTCTAGGATGGTGGAAACTATTTGTTAATCTATTAATTAATTTTTAATGTCCCAAAATATAGTTCTATTTTGCCTAAATATAAAAATAACCAGAAATGCAGGTAATATTAATGAGCAGTCTATGTCATCTTCTATAAAAGGGATGAAAGGTTTCCAACTAATATTTACAATATATTGAAACTGATAAGGAGACTAAATTATGGACACTCATTAAAAGAGTGAACACATTTCTGAATAAATATCTAATATAGTCCTCTATCAAAATATAAATAATTTTTACTAAGAGTCTGTTTATAAATGCTTCAGTATTTAAAGATAAATGTTCATGAAACAAAAAATAGCAAATTTGATTGTCACTACAATGCATCAAATTGTAACAAAAAGATTTTATATTAAGATGTTTCGAGTCAATAAAAAACAGGCATACAGATTAGAAAGGAAGTAATAAAATTAACTCTATTCACTGACATGAAGCGGGGGTAAGATGGCGGATCCCCAAGTCACCTGTCCCCACCAATTTACCTAGATAACTTTCAAATCATCCTGAAAACCTACGAATGAAACCTTAGATTTAAAAGAGAACAGCTGGAATGCTACAGTGAGAAGAGTTTGCGCTTCTATCAAGTACAACTTGTCTTTGGCCACTCTCCACTGAGCAAAATGACTAGAAGTAAAAACTCACCTCAAAAGAAAGAATCAGAAATAGTCCTCTCTCCCACAGAGTTACAAAATTTGGATTACAATTCAATGTCAGAAAGCCAATTCAGAAGCACTATTATACAGCTACTGGTGGCTCTGGAAACAAGCATAAAGGATTCAAGAGACTTCATGACTGCAGAATTCAGATCTAATCAGGCCTAAAATAAAAGTCAGTTAAATGAGATGTAATCCAAACTGGAGGTCCTAACGATGAGCGTTAACGAGATAGAAGAACGAATGAGTGACATAGAAGACAAGTTGATGGCAAAGAGGGAAACTGAGCAAAAAAGAGAAAAACAATTAAAAGATCATGAGGATAGGTTAAGGGAAATAAATAACAGCCTCAGAAGGAAAAATCTACATTTAATTGGGGTTCCCAAGGGCGCTGAAAGGGACAGAGGTCCAGAAAGTGTATTTGAACAAATCATAGCTGAGAACCTTCCTAATCTGGGAAGGGAAAGAGGCATTCAGATCCAGGAGATAGAGATTCCCCCCCCCAAAATCAATAAAAACTGCTCAACACCTCGACATTTAATAGTGAAACTTGCAAATTCCAAAGATAAAGAGAGAGGATCCTTAAAGCAGCAAGAGACAAGAAATCCCTAACTTTTATGGGGAGAAGCATTAGGATAACAGCAGACCTCTGCACAGAGACCTGGCAGGCCAGAAAGGGCTGGCAGGATATATCCAGGGTCCTATATGAGAAGAACATGCAGCCAAGAATACTTTATCCTGCAAGGCTCTCATTCAGAATAGAAGGAGAGATAAAGAGCTTCCAAGACAGGCAGAAACAGAAAGAATATGTGACCACCAAGCTGGCTCTGCAAGAAAAATTAAGGGGGACCATGTAAAAGAAAGAGGAAGTCCAAGGAAACAATCCACAAAAACAGGGACTGAATAGGTATCATGATGAAACTAAATTCATATCTTTCGATAGTAACTCTAAACGTAAATGGGCCTAATGACCCCATCAAAAGACACAGGGTTTCAGACTGGAAAAAAAAGCAAGACCCATCTATTTGCTGTCTACAAGAGACTCATTTTAGACATAAGGACACCTACAACCTGAAAATAAAAGGTTGTTGAACCATTTACCATTCAAATGGTCCTCAAAAGAAAGCAGGGGTAGTCATCCTTATATCAGATAAATTAGTTTATCCCAAAGACTGTAGTAAGAGATGAAGAGGGACACTATATCATACTTAAAGGATCTATCCAATAAGAGGACCTAACAATCATGAATATTAATGCCCCGAATGTGGGAGCTTCCAAATATATCAATCAATTAATAAGCAAACTTAAGACATACTTAGATAATAATACACTTATACTTGGAGACTTGAATACAGTGCTTTCTACAATCGACCGGTATAAGCACAACATCTCCAAAGAAACAAGAGCTTGAAATGATACACTGGACCAGATGGACTTCACAGATATTTACAGAACTTTAAATCCAAATGCAACTGAATACACATTCTTCTCAAGTGCACATGGAACTTTCTCCAGAATAGACCACATACTGGGTCACAAATCAGGTCTTAACTGATACCAAAAGATTGGGATCATCCCCTGCATATTTTCAGACCATAATGCTTTGAAACTAGAACTAGATCACAAGAAGAAGTTTGGAAGGATTTCAAACACATGGAGGTTAAAGACCATCCTGCTAAAAGATGAAAAGGTCAACCAAGAATTAAAAGGGCTCAAGAATTAAAAATATTCATGGAAACTAATGAGAATGAAGATACAACCGTTCAAAATCTTTGGGATACAGCAAAAGCAATCCTGAGGGGGAAATACATTGCAATATTCAGTGACATGGTTGTCTACATAGCTAGTCCTAATAAATCCACAAAAAAACACCAAATCCTCCAGAAAATAATAATTTCATTTAGCAAAATCACAAGATACAAATTTAACAGATAAAAATCAATCATATTTTCATATATTGCTAATGAACAGTTTGAAAACTGAAATTAAAAACAATACCATTTTATGTCTTCCTCTGTGAGATTTCTGTTCATGTCTTTTGCCCATTTCATGATTGGATTGTTTGTTTCTTTGGTGTTGAGTTTAATAAGTTCTTTATAGATCTTGGAAACTAGCCCTTTATCTGATAGGTCATTTGCAAGTATCTTCTTCCATTCTGTAGGTTGTCTTTTAGTTTTGTTGACTGTATCCCTTGCTGTGCAAAAGCTTCTTATCTTGATGAAGTCCCAATAGTTCATTTTTGCTTTTGTTTCTTTTGCCTTCGTGGATGTATCTTGCAAGAAGTTACTGTGGCTGAGTTCAAAAAGAGTGTTGCCCATGTTCTCCTCTAGGATTTTGATGGACTCTTGTCTCATATTTAGATCTTTCATCCATTTTGAGTTTATCTTTGTGTATGGTGCACATGAGAAAATGCTCTGCATCACTTGCCATCAGGGAAATACAAATCAAAACCACAATGAGATACCACCTCACACCAGTGAGAATGGGGAAAATTAACAAGGCAGGAAGCCACAAATGTTGGAGAGGATGCGGAGAAAAGGGAACCCTCTTGCACTGTTGGTGGGAATGTGAACTGGTGCAGCCACTCTGGAAAACTGTGTGGAGGTTCCTCAAAGAGTTACAAATAGACGGGCCCTACGACCTAGCAATTGCACTGTTGGGGATTTACCCCAAAGATTCAGATGCAACGAAACACCGAGACACCTGCACCCCGATGTTTCTAGCAGCAATGTCCACAATAGCCAAACTGTGGAAGGAGCCTCGGTGTCCATTGAAAGATAAATGGATAAAGAAGATGTGGCTTATGTATACAATGGAATATTACTCAGCCATTAGAAACGACAAATACCCACCATTTGCTTCAACGTGGATGGAACTGGAGGGTATTATGCTGAGTGAAACAAGTCAATCGGAGAAGGACAAACATTGTATGTTCTCATTCATTTGGGGAATATAAATAATAGTGAAAGGGAATAGAAGTGAAGGGAGAAGAAATGTGTGGGAAATATCAGAAAGGGAGACAGAACATAAAGACTCTTAACTCTGGGAAATGAACTCGGGGTGGTGGAAGGGGAGGAGGGCGTGGGGTGGGGTGAATGTGTGACGGGCACTGAGGGGGGCACTTGACGGGATGAGCCCTGGGTGTTATTCTGTATGTTGGTAAATTGAACACCAATGAAAAATAAATGTATTATAAAAAATGAAAAAAACAATACCATTTTAATAGATTCAAATAAATAAAGTATGTAGGTATAAATCTAACAAACCATATGCAATATCTGTGTGGTGGAAAGAACAAAATACTGATGAAAGAAATAAAGAAAAGCAAAATATATGGAGAGGCATGTCATGTTCATGAATTCAAAGACCCAACATTGTAACTCTGTCATCTTCCAAAGTTGGTCCACAGGTTTTAATGCAGTTACAATAAAGAGGGTACTTGTTATGATGAGCAGTGGGTGTTGTATGTAAGTGATAAATCACTGAATTTTACTCCAGAAACCAATATTGCACTGCATGTTAACTAACAAAATTTAATTAAAAAAATACTCCAGCAGGACTTTTTGTAGCTATAGAAAAGCTTGTTCTAAAATTTATACAGAAATGCAAAGGAACTAACATAGCCAAAGACAGTTTTAAAAAGCAAACTGAATGAGGGTGACAGAACATGAGAGACACCTAACTCTGGGAAACAAACAAGGGGTAGTGGAAAGGGAGGTCAGTGGGGGGTAGGGGTGACTGGGTGACGGGCACTGAGGGCAGCACTTGGCGGGATGAGCACTGGGTGTTATGCTACATGTCGGCAAATTGAACTCCAATAAAAAAAAATTAAAAAGCAAACTGAAGCTGAAGGAATTATGTGATTTATTTTATTTATGATAAAAACATAACATAAAATTTATCATCTTATGGTATGTAAGTTTGTAATGTAAGTGCCTGACATTGAACTTTTGATTGCCAAGGCATCCATTTTAAAGACATCTGTCTTAAAGAAACATATTGCCAGCTACACAACTAGATAAAAAGCCAGGCTGCTCCACCCATGAAGTTCCCCTTTTAGAAAGCCCTGATTGACTTAGGTAACCCATCACTTAAGTGACCCTACATTTCCCTTCATGTGCTTTAATCCTCAATCTTATGTTTTAAATTCACCAATACAGGGTGAACCCATAAAACCCTAGGCATCCCACCCTCAATCACAATAATTGGAGAGCCCCAGGTCCATGTTCTCTGTTTCTCACCTGCAACCTTGCTGCGTGGCCTCTGGTGTATCAGCGACGTACTCTTCAAGACTTAATGTGTAATGAACATTTTTTTTCAAAGTTCCTTGATTATTGTTGCTGAAGTGCATCTTGCAATCATAATAAAAACCACAAGGACTGGTCCAGCCACAACACTGACTCTGATTGGGAGAAATGCATGTAGGGGCTCACCACAAGTTATATGGGCCCAGGTGAGTGCCCCCAGGGATTCCCAACTGATAGCATCACTATTGATATGCTTAGACTGACACAAAACAGCCAGTTTAGCAGCAGGAGTGCATGATTGCTCTTGTAGTTAACTGAAGGGAATGCCCTTTAGCTGCAACTGACTTAATAACTGATTAACCCAGGTGTGTAGCACCATCTGGGAAGGTAACACTGCTTGCTAGTGGTCTGTCACTCTGCTATGTGCTTTTGCATATTGCCTCAGTTGTGTGTTGCCTGCAGTATCCATCCTAAAATGTCACTGCTGCCATAATAACTCAACAATCTCCCCAGAGCAACGTGATCGAGGCCGTATGGTCTAAGGAGATAATTAGACCACTCAATTGACTATTAATATGTGTGAGGGTCCTCCATGCCTTGAGGCCAAGGATAGCTAAGGATGGGGACTGTATCACAAGGCTATTGTCAGTGCAGGGTGGGGGTCTTGAAGCTAAAGGCATGAGTAAAGGATATTATCCTAGGTAAAGTGGAGGAAGATCTATGCCCATGACTGCTGAGTTGGTGGGTCCAGCAAGGACTATGTGTCGGCCCAGATGAGTAAAATAGCCATGCAACAGGAGACCAATGGTACCATGAAAAGGGGAATGCAGCAGAGACCTACCATCTCTATATCAGTGCTTCAACTTGATGCTGTTGCTTTTCATCCCCTGACCTGATGGGTTATTGTGGGTCCAATTCCTGTGTGATGTTGCTTAAAAATTACTGGACAAATATAAAAGTCCTGAACACCTGGTGCCAGCATCTCCTAAGAACCCCAAGGAGGTATACTAGCTTCTTGATAAATGCAAAACCCCTGTGAAGATTCCTGGGCATTGCTTTGTGCCTTGGCATTCCAACATGCCAAGTCTCTGGTATTATGCTCCAGACTTCTCCCAAAGACTCTGCATATTGTGAAAGTTGATTCCAGTCCTAGGGAGGCTGGATTGGGACACTCTGGAAAGGGAAGTGGCTGCCTCTGAAGAAGGCTTACAGAGGTGTCGTCCACAAATTTTTCTGATGACCTGTAAATTTAAAGTAACAGGAGAAAATCAGAAAGTAGAAGCTGAGATCAGAAACTATACCTTAACTGAAATGAAAACCTTTTTAAAAAGATTTCATGCAGCAGGAAGAAGAGAAGGGAACTAATTAACTATTACAGGTTTTAGAACAGCCTCTGAATTGTTACTGACAGCTGCCAAAATGCTTGAACTGACTAGTATCTCTAAAGATCCTAAAATCCATAACCTTCTCAAAGATACATCTAGGCTATATGTCCACTTCTTCTGGGACCACAGATCCCGAGTCCCCTTCATTGTGTTTTCTCTAAGTGGAGCAGAATCAAGAAGCATGCCTCATGAGTCTTCCCTGACACCAAGGGAAAAGCTGACAGGGTTATCAAGGCCTCTAATAAGGAAGAAGAGGAAAAGGGAATGCAAAGGTCTCTAAAGCCATGGATATTCATACCATGGCCCTTTCTCTCCTCATATGGATAATCATTACCCGGCACCATGCCTGTTTTTCAATCACAGTAATCACTGTTAAAGTTCACAGTGAATGGAAAACATTAAATGAGGTCAGTCTCTTGCTGCACAAAATTGACATGGTCCAATGGATTATCATTTCCATGACCACAGTGACCCAAATTACCCCCTCTATTTCTGACTCTGAAGAGGCCCCATTTTACTGAGTCCAGAGAATTCCTTTTACTGGGTGCTCCCTCTAATTCCAGGGTGGCACTGTTACATTTTATTGGGACTTCCAAAGCCATCTAAAAGACACTGAAGAAATAAATTATTGGTACTTCTCAAGATAAAACACTTCTGCACAGCAAAGGAAACAAACAACAAAACTAAAAGGCAACCTTCAGAATGGAGAATATATTTCCACATGATATATCTGATGAAGGGTTAGTATCCATAATCTATAAAGAACTTATCAAACTCAACACCCAAAAATCAAATAATCCAGTTAATAATGGGCAGAAGACATGAGCAGACATTTTTCCAAGAAGATATCTAGATCTCTAACCAACATGTGAAAAGATGCTCAACATCACTCATCAGGAGGAAAATACAAATTAAAACCATAATTAGATAACACCTCACACCTGGCAGAGTGGATAAAATTAACAACACAGAAAACAACAGATGTTCCTGAGGATGTGGAGAAAGGGGGACCCACTTACCCTGTTAGTGGGAATGCAAACTGGTGCAGCCACTCTGGAAAACAGTATGGAGGTTCCTCCAAAAGTTAAAAATAGAACTGCTACATGATCCAGCAATCACACTACTAGGTATTTGCCCAAAGGTTACAAAAACACTGATTCAAAGGGATAATGCACCCCGATATTCATAGCACATTATCAACAATAGCCAAATTATGTGAAGATCCCAAATGACCATTGACTGATGAATGGATAAAGAAGATGTGGTATATATATACAATGGAATAATACTCAGCCAAAAAAAAAAGAAATCTTGGCATTTGCAATGACATGGATGGAGCCAAAATGTATTATGCTAAGCAAAATAAGTCAGAGAAAGACAAATACCATATGATTTCACATATGTGGAGTTTTTTTAAAAGATTTATTTATTTATTTTAGAGAGCTAGAGAACATGAGGAGGGGTAGAGAGATATAGAGAATATCTCAAGCAGACTTCCTGATAAGCACAGAGTGCTCAATCCCACAACTCCGAGATCATGACCTGAGCTAAGATCAAGAATCAGATGCCTAACTGACAGAACCAGCCAGGTGCCCTTCATATGTGGAATTTAAGAAACAAAACAGATGAACATAGGGGGAAAAAGAGAGATGCAAACCATAAAGCAGAATCTTAACTATAGAGAACAAGCTGAGGTTTATTGGAGGGGAGATGGAGGGAGTATGGGTTATATGGGTAATAAGTATCAAGGAAGGCACTGTGATGAGCAATGAGTATTGTATATAAATGATGAATCACTAAATTCTACTCTTGAAACTAATATTACGTTATATGTTAACTAACTGGAATTTACGTAAAAACTTGAAAATAAAAAGTAAAAAAAAATTAAAATTAAAGGTACTGGAGGGCATTGATATGGTTCTAGACATGAGGGAGATGCCACCCAGATACTCAGATACTCCAGTCTCATGCCCCTCTACACACACTGCCCCAGAAATTTCCCTTGAACAAATTTCCCTCAAAAAAAAGGACTCCTCACTCCCTCCCCAATAAACCCTCACCTATTTTTGCCCCTTATAGAAATACACAGGCAAACCCCTACTGGGAGTTACACAAAGTTGAGGTTCTTGGCCACTTAATCTCTGGACAGCCAGTCTTTAAACCCCAGGCCCTAGGGGTTTAAAGAATACTAGAAAACTAGTATTCTTTCAGCTACAGCCCTGCCATCCATCCTCTTGCCACACAGCCACCCTCTAACTCTTCTGATGCCACTATTCCCTCTTCTCCCTTCCCTGACTTTGAAGATTGGCAGACATCTTCTAACCTCCTATCCTAGGAAATTGATGGCTCCCTGGGGCTTGTCCCACCTTTTGGGGACAATCGCCTCTGGTAGTTCATTGAGACAATAAAAATGCACAGTTCTGAAGCACCTGGGTGGCTCAGTCAGTTAAGTGTCAGACTCTTGATTTCAGCTCAGGCCATGATCTCAGGTTTATGAGATCAAGCCCTGTGTCAGGCTCCATGCTGGGCATAGCCTGCTTAGGATTCTCTCTCTCCTTCCTCTGATCCTCCTCACATCTCTAAAAAAAATGCATAGTCCTTTCTGGCCCTATTAGACATTGGAGCCCAAGTTACTGTCATTCCAAGAAATACCACCAAATTCCCCGAAGGGGAGCCCTTCTACCTACAGGACATTGCTGGTGTACAGATCCATTCAGGTGTAACTATTAGGACCGGTCACCTTAACTGGCTTCCTCTGGTGGTGACCCCTATGGTTCTTTCTTTCCCTATTATACAAATGGAGGCATTTGACACAGTGCCATACTACATGGAACAAGCCCAAGTTCTTGGCCTTCCTGGTAGGATTTGCCAAATGGATACCAGCAACTTTCCCTCCTCAGGTCACTTCCCAATAACTGACTTAGAGATGACACTGAATGCCTACACCCTGTCATTAAAAATTTTCTTGAGACAGGAGTCATTAAGCCCACAAACTCCCTAAAAGCCCATTTGGATGGTACTTAAGAGAACCACTAATGAATGGCATCTCATGATTGGCTACTGAAATCTCCCCCGATTAAGGCTCCAATTCCTATTATAAAATTGACTGGGGACATACAATGGCCCAAGGAGCATCCATGGATCATTTACCTTGCTAATATGTTCTTCTCTGTTCCCATTTCAGAGGAATTCCAAAACCTTTCACTACTGAAGGGGCTCAGTATATATTTATGTGGTCCCCAGTAGGAAATTTAAATAGCCCTGCAATTGCATATAACCTCTGATGCCAGGATTTAAACCCCTCACAATTGGAAAGGTACCGTTTTTTGCCATTGTATGCTTAGGAGTCCCTCTGAGGAAGTATGGGAAAATTTACACACCCTCACAGACTCCCTACACCAAAAATTGCACAAGGTCCAAGGCCCAGTCTCATCTCTCAAGTTTCTGGGCATCACCTAGTCCTTTGAGGGCTGAGAAATTTCTCCAACAATCAAACATAAATTATTCAGCATTAAACTACCCACTATATTCAAATAGGCACAACACATACTAGGACTTTTCATGTCCTGGAGGCAACACATCCCTCATATCTAATTCTTTGCCCTATATATGCAATCATACGAAAGTCTGCCACCTTCCATTGGGATGAAGCCCAACAGTGTGCTTTGGAAGCTGCCCAGCAGGCAGTTCAGTAAGCCTTACTTTTGGTCCCACCTGGCTTCACATTCCAAATCACACCACATCTAACTATGCCTCCTGGAGTTTCTGGACAAAAGAGGAGTCTACCTGGCTTCCTATGGAGTTTTGGACTAACTGCCTACCTCCAGTTGCAACTTGATATACTCCCCTTGAGTGCCAGCTTTTGTCATCTTGTTGGGCTTTTAGAAAGTGAGGCCATAACAGGCCCCCACTGGGTAATACCTCAGACTCAAGTTCCTATATTGCCCTGAGAGATGCCTCCCAGTAGAACCTTAGCACAACCACTGATGCCTCCTTGGTTAAATGGAAATGGTACCTTTAGGAGAGGGTTAAACCTGATGTCAAAGGCCTTGCCAAATTATAAGAAAATACGGCTTCCCCCATGCTCAGCCCCTTGCCTGAAAGCCTAGAGGAAGTGATAGTGGTGCCCTGCTTCCTCTTCTTCTGGCTGTTTGGGGAACCACTTGGGATCAACCATCAGAGATGGACAATGAGTCAGTGTCGTTTACTGATGGAAGAACATACAACTTTGTACAACACTGTACACAATGCAGCTTTCTGTAGAGCCACAGCATTCTACCTAGCATTAGGTACCTCACTAGCTGTGGAGGACACTCGAGGCTCAACCCGGTGGAACTTGTAGCTAGCTGTTCACTTAGCTCTTAAGGAAGCAAAAAGGGGCTTTTCACAACTCCACATTTTTCTATATTCCTGATTTGTTGCTAACAGTCTTGTGGTTTGATCTGGCCAGTGGCTAAGGGACAATTTTCTCATTAAAGGCAAGCCCTTCTGGGGCACTCAGATATGGAAGTAATTAGCAAAGTCCCCAGTTTCTATTATTGTTTCTCACATTCTGCTCATATTAACCACTGCACACTAGAAGCCATTTCAATTTCAGAGTCCCTCATTAAGCCCTCCACACTCTGCCTGGTATGGGCTCCTCAGGTATTAACTTTTCCTGTTAGCTCACAAAATGGGTCCACACAACCTCAGGTCATCAGGGAATTCAGCCTTAATAACTGGGGTTCAAGTGAAGGGATGCCCTCAATCATCAGTGCCAGCCAAGGTTGTGATAGATGAGTGCATTCTTTGTTCCCATACCAAACAATGGAGACTATCCAGATGGGGATATACTCCAGGGGGAAACCAACCATACTTCTGTTTTGGCATATTGACTTCATCAGCCCACTGTCCCCTTCTGCTGGGGCTTCCAGGTAAAAATCATTAAAATCATCAGTACTTACATGGAACTCTTCTCAGTGACCCTCACCCAGAATTTCTCTCCAAACAGGTAATATCTTCTTTACTAAATTTGTTCTTGTTCACTTTGGATCACCAAACATTATTGACTCTAACTACAGTACTCATTTTACCCCTCAGGAGACTAAACAGTGGTCTATCCAACATAATATTCTTCAGAACATCAATCTAGACTATTGCTGCAAGGCAACAGGCCTCATTAAGCACCATAACAGCTTTCCTTTTTTTAGTATAGTTGACATGTAATAGCATATTAGTTTCAAGTGTACAACATAGTAACTAAACAATTATATAAATTACAAAATGCTCACAATGATAAGTATAGTTACCATCTGTCACCATTCATAGTTATTACAATGTTATTGGCTCTATTTCCTATACTACAGTTTTTATCCCTGTGACTTATCAATTTTATAACTGTAAGTTGGTACTTCTTAATCCCCTTCACTCATTTTACCCATCCCCTCCTTCACTCCCAGCATCCACCAGTCTGCTCTCTATATTTAAGCCTATTTCTTTTGTTAATTTGTTTTGTTTTAAATTCCATATATACGTGAAATCATACAGTACTTGTCTTTCTATCTACTTATATCACTTAACATAACACCCTCTAGATCCATCCATGTTGTCACTAATGGTAAGATTTCATTTTTTTAAAATGACTATTAGTCCGTTGTGTATATATATAATATCCTCCTTATCCATTCATTTTCCAATGGACACTTAAATTGCTTCCATATTTTGGCTTTTACAAATAAGACTGCAATAAACATAGGGGTGCATATATCTTTTAGAATTAGTGTTTTCTGTTTTTGTTTTCTTTGGGTAAATACCCAGAAATGAAATTACCAAGTAGTATGGTATTTCTATTTTTAATTTTTTGAGGAACTTCCATTCTGTTTTCCATAGTAGCTATACCAATTTGCATTCCCACCAATAGTGCTTGAGAGTTCCATTTTCTCCACATCCTTGCCAATGCTTGTTATTTCTTTTCTTTTTGATACTAGCCATCCTGACTGGTGTGGGGTAATATCTCGTGGTTTTGGTTTGATTTCCAAAATGATTGGTAATGTTGAGCATCTTTTCATGTCTGTTAGCCATCTGGATGTCTTCCTTGGAAAAATATCTAGTCAGGCCCATTTTTAAATCAGATTATTTGTTTTGGTGTTGAGATGTAGGAGTTCTTTATATTTTTTGGATATTAGCTTCATATCAGATATATCACAAGTAAATATCTTATCCCATTCAGTAGGTGGTCTTTTCAATTTGTTGATGGTTTCCTTCACTGTATAAAAGATTTGTTTGATGTTTGCCCAATTGTTTCTTTTTTCTTTGCCTGAGGAGAATGTCTAGAAAAAAATGCTACTAAGGCTGATGTCCAAGAGATTACTTCCTATGTTTTCTTTCAGGAGTTCATGGTTTCAGGTCTTACATTTAGGTCTTTAATCCGTTTTGAGTTTGTTTTTCTGTATGGTGTAAGAAATTAGTCAAGTTTTATTATTTTGCATCTAGCTGTCCTGTTATAACCAGCGCCATTTATGGGAGAAACTGTCCTTCCCCTCTTGTATATTATTTCCTTCTTTGTTGAAGAATAATTGACCATATAAGGGTGGGTTTATCTCTGGACTCTATCTCCTGTCTATTTTGGGGGGTCAGATGATACTGTTTTGATTACTATAGATTTGCAGTATAGATTGACATCTGGAATTGTGATGCCTGCAGTTTTGTTTTTCTTTTTTAATGATTCCTTTGGCTATTTGGGGTCTTTTGTGGTTCCATACAAATTTTAGGATTATTTGTTCTAGTATTATGAAAAATACTATTGGTATTCTGATAGGTATTGTATTGAATCTATAGATTACTTTGGGTAGTATGGACATTTATTAGTTCTTCCAATTCATGAGCATGATATATCTTTCTATTTATTTGTGCCTCCTTCACTTTCTTTCATTAAGGTATATAGTTTTTATTTTTATTTTTATTTTTTTTTAAAGATTTTATTTATTTATTCATGATAGTCACACACAAAGAGAGAGAGAGAGAGGCAGAGACACAGGCAGAGGGAGAAGCAGGCTCCATGCACCGGGAGCCTGACGTGGGATTCGATCCCGCGTCTCCAGGATCGCGCCCTGGGCCAAAGGCAGGCGCCAAACCGCTGCGCCACCCAGGGATCCCAGGTATATAGTTTTTAAAGTACAGGTCTTTGACCTCCTTGGTTAAATTTTTCCTAGGTATTTAAGTTTTTTAATGCAATTGAAATAGGATTTTTTCTTAATTTCTTTTTCTGCTCGCCCATCACTAGTGTATAGAGACACAAAAAATTTCTGTATTAATTTTAAATCCAGCAACTTTATTGAATTCATTGATTACTTCAAATAGTTTTATGGTGGAATCTTATTTTAAGTTTTTATTTTAGGGCAGCCCGGGTGGCTCAGCAGTTTAGCACCACCTTCAGCCCAGAGCGTGATCCTGGAGACCCGGGATCGATTCCCACGTCAGGCTCCCTGCATGGAGCCTACTTCTCCCTCTGCCTGTGTCTCTGCCTCTTTCTCTCTCTCTGTGTCTCTCATGAATAAATAAATAAAATCTTTAAAAAAAGTTTTTAATTCCAATTAGTTAACAGTAAGTGTTATATTAGTTTCAGGTGTACAATATAGTGATTCAACAATTCATACATCACTCAGTACTCATCACAACAAGTGCACTCCTTAATCCTCATCTCCTATTTAACCCATCCCCACACCCACCTCCCCTCTGGTAACCGTCACTATGTTCTCTATAATTAAGAGTCTGTTTCTTGGTTTCTCCCTCTCTTTTTTCCCCTTTGTTCATTTTTTTTGTTTCTAAATTCCACATATGAGTGAAATCATATGGTATTTCTCTTTCTCTTACTAACTTGTTTCACTTACCATAATCCTCTCTAGTTCCATCCATGTCATTTGCAAAAGGCAAGATTTCATTTTTATGGCTGAATCATATTCCATTGTATATACATACCACATCTTATACATTCATCAATCAAAGGACACTTGGGTGTTTCTATAAATTGGCTATTGCAGATAATGCTGCTATAAACATTGGGGTGCATGTATCCTTTTGAATTAGTATTTTTGTATTCTTTGGGTAAATATCTAGTGGAGCAACTGCTGGATCATAGGGTAGTTCCATTTTTGTCTTTTTGAGGAACCTCCATACTGTTTTCCAGAGTGGCTGTGCCAGTTTGCATTCCCACTGAGAGTGTTAGGAGGGTTCCCCTTTCTCCACATCCTTGCCAACACCTGTTGTTTCTTGTTTTGCTGACTTTAGCCATTCTGAAAGGTGTAAGCTGGGATCCCTGGGTGGGGCAGTGGTTTGGCGCCTGCCTTTGGCCCAGGGCGCGATCCTGGAGACCCGGGATCGAATCCCACGTCGGGCTCCCGGTGCATGGAGCCTGCTTCTCCCTCTGCCTGTGTCTCTGCCTCTCTCTCTCTGTGTGACTGTCATAAATAAATAAAAAAAAATATTATTGAAAGGTGTAAGCTGACATCTTATTGTAGTTTTTTTAAGAGAGAGAGAGAATGTATATGAGGAGAGGGAGGAGCAAAGGGAGAAGAGAGAGAATCTTATTTTTTTTTTATAAACAATAGAAATTTATTTCTCGAAGGGAGGGGCAAGATGGTGGAAGAGTAGGGTCTCCAAATCACCTGTCTCCACCAAATTACCTAGAAAACCTTCAAATTATCCTGAAAATCTTTGAATTCGGCCTGAGAATTAAAGAGAGAACACCTGGAATGCTACAGTGAGAAGAGTTCGCGCTTCTATCAAGGTAGGAAGACGGGAAAAAAGAAATAAAGAAACAAAGGCCTCCAAGGGGGAGGGGCCCCGCGAGGAGCCGGGCTGAGGCCGGGGCGAGTGTCCCCAGGACAGGAGAGCCCCTTCCCGGAGGAGCAGGAGCTGCACCGACCTTCCCGGGTGGAAAGGGGCTCGCGGGGAGGTGGAGCAGGACCCAGGAGGGCGGCGATGTCCTCGGGCTCCCCGGGACAGTAACAGCAACTGCGCGCCCAGGAGAGTGCGCCGAGCTCCTAAGGGCTGCAGCGCGCACGGCGGGACCTGGAGCAGCTCGGGAGGGGCTCGGGCGGCGGCTCCGCGGAGGGGGTTGCGCGGCCAGGAGCGCGAATCCAACAGCGCAGGCTCCGGAGCACAGGGGGCCGGGACACAGCCCAAGATCCGGCCTCCACCCGGGACAGTCAGAGGCCGGGAGGGCCCAAGACAGCAAGGACGCTCCTGCCCCGAACTGAGCAGATCAGCGGCCCCGCCCGGGAGCCTCCAGCCCTGCAGACGGAGAGCTACGGAGTTCCTGCGGGGGCGGAATCCAGGTTTCCAGAGCTGGCCCCGCCCCTGGGGCTGTTGCTCCTGGGGCCTCACGGGGTAAACAACCCCCACTGAGCCCTGCACCAGGCAGGGGCACAGCAGCTCCCCCAACTGCTAACACCTGAAAATTAGCACAGCAGGCCCCTCCACCAGAAGACCAGCTAGACTGACTGACAACTTCCAGGGGAAGCCAAGGGACTTAAAGTACACAGAATCAGAAGATACTCCCCCGTGGTTCTTTTTTTTTCTTTTTCTTTTTTTTTTGTTTTGTTTTGCTTTTTGATTTGTTTCCTTCCCCCACCCCCCTTTTTTCTCCTTTCTTTCTTTTTCTTTCTCTTTTTCTTCTTTTTTTTTCTTCGTTTGTTTTCTTGCCTTTTTTTTCTCTTTCTCTTTTCTTTCCTTCTTTCTCTCCTCTCTTTTTCTCCTTTTCCCAGTACAACTTGTTTTTGGCCACTCTGCACTGAGCAAAATGACTAGAAGGAAAACCTCACCTCAAAAGAAAGAATCAGAAACAGTCCTCTCTCCCACAGAGTTACAAAATCTGGATTAAAATTCAATGTCAGAAAAAAAAAAATTAAAAAAAAAAAAAAATTCAATGTCAGAAAGCCAATTCAGAAGCACTATTATACAGCTACTGGTGGCTCTAGAAAAAAGCATAAAGGACTCAAGAGACTTCATGACTGCAGAATTTAGAGCTAATCAGGCAGAAATTAAAAATCAATTGAATGAGATGCAATCCAAACTAGAAGTCCTAACTATGAGGGTTAACGAGGTGGAAAAACAAGTGAGTGACGCAGAAGACAAGTTGATAGCAAAGAGGGAAACTGAGGAAAAAAGAGACAAACAATTAAAAGACCATGAAGATAGAATAAGGGAAATAAACGACAGCCTGAGGAAGAAAAACTTACGTTTAATTGGTGTTCCCGAGGGTGTCGAAAGGGCCAGAGGGCCAGAATATGTATTTGAACAAATTCTAGCTGAAAACTTTCCTAATCTGGGAAGGGAAACAGGCATTCAGATCCAGGAAATAGAGAGATCCCCCCCCTAAAATCAATAAAAACCGTTCAACAACTCGACATTTAATAGTGAAGCTTGCAAATACCAAAGATAAAGAGAAGATCCTTAAAGCAGCAAGAGACAAGAAATCCCTGACTTTTATGGGGAGGAGTATTAGGGTAACAGCAGACCTCTCCACAGAGACCTGGCAGGCCAGAAAGGGCTAGCAGGATATATTCAGGGTCCTAAATGAGAAGAACATGCAACCAAGAATACTTTATCCAGCAAGGCTCTCATTCAAAATGGAAGGAGAGATAAAGAGCTTCCAAGACAGGCAGCAACTAAAAGAATATGTGACCTCCAAACCAGCTCTGCAAGAAATTTTAAGGGGGACTCTTAAAATTCCTCTTTAAGAAGAAGTTCAGTGGAACATTCCACAAAAACAAGGACTGAATAGTTATCATGATGACACTAAATTCATATCTCTCAATAGTAACTCTGAATGTGAACGGGCTTAATGACCCCATCAAAAGGCGCAGGGTTTCAGACTGGATAAAAAAGCAGGACCCATCTATTTGCTGTCTACAAGAGACTCATTTTAGACAGAAAGACACCCACAGCCTGAAAATAAAAGGTTGGAGAACCATTTACCATTCGAATGGTCCTCAAAAGAAAGCAGGGGTAGCCATCCTTATATCAGATAAACTAAAATTTACCCCGAAGACTGTAGTGAGAGATGAAGAGGGACACTATCTCATACTTAAAGGATCTACCCAACAAGAGGACTTAACAATCCTCAATATATATGCCCCGAATGTGGGAGCTGCCAAATATATAAATCAATTATTAACCGAAGTGAAGAAATACTTAGATAATAATACACTTATACTTGATGACTTCAATCTAGCTCTTTCTATACTCGATAGGTCTTCTAAGCACAACATCTCCAAAGAAACGAGAGCTTTAAATGATACACTGGACCAGATGGATTTCACAGATATCTACAGAACTTTACATCCAAACTCAACTGAATACACATTCTTCTCAAGTGCACATGGAACTTTCTCCAGAATAGACCACATATTGGGTCACAAATCGGGTCTGAACCGATACCAAAAGATTGGGATCGTCCCCTGCATATTCTCAGACCATAATGCCTTGAAATTAGAACTAAATCACAACAAGAAGTTTGGAAGGACCTCAAACACGTGGAGGTTAAGGACCATCCTGCTAAAAGATGAAAGGGTCAACCAGGAAATTAAGGAAGAATTAAAAAGATTCATGGAAACTAATGAGAATGAAGATACAACCATCCAAAATCTTTGGGATGCAGCAAAAGCAGTCCTAAGGGGGAAATACATCGCAATACAAGCATCCATTCAAAAACTGGAAAGAACTCAAATACAAAAGCTAACCTTACACATAAAGGAGCTAGAGAAAAAACAGCAAATAGATCCTACACCCAAGAGAAGAAGGGAGTTAATAAAGATTTGAGCAGAACTCAACGAAATTGAGACCAGAAGAACTGTGGAACAGATCAACAGAACCAGGAGTTGGTTCTTTGAAAGAATTAATAAGATAGATAAACCATTAGCCAGCCTTATTAAAAAGAAGAGAGAGAAGACTCAAATTAATAAAATCATGAATGAGAAAGGAGAGATCACTACCAACACCAAGGAAATACAAACGATTTTAAAAACATATTATGAACAGCTGTACGCCAATAAATTAGGCAATCTAGGAGAAATGGACGCATCCTGGAAAGCCACAAACTACCAAAACTGGAACAGGAAGAAATAGAAAACCTTAACAGGCCAATAACCAGGGAGGAAATTGAAGCAGTCATCAAACACCTCCCAAGACACAAGAGTCCAGGGCCAGATGGCTTCCCAGGGGAATTTTATCAAACGTTTAAAGAAGAAACCATACCTATTCTCCTAAAGCTGTTTGGAAAGATAGAAAGAGATGGAGTACTTCCAAATTCGTTCTATGAGGCCAACATCACCTTAATTCCAAAACCAGACAAAGACCCCACCAAAAAGGAGAATTACAGACCAATATCCCTGATGAACATGGATGCAAAAATTCTCAACAAGATACTGGCCAATAGGATCCAACAGTACATTAAGAAAATTATTCACCATGACCAAGTAGGATTTATCCCTGGGACACAAGGCTGGTTCAACACCCGTAAAACAATCAATGTGATTCATCATATCAGCAAGAGAAAAACCATGAACCATATGATCCTCTCATTAGATGCAGAGAAAGCATTTGACAAAATACAGCATCCATTCCTGATCAAAACTCTTCAGAGTGTAGGGATAGAGGGAACATTCCTCGACATCTTAAAAGCCATCTATGAAAAGCCCACAGCAAATATCATTCTCAATGGGGAAGCACTGGGAGCCTTTCCCCTAAGATTAGGAACAAGACAGAGATGTCCACTCTCACCACTGCTGTTCAACATAGTACTGGAAGTCCTAGCCTCAGCAATCAGACAACAAAAAGACATTAAAGGCATTCAAATTGGCAAAGAAGAAGTCAAACTCTCCCTCTTCGCCGATGACATGATACTCTACATAGAAAACCCAAAAGTCTCCACCCCAAGATTGCTAGAACTCATACAGCAATTCGGTAGCGTGGCAGGATACAAAATCAATGCCCAGAAATCAATGGCATTTCTATACACTAACAATGAGACTGAAGAAAGAGAAATTCAGGAGTCAATCCCATTGACAATTGCACCCAAAAGCATAAGATACCTAGGAATAAACCTAACCAAAGATGTAAAGGATCTATACCCTAAAAACTATAGAACACTTCTGAAAGAAATTGAGGAAGACACAAAGAGATGGAAAAATATTCCATGCTCATGGATTGGCAGAATTAATATTGTGAAAATGTCAATGTTACCCAGGGCAATATACACGTTTAATGCAATCCCTTTCAAAATACCATGGACTTTCTTCACACAGTTGGAAAAAATAATGTTAAGATTTGTGTGGAATCAGAAAAGACCCCGAATAGCCAGGGGAATTTTAAAAAAGAAAACCATATCTGGGGGCATCACAATGCCAGATTTCAGGTTGTACTACAAAGCTGTAGTCATCAAGACAGTGTGGTACTGGCAAAAAACAGACGCATAGATCAGTGGAACAGAATAGAGAATCCAGAAGTGGACCCTGAACTTTATGGTCAACTAATATTCGATAAAGGAGGAAAGACTATCCATTGGAAGAAAGACAGTCTCTTCAATAAATGGTGCTGGGAAAATTGGACATCCACATGCAGAAGAATGAAACTAGACCACTCTCTTTCACCATACACAAAGATAAACTCAAAATGGATGAAAGATCTAAATATGAGACAAGATTCCATCAAAATCCTAGAGGAGAACACAGGCAACACCCTTTTTGAACTCGGCCACAGTAACTTCTTGCAAGATACATCCACGAAGGCAAAAGAAACAAAAGCAAAAATGAACTATTGGGACTTCATCAAGATAAGAAGCTTTTGCACAGCAAAGGATACAGTCAACAAAACTCAAAGACAACCTACAGAATGGGAGAAGATATTTGCAAATGACCTATCAGATAAAGGGCTAGTTTCCAAGATCTATAAAGAACTTATTAAACTCAACACCAAAGAAACAAACAATCCAATCATGAAATGGGCAAAAGACATGAACAGAAGTTTCACAGAGGAAGACATAGACATAGCCAACATGCATATGAGAAAATGCTCTGCATCACTTGCCATCAGGGAAATACAAATGAAAACCACAATGAGATACCACCTCACACCAGTGAGAATGGGGAAAATTAACAAGGCAGGAAACAACAAATGTTGGAGAGGATGGGGAGAAAAGGGAACCCTCTTACACTGTTGGTGGGAATGTGAACTGGTGCAGCCACTCTGGAAAACTGTGTGGAGGTTCCTCAAACAGTTAAAAATATACCTGCCCTATGACCCAGCAATTGCACTGTTGGGGATTTACCCCAAAGATACAAATGCAATGAAACACCGGGACACCTGCACCCCGATGTTTCTAGCAGCAATGGCCACGATAGCCAAACTGTGGAAGGAGCCTCGGTGTCCATCGAAAGATGAATGGATAAAGAACATGTGGTTTATGTATACAATGGAATATTACTCAGCTATTAGAAATGACAAATACCCACCATTTGCTTCAACGTGGATGGAACTGGAGGGTATTATGCTGAGTGAAGTAAGTCAGTCGGAGAAGGACAAACATTATATGTTCTTATTCATTTGGGGAATATAAATAATAGTGAAAGGGAATATAAGGGAAGGGAGAAGAAATGTGTGGGAAATATCAGAAAGGGAGACAGAACGTAAAGACTCCTAACTCTGGGAAACGAACTAGGGTTGGTGGAAGGGGAGAAGGGAGGGGGGTGGGAGTGAATGGGTGATGGGCACTGGGGGTTATTCTGTATGTTAGTAAATTGAACACCAATAAAAAATAAATTAAAAAAAATTAAAAAAAATAAAATAAATAAAAATAAAAAAAAAAGAAAGAAATTTATTTCTCACAGTTCTGGAGGCTGAAAGTCTAAGATCAGTGTGCCAGCATGGTGATGGCCCTCTAGAAAATGGCAGACGTCCTGTGAAGAGAGAGAAACTTAAGCAGCCTCCATGCTCAGTGCAGAGCCAGATGTGGGACTTGATCTCACAACCTGAGTCAAAATTGAGTTGTACACTTAACTGATTGAGCCACCTAGGCACCCTTCTCATTGTAGTTTTGATTTCCATTTCCCTAATGATGAATGACGTTAAGCATCTTTTCATCTGTTGTCCACCTGGATGTCACCTTTGGAAAAATGCCTATTCATATCCTCTGCCCATGTTTAAATTGGATTATTTGGGTTTTGGATGTTGAGTTTGATAAGTTCTTATAGATTTTGGATACTAACCATTCATCAGATATTTCACTTGCAAACACCTTCTCCCATTCTAAATGTTGTCTTTTAGTTTTGTTGATTGTCTCCCTCAATGTGCAATAGCTTTTTATTTTTATATAATGCAAACAGTTTATTGTCGCTTTTGCTTCCCTTGTCTCAGGAGGTCTCTCTGGAAAAAAAGTTGCTGTGGCTGAGGTCAAAGAAGTTACTGCCTGTGTTCTCTTCTAGGATTTTTATGGTTTTAGGTCTCACATTTAGGTTTTCAATGCATTTGTATTTATATCTGTGTATGGTATAAGAAAATGGTCCAGTCTCATTCTTTTGCATGTTGCTGTCCAGTTTTCCCAATACCATTTGTTGAAGAGACTGTCTTTTTTTAAAAAAATATATATTTTATTTGTTTATTTGAGAGAGATAGAGTGCACAAGCAGAGGGAAAGGGAGGCTCTCTGCCAAGCAGGAAGCCCAATGTGGGGCTCGATCCCAGGACCCTGGGGTCATGACCTGAGCCAAAGGCAGATGCTTAACCAACTGAGCCACCCAGGTATCCCAAAAGTGTCTTTTCCCATTTGATATCCTTTCCTGCTTTGTCAAAGATTGATGGACAATATAATTGTGAGTTCATTTCTGGGTTTTTGATTCTGTGCCATTTCTGTGCCAGTACTATATTGTTTTGATTACTACAGTTTTGAAATATAACGTGAAGTCCCCCAAGTTTGCTTTTCTTTTGCAAACTCGTTTTGGCTATTCAGGGTCTTTTGTGGTTCCACACAAATTTTAGGATTGTTTGTTCTAGTTCTGTGAAAAATGCTGTTGGTATTTTCATAGAGATTGCACTAAATGTGTAGATTTCTTGGGGGTAGTATAGACATTTTAACAATATTCTTCAATCCATGTGCATGGAATGTCTTTCCATTTCTTCAGGTTATCTTCAATGGCTTTCATCAGTGTTTTCTAGTTTTCACAATACAGGTCTTTTCACCTCTTTGGTATCATTTTGTTTTGATGTAATTGTAAATGAGATTGATTCTTTAATTTCTCCTGCTGCTTCATTATTGGTGTATAAAAATTCAACTGATTTCTGTACATTGATTTTGTATCCTGCAACTACTGAATTTATCAGTTCTAGCAGTTTTTTTGGTGGAGTCTTTCATATTTTTTATATATTGTATCATGTCCTCTGCAAACAGTGAGAGTTTTACTCCTTCCTTACTGATTTGCAGGCTTTTTATCTTGTTGTCTGCTGTGGATAGGACTTCCAGTACTATCCAGTACTATGTTAAATAACAGTAGGTGTGGATTTTTGTATATGGCCTTCATTATGTTGAGGTATGTTCCCTCTATCCCTACTTTGTTGAGGGTTTTTATCATGAATGGATATTGTACTTTGTCAAATGCTTTTTCTGCATTCATTTAATCAATCACATGGGTCTCAGCCTTTCTTTTATTAATGTAGTGTATTATGCTGATTGATTTGCAAGTATTGAACCACTCTGGCCCCTCAAGAATAAATCCCACTTGATTGTGGTGAATGATTTTTTTAAGTGTATGGTTAGATTTGATTTGCTAATATTTTGTTGAGGATTTCTGCACTTGTGTTCCTCAGGTATATTGGCCTGTTAGTTCTCTTTTTTAGTGGACTCTTTATCTCAGGTTTTGGTTTCTGGGTAATGCTACTTTCATAGAATGAACTTGGAAGTTATCCTTCCTTTACTACTTTTTGGAACAGTTTGAGAAGAATAGGTATGAATTCTTTAAATGTTTGGTAGGATTTACCTGTGAAGTCATCTGGTCCTGGACTTTCTTTGTTGGCAGTCTTTTTACTATTGATTCAATTTCTTGGCAGGTTTTCTATCTGTACAAGTATTCCATTTCTTCCTGTTTCAGTTTTAGTAGCTTACATGTTTATAGGAATTTGTCCATTTCTTCTAGATTGTCCCATTTGTTGGCACAAAGTTTTTCATAATATTCTCTTATAACTGTGTTTCATTGGTGTTGGCTGATATTTCTCCTCTCTCATCAGTGATTTTATTTATTTGGGTCTCTTCCCATTTCTTCTTTATAACTGGGTGAAAGGTTTATCAATTTTATTAATTTTTTTCAAGGAACCAACTTCTGGTTTCATTGATCGATTTTTTTCTGTATTTCTATATCATTTATTTCTGCTCTAATCTTTGTTATTTCCTTCCTTCTGCTAACTTTCATCTGTTCTTTTTTCAGCTTCTCTAGGTGTAAGGTTAGGTGTCTATTTGAGATTTTTCTTTTTCTTGAGGTAGGCCTGTATTGCTATATACTTTCCTCGTAGGACTGCTTTTGCTGCATCCCAAAGGTTTTGGACTGTTGTGTGTTGTCATTTTCATTTGTCCATGTACTTTTTTATTTCTTCTTTTATTTACTGATTGACCTATTCTTTGTTTAGTAGCATATTGTTTAACCTCCATATATTTGTGGTCTTTGCAGATTTTTTTCTTGTGGTTCACATCAACTTTCATAGCATTGTGGTCAGAAAATATGCATCGTATGATCTCAATCTTTTTGTACTTACTGAGTCCTGATTTGTGACCAGTGTGTGATCTATTCTGGAGGATGTCCCATGTGCACTTGAATACAATTTGTCTTCTGCTGCTTTAGGATGTAATGTTCTGAATATATTTGTTAAGCCCATCTAGCCCAGTGTGTCATGCAAAGCCATTGTTTCCTTATTGATTTTTGACTTTATGATCTGTATAATTTAATCACAATGTTAGATTGGTGCTAAAGTTTCTTACTATTATTGTATTATTATCAATGAGTTCCTTGATGTTTGTTACTAATTATTTTATACAATAGGTGCTCCCATGTTGGGTGCATAAATATTTACAATTATTATATCTTCTTGTTTGACTGTCCCCTTTATGATTATATAGCATCCTCTTGGTCTTGTGTTACAGTCTTTGTTTTAAAGTCTAGTGCATCTGATACAAGTATTGCTATTCCAGCTTTCTTTTGACAGTCATTTGTGTGATAAATGGTGTCCCCCCTCAATCTGCAGGTATCTTTAGGTCTAAAATGAGTCTCTTGTAGGCAGCATATAAATGGGTCTTTTTTTTTTTCATCCATTCTGACACCCTATGTCCTTTTGTTGGAGAGTTCAGTCCATTTATAGTCAAAGTATTTATTGATAGATATGTATTTATTACCATTTTATTACTTGTTTTGTCATTGTTTCTGGAAGTTTTCTCTGATCATTTCTTGTCTTTGTCACTTTTGGTCTCTACTTTCCACTCAGAGTTTCCTTGAATATTTTTTGCATGGCTGGTTTAGTGGTCACAAACACCTTTAGTTTTTATTTGTCTGGGAAACTTTATTTCTCCTATTCTTAATGATAGCCTTGACAGATAGAGTACTCCTGGCTACAGATTTTTCCTTTCAACACTTTGAATATATCATGCCACTTTTTTCTGGCTTGGAAAGTTTCTGTGGATAAATCCCCTGATAGCCTTATGAGTTTTCCCTTGTCAGTTAAGGACTTCTTTTGTCTTGATGCTTTAAAATGTTTTCTTTGGGGAGGGGCAAGATGATGGAAGAGTAGAGGTCCTCAACTCACCTGGCCCCACAAACTTACCTAGATAGCTTTCAAAACATCCTGAACACCTACAAATTCAACCTGAAGATTTAAAGAGATAACAGCTGGAATGCTACAGAGAGAAAAGTTGTTGATTCTAACAAGGTAGGAAGGTGAAAAAAAGTTTTCAAAAAAGAATAAAATGGGGAAGAGGAACCACAAGTAGCCAAGCTGAAGTGGAGCAGTGAAAGCTTCCGGGACAGGAAAGCCCAGATCTAGAGAAGAGGGAACTTTAAAAATCTGTGCCAGAGTTTTCTGTGATAGAAAAGTGCTTAGCAGGGAAATCGGGCAAAATCCCAGGAGGGGCAGTGAAGCCTCAAGATTCCCAGAGTCACTATAAGAGGAGGGTCACCCAGAGGAAAGCTCACTGCAAACTGAGGTCTGATATCTGTAAAGGGCTGGAGTTCCACAGCCCTCCAGGGCATTTGGGAGAAGATAGTCAGTTAGGCAGGCCTGCTCCAGATGGAGGTGGCTGAGCCCTCTTCCCTTCAGGCCAGGAGGCCCCTGGGAGTGTGGGTCTAGTGGCACAGGGCTTTGGATCCCAGGGCGCCCAAGCAGGCAAAGCCAGCGATCCTGTATTCCCCCTGGGACAGGCAGAATCATGGAGGGCACAGAAAAGTGAGAACTCTCCTGCCACTGGGTGCCCCACAAGCTGTGCAGGTCAGTGCACCTGCGCCTGCCCCCAGGAGCATCTAGGGCAGTGCAGACTGGAAGACTAGTTAGTTACTCGTGGGGAGCTTGACTCCAGAGCTGGATATTTGGTTGCTGTCATATATAGTATATATGTGTGGAGGTTCCCCAAAGAGTTAAAAATAGAGCTACCCTAGGACCCAGCAATTGCCCTGCTGGGGATTTACCCCAAAGATACAGATGCAGTGAAACACTGGGACACCTGCACCCCGATGTTCATAGCAGCAATGTCCACAACATCCAAACTGTGGAAGGAGACACGATGTCCTTCGATAGATGAATGGATAAAGAAGATGTGGTCTATGTATACAATGGAATATTACTCAGTGGTCAGAAAGACGCATACCCACCATTTGCTTCAACATGGATGGAGCTGGAGGGTATTATGCTGGGTGAAGTAAATCAATTGGAGGACACACATCATATGGTTTCCCTCGTATGTGGAATATAAGAAATAGGGAAAGGGATTTTGAAGGAAAGGAGGGGAACTGAGTGGGAAAAATTAGAGAGGAAGACAAATCATGAGAGACTCCTAAGTCTGGGAAACAAACAAAGGGTTGCAGAAGGGGAGGTGGGTGGGGGATTGCAGTAACTGGTGATGAGCACTGAGGAGGGCACTTGATGGGATGAGCACTGAGTGTTATACTATATGTCGGCAAATTGAACATTAATAAAAAGAAAAAACAAATAAATAAAATGTTTTCTTTATCAGTATATTTTACCAATTTAATTACAATGTGTCTTGGTGTGGAACTGCTTTTGTTTATTTTTTTAGGGGTTCTCTGTGCCTCCTGGATCTAGATTATCTTTTTTTCTTTCCCAGATTAGGAAGTTTTGAGCTATTATTACTTCAAATGAACTTGCTGCTCCCTTTTTTCTCTCTTCTGGGACTCCTATGATATGATTGTTACTATGTTTGAAGGAGTTACTGAGTTCCTTAAGTGTGTTCTCATTTTGCTTAACTCCTTTTCCTCTCTTGTTCAGCTTGATTATTTTCCATTACTCTGTCTTCTAGGTCATTAGTTCATTCTTCTGCTTTTCCAGCTTACTGTTCATTCCATTAGGCATATTTCTCATTTCGTTTATTGAGCTCTTTATTTCTGCTATGTTATTCCTTACCTCTGTGTTAATGTTCTCACTCATGTCTTCCACTCTTCTCAAGTCCAGTGAGTTTCCTTATGGTTACTGTTTTATTTTATTTTTTTGGTAATTGTTTTAAATACTCCATTATGCATGTTACTTATATCTGTTTTACTTAGATCACATAGCTGAGGAATCTTGTCACTCACTCATACTCTTCCTTTTCCCATGGAAGAAATCATGGGAGAAGGAGAGGGTGTCTCTTGGCACTGAGCTATGCCACCTTAAAGGAAGGGTGATGCAAGTGCAGGGATACTTTTCCTCTTACCATTTACAATAAGTCCAGGATCAGATTATTTTTGCTCCATTGTTATGCAAGAACTTCTCCACTGGACCCCTGGACTTCCATGAAAGCACTCACATCTATAGAGGATTATGAAAATTAATGTTCTGAAGGTAGAGGAGATAGTGTAAACCTCCCAGTTTGCCATTTTGCTAATGTCACTCTGAATCCAGTAAGTTTTGTTATTTTGTGCTTTTGTTTTCATTTGTCTCAGATAACTTTTTTCATTCTCTTGTAATTTCTTCTTTGATTATTTGGTTAAGAGTGAATAGTTTAACTTCTACACATTTGTAGACTTTCCTGTTTCTTACTATTGATTTCTGATTTCATTCCATTGTGGTCAAAGATTTTTTGTATGAATTCAATCTTCTTAAATTTGTTCAGCACTGTTTTGTGATGTAATGTGAATGCTTATGTGTGCTTGAGTAGAATGTGCATTCTGCTGCTGTTAAAATGAAATGTTCTATATACATCTGCTAAGTCTATTTGGTCTATTGTGTCCAGTCCTCTGTTTCCTAATTGATCTTCTGTCTGGTTTTTCTATCAATAACTGAAAATGAGGTATGAAAGTCTCCTATTATTATTGTACTGCTGTTTATTTCTCCTTTTGGTTTTGTCAATGTTTCCTTCATACATTTGGGAGCTCTATTTTAGTATATGTGCTGCCAAAGCGAGCACTATTTGGGAGTTCTAATATTAGGTGCACATATTTATAATCATTATATCCTCCTTCCTTATGTATATATTTACCTTTACCAGGGAGTTTCATATTTTCATATGGTTTTGTGTTGTTATCATTTTTAAGCTCAACTTGAAGGAATCCCTTTAGCATTTCTTATAGGGCAAATGTTGTGGTAATAAATTCTTTCAGGTTTTATCTAATAAAATCTTAATTTCTTTTTCATTTCTGAAGGATAGTTTTGCTGGATATATCATTGATTATATCATCCCACTTTCTTCTAACCTGGAAGATTTCTGCTAAGAAATCCATTAATAATTTTAATGGATTTTAAGGAGCTCACTTATATGTAATGAGTTGCTCTTGCTGCTTTCAAGATTCTTTGTGACTTTTGACTGTTGGCTGAAATGTGTCTTGGTGTAGGCCTCTTTATACTTATCCTACTTAGAGTTTTATGAGGTTCTTGAATTCATATGTTCATTTGTCCTCAGATTTGGAAATTTTCAGCCATTAGCTCTTCATATAGATTCTCTGTACCCTTTTCCTCTTTCTTCTCCTTCTGGAACTTCCATAATGCATATGTTGCTCCTCTTGATGGTGTCTCTTAGACTCTGTTCAGTGTTTTCATTCTTTTTCTTCACCTGTCTCAGTAATTTTGAAGTCTTTGAACTTCAGTGATTCGTCTGCCTGGTCACGCCTACTGTGGAACCCCTCTAGTGACTTTTTCAGTTCAGTAATTATATTCTTCAGTTCCTGAATTTTATGTCTTTTTTTCATAACTTCTAACTTTTTCTCAATATTCTAATTTACTTCCTGAAATTTTCCCCTTGATTTTGCCTGTATTCTCTTTTATGGCAGTTATTTTGAACTTGTTGCATGGTGAGTCATATATCTCTTTTATTCTAGGAATGGCATCAGTATATTTAATTTGTTCCTTTGATTGAGCCATGTTTCCCTGTTTCTTTATATACCTTGTTATGTTCTACCGGGTCTTTGGCATTTGAAAAATCAGCCACCTCTCCCAGTCTTTGTGGTCTGGTTTTGTATAGGGAAGACTTTCTCCAATCTCTCAGCTAGAGATTCAGGAATCGTCTAAAGCTTTTTCTGGGAACACATTATCTCAGGGCTTGTATGTGAATTCCTAATTTAAGAGATTTGACAATGTCTGTTCGGCAAGCTCCCCCTGGTGTCTATTTGCGATACTGCAAGCCTGTAGTAGTATACTAAGCCACAGTACTGGACCACCATCTAGTGTCCTTTTGTGATATTGCAGCCCCTGGTGCATGTTACTTTCCCTTGTTCTTAAATGCTTCGAAACTAACTTTTATTTTATTTAAGATTTTATTTATTTATTCATGAGAGACAGAGACAGAGAGAGAGAGAGAGAGAGGAGAAGCAGGTTCCATGCAGTGAGCCCGATGTGGGGACTCAACAGCCACACTCCAGGATCATGCCCTGAGCCAAAGGCAGACGCTCAACCACTGAGCCACCCAGGTGTCTGGAAACTGACATTTTAGAGTCAAAGTAAGTAAGTAAGGCAAAAGCCAGTATCTCAGGCAACTCCCCCAAAAGTCAGAACACTGGATGTGTGTTCTACTCTTCTCTTTCCCTCCCAAGGGAAATTTGGGAGTTTTCTCTCAATCATGCCTACTGTGCTGGGAGGAGGGGCTCTAGTGAGTACCATGAATTTTTCTTAAAGATTTTTTATTTGTTTATTTGAGAATGAGAGAGAGGGTGGGTGAGGGGGCATAAATAGGAGGGAGGAGCAGAGGGAGAGGGAGAAGCAGACTCCCCACTGAGCAGGAAGCCTGATGCAGGACTCAATCCCAGGACTCTGGGATCATGACCTGAGCCAAAGAGAGACACTTAACAGACTGCCACTCAGGCACCCCTACCATGAATTTTTCTGTCAGGCTTTGATGCAGTTGGCTTCATACTCACCTGGGGTGCTGGAACCTCTTAACTGTTCTCTTGATATCCTACAAAGGCAATTGGTCTGTGTACTGTGTTAAGTTGGTTTTTGTGTGGGTGGAGGTTCTGGGGCTTCCTATCCTATCTTGCTGATGACACTACCCATGAGTCTATTCATTCTTTTTCTTTAAATAGATTTAGTAATTTATAATTCACATGCCACACAATTGACCCATTTAAAGTGTACAACTTAGTGGTTTTTAATATATTTACAGATATGGGCAACTACCACCAGTCAATTTTAGAGCATTTTCATCACCTCAAAAAGGAACCCTGTAAAATTTAGCTGCCCTCATCTTTCCAAACCCTAAACCACTAATCTTCTGTGTCTACGGATTTCCCTATTCTGGATATTTCATAAGAATGAAATCATGAAATCATGATTGCTTAAGACTGGCTTGTTTTGTTTAGCATAATGATTTTAAGCTTCAACCATGGGGCACATATCAATATATCATTACTTTTATGGCTGAATAATATTCCATTGTATGGTAATACTATATATACAAAAAATTTATAAATATCTTTTCATTTAGGTTTTCAAAAAAATAACAAATCGAACCCAAAAATGTATAGAAATAATTATATACCAGGACCAGTTTTTCCAACTATGTAAGGTTTGTCCAATATTTAAATATCAGTGTAATCCATTGTATTAATAGGCTTAAAAAACCAGTATCAGTTCTTGAGAAAACTTAATACTTACATGTGAATTTAAATAAAGCTATTTTTTAAGTCTTAGTATACCAGGAATAGAAGGAACTGTTATTTTGTTGGTTTTTTTTACATTTATATTCATAAGGAATATTGTTCTGTAGTTTTATATTTTATGTGAAGTGTTTGGCTACTTTTGGCATCAAGGTAATACTGGTTTCACAGAATAAAGCTGAAGCTGTTCCTTTTTTTATTTTTTGAAGAGTTTATATAAAATTGATATTCTTTTTTAAATAATTAGAATTTACTAATGAAGTGATATATGGTCCTGGGGTTTTTGTTACAGGCATACATTTTACTGATATAACTTAGATAACATAAAATCCAACCTCATAAAGCATGCATTTGTGAATTAGTATGTTAGTGTTAAGAACTCTTACCACAATTAATTTTAAAATACATTCACTGCCTTTTAAAAAGTCTATACCAACTAGCATTCTCTTGCCCACCATGCTCCCCACTATATTCCTATGCAACCAATAATTTACTTTCCAGCTATGTTTTTGCCTATTACGCACATTTCATATAAACTATAGGGTTCTTTGTGACTCGCTTCTTTCATGTAGCATGTTTTTTCTTATTTTTTTTTATTTATTTATTTATTTATTTATTTATTTATTTATTTATTTTATTGGAGTTCAATTTGCCAACATATAGCATATCACCCAGTGCTCATCCAGTCAAGTGCCCCCCTTGGTGCCCGTCACCCAGTCACCTCAACCCCCCGCCCACCTCCCCTTCCACTATCCCTTGTTCGTTCCCCAGAGTTAGGAGTCTCATTTCTGTCACCCACACTGAGCATGTTAATTTCATCTATGTTAAATCATATATCAGTACTTCGCTGTTTTGAATGCCTGAATAATATTTCATTGTATGGAAATGTCACATTTGTTTATCCATTAATTGACATTTAGATTGTTCCCACTTTTTGGAAATTATCAGGAATGCTGCTATGAACATTTGTGTATAATTTTTTATGAACATGTTTTCACTTCTCTTGCATATATACCTAGGAATGGAATTTGTCTATGTTAACTCAATGCTTAACCTTTTGATGTTTTGTTTCACATAGCAGTTGCACCATTTCCCATTACTACTAGCAATATATGAGGTTTCCAATTTCTCTGTCGTTATCATTTGTTATTCTTTCTTTTTTTAAGTAGGCTCCACACTCCCACGGAGCCCAACATAGGGAATGAACTCATGACCCTGACATTGAGATCAAGAGTCAGATGTTTTACCAACTAAATCACCCAAGAGCCCCTATCTTCTATTATAGCCTCACTTCTGTGTGTCAAGTGGAATCTCATTGTTGTTTTGACTTGTATTTCTCTAACTGATGATAGCATCTTTTCAAGTGCTTATTGGTCATTTATATATCTTCTTTGGAAAAATTCAAATCCTTTGTCCATTTTTAAGTTGGGTTGTATGTGTTTCATTTTGTCATTTACGTAGGCTCCACACCCAGCATGGAGCCCAATGTGGAGCTTGAATTCATGACCCTGAGATCAAGACCTGAGCCCAAATCTAGTGTCGGACACTTAACTGAGCCACCCAGGTGCCCCAGGTTGTAGGTCTTGAGTTGAAAGAACTCTTAAATGAATGTTAAGAGTTCACACATTCTAGATACTAGACTCTAACCAGATATATGATGCAAATATTTTTGTGGATTTGCTTTTAATTTTATTGAACATGAATTTTTTATAGAAAATTCCTTACATGAATTTTCAATGAGTAAAATTTTAGTGTCATTTGAAGAAAAGAAATTCTTAAATTTTGATAAACATAATTTATATTCTCTTTTGTTATTTTTCCTTTAGGTACCAAATCTAAAAAGCCATGACCTAATCTAAGTACAAGAACACGTACACTTATGACTTTTTAAATTGTTTTTATTTTAATTCCAGTATAATTAACATACAGTGTTGTATTAGTTTCAGGTGTACAATATAGTGATTTAATAATTCCATACATCACCCAGTGCTCATCACAAATGCACTTGTTAATCTTCATCACCTATTTCACCATCACATCTATCAGAATGGCTAAAATAAAAAAACAACAAGTATTGACAAGGATGTGGAGAAAAAGGAAACCTCTTGCACTGTTAGTGGAAATGCAAACTGATGCAGCCACTGTGGAAAAAAGTATAGAGTTTCATTAAAAAGTTAAAAATAAAACTACCCTACATCCAACAATTGCACAATTTGTATTTACCCCAAAATACAAAAACACCTATGCCTTCTAGTAATAATTTTATAGTTCCACTTCTTACATATAGGTCTTTGATACAGAGTTAATATGCATATATAGTGTGAGACAGGGTTACAAATCTCCCAGCAAGATTTGTTGAAAAGATTGCTTTTTTTTTTCTATTGAATTGTCTTGGCATTCTTATTGAAAAGCAAGACCTACTGGTTTATTTCCGGACTCTCAATTGTATTCCATTGATCTATATAACTATCTTCATGACAGTATCACATTGCTCTGATTACTATAGGTTTGTAGTAAATTATGAAACAGGGAAATGAGTCCTCCAACTTTGTTGCTCTTTTTCAAGATTCTTTTAGCTCTTATAGGTTCCTTGAATTTCCATATGAATGTTAAGATCAGATTGCCAATGTTAAGGAAAAACAAGCATCTGAAATTTTGATAGAGATTACATTGAATCAGTAGATCATTTTGGGTAGTACTAGCATCTTAACAATATTAAGCCCTCCGATCTATAAACATAGAATATCTTTTAATTTAATTTAATCCAATATTTTGTAATTTTCAGTGTACAAGTCATTCATTTCCTTGGTTATCCTAATATTTTATTCTTTTTGATGCTATTGTAAATAGTTATTTTAATTCATTTTTGGATTATTAATTGCTAATATAAAGAAGTACAACTGATTTTTATATTGGTCTTGTATCCTGCAATGTTTCCGAACTCACTTATTTTTTTAAAGATTTTATTTATTTATTCATGAGAGACAGCGAGAGAGCGCGAGAAAGAGGCAGAGACACAGGCAGGGGGAGAAGCAGGCTCCATGCAGGGATCCTGATGTGGGACTCGATCCGAGAACTCCAGGATTACACCCTGGGCAGAAGGCAGGCACTAAACCGCGGAGCCATCCAGGGATCCCCTGAACTCACTTATTAGTTCCAAAAGTTTTGTGTGTGTAGATTCCTTAGGAAATTATATAGAAAATTATGTCTTCTGAAAGTAAATATAGTTTTACTCCTTTCCTTCTGACCTGGATATTCTTGTTTGTTTCAGGTTTAATAAGATGGAACTGACAAATCAAAATTGTATATATTTAAGGTATACACTTTTGTGGTTTTTTTTTTTAAAGATTTTATTTATTCACGAGAGACACACAGAGAGAGGCAGAGGGAGAGGGAAGAGCAGGCTCCCTGTGGGGAGCGTGATGCAGGACTTGATCCCAGGACCCCGGGATCACGACCTGAGCCAAAGGCAGAAGCTCAACCACTGAGCCACCCAGGCGTCCTGTGATGTTTTGATAAATGTATACATTGTGAAATGACCACCACAATCAAGTAAATCACCATAGCCATCATCTAATATAATTACCTTTTTGTGGGTGTGGTGAGAACACCTCTTAGTAAATCTCAAGTTTTCAATACAATATTTCTAACTAGTCATTATGCTATACATTAGATCTCTAGGACTTCCTATCATGCATAACTGAAACTTTGTACTCTTTTCCCATTTCCCCCTCATCCTAGCCGCTGGCAACAACCTTTCTATTCTTTGCTATGAATTTGACTGTTTTAGATTCCATATTGCATTAGTCAGGGTTCTCCAGAGAAACAGAACCAATAGGATGGATGAATTGATATAGAGCTACAGATACAGATACAGCCATATAGCTATGAGGACTGTTATAAATTAGCTCATGTGATTATGGAGGCCAGGAAATCCCAAGATCTGCCGTTTTTAAGCTGGAGAACACGGAAAGCTGGTGATGTAATTCAGTCTGAATCCAGAGGCCTGAAAATGAGAGATCAATGGTGTAAGTTCCAGTCTGTGTCTAAAGGCCCAAGAGCCGGGATCCCTGGGTGGCACAGCGGTTTGGTGCCTGCCTTTGGCCCAGGGCGCGATCCTGGAGACCCGGGATCGAGTCCCACATCGGGCTCCCAGTGCATGGAGTCTGCCTGTGTCTCTGCCTCTCTCTCTCTCTCTCTCTCTCTCACACTATCATAAATAAATAAAAATTAAAAAAAAAAATAAAGGCCCAAGAGCCAGGAGTACCAACCTACAAGGTCAGGAGAAGATGGATAGTCCAACTGAAGCAAAGAGTAAATTTGCCCTTCCTCTGTTTGTTCTATTTAGGCCCTCAATGGATTGGATGATGCCCACCCATATTGGTGAGGCTGGTCTTTATTCAGTCTACTAATTCAAATGCTAATTACTCTGGAAACATCTTCATAGACACATCCAGAAATAATGTTTTACCAACTATCTGAGCATCCTGTAGCCTAGTCATGGTGATATGTAAAACTAACCAACATAAGTCCGTGACTTGTCAACTTGGCACCATATATATATCTCCTTAAACCATACTTATCTCCAAATAAAAACAATAACAAGGTCATAATTCTACCTAACATGATACAGCTCTCCTGCATGTAACTGAAAATGTATTAATCCTTTCTCCAGAAGATGAGGTAGAGTCCTTGAGCAGTGTTTACTCTTCTGTAACTTAAATAAAATTAGCAAAATTAACAACACTTAAGAACGGATATAAAGTCAATTCATGATAAGGGAATAAGAAACAAAGATATTTATGTAATTTATGTGTATATATGACAAACCTATTTGTAACAAAATGAGGAAGTATTGATGATCATTACAGTTCTCATTTCTGTAACTAGTCATGTTTGTAGGTGGGATTTATAACTACCTTCTTCTAATACACATTCTGTATTCCCTTTGCCTTCAGTGAACACCTACCTCAGCTGGCCATTTTTCTTTAGCTGGCAGGGTAACCCTAACTTTCATTTCTGAATGGTGTGGGCCATTAGTAGTCCTGCCTGGATTGGTTTGTTGTGGTTTTCCATTGATTGTGATCACAAGGCATGGTAATACTGAGAAACATCCTAAAAGACTATTCCAGGCATACTTCTCCTAAGTTCCACTGTGTAGTAGTAATCCAATTTCCCCTTGATAGTCAGGAACAATCATCCCAGGCAATGCCACAACTCTTTTCTTTGCCTGTTGATTTAGAGGCATGAGGAGGCCAAAGTGGCCCAATGGCAGTCTTAACTTCCAGCTCAATGGAATCATTGTTGTGTGTCCCAGTAGAAACTTTCCTCCCCCTGGCCTCTAGGCCAGCAGAACATTATGAGAACAGGAAGCAAAAATTTATGGGTCATTATGATAATAGTGAGTGGTGAGCTTTCATTTCCACCTCTTGATTCCTGGACCTGTGAATCCTAGCTGTTGGAAAAACAGCACCACATATTGGACATTTATTCAGAGCATATACAATTTTCTGGAAGGGCTAGCAAAGTACTGCCACCTAGCTGGTACTATAACTCTTAAAAAGGTCATTCCACTGTTAAATGAAGCAAGCTGCTTCAGGATAGGGAATATAGTAAGACCAGTGAATTCCATGACCATGAGCCTACTGTCATACTTCCTTTGCTGTGAAGTGAGTTCCCTGATCTGCAGGCAATGCTCTGTGAAATACCATGATGGTGAATAAGGCATTCTTTAAGTCCACAGATGGTAGTTTTGGAGGAAGCATTGCATGCATGGTAGGCAAATCTGTAACTATATCTAGTATGTCTATCCCAGTAAGGACAAATGCTGCCCCTCCCTCGAGATGGGAGCAATCTAATGTAATCAACCTGCCACCAGGTAGCTGCTGGTATAATCAGCCATATAGTACCATATAGGAACAGTACTATATAAGGCGCTCAGTTTTGGTCTCTACTGTTGGCAGACTGCACACTCAGTGTTGGCCATAGCCATGCTGGGCTTGGTAAATGGCAGTCCATGTTGCTAAGCCTATGTATAAACCAACATCCTAATACTATGGCCACTTTGTTCATGAGTTGACTGGGCAATGACAGAAGTGGCTGGAAAAAGAGGTGAATGGTATCCACAGAATGGGCCATCCTACCCACTTGATCATTAAAATATTCCTCTGGTGAGGAAACCAAATCTTTGGTGAAGATTCACACAGGATATAAATATCTTCACATCTTTTTCCCAGAGAGGTCTATCCACATACCTCTTCCCTAAATTTGTTTGTCACCAATTTTTTAATCATGTTCCTTTCAAAGTTCGTGACCATTGGCTGCAGCCCATGAACTGGTATATAATCACACATCTGGTCATTTTTCTTTCCAAGATAAGTTGAATAATCAGAGGTACTACCTGAAGTTCTGCCCACTAGACGGATTTCCCTTTACCACTGTCCTTCAGGGATGTCCCAGAGAGAAGCCACAGTGCTGCAGCTGTCCCCTTTTGAGTGGTACCTGGCATATCATGTAGAACCATCTATAAACCAGGGCCTAGTCTTCTCTTCCTGCCAGTTGATTATAGCAATCAATACAGGCTGGGAGAGAAATGGCAGCATAGCAGGAGTGGGGTCCATGGGCATTTGGGCTACTTCGTCATGTAGTCTGTGTCTTTAGAGCCTGTTTGGGCCTGATCACATATATATCACTTCCATTTGATGATGGAGTATTGTTTTGCATGCCCAACTTTGAGGCTTGCTGGGTCAGACAACACTCAGTTCATGAAAGGTAGCTCAGGTCATATGGTAACTTGGTGGTCCCTGGTCAAGTGTTCAGTCTCAGGCCCAGTAGCAGGCCAAGAGCAGTTTCTCAAAAGGATAGTATTTATCTCCAGATGTTGGCAGGGTCTTCCTCCAAAATCTGAAGGACTATGCTGCAATTCACCTATAGAAGTCTACCAATGGTTTCAAATACCATCTCTGTCACTAACACTTCAAGCACCACTGATCTTCTGGATCATATGGCCCAAGTGCAATACACCTTGCTCAGGAGCCTGAACTATTGCAGAGCCTTCTCTTGTTCTGGATTTCAGTCAAACCTAGCAACTTTCCAGGCCACTCAGTAAATGGACTGGAGTAACACAACCGAATGAAAAACATGTTCCTTCCAAAATCCAGAGCCCCACTACGTACCGTGCCTCTTTCTTGATCATAAAAGGGACCAAATATAATTTATCCTTCACCTGAGATGTCTCAATGTTGATGCTCCACACCACTGGATCCCTAGAAATTTCAGAGAGAAGATCCCCGAATTTTAGTTGAATTTATTTCCCACCCTCTGGCATACAACTATATCACTAGTAAGTCTAGACTAGTTGCTAATTCTCACTCACTAGGTCCAATTAGCATAATGTCATCAATACAAGAGAACAGCATGACATCTTGTGGAAGGTAAAGGCAATCACAATCCCTGTAAACTAAATGACATAGAGCTTGATGGCTGATGTACCCCTGAAGTACAACAGTGAAAGTATACTGCTGGCCTTGCCAACTGAAAGCAGACTGCTTCTGGTGGGCCTTATGGACAGGGATAGAGAAAAAAATGCATCTCCCAAATCAATAGCTGCATACTATGTGCCATGTAATCTGTTCATTTGCTCAAGCAATGAAAACAGATCTGGTACAGCACCTGCAACTGCAATCACTACCTAGTTAGGCTTAAAATAACCCATTATCATTCTCCATCTGTCTTCTGCATAGGTCAAATAGAAGAGTTGAAGGGGGATGTGGTAGAAATCACCACTCCTGCATCTTTCACCTCAATGGTGGCACTAGTCTCTACAATCCCTCCAGTAATGTGGACTTTTAAAAAATTATTATTGAAGTATTTTTGATTTATTATTTTCCCAGGTAGAGGCAGTTCTAATAGCTTCTATTTGGCCTTTCCCACCATAATAGCCCTCACTCCACAGATCAGGAAACCAATATGGGGAGTCTGCCAGCTGTTATGTGTGTCTATTCCAGCTATACAGTCTGGAACTGAGGAAATAATCACAGAATGGGTTTGGGGACCCACTGGACTCACTGTGAGACAGACCTGAGGTAAAACCCCATTGATCACCTGACATCTATAGGCCCATACTCTGATTGCAGGGCCACAGAGATGTTTCAAGTCTCCTAAAATCAGTGTCAGTTCAAAGTCAGTGCCTAGTAGTCCCTGAAAGGTCTGATTATTTCCTCTTGTTCAATGTAGTTACCTCATGTTGGTCCTATAGAGTAACAGTATAAAATTTCAATGTACTGAGGTCCTTCCTCAAGGGAACTGGCCTCCCCTTCATTCAAAGGGTTCTGGGCTTGCCAACTGCCTCAAGTGTGGGAATTGAGAAGTTGTGACTCTTGATTTTTAGGATATGAGTTAGAATTTTGTTTATGTGACCTATAACTTTTCTGTTTATACAAACCAAGTAAGACTCTAGTAGGCTTCCTATTTATTTCACTTTTTAGAACACAATAACTAGTCAGTGCCATAAGTCTGCATGAATCATAAAAATCTGCTGTTTGACTCTACTGTCCATTACAATAACCACACCCACCTTCCCTTTGGGGTTTGAGAGCCACTACTTGGCCCCTGCCATCCCAGGATCCAATTACTCCCATTGCATTTAGGTTTTCCAACTGAGTGTCTGTAATTCCCACTGTAAGTTCTGGCCTACAGAGAAGAGCAATCACAGAGCTCTTTAAGGATACTAGGGCTCCATCATATCCTTCAACAGATAAATGGATAAAGAAGATGTGGTGTGTGTATATATATATACACACACACACACATACATACACACACAATAGAATATTACTCAGCCATCAGAAAGGATGAATACCTACCATTTGCTTCCACATGAATAGAACTGGAGGGTATTATGCTCAGTGAAATAAGTTAATCGGAGAAAGAAAATCATCATATGGTTTTACTCATATATGGAATATATGAAATAGTGAAAGGGACTATAAGGGAAAGGAGGGAAACTGAGTGGGGAAAAATTAGAGAGGAAGACAAACCATGAGAGACTCCTAACTCTGGGAAACAAAGAGTTGCAGAAGGGGAAGAAGGTGAAAGGATGGGGTAACGGGGTCATGGGCACTAAGGAGGGCACTTGATGGGATGAGCACTGAATGTTATACTATATGTTGGCAAACTAAATTTAATAAAATATATTTTTAAAGATTTTATTTATTTATTCATGAGACACACACACACACACACAGAGAGAGAGAGAGACGCAGAGATACAGGCAGAAGCAGAAGTAGGCTCCATGCAGGAAGCCCGACATGGGACTCGATTCCAGGTCCCCAGGATCAGGCCCTGGGCTGAAGGCAGCGCTAAACCACTGAGCCACCCGGGCTGCCCAATAAAATACTTTTTAAAAAAGGATGCTAGAGCTCCACTCACAAAATTATTTCTCAAAGTATTAGTGAAAGGTATGTCTTCTGGACCCTCCCAGTATGGATGAGTACATCTTAAGTGACAAATCCATTTGAACATTCCAATCTAAGCCTCTAAACTCCTTCCTCTACATTAAACCAAGGGAGATGGGACATTTCCAATTCACGTAAGGTGGGCCATCTTTTGGTCCATATTTCAACCAATGAACAAATCAACCATTAAAGCCCTTTCTAACTTCTGAAGATATATTACATGCAGAATTTCTGCTTAGTGAGCTGCTGAAGAAGGTCATTGAGATAATGTGACCACTGGTTGACCCATGAGCAGAACCCAAGAAATCAGATACATAAAGCTTTTAACTAATATTTATGGAGAAGACTTTTAAGATTTGTATTTGCCCTTGATGAATAATCTTATGGAAACTGTACACTAAATTTGGGGTAAGGAAGCATCAATAGTAGTTGGTATTTTAAAACTTGGTCTGGGGATGCCTGGGTGGCTCAGCAATTGAGCGTCGGCCTTCCACTCAGGGCATAATCCCAAGATCCTGGATCAAGTCCCACATCAGGCTCACTGAGAAGAGCCTGCTTCTCTCTCTGCCTGTGTCTCTGCCTGTGTGTGTGTGTCTCATGAATAAATAAATACATTTAACAAAAAAAAGAATGCACCAGCCCCAGGCACCTTAGAATACCAAAACAAACAAACAAACAAACAAACAAACAAAAGCTATGGCTTTAAAGAGCAACAGAAATATCAGAGAACAAGTTCTAAAGCTCAAAGAGCAGGGTTGCTGCAAGAACTCTCTGGAATCAAAGGGACTGGTGGCACCATTGTTTACATTCCCCTTCCACATTAACAGTGAAGATGGGAACAGGGTTTAGGTACCCTAGCCATTTAGCTGCTCAACAAGTAGTAGGCCCAGCCCACACCAGTCCCAGATTACCCAAGATGGTCCAACTGCTTGAAACCACCCTGAGCTCCAGCCAACCCACCAAGACAACTCCAGCGGGACATACAGTAGGACACTCCTAGACAGTGACCATTACAGTTCCAGCCAACTGACCAAGGTGTCACAAGTACAAAGAATCCTGGAACATTTCAGGCCCACACCTAATTCAGCTCCAATATCCCAGGGCAATCCCTGCATGAAGTGCCATGAAACCTCCCAGCCACAACCACATCAGCTCCAGTTACCCACCAGGGCAACCATTCATGGAACATCACAAAGCTTCCCAGCCCACAGACACTTTAGGTCCAACCAGCCTGCAAGTGTATCCCATGTATAAAGTACCCTCAAACCACTCAGCCGGCACCCACTTTGGATCTTACAATCTTGCGAGTGTCCACTGTGGGGAGCACCCCAGGACCCCATGGCCCATGCCTGCTTCAACTCCAGATGCCCTGTTAGGGCACCCACTGTGTGGAATGTCCCAGGATTCCCATGCTGTACCCACTACAGCTCCAGCCTCAGCCAAAGAAACCAGGCACACATAGTCTATACAGGGAATGTATCTACATAAGACTATTCCTTCAATTATAGAAGTAGCTATTCTGCATAATTCACAGGAAGAAACAAAAACTCAAACAAAATGAGGAGAGAGGAATATACTCTGACAGAACAAAACAGAATCTCAGAAAAAGAACTAAACAAATGGAGATAAGCAATCTACCTGATAAAAAGTTCACAGTAATGGCCATAAGGAAACACACTGGATGTGAAAGAATAGATGGACTCAGAATTTCAACAGAGAAAATAGAAAAAGAACTAATCACACATGAAGAATATAACTGAAATGAAAAACACACCAGATTGTACTACAAAGCTGTGGTCATCAAGACAGTGTGGTACTAGCACAAAAACAGACACATAGATCAATGGAACAGAATAGAGAACCCAGAAGTGGACCCTGAACTTTATGGTCAACTAATATTCGTTAAAGGAGGAAAGACTATCCATTGGAAGAAAGACAGTCTCTTCAATAAATGGTGCTGGGAAAATTGGACATCCACATGCAGAAGAATGAAACTAGACCACTCTCTTTCACCATACACAAAAATCAACTCAAAATGAATGAAAGATCTAAATGTGAGACAAGATTCCATCAAAATCCTAGAGGAGAACACAGGCAACACCCTTTATGAACTTGGCCAAAGCAACTTCTTGCAAGATACATCCACGAAGGCAAAAGAAACAAGCAAAAATGAACTATTGGGACTTCATCCAGATAAGAAGCTTTTGCACAGCAAAGGATACAGTCAACAAAACTAAAAGACAACCTACAGAATGGAAGAAGAGATTTGCAAATGACATATCAGATAAAGGGCTAGTTTCCAAGATCTATAAATAACTTATTAAACTCAACACCAAAGAAACAAACAATCCAATCATGAAATGGGCAAAAGACATGAACAGAAATCTCACAGAGGAAGACATAGACATGGCCAACATGCACATGAGAAAATGTTCTGCATCACTTGCCATCAGGGAAATACAAATCAAAACCACAATGAGATACCACCTCACACCAGTGAGAATGGGGAAAATTAACAAGGCAGGAAACCACAAATGTTGGAGAGGATGCAGAGAAAAGGGAACCCTTTTACACTGTTGGTGGGAATATGAACTGGTACAGCCACTCTGGAAAACTGTGTGGAGGTTCCTCAAAGTGTTAAAAAATAGATCTGCACTACGACCCAGCAATTGCACTGTTGGGGATTTATCCCAAAGATTCAGATGCAATGAAACGCCGGGACACCTGCACCCCGATGTTTCTAGCAGCAATGTCCACAATAGCCAAACTGTGGAAGGAGCCTCGGTGTCCATCGAAAGATGAATGGATAAAGAAGATGTGGTTTATGTATACAATGGAATATTACTCAGCCATTAGAAACAACAAATACCCACCATTTGCTTCAACGTGGATGGAACTGGAGGGTATTATGCTGAGTGAAGTCAATTGGAGAAGGACAAACATTATATGGTCTCATTCATTTGGGGAATATAAAAAGTAGTGAAAGGGAATAAAGGGATAGGAGAGAAAATGAGTGAAAATTGCCCTTGCCAAATCAGTGATGGTGACAAAACGTGAGAGACACCTAACGCTGAGAAATGAACAAGGGGTAGTGTAAGGGGAGGTGGACGGGGGGTTGGGGTGACTGGGTGATGGGCACTGAGTGGGGCACTTGGCGGGATGAGCAGTGGGTGTTATGCTATATGTTGGCAAATTGAACTCCAATAAGAAAAATAAACAAAAAACCCAAGTCTAGCAGAAGGAAGGAAATAATAAATATTAGAGCAGAAAAAAAAATGATACAGAAACTAAAGACACACACACACAACAACAACAACAGAACAGATCAATGAAATCAGAAGCTGGTTTTTTAAAAAAAATCAATACAACTGATAAACCTCTAACCAGACTCATCAAAAAAAAAAAAATAGGCAGGTCTAAATAAACAAAATCACAAATGAAAGAAGAAAAAATAACAACACCACAGAAATACAAACTATTCTAAGAGAATATTATGAAAAATTATATGGCAACAAATTTGGACAACCTAAAAGGAATAAATTCCTAGAAACATATAACATACCAAAAGTGAAACAGGAAGAAATAAAAAATTTGTGCAAACAGATAACCAGCAGTGAAATTGATCAGCAGTTCAAAAACTCCCAATAAACAAAATCCAGGACCTTCAAAGATAAATTTTACCAAACATTTAAAGAAGAGTTAATATCTATTCTTCTAAAACTATTTGAAAAAATAGAAAAGGAAGGATAACTTCAAATTCATTCTAGGAGGTCATCATTACCCTGATACCAAAACCAGATAAAAACACCACAAAAAAAGAGTACTACAGGCTAATATTTTTGTTGAACACAGATGTAAAAATTCTCAACAAATACTAGCAAACCAAATCCAGGAATACATTAAAAAAATCATTCACCAATCAAGTGGGATTTATTCCTGAGTTGCAAGGGAGGATCAATATTTGCAAATCAATCAATGTGATACACTAGAGTAATGTAAGAAAGGAGAAGAACCACACAACCATTTCAATAGATGCATAAAAGAATTGGACAAAGTACAGCATCCATTCATGATAAAAACCCTCAACAAAGTAGATTTAGAGGGGATATACAACATAATAAAGGTCATATATGAAAAACCCACAGCTAATATCATCCTCAATGGGAAAAACTGAAAGTTTTTCCTGTAGGGTCAGGAACAAGACAGGGCTATCTACTCTCACCACTTTTATTCAACATAGTACTGGAAGTCCTTGCCAGGAATTCCTAGCAATCAGACAACAAAAAAGAAATAAAGGGCATCCAAATGGTAAGGAAGAAGTAACACTTTCATGATTTGCAGATGACATGATATTATATGTACAACACCTAAAGACTCCACCTAAAAAACTACTAGAACTGATAAAAGATTTCAATAAAGTTGTAGGATACAAAATCAATGTATTGAAATCTTTAGATTCCTACACACTAATAATGAAGCAGCAGAAAGAGAAACTAAGAAAACAATCAATCGTATTTACAAATGCACCAAAACCAATTAAGATACCTAGAAATAAACTTAACCAAAGAGATGACACACCTATACTCTGAAAGCTAGAAAACTATGAAGAAAGAAATGGAAACATATTCCATGTTCATGGACTGGAAGAACAAATATTGTTAAAATGTCTATACTATCTAAAGCAAGCTACAGATTTAATTTAACCCTTACCAAAATACCAAGGGCATTTTTCATAGAACTAGAACAAACAATCCTAAAATGTGTATGCAACCACAAAAGACCCCAAATAGCAAAAACAATCTTGAAAAAGAAAAATAAAACTTGAGGTATCACAATCCCAGACATTAAGTTACAAAGCTGTAGCAATCAAGCATTATGGCCCCAGCACAAAAATAGACACATAAATCAACAGAACATAATAGAAAACACAGAAATGAACCCACAACTATATGATGAATTAATCTTCAACAATGGAGGCAAGAATATGCAATGGGAAAAAGACAGTCTCTTCAACAAATGGTGTTGGGAAAACTGGACAGCTACATGCAAAAGAATGAAACGGGACCACTTCCTTGTACTATACATAAGAATAGGCTCAAAATGGATTAAAGACCTAAATGTGAAACCTGAAACCAAAAAACTATAGAATAGATCACAGGCAGTAAGTTCTCTGACACTGGCTGTGTGTAGCAACCTTTTCCTAGATATGTCTTCTAAGGCAAGGGAAACAAAAGCAAAAATAAACTATTGGAACTAAATCAAATAAAAAGCTTCTGCATAGCGAAGAACACATGGAATGACTAAAAGACAACCTACTGAATGGGAGAAAATATTTACAAATGACATATTCAATAAAAGGTTAGTATCTAAAATATATAAAGAACTTCTAAAACTTAACACCCCCCCCAAAAAAACAATCCAGTTTAAAAAGGGGCACAAGACATGAAGAGACATTTCTCCAAAGATATACAGGTGGCCAACAGACACATGAAAGGATGTTATTCATCATCACTTACCATCAGGGAAATGCTAATCAAAACTACAATATCACCTCACACCTATCAGGATGGCTAAAATCAACAACACAAGAAACAACAGGTGTTGGCAAGGATGTGGAGAAAAAAGGAACCCTCATGCACTGTTGGTGGGAATGCAAACTGGTGCAGCCACTGTGCAAAACAGTATTATTAAAAGTTTAAAAAGAAAAATGTTTATTTTTATTAAAAATAGAACCACCCTTTGATCCAGCAATTGCACTACTATGTATTTACCCAAAGAAAATTTAAAAAAACCCCACTAAATCAAAGGGATACATGCACCCCTATATTTACAGCAGCATTATTTACAATAGCCAGATTATGGAAGCACCCCAAGTCTCCATCAGTAGACAAGTGGATAAAGAGGTGGTGTGTATATATGTATGTACATGTGGTGTGTATATATGTGTGTACATATACATATACATATATACATACATATATACACACACATATACACACAGTGGAATATCATTCAGCCATAAAGGAGTGAAATCTTGCCATTTGCAATGACATGGATGGAGCCAGAAAGGATAATGTTAAGTGATATAAAAATTGGAGAAAGACAAAAACCATATGGTTTCATTCATATGTGGAATTTAAGAAACAAAAACAAGGAAAGAAGAGAGACAAACCAAGAAACCTACTCAATTATAGAGAACTAATGGTTGCCAGAAGGGAAGTGGGGCAGGGATGGGTGAAATAGGTGATAAGGATTTAAAGTACACTTATCATGATGAGCACTGAGTAATGTTTAGAATTGCTGAATCACTATATTCTACACATGAAACTAATATAACACTATGTTAACTACACTGGAATTAAAATTTAAAAATTAATTAAAAATCCTGTAACAAGAGACAAGAAAGAGTATTACATAATGATCAAGGGATCAATTCAATAAGAGGATATAACACTGGTACATAGCCATACATCTAACATAGGAGTACCTAAATATAGAAAGCAAATATTAGTAGACATAAAGCTAGACACTGCCAGTAATGCAATCAAAATAGTACACTTCAACAGCCCATTTAAATCAATTCATAGGTCATCTGAACACCAAATCAATAAGGAAAGAGTGGTTTTCAATGACATATTAGATCAGGTTGACTTAACACATATATACAGAACATTCTATCCTAAAACAGCAAAATACACATCCTTTTCTAATGCACATGTAACATTCTCCAGCAAAAATCACACGTTGGGACACAAAACTCAGTAAATTTAAGAAGACTGAAATCATATCAAGCATGTTTTCTGACCACAACAATATAAAACTAGAAATTGATTATAACAAAAAACTGGAAAAAAAACACAAACACAGGGAGGCTAACATGCTAATGCTACTAAATAACCAATAGGTCACTGAAGAAATCAGAGCAAGTCAAAAAATACATGGAGGAAAAAAAAAAGTACATGGAGGAAATTAAAATAAAACACAACGGTCCAAAAATACTTGAGACACAATAAAAGCAATTCTAATAGGGAAGTTAATAGCAATAAAGGTCAAAAAAAAAAAGGAAAACCTCAAATAAAAAACCTAACCTTATACCTTAAGGTGTAGAACAATACCTTTAGAAAAAGAACTGCAAAGGCCAAATTTAGAAGTAACGAATAATAAAGTTCACAGGAAAAAGAAATGAAATAAGAGACTAAACAACAATAGAAAAGATCAGTGGAACCAAGAGCCGGTTCTTTGAACAAAACTGATAAACCTTTAGCCAGGCTCATCAAGACAGATCTTTCAAGTCTGTAAAATAAGAAATAACAGAGAAGTACCAACTGACACCACAGAAAAACAAACAATTATAAGAGACTACTACAAAAAATCATATGCCAACGAATTAGACAACCTAAAAGAAATGGATAAATTCCTGGAAACACAATCTTCAAAGACTTAACCAGGAAGAAACAGAAAATATGAACAGGTCAATTACTAATTTGAAAACTGAATCAGTAATCAAATCTTCCCAACGAACAAAAGTCAGGACCAGGTGGTTTCATAGGTGAATTCTACCAAACATTTAAGAAGAGTTAAAACTCTTTCTCCCCAAATTATTCCAAAAAATAGGAGAGGAAGGAAAGTTTCCAAATTTATCCTATAAGACCAGCATCACTCTGATACCAAAGCCAGAGAGATAGTACAAAAAAATAAAATTACAAGCCAATATGCATAATGAACATATATGCAAAAATCCTCAACAAAATATCAGCAAACTGAATTCAATAATACATTAAAAGGATTAGTCAACACAATCGAGTGGAATTTATTCCAGGAATGCAAGTATAGTACAATTTTCTCAAATCAATTAACATGTTACATCACAGTAACCAAATAAAGGGTAAAAACCATATGATCATCTCAGCATTTGACAAAATTCTACATCTATTAATGATAAACACTGAACAAAATGAGTAGAGAGGACATCTACCTCAACATAATAAACACCATATATGACACACAACTAACATCATACTCAACATTGAAAACTGAAAACTTTCCATCTAATATCAGAAGCAAGGGCTACCTGGGTGGCTCAGTCGATTAAGTGTCTGCCTTCAGCTCAGGTCATGATCCCAGAGTCCTAGGACTTGAGTTCCCGCATCGGGCTCCCTTCTCAGTGGGAAGCCTGCTTCTTCCTCTCCTCCCTGCTCATGCTCTCTCTTGCTACCTCTGTCACTATCTCTCTCTCAAATAAATAAATAGTCTTTAAAAAATAAAATCAGGGGATCCCTGGGTGGCGCAGCGGTTTAGCGCCTGCCTTTGGCCCAGGGCGCGATCCTGGAGACCCGGGATCGAATCCCACATCAGGCTCCTGGTGCATGGAGCCTGCTTCTCCCTCTGCCTATGTCTCTGCCTCTCTCTCTCTCTCTGTGACTATCATAAATAAATAAAAATAAAATAAAATAAAATCAGAAACAAGACAATAATGTCCATTCTCACCAGTTTTACTAACATAGTAGTGGAAATCCTAGCAGTAGCAATCAGAAAAAAAATAATAAAAAGCATCCAAATTGGTAAGGAAGAAGTTAAACAGTCACTATTTGCAGATGACATGATACTACATACAGAAAACCCTAAAGACTCCACTAAAAGGCTATTAGAACAAATTAATTCAGTAAAGTTGATCAACACAAAATATACAGAAATCTGCTCCATTTCTACATACTAATAATGAAATAGCAGAAAGAGAATTAAGAAAACAAGCCCATTTACAATAGTACCAAGAAGAATAAAATACCTAGGAATAAATTTAACCAAGGAGGTGAAAGACCAGTACTCTGAGAACTATAAAACACTGATTTAAAAAAAATTGAAAATAAAACAAATGGAAAGATATACATGTTCATGGATGAGAAGAATATTGTTAAAATGTCCATACTACTCAACATAATCCTCAGATTCAATACACTTCCTATCAAAACATCATTAGTATTTTTCACAGAACTAGAAAAATTAATGGTGAAATTTGTATGGAACCACAAAAGATGCCTAGCCAAAGCAATCTTGAGAAAGAACAACAAAGTTGGAGGTATACAATGCCAGATTTCAAGAAAGACTACAAATCTAAAATTATTACAACAGTATGGTACTGTTACAAACTAGACATACTGATCAATGGAACAGGACAGAGAGCCCAGAAATAAACCCACACTTATAGGGCCAATTAATCTACAACAAACGATAATATATAATGGTGGAAAAGACAGTATATCCAATAAATGGCGCTGGGAAAACTGGACAGCTACATGTAAAAGCTACATGTAAAATTAGAATTCTTACAGCATACACAAAAATAAAGCCAAAATGGATTAAAGATCTGAATGTGAAACCTGAAACCATAAAACTCCCAAAAGAAAACAAAGGCAATTAGCACCTGAACATCACCTCTAGCAACATTTTTCTAGACAGTTCTCAAGCAAGGGAAGCAAAAGCAAAACTAAACTATTAGGATTACACCAAAAAGAAAGATTTTGCACAACAAAAAAAATCAACAAAACAAAAAAGGATACCTACTGAAGATATTTGTAAATGATACATCTGAAGAGGGATTAATATCCAAAATACATAATTTTATTCAAGTATCACCAAAAATCCCCAAACAATCCAATTTAAAAATGGGCAGAGGACCTGAATAGACATTTTCCCAAAGAAGACATATAGACAGGCCAACAGACATACAAAGATGCTCTGTATCACTAATTATCAGGGAAATGCAATCAAAACCACAATGAAATATCATTTACACCTGTTAGAATGGCTAGTATAAAGACAAGAAATAACAAATGTTTGTAAAGATATAGAGAAAAGGGAACACTCTTACACCACTGGTGGGAAATAAATTGGTGCAACTACTGTGGAAAACGGTATGAAGGTTCCTCAAAACAATAAAAATAGAAATGTCAGGGTGCCTGAGAGGCTCAGTCGATTAAGTGTCTGCCTTCAGCTTGGGTCATGATCCCAGAGTCCTGGGATTGAGCCCCGCATTAGGCTCCCTGCTCAATGGAGAGCCTGCTTCTCCCTCTGCCCCTCCCTCTGCTCATGCTTTCTCTCTCAAATAAAATCTTTTTTAAAAAATAAAATAAAAATAGAAATATCATATGATCCAATAATTCCATTACTGAGTATTTATCCAAAGAAAATGAGAACACTAATTCCAAAAGACATATGCCCCTATGTTTACAAAGCACTATTACAATATTCAAGGTATGAAAGCAACCTATGTGTCCATCAATAAATGAATGGATAAAAAAGATGTAAAATATATATATATATACATATATACAACAGAATATTACTAAGCCATAAGAATGAGATCTTGCCATCTGCGACAACATTGATGGACCTAAAGGATATTATATGAGAGACATCAAACAGAGAAGACAAAAACCATGTGATTTCACCTGTATGTGGAATGTAAAAAACGAACAAAGAAAACCGAGACAGAATCCTAAGTACAAAGAACTCATGTTTGCCAGAGGGGAGGGGTTTGGGGAGATGTGTGAAATAGGTGAAGAGAATTAAGAATTACAAACTTCCAGTCATAAAATTGGTAAGTCACAGGAATGAAAAGTATAATATGGGGAATATAGTCAATAATACTGTAATAACATTGTATGGTGACAGATGGAGATGGTAACTACAGTTTATCATGGTGAATATCGTGTAATGCACAGAACTGTCGAATCACTGTTGTACACCTGAAACTAACACAACATTGTACATCAAATATAATTCAAAAATACGGAAAGAAAATATGGTATACATGTACAATGGAATGTAATTCAGCCATAAAAAAAGATGAAATCTTGCCATTTGGAATTCCATGGATGGACCGTGAGGGCATTATGCTAAGTGAAGTATGTCAGAAGAAGACAAAAACCATATAATCTCATTAATATGTAGAATCCGGGGAGGGGCAGGGAAACAAACTCAGAGAATAGACTGGTAGTTGTCAGAGGTAGAGGTAGGCAGTGGACAAAATGGGTGAAGGGGGTCAAAAGGTACAAACTTTCAGTTTTAAAATAAATAAGCTATTGGATATAATGTACAACATGGTGACCACAGTTAATAAAATTATATTGCATATTTGAGAGTTGCTAAGATAGATCTTAAAAAAATTCTCACAAGAAAAAAATTATAACTGTGTGGTGATGTTAACTAGATCATTTTGCAATTTATACAATTCAAGTGATTATACTGTACACTTGAAACTATTAACATTATGACAATTATACCTCAATAAAGAAAAAAGAAATGGGTAGAAGTAGCCAAAGACCACTAAAAATATTTGCAAAAGACACATTCAATAAGGATTTTAATCCTCACCAAAAAATAGGTGAAATATCTGACACCTCACCAAAGATACACATTCAGCACATGAACATAAGAAGCTCCACATCACATGTCACTAAGAAATGGCAAATTAAGACAACAAAGGTGTACCACTACATAACTATTAGAATGGCCAAACTCTAGAACAGTAAGTGACACCACCAAATGCTGGTGAGAATGTGAAACAGCGAAAACGCTTTCATTCCTAGTGGGAATGTATATAGCCTCTTTGAAAGACAGTTTAATGGTTTCTTACTGTTGGTGGGAATGCAAGCTGGTGCAGCTGGAAAATGGTATGTAGGCTCCTCAAGAAACTAAAAATAGAGCTACCCTATGACCCAGCAATTGCACTACTGGGTATTTTCCCCAAAGATACAAATGAAGTGATCCAAAGGGGTACCTCCACCACAATGTTCATAGCAGCAATGTCCACAATAGCAAAACTGTGGAAAGAGCCAAGATGTCCTCTGACAGATGAATGGATAAAGATGTGGTGTGATGTGTGTGTGTGTGTATCCACATATATACAGTGGAATATTACTCAGCCATCAAAATGAATGAATATTTGCCATTTACATCAACATGGATGGAACTGGAGGGTATTACACTGAGTGAAATAAGTCAATCAGAGAAGATGATTATCATATGGTTTCACTCATATGTGGAATATAAGAAACAGCACAGAGAATCATAGGAGAAGGGAGGGAAAACTGAATGGGACTCATTAGAGAGGGAGAAAAACCATGAGAGACTTTTTTTTTTTTTGAGAGACTCTTTTTTTAAGATTATATTTATTTGGGGATCCCTGGGTGGCTCAAGGTTTAGCACCTGCCTTCGGTCCAGGGCGTGATCCTGGAGACCTGGGATCGAGTCCCACATCAGACTCCCTGCATGGAGCCCCTTTCTGCCTCTGCCTGTGTCTCTGCCTCTCCCTCTCTCTGTCTCTCATGAATAAATAAAATCTTAAAAAAAGATTATATTTATTTATTTGAGAGACAGAGAGAGTGAGAGAGCTCACACAAGCAGGAAAAGGCAGAGGGAGGAGAAGCAGACTCCCCACTGAGCAGGGAGCCTAATGTGGGGCTTGATCTCAGGACCCCGGGATCATGACCTGAGGCAAAGGCAGATGCTTAACCAACTGAGCCACCAAGGCACCAAAGAGACTCTTAACTCTACGAAACAAACTGAGGGTTGCTGGAGGGGAGATGAGTGAGGGGATGGGATAATTTAGTGATGGGCATGAAGGAGGGCACATGATTTGATGAGCACTGAGTATTATATACAACTGATAAATTATTGAACACTATATCTGAAACTATGTACTATATGTTGGCTAATTGAATTTAAATTTTAAAAAGATCATATCATTAACAAAAAAAAACCCCATATATGTTTCTGCCATACAATCTAGCAATCACATTCCTTGGTATGTACCTAAAGATGAAAACTTATGTTCATGCAAAAACCTGCACACAGATATTCATAGGAACTTTATTCATAATTGCCAAAACTTTGGAAGCAACCAAGATGTCCTTCAGTAAGTGAATGGACTAATAAACTGTGGTACATCTAGATAACACAATATTATTCACTGCTAAAAGGAAATGGGCTATCAAGCCATGAAAAGACATGGAGGAATCTTAAATGCTTATTACTAAGCAAAAGAGTCAATCTTAAAAGACTACATGCTGTGTGATTCCAAATATATGACATTCTCGAAAAGGCAAAACTATGGAAACAATAAAAAAGATCACTTAGGGGTTGCAGGCAGGGGGTACTGAGCATAAAGGATATTTAGGGTAGCAGAAATACTTTATAGGATACTATAATGATGGACCTATATATAGTTATAAATTTTTCAAACCCACGGAATTTATATCAATAATGAACTCTAAGGTAAACTATGAGGTTTGGGTGACTATGATCTATCAATGTAGATTCATCAATTGCAACCAAAGTACCACTGTGGTGGGAGATGTTGAAAATGTGAGAGGCTATTTAAGTGTGGAAGCAGTGAGTATATAAGAAATCTCTGTATCTTTCAAATTTGCTGTGAACCTACAACTGCTCTAAAAAAAATTAAGTCTTTTAAAAAAAACACATGATAGAAGAAAATATTAGCAAATCATATAATTGGATAAGGGTCTAATATGTAGATATATAAAGAGCTCTTAAAATTCAACAACAAAATGACAACCCAGGGGCACTTGGGTGGTTCAATCAGTTAAGCATCTGACTCTTGATTTTGGCTCAGGTGATCTCAGGGTTGTGAAATCAAGCCCCACATCAAGCTCCACATACAGAGTCTGCTTAAGATTTTCTCTCTCCCTCTTCCTCTGCCCCTCCCACTCTGCTCACATTCCCTCTCAAAAAGAAAAGACAATCCAATTAACAAATGGACAAAGGACTTAAATAAACATTTTCCAATGAAGATTTAAATACCTCCAACAAGCACATGAAAAGGTGTTCAACAGAATTATTAGAGAAATGCAAAACAAAACCACAAAGAGGTACCACTTTACACCCACTAGGCTGGCCACAATTTAAAAAAAAACAGAAACAAGTATTGGCAAAGATGTAGGGAAAATGGAACCATGTATATTGTTTGTGGGACTGTAAAATGGTATGCCACTGTGGAAAGTTTGACCCTTTGTTAAAAAGTTAGACACAGAATTACCATATCACCCAGCAATTCCACTCCTAGGTAAATGACTTAAATTCTAAAATGATCTAAAATGACTAATAATGCACTCATCTATGATTACAGTAAATACTATTAATTATTAATTTTTAAGATGTATTTATTTATTTTAGAGACAGAGAGCCACCCAGGCACCCCTGAATTATTTAATTGTGTGATTTATATAATATCTGAATATTATAATATATATTATTATATCTTATCTGAAAATAGCTGCTATACACACACACATTCACACACAGATATGGAATGAAGTACTGACATATGCTACAACATGAATGAACCTCGAAATCATTTTGTTCATTCAGTTAAAGAAGCCAGTCACAAAAGACCACATGTTATATGATTCAATTTATAAAACTGTCCTTAACAGTCCAATATACAGAGACAAAATATACACTATTGGTTATCCAGGGCATGATGGAATGGGGAATTGGGGTGGTTAGAGCTAAAAATTACAGGGTTTCTTTGTGATGTGATGAAAATATTTTAAAATTGATGATGGTGATAGTTCCATAATTCTGTGAATATACTAAAAACAATGAATTATATACTTTAAATATGAATTATAGGACATCTGGGTGGTTCAGTGGCTTAAGCATCTGCCTTCAGCTCAGGTCATGATCCCAGTGTCCTGAGATGGAGTCCTGCATTGTGCTCCCTGCTCAGCAGGGAGTCTGCTTCCCCCTCTGCCCTTCTCGCCTGGCTCATATTCTCTCTCTCTCAAAAATAAAAAAATATTTTTTAAAATGTGAATTATATCACAATTGTTTTTTGTAAAAGAAAAAAAAAAAGAACTGAAACAGAGTACTAGGAGACAAGGGGATTATAACTTGGGTTGAGATAACAAGTTAAAGGTACCAACTATGGAAGCTCTTTCACACATGGAACCCTTGTGTAACATGATTTACCTCATCTAGTCAACTAAACGACAGGGGTAGATACCCAGCTCACACAGTTCAGATCCAGGACTATGTGATATACATAGACAGCATAGGATTTTACCAGTTGAATATGCAGGATCTGTGTTTTCCATAGTTTAGTGTGTACTTAGATGAAGAATGGCAACGATCTATAGTTCAAACCCACCTTTGCCACACTAGCTTGGCTACTGCCAGATTTCCTCATAGAAACTCTGGTAGCATTTTATTTCCACTGGTCATTGACAATTTGCTAAGGATAATGACAGTGCTTCTTTGCTTCTATTTCTCTGCTTCTGTGAAGATGGAGATTCTTCCCCAGGAAAGAATTGGTATTTTGGTGGACATGCAAAACACCCTCAGTCTTGATATAACATTTAACAGGCAATGAACCAGCCTTCTTCAGAGCTAAAGACTAGCCCCAGAATTACCCTATCAGTGATGTGCAATAGTTTTAGCTACAAGAGGCATAAAGAAATGAGGAACAACAGCAGTACTATCAAATGGGACACAGCTATAGCAAAGCAAAAGAGAAAATGACTACCTAGATTTTCCCAATTCTTTTCCAGTTGTGTATTCTGAAAAGAAAATAAATTATTTTGTACTTTATTCTGTAGGAAATGAGGATGACTCATCTTTCACAAGTTTTCACTTCAACTTAACATTTCTCACATCATTTTCCTCTCTAATTTATTTTAAGGCAGGCAATACACATCTTTGAACAGTACCATACTTTTATTCCCAAGTACTATAGTTTTATTTCTACCACTTCATTAATCTTTCTGCATTGGTTCCAGACCTTGGCTTCCTATCTAATCCCCTCCCTTCACCCAAGTACATGCAAATAAGTTCCTATATTGTATCACTCAAATTTTGAGTAAAATCATTCAATATCAGAGCAGTGCTTTCTATAGAGAGATGATGAAGGCAAGCAATAGAGTTAGTCTTGTTTTACTTTTGAATAGAAGGATATTTTCTGATTTTACTGTAGAAAGTCATTCTGAGTTGTCAAGATATATTTACCCAGTACTGACCTGTTATTCTCAAAGTATATTTGCTATTCCCTCTATCTCTAGATTTTTTTTCTTGGAGCAGCTATGAGGATTCCAATCATAGCCATGGAAGGTAGCACAGAATGAACTGGGAATGGCAATGTGAAATAGTCAATCTCTACTGAAAGATTATAGATACTGCTTTATATTATGGGCCCCAAGTGGCCAATCATAAACAAAGGTTCTAAACTCTAAGACTCAGATACAGCAATCTCCTTGAGGGAATACCCAGCTTTGGACTGAGTTGGAAGTTAATTTCTTATAATAACAGCCAAGAGACTAAAGAAGGCACAGGGAAACCAACTACCTCAAATTTAAGAAGTCCCCTTATTCAAATTCATAGATGACTATAGAGCTATTAGTTTTTATCTCTCTCCTGAATACCAATAAGCTGATACTTAGTAGTATCTTGACTGGGATGCTTACACACATGTTCTTTAAGAAGATGACATTAATACAAATATTTAGGAGATATGTAGGAACATAACCAAATGTTGAATATTTTGAGTATTTACACCATACATATCAAGGGTGACGGCATTCTAGGGAATAAATAGCAGTGTTCAAAAGACAGCAGATTAGGGAGGTATTATAGCACTCCTTGTATTACTCTAGGTGGAGTTTGAAGTTATTTGAATGACAGTCTAGTGAAGAAAATTATAAGAAAAGTATGTAAAAAATTTTTAAAAAGGGGTAAAAATCATGGGAGGAGGTTCATAGGTATAAAAAATGTGGCAATCTTATAGGGGGTGCTGACACTCACGGGCAAGATTTTAGATATCCACAGTGAAATAGGAGGACTGTTTAGGAGAAGAATCACATGATCAAAAGGAAGACAATTTCTTCTCAAAGGCATCACTTTAAAGAGCTCCCCGAACAAGGGGACAAAATTTGCTAGGTGGATAATAAAAAATTTTAATTCTATTAACAAAAAGAGATTTGGGAGGCACATGGGTGGCTCAGTCATTTAAGAATCTGCCTTCAGCTCAGGTCATGATCCCAGGGTCAAGCCCCACATCAGTCTCCCTCCTCCGTGGGGAGTCTGCTTCTCCCTCTCTCACTGCCCCTCCCCCTGCTCATGCTCTCTCTCAAATAAATCTCTAAAAAAGAGATTTGGTGTTCAGTTCACTTTAATATTTCATATTTGAACAACAAGTTTTTTGTGGTCTTGAGGAAAATATTGATAAAGACTCAAGAGTGGACTGAACCTAAATATGAATCTGGGGAAGAGACAGCTACTTAAAGCCAAAGGTCCCTAGAACTGTCACCTGCTTATAAACCCCCACGTGCTTCTCCAATATGAGGCAGTGATACCACTTACAGCTTCTCTCTTGATGATCTGAAAGGAGAACGTGTACTGGATCACATCAAAAGTATACCTAGGGAAAGAAATACAAGAGGGAAGCTGAACAACATAGGCATCAAACAAAAAAGGTGAGGGTTCACAGTTGTTCATGACATTTAGTAGCTAGTTCAGATGAGTAAAGAAATGAGACTAGTAATAAGAGCTAACATATGAAGGCTTACTGTGTCCCAGGCATGGCAAAGCATGTCCTCTGTATTATTTAATCATCATCCCAACAACCACATGAGGTTATTATATCTGTACTACATATGAGGAAACTGAGGTTCACGGACACACAACTATAAAGTGTCAGAGTTGGCATTTAAACCGAACGTTTCCGACTCTTCGTTTATGCTCTTGAATTGCCTCCAAATGTATAGTAAACTATCATTCAGGAGAAAACTGGATTATGATCCTTCCAGTTTTTTCATTATCTTTGGTATTGTTAACTACCTCCTATACACATACCTTCCAAATGAGTTTCTACTGGCTACTACAACCTATTAGACCTTTCATATTCTGGAAGACATTTTGATTTACTAAAAGGAACCACAGTTCTTTGGAGAAATGACTGATTCTCCAATGGCTGAGGCAGGGAATATACAAAATAGGCATCCCGTAGTGTAAGAAAGTAAGAAAGTGCTCAAAAAAACACAACAATGAGGGCATGCCAAAGGGACATGGGGACCAACGTGGAAAAGCTGAAATAAGATGAGAAACAAAATAATTCTTTCTACAGAAGAATGTGAAGTAATTTTTTTTAATTTTATTTATTTATTCATGACAGATACACAGAGAGAGAGGCAGAGACACAGGCAGAGGGAGAAGCAGACTCCATGCAGGAAGCCCGACATGGGACTCAATCCAGGGTCTCCAGGATCACACCCCAGGCTGAAGGTGGCGCTAAACCGCTGGGCCACTGGGGCTGCTCAAATGTGAAGTAATTTATGTAGTTTCTCATCCTCCAGGAAGTAAAGCTTAATCTTCCCCCAAGCCTTCTTAACTGTGGTATATAAGTGGAAAAAGTAAGTTTACAGAACAGAAACCTGGCAAACACTACTTTGGCCAGCTGATCAAGGCCTTGACATGACATAAGAATGATCTTTCTCCCAAATACCCATAACCCAGCCTAATCAAGAGAAAAGCCATCAGACAAATTCTGAGGCACAGTCTACAAAATACCTGAGTGGGGGAGTTGAGGCAAGACAGCAGAAGAATAGGGGTCCTCAATTCATCTGGTCCCACAAACTTACCTAGATAACTTTCAAAACATCCTGAAAACTTATGAATTTGAACTGAGATATAAAGAGAGAACAGCTGGAATGCTACAGAGAGAAAAGTTTTTGCTTATAACAAGGTAGGAAGGCAAAGAAAGAAAGAAAGAAAGAAAGAAAGAAAGAAAGAAAGAAAGAGTAAGTAAGTAAGTTGGGGAGGGAACCAAGACAAGTCAGGAGAAGCAGAGCCACAAAAGCCTCCAAGGCACAAAACCCCAGCCCTAGGCAAATGGGAACTTTAAAAATCTTCCCCTGAGTTTTCCCTGACAGAAAAGTGCTTAGCAGAGAAATGGGGCAGAAACGCAGGAAGGGCAGTGAAGCATCAAGATTTCTGGAGTCACTAAAAGAGGAGGGGCACCTGGGAGAAAGCTCACCACAAACCATGGTCCAATCTTGGTAAAGGGCTGGAGCGCCGCAACCCTGCACAGCATTTGGAAGAAGCCAGGTGGTTACACAGGCTAGCTTCAGAGCTCCCTTTACCCTAGAGCCTGGCAATGGATGGAGGAAGCTGTCCTCCATTCCCTTCAGGAGAGGTGTTCCCGGGGAGTGCGGGTCAGCAGCACAGGGCCCTGGATCCGAGTACACCAAAGCAGAGAAAGCTGCCTATCCTCTGTTCTCCCTGGGACAGGCGGAAGCGGGGAGGGCAGAGGAAAGCAAGAACTCTCCGCCACTGGGCACCCCTCAAGCTGTTCAAATCACTGCACCCATGACTCCCCCAGGAGCATCTAGGCCAATGTGGACTGGGACACTGCGGTTAGTGACACAGGGAGCTCGACTCCAGAGCAGGAAACCTGGCCACTGCCATTTTTTTTCTCTTCTTTTTACCTTGCACCTGGGAGAGGTGAGGCCTCTAGGGAACAAAGGATTCACAGGATAAACAGCTCATATTAAGCCCAGCACCTGGCAAGGGACAAAGCATTTCCACCCATAGACACCTGAGAATCAGAGCAGCAGACCCTACTCTCAGGAGAACTACTGGAAGAACAAGAGGAAAGCAAGTTTACTGAACAAGCAGTATTGGAAAGCTCCAGGACAGAGGGAAAATAGAATATAGAACTAGAGGATCTGTTTTTTTCATTTCTTCATTTTTAAAATTACAACTCAATTTTATATCAGGTTAAAAATTTCTAATATGTTTCCTCTTTTCCCACCTTAACTATAATATTTTACCAACTTGTTTTTAAGATTTTTCGTTTTTGACTTTCATATTTCTACAATTACATGTCTTATATATTTTTTCACTTCTGGATTCCCTTCAACGTATTCAACTTAATTTTGGTAGATATATGAAATATGGGCTTTTGTTTTTTGTTTTCTGTCTCGTTTTGCTTTACAGTGGTGGAAGTACCTTCTAACACAAGACAAAAATACACCCAGAATGAAGTGGAATGTTGTGTTGGTTCATTCTGTGAGATTATATTCTCTATTCCTTCCCATTCTGCACCCATCTTTTACTTTAAGTTTTTCCGGTTGATGTTGGGTCTATATATAAGTATTACTGGTTTATATAAATTTCGGATTGAGCATCTTCTGGCATACAAAACAAAATACACTCAGAACCAAGAGAATCACCCTCTAGGTCCCCTCAGAGAGACTATATTCTCTCTCCACCACCTCTTACTCACCAACACTATCACCCCTTTGTCTTTCTTTTTCTTCTTCTTGGTTTATGGCTTTTTATTTTTACTATTTTGTTTTTCACTTTAGCGGTCCTTTTGTTTTATTTTATTCTGTTCTGCTTTTCCTTTTGTTTTCTGGTCTCTGACTTCTTTGGAATCATGTAGGGCGTATTTTACTTAGATCATGGTTGATATTTTTAACACAGCTCGCTGATACAGCCACTCTGCACTGGAAAAAAATGACTAGAAGAAAGAATTCACCACAAAAGAAAGAACCGGAAGCAATACTCTGCCACAGAATTACTGAAAGTGGATTTAAATACAATATCAGAAATTCAACTCAAAAGTACAATGAGGGGCAGCCCCAGTGGCTCAGCAGTTTAATGCCGCCTTCGGCCCAGGGCATGATCCTGGTAGACCTGGGATTGAGTCCCACATCAGGCTCCCTGCATGGAGCCTGCTTCTCTCTCTGCCTGTGTCCCTGCCTCTCAAGCTCTGTCTCATGAATAAATAAATACTTAAAAAAAAAGTACAATGATAAATTTACTAGTGGCTCTCGAAAAAAAAGGTAAAGGACTCTAGAGACTTCATTACTGCAAAAATGAAATCTAATCAGGCTGAAATTAAAAATACTTTAACTGAGATGCAGTCCAAACTGGATGCTCTAACTGCTAGGATTAATGACATAGAAGAGTGAGTGACAAGGAAGACAAGTTAATGGAATGGAAGGAAGCTGAGGAACAAAGAGGAAAAACAATTAAGAGCCCATGAAAAAGGATTAGAGAAATAAATGATAGCTTGAGAAGGAAGAGTATACATCTAATTGGGATTCTAGAAGAGGCTGAGAGAGAGAGAGCCACAGAGTATATTTCAACAAATCATAGCTGAGAACTTCCTTAATTTGGGGAAGGAGATGAGCATTCAGACCCAAGAGATAGAGAGGACACCGCCCAAAAATCAATATAAAAAGTTCAACACCTCGACATTTAATAGTGAAACTAGCAAATTTCAAAGATAAAGGGAAAACTCTTAAAGCAGCGCAATACAAGAGATTCTTAACTTATGGGGGGAGAAATATCAGATTAACAGTAGACCTCTCCACAGAGACCTGGCAGGACAGAAAGGGCTGGCATGATATATACAGGGTACTAAATGAGAAGAACATGCAGCCAATAATACTTTATCTAGCTAAGCTGTCATTCAGAAAGAAGGAGAGATAAGGAACTTCCAGGATAGTCAAAAACTGAAAGAATACATGACCACCAAACAAGCCCTGCAAGAAATATTAAGGGGGACCCAGTAAAAGAGAGAGGGAACCCAAAGAAACAATCTACAAAAACAGGGATTGAATAGGTAATATGATGACACTAAATTCATATCTTCTAACAGTTACTCTGAACATGAATGGCCGAAATGATCCCATCAAAAGACACAGGGTATTGTACTGCATAAAAAAGCAAGACCCATCTATATGCTGTCTACAAGAGACTCATTTTAGACCTAAGGACACCTCCCAGTCTGAAAATGAAGGGGTAGAGAACCACTGACCATTCAAATGATCCTGAAAAGAAAGCTGGGGTAGCAATCCTCGTATCAGATAAATTACAGTTTATACCAAAGTCTGTAGTAAGAGATGAAGAGGGACACTACATCATACTTAAAGGGTCTACCCAACAAGAGGACCTGACAATTATAAATATTTATGTCCCATATGTGGGAGCCTCCAAGTATATCAATCAATTAATTACCAAACAGACACTTAGATAATAATACACTAATAGTAGGAGACTTAAACGCAGCACTCTCAGTAAGTGACAGGTATTCTAAACAGAACATCACCAAAGAAACAAGGGCTTTAAATGATACACAGGACCAAATAGATTTCACAGAAATAAACAGAACTTTCTACCTGAATGCAACTGAATACACATTCTTCTGATGTGCACGTGGATCTTTCTCCAGTCACAAATCAGGTAACAACTGATACCAAAAGATTGGGATGGTGCCCTGCATATTTTCATACCACAATGCTTTGAAACTAGAACTCAATCACAAGAAGAAATTTGGAAGAAACTCAAAAACGTGGAGGTTAAAGAGCATCCCACTAAAGATGAATGGGTCAACCAGAAAATTAGAGAAGACTTTAAAAAGATTCATGGAACCTAATGAAAATGAAAAATTCCATTCAAAAAATGAATGAAAAAAAACATTCAAAATCTTTGGGATGTCATCATATCAGCAAGAGAAAAAACAAAAACCACAGGATCCTCTCAATAGATGCAGAGAAAGCATTTGACAAAATACAGCATCCATTCCTGATCAAAACTCTTCAGAGTGTAGGGATAGAGGGAACATTCCTCAGCATCCTAAAAGCCATCTATGAAAAGCCCACAGCAAATATCATTCTCAATGGGGAAACACTGGGAGCCTTCCCCCTAAGATCAGGAACAAGACAGGGATGTCCACTCTCACCACTGGTATTCAACATAGTACTAGAAGTCCTAGCCTCAGAAATCAGGCAACAAAAAGAAATAAAAGGCATTCAAATTGGCAAAGAAGAAGTCAAACTCTCCCTCTTCGCCGATGACATGATACTCTACATAGAAAACCCAAAAGACTCCACCCCAAGATTGCTAGAACTCATACAGCAATTTGGCAGCGTGGCAGGATACAAAGTCAATGCCCAGAAATCAGAGGCATTTCTATACACTAACAAAGAGACTGAAGAAAGAGAAATTCAGGAGTCATTCCCATTTACAATTGTAACCAAAAGCATAAGATACCTAGGAATAAACCTAACCAAAGAGGTAAAGGATCTATACCCTAAAAACTACAGAACACTTCTGAAAGAAATTGAGGAAGACACAAAGAGATGGAAAAATATTCCATGCTCATGGATTGGAAGAATTAATATTGTGAAAATGTCAATGTTACCCAGGGCAATTTGCACGTTTAATGCAATCCCTATCAAAATAACATGGGCTTTCTTCAGAGAGTTAGAACAAATTATTGTAAAATTTGTGTGGAATCAGAAAAGACCCTGAATAGCCAGGGGAATTTTAAAAAAGAAAACCAGAGCTGGGGGCATCACAATGACAGATTTCAGGCTGTACTACAAAGCTGTGGTGATCAAGACAGTGTGGTACTGGCACAAAAACAGACACATAGATCAATGGAACAGAACAGACATTCCAGAAGTGGACCCTCAACTTTATGGGCAACTAATATTCGACAAAGCAGGAAAGACTATCCACTGGAAAAAAAGACAGTCTCTTCAATAAATGGTGCTGGGAAAATTGGACATCCACATGCAGAAGAATAAAACTAGACCACTCTCTTGCACCATACACAAAGATAAACTCAAAATGGATGAAAGATCTAAATGTGAGACAGGATTCCATCAAAATCCTAGAGGACACAGGCAACACCCTTTTTGGCCAGAGTAACTTCTTGCAATATACATCCATGAAGGCAAAAGAAACAAAAGCAAAAATGAATTATTGGGACTTCATCAAGAGAAGAAGCTTTTGCACAGCAAAAGATACAGTCAACAAAACTCAAAGACAACCTACAGAATGGGAGAAGATATTTGCAAATGACCTATCAGATAAAGGGCTAGTATCCAAGATCTATAAAGAGCTTATTAAACTCAACAGCAAAGAAACAAACAATCCAATCATGAAATGGGCAAAAGACATGAAGAGAAATCTCACAGAGGAAGACATAGACATGGCCAACAAGCACATGAGAAAATGCTCCGCACCACTTGCCGTCAGGGAAATACAAATCAAAACCACAATGAGATACCACCTCACACCAGCGAGAATGGGGAAAATTAATAAGGCAGAAAACCACAAATGTTGGAGAGGATGTGGAGAAAGGGAAACTCTCCTGCACTATTGGCGGGAATGCGAACTGGTGCAGCCACTCTGGAAAACTGTGTGGAGATTCCTCAAAGAGTTAAAAATAGATCTGCCCTATGACCCAGCAATTGCACTGCTGGGGATTTACCCCAAAGATACAGATGCAATGAAACGCCGGGACACCTGCACCCCGATGTTTATAGCAGCAGTGTCCACAATAGCTAAACTGTGGAAGGAGCCTCAGTGTCCATCAAAAGATGAATAGATATAGAAGATGTGGTTTATGTATACAATGGAATATTACTCAGCCATTACAAACTACAAATACAAAAAAAAAAAAAAAGAAAAGAAAAGAAAAGAAAAGAAAAGAAAAGAAAAGAAAAGAAACGAAACTACAAATACCCACCATTTGCTTTGATGTGGATGGACCTGGAGGGTATTATGCTGAGTGAAATAAGTCAATCAGAGAAGGAGAAACATTATATGGTCTCATTCATTTGGGGAATATAAACAATAGTGACAGGGAATAAAGGGGAAAGGATAAAAAATGAGTGGGAAATATCAGAAAGGGAGACAGAACATGAGAGACTCCTAACTCTGGGAAACAAACTAGGGGTGGGGGAAGGAGAGGTGGGCGGGGGGTGGGGTTGACTGGGTGATGGGCACTGAGGGGGGCACTTGATGGGATGAGCACTGGGTGTTATTCTATATGTTGGCAAATTGAGCACAAATAAAAAAATAAATCTACAAAAAATAAAAATAAAAATAAAAATAAAACATAAAAAAAAAAATCTCTGGGATGCAGCAAAAGTGGTCCTAAGAGGGAAATACATCACCTCCCTCAAAAAACAGGAAAAACCTCAAACACGCAAGCTAATCTCGCACATAAGAAATTGGAGAAAGAACAGTAAATAAAGCCTAAACCAAGAAGAAGAGAGATAATAAAGATTACAGCAGAATTCAATGAAATAGAGTCCAGAAGAACTATAGAACAGATCAACAAAACCAGGAGCTGGTTCTGTGAAAGAATTAATAAGACAGATAAACCCCCAGCCAGCCTTATTAAAAAGAAAAAAGATTCAAATTAATAAAATCACGAATAAAAGAGGAGAGATCACAACCAGTACCAAGGAAATACAAACGATTTCAAAACTGTATTATAAACAACTATATGCTATTTAGACAATCTAGAAGAAATGGATGCCTTTCTGGAAAACCACAAATTACCAAAACTGGAACAGGAAGAAATAGAAAAGCCAAAGAGGCCAATAACCAGAAGGAAATTGAAGCAGTCATCAAAAACCTCCCAAGACACAAAAGTCCAGGACCAGATGGCTTAGCAGGGGAATTCTATCAAAAAAAGGGATGGAATACTTCCAAACTCGTTCTATGAGGCCAGCATCACCTTAATTCCAAAATCAGACAAAGACCCCATCAAAAAGAAGAACTATAAACCAATATCCCTGATGAACACAGATGCAAACATTTTCAACAAGATACTAGCCAATAGGATCCAACAGTACATTAAGATTATTCACCAGGACCAAGTGGGATTTATCCCCGGGATGCAAGGCTGGTTCAACACTCGTAAAACAACCAACCTGATAGATCACATCAACAACAGAAAAAACAAGAACCATATGATCCTCTCAATAGATGCAGAGAAAGTATTTGACAAAATACAGCATCCATTCCTGATCAAAACTCTTCAAAGTGTAGGGATTGAGGGAATATTCCTCAATATCTTAAAAGCCATATCTGAGGAGCCCACAGCGAATATCATTCTCAATAGGAAAACACTGGGAGCCTTTCACCTAAGATCAGGAACAAGACAGGGATGTCCACTCGCACCACTGCTATTCAACACAGTACTAGAAGGCCTAGCCTCAGCAATCAGACAACAAAAAGAACTAAAGGCATTCAAACTGGCAAAGAAGAAGTCAAACTCTCCCTCTTCACAGACAACATTATACTGTATAGAGAAAACCCAAAAGACTCCACCCCAAGATTGCTAGAACTCATACAGCAATTGTGCAATGTGGTAAGATACAAAATCAATGCACAGAAATCAGTGGCATTTCTATACACTAACAATGAGACTGAAGAAAGAGAAATTAAGGAGCCAATCCCTTTTACAATTGCACCCAAAAGCAGAAGATACCTAGGAATAAACCTAACCGAAGTAGTAAAGGATATATACTCTAAAAACTACAGAACACTTCTGAAAGAAATTGAGGAAGACACAAAGAGATGGAAAAAAAAACATTCTATGCTCATGGATTGGAAGAATAAACATTGTGAAAATGTCTATGCTAACCAAGGCGATTTGCACGGTTCAATGCAATCCCTATCAAAATACCATGGACTTTCTTCACAGAGTTGGACCAAGTAATCTTAAGATTTGTATGGAATCAGAAAAGACCCCTAATACCCAGGAGAATATTAAAAAAGAAAACCAATGCCGGGGCATCACAATGCCGGATTTCAAGCTATATTACAAAGCTGTGATCATCAAGGCAGTATGGTACTGGCACAAAAACAGACACATAGATCAATGGAACAGAACAGAGAACCCAGAAATGGGCCCTCAACTCTATGTTCAACTAATATTCGGCAAAGCAGGAAGGAGTATCCACTGGAAAAAGGGCACTCTCTTCAATAAATGGCATTGGAAATATTGGACAGCCACATGCAGAAGAATGAAACTAGACCACTCTCTTACACCATACACAAAGATAAACTCACAGTGGTTGAAAGATCTAAATGTGAGATAAGCATCCATCAAAATCCTAAAGGTGAACACAGGCAACACGCTTTTTGAACTTGGCCACAGTAACTTCTTGCAAGCTACATCTATGAAGGCAAAGGAAATAAAAGCAGAAATAAGCTATTGGGACTTAATCAGGATAAAAAGCTGATTTAAAAAAAAGCTTCAAATGACATATCAGATAAAGGGCTTGTATCCAATATCTATAAAGTACTTATTAAACTCAATACCCAAGAAACAGAAAAATCCAGTCAATAAATGAGAAGACATGAACAGAAATTTCACCAAAGAAGACATACACATGGCCAACAAGCTCATGAGAAAATGCTCCGCATAACTTGCCATCAGGGAAATACAAATCAAAACCACAATGAGATACCACCTCACACCAGTGAGAATGGGGAAAATTAATAAGGCAGGAAACAACAAATGTTGGAGTGGATGTGCAGAAGGGGGAAAACTCTTGCACTTTTGGTGGGAATGCAAACTGGTACAGCCACTCTGGAAAACAGTGTGGAGGTTCCTCAAAGAGTTAAAAATAAAGCTACCGTACGACCCAGCAATTGCACTGCTGGGATTTACCCCAAAGATACAGATGTAGTAAAACACCAGGACAACTGCATTCCAATGTTCATAGCAGCAATGTCCACAATAGCCAAACTGTGGAAGGAGACACGATGCCCTTCAACAGATGAATAGAGAAAGAAGATGTGATATATATATACACAATGGTATATTACTCAGCCATCAGAAACGACGAATACCCATCATTTGCTTCAATGTGGATGGAACTGGAGGGTATTATGCTTAGTGAAATATGTGAATCGGAGAAAGACAATCATCATATGGTTTCATCCATATGTGGAATATAAGAAACAGTGAAAGGGATTATAAGGGAAAACGACGGGAACTGAGTGGGAAAAATTAGAGGAGACAAACCATGAGTCTCCTAACTCTGGGAAACAAAGGGTGTAGAAGGGGAAGTGAGTCGGTTTGGGGTAACTGGGTGACGGGCACTGAGGAGGGCACTTGATGGGATGAGTACAGAGTGCTATACTATATGTTGGCAAATTGAATTTAAATTAAAAAAATAAAGATCTACCAAAAACATACCTGAGGGTTATTCCTCAACACTGTCATGGTCATCAAAACAAAGAAATTCTGTGAAACTGCCACATTCAACAGAAGCTAAAGAAGTCATGCCAACAATGTAATGTGGTATCCTAGATTGGGTCCTAGAATAGAAAAAAAAAATAGGTTAAAAGTAAGGAAATCTGAATAAAGTATGGACTTCAGTTAACAATAATGTATCCAAAAAAAAAAAACAATAATGTATCCATACTGGTTCATTAATTGTAACAAATATACCATACTAATCTAACACGTTGATAAAAGGGACAACTGTGTAGGGCAGTGGGTAGGTAGATATGGAAACTCTCTGTACTATGCAACTTTCTCATAAACCTAAAATTATTCCAAAATATAAGTTTATTTTTTTTTAAAAAATCACAAAACCTGGAGAAAGAAAATCACAAATCCCAGCCTTTATCCTTATTAACTGCACAACCTTGTACAAGTCACTATCCGAGCTTTGGTATCTCTGTTTATAAAAAAAAGATACTCTTTTTTAGGGACATCTGCAAATTAGCAGCCTAGGAAGCTCTGTCCAGGCCCTCCATCCCCCACCCACACTGACATTTTTTTAAAGACTATAGAAGACAGGGAAGATGACAGAGTAGGATGACAGAGTGGGCTCACCTCCTCCCACAGACACACAAGGGCAATGACTTCATGTAGTGTTCAACAGACTCTGAAAACTACCTGACCACTGGAAGAACAGATCCTCCCATAGCCAATGACAAAGAAAAAAGGCCATACTGAGAAGAGTAGAAGGGGCAGAAGCACAGCCAGGAACCAACTGCCTGGCATGGTGACCCATAAGCAGAAGGTATATCACAGGCATGGAGGTCCTCTTCTTTGAGGAGGGGATCAAGACCCACACTGGGCACCCCCAGCCCTGGGGAACTACACCAAAAGGAAGTGCCTCCATTATGTCTTGTCTTTGAAAATCAGCAGGACTCAAAACTGGAATATTTGAAAATCAGCAGGGTTTGACTCCAGGAGAGCCACAGGGCTACAGGAAACTGAGACTTCGCTCTGAAAGGGCTAGTACACTATATCACTAAGTCTAAGACTTAGCACAGAAGCAGCAGTTTGAAAAACACCTATGTTATACATGGAGATTCACTTATTTTAGGTATGTGCTAGAGACACAGGGGTCTACTGGATCTTTCTCCAGGATTAGAAGTGCTGGTAGGCACTGTTTTTTCTCGCCCTCTTTCAGTCAACCTGGCTCAACACTGGTGGATACCAGTTCTGATACTCTCCATCTACCCTGCTAGCACTACTTGCCCTGTCTCAGAGTGCCCCTGCCAACCCACCCGAGCAGGAGCCCCTCCAAAGCAGCTACTGTTTCACCATGCTTGGCAGGCAGCCCCGCCTGGGATAGGTACCCCTACAAAGTGACTCCTGCCCTGGGAAAGGAGGTAGCCAGCCCCATCGACCACCATTCCCACAGCCATTGTGGCCAGCCCATTCAGCCAGATATACCAAGATATGGCTACATCAACAGCATGCCACCAGCATCTACAGCTCAGCCTCTCAGCCAGCTACAGTGGGAACTAATTCTACTTAACAGCGGACCAGCAGCAGATGTAGATGGCACTCTCAACCAGCTGTGTTAGAAGCTATCCCACCCACCAGAAAGCCAGCAACAGCTATAGTTGAACCACTCAGCAAGTTGCACCAGGGTCCACCCCTGCCCACCAGTATGTTCACAGCAATAACACTGGTTATTGCTGACAAAAGGGCTGATGGCCAGCCATACCCACAAGTGTACCAGCAGCAGTCATGGCCAAATCACAACAGGAGGACATAGGAACTCACAAAGGGAACACTCCCATAGTGGCTGGTTCTGTTGACCAGGGGAACTACACTACTGGGCACCACAAGATGCCTTCTTCATAAGGCCACTACTTTCAAGAGCAGAAAACATAGGTGACCTACCTAATTCAAAGAAACAAACATGGAGACTCAGACAAAATGAGGAAACAGAAGAATAAGTTCTAAACAAAATAACAAAAAACTTGAGAAAAAGAACTAAATAAAATGGAGGTCAGCAATCTATTTGATAAGGACTTCAAAGTAATGGTCATAAAGAAATTCACCAGACTTGAGAAAATGAACTAAGTGAAAGCATCAATAAAGATATGGAAAAGTATGAAAAAGAACTAATTAGAGCTGAAGAATAAAATAAATGAAGCAAAAATATGCTAGAGAGAATCAAGAGCAGATTAAGAATGCAGAAAACAAGCAATCTGGAAGACAGGGTAGTGGAAAGCACTCAAGCTGAAGAGCAAAAAGGAAAAAAGATTTTTTAAAACTGAGGATAGGTTAAGCCACCTCTGACAAAATATCAAGCATAATAACATTCACATTAGAGAGGTCCCAGAAGGAGATTACAGAGAGAAGGGGGCAGAAAACTTATTTGAAAAAAAAATACCTGAAACTTCCCTAACCTGAGGAAGGAAAAGGACATCCAGGTCCAGCAAGCTCAGAGATCCCCAAACAAGATGAACCCAAGGAGGTCCACACAAAGATACATCATAATTGAAATGTCAAAAAATTAAAAATAAGAGGAGAATCTTTAGGGGCGCCTGGGTGGCTCAGTTGGTTGGGCATCCGACTCTTGATTTCAGCTCAGATCATGATCTCAGGATTGTGAAACTGAGCCCTGTGTCAGGCTCTACACTCAGTGTGGAGTCTGCTCAGGATTCTCCCTCTCCTCTCTCTCTCAAAAAAATAAATAAAGAGAATCTTTTAAAAACATGAAAAAAAATACTTACGTACAAATGAAACTCCATAACACTATCAGCTGATTTATTAGCAGAAAATCTGTAGGCCAGAAAGGAGTGGCATGTTATATTCACAGCAATGAAAGGAAAATACCTGCCACCAAGAATACTCTACCCAGCAAGTTATCATTCAGAAGTGAACGAGAGTTTCCCAGAAACAAAAGATAGAAGTGCATTACTACTAAAACTGCCTTACAAGAAATGTCAAAGGGAATTTTTGAAAGGGAAAAGAGAAAGCCATAACTAGAAGAAAATCATCAAAGGAAAAAAATTTCACTGGTAAAAGGAAATAAATTTCACTGATAAAAGCAAACCAAGTAAAGGTAGTAAATCAACCACTTAAAATCTAATATGAAGGTTAAAAGACAAAAGTAGTAAAAACAATTTCATGTACAAAAGTTAGCTAAGGGATGCACAAAATAAAAAGACGTAAAATATGACAATGAATACATACAATGTGGAGTGGAGGGCGTAAAACTGTAGTGTCTTAAGAGTGTGTTTGAACTTAAGGGACCATCAACTCAAGACAAATTATTGCCATATACATAGGATGTAACCTATGAACCTCAAGATAACCACAAAAAAAAAAAGATAACCACAAACAAAAACCTAAATAGATACAAAAAAAATAAAGAGAATGGAATCAAAGGATAACACTAAAGAAAGTCACCAAATTACAAGTGAACAGAACACAAGATGAAAGGAAAAGTATAAACACAACCAGAAAACAATTAACAAAAATAGCAATATGTATACCTGTCGATAATTACTTTGAATGTTAATCACCTAAATGCTCCAATCAAAAGACAAAAGGTGAACAAATAGATAAAAAAATAAAACCCATCTATATGCTGCTCACTTCAAACCTAAAGATACATACATATAGACTGAAAGTGAAGGAATAGAAAAAGATATTCCACATAAATGAAGGCCAAAAAAAAAAGCTAGGGTAGCAATACTGGTATCAGACAAAAGAGACTTCAAAGACCATAACAAGAGACAAAAAAGAGTATCACATGATAAAGGGACCGATACAACAAGAAGATATAACAATTATAAACAGAGATGTACCCAACAGAGGAACACCTAAGCATATAAAGCAAATATTAACAGATCTAAAGGGAAGCATTAATAGTAATTCAATAAGAGTAGGGAACAGCCCACACAAGCAATGGATCACCCAGAGAGAAAATCAATAAGAAAATCATGGCTTTGAACAATACACTAGAGCAACTGGATTTAACAGATATATATATATATAATGCTTCATCCAAAAATAGCAAAATACACATTCAAGTGCACATGAACATTCCCAAGCATAAATCACGTCATAGGCAACAAAACAAGTCTCAATAAATTTATGACAACTGAAATCATATCAAGTATCTTTTCACACTACAATAGTATGAAATCAGAAAAAAATTACCAAGAAAAAATGGGAAAAACACAAACACATGGAGGCTAAACAACATGCTACTAAACAACCAGTGGTCAACTACAAAATCAAAGAAGAAATTAAACATTCATGGAGACAAATGAAAACGGAAACACAACTGTTCAAAATCTTTGGTACACAGCCCAGTTTCAAGAGGAAAGTTTACAGAAATATAGGACTACCTCAATATGAAAAATCTCCAACAATCTAACCTTACACCTAATAGAACTAGAAAAGGAAAAAAAAGCCCAAAGTTAGCAGAAAGAAGGAAAAAATAAAGATCAGAGCAAAAATAGAGTTGATCTTTCAACAACATGGGTTTAGAACTGTGCAGGGCTACCAACATATTTTATTTTATAAAGTACAGGGCTGTAAACGTATTTTCTCTTCCTTATAACTTTTTTTTCTTGTAACTTTCTTAATAACATTTTCCCTTCTTTAGCTTACCTTTAAGACTAGAACACATACATACAAAACATGTGTTATTCAGTTTGGGAAGGGGTGGGGCAAGAGGGTGGAGAAGTACAGTCCCCAAATCACCTGTCCCCAACAACTTACCTAGATAACTTTCAAATCATCTTGAAAACCTACGAATTCGGTCTGAGATTTAAAGAGAACAGCTGGAATGCTACAGTGAGAAGAGTTCACGCTTCTATTAAGGTAGGAAGACAGGAAAAAAATAATAAAGAAATAAAAAAGCATCCAAGGGGGAGCCCCACCCCCCCAGGAGCCGGGCTAAGGCCAGGAGGCCAGTGCCCCCGGGACACGAGAGCCCACCGTGGAGAAGCAGGAGCTTTACCTATCTTCCCCAAGGGAAAAGCGCTCGGAGGGAGTCCGAGCAGGATCCCAGGAGGGACGGGGATGCCCTCAGGCTCCCAGGGGCACTAACAGAGGACCTGCGCCCTGGGAGAGAGCACACCACACACCACGCAGCCGAGCTCCCTAAAGGGCTACAGCGCACGCTCCGCGGCCCCGGGAGCAGCTCCACCAGCGGCTGGGCCAGCTCCGTGCGGAGGGGGCTGCGGGGCCAGGGAGCATGATTCCCATGGTGCAGGCCCCAGAGCCCAGGGCGCCAGTGGCCACAGCCCAAGATCCTGCACTCTCCCCAGGACAGAAAGAGGCCGGGAGGGCCCAGAACAGCAAGGACGCTCCTGCTGCCGGGTGCCCCCGAGCTGTGCAGATCGGCGCCCCACCCCTGGAGCATCCAGGCCCCTGTGAACTGACTGGTGCAGTAGTTACTGTGGAAGCTAACTCCAGAGCTGGACAGCTGGCCGCCACCACTATTGTTGTTCCTCCTGGTGTCACCTTGTACCTGGGACTGAGCAGGGGACTCACAGGATAAACAGCTCCCACTGAACCATGCACCTGGCAGGGGGCTGGGCAGCTCCCCCAGGTGCACACACCTGAGAATCAGCACAGTAGGCCCCTCCCACAGGGAAGGAGGAGGCCCTCTTCCAGACCAGCTGGAAGGACAGGGGAAATGCAAGTTATTGACCAAGCAGCACTGGAAAGTTCCAGGGAAAAGTCGAGGGATTTACAATATATAGAATTAGAGGATACTCCCCCTTGTTTTTTTATTTCTGTTTGTTCCCCCTCCCCCTTTTCTCTTTTTTTTCTCTCTTTTTCTCGTTTTTCCGGTACAACTTGTTTTTGGCCACTCTGCACTGAACAAAATGACTAGAAGGAAAAACTCACCTCAAAAGAAAGAATCAGAAACAGTCCTCTCTCCCACAGAGTTATAAAATTTGGATTAAAATTCAATGTCAGAAAGCCAATTCAGAAGCACAGTTATAAAGCTACTGGTGGCTCTGGAAAAAAGCATAAAGGACTCAAGAGACTTCATGACTGCAGAATTTAGATCTAATCAGGCAGAAATTAAAAATCAATTAAATGAGATGCAATCCAAACTGGAGGTCCTCACGACGAGGGCTAACAAGGTAGAAGAATGAGTAAGTGACATAGAAGACAAGTTGATGGCAAGGAGAGAAACTGAGGAAAAAAGATAAAAACAATTAAAAGAGCATGAGGATAGGTTAAGGGAAATAAATGACAGCCTCAGAAGGAAAAATCTACGTTTAATTGGGGTTCCCGAGGGCGCCTAAAGGGACAGAGGTCCAGAATATGGATTTGAACAAATCATAGCTGAGAACTTTCCTAACTTGGGAAGAGAAACAGGCATTCAGATCCAGGAGACAGAGAGATTCCCCCCCACCAAAATCAATAAAAACCACTCAACACCTCAACATTTAATAGTGAAACTTGCAAATTCCAATGATAAAGAGAAGATCCTTAAAGCAGCAAGAGACAAGAAATCCCTAACTTTTATGGGGAGAAGCATTAGGATAACAGCAGACCTCTCCACAGAGACCTGGCAGGCCAGAAAGGGCTGGCAGGATATATTCAGGGTCCTAAACGACAAGAACATGCAGCCAAGAATTTAACAAAAATACATTTGACAAAATACAGCACCCATTCCTGATCAAAACTCTTCAGAGTGTAGGGATAGAGGGAATATTCCTCAGCATCTTAAAAGCCATCTACGAAAAGCCCACAGCAAATATCATTCTCAATGGGGAAACACTGGGAGCCTTTCCCCCTAAGATCAGGAACAAGACAGGGATGTCCACTCTCACCACTGCTATTCAACATAGTACTAGAAGTCCTAGCCTCAGCAATCAGGCAACAAAAAGAAATAAAAGGCATTCAAATTAGCAAAGAAGAAGTCAAACTCTCCCTTTTCACAGATAACATGATACTGTATGTAGAAAACCCAAAAGACTCCACCCCAAGATTGCTAGAACTCATACAGCAATTTGGCAGTGTGGTAGAATACAAAGTCAATGCCCAGAAATCAGTGGCAATTCTATACACTAACAATGAGACTGAAGAAAGAGAAATTCAGGAGTCAGTCCCATTTACAATTGCACCCAAAAGCATAAGATACCTAGGAATAAACCTAACCAAAGAGGTAAAGGATCTATACCCTAAAAACTACAGAACACTTCTGAAAGAAACTGAGGAAGACACAAAGAGATGGAAAAATATTCCATGCTCATGGATTGGCAGAATTAATATTGTGAAAATGTCAATGTTACCCAGGGCAATTTACACGTTTAATGCAATCCCTATCAAAATACCATGGACTTTCTTCAGAGAGTTGGAACAAATAATCTTAACATTTGTGTGGAAGCAGAAAAGACCTTGAATAGCCAAGGGAATACTGAAAAAGAAAACCATAGCCGGGGGCATCACAATGACAGATTTCAGGCTGTACTACAAAGCTGTGGTCATCAAGACAGTGTGGTACTGGCACAAAAACAGACACATAGATCAATGGAACAGAATAGACATTCCAGAAGTGGACCCTCAACTTTATGGGCAACTAATATTCGACAAAGCAGGAAAGACTATCCACTGGAAAAAAGACAGTCTCAAAAAAAAAAAAAAAAAAAAAGACAGTCTCTTCAATAAATGGTGCTGGGAAAATTGGACATCCACATGCAGAAGAATGAAACTAGACCACTCTCTTGCACCATACAGAAAGATAAACTCAAAATGGATGAAAGATCTAAATGTGAGACAGGATTCCATCAAAATCCTAGAGGAGAACACAGGCGACACCCTTTTTGAACTTGGCCACAGCAACTTCTTACAAGATACATCTATAAAGGCAAGGGAAACCAAAGGAAAAAATGAATTATTGGGACTTAAGATAAAAAGCTTCTGCCCAGCAAAAGAAACAGTCAACAAAACTAAAAGACAACCTACAGAATGGGAGAAGATATTTGCAAATGACCTATCAGATAAAGGGCTAGTTTCCAAGATCTATAAAGAACTTATTAAACTCAAGCCAAGAAACAAACAATCCAATCATGAAATGGGCAAATTTCACCAAAGCAGACATAGACATGGCCAACAAGCATATGAAAAAATTCTCTGCATCACTGGCCATCAGGGAAATACAAATCAAAACCACAATGAGATACCACCTCACACCAGTAAGAATGGTGAAAATTAACAAGACAGGAAACCACAAACGTTGGAGAGGATGTGGAGAAAGGGGAACCCTCTTGCACTGTTGGTGGGAATGTGAACTGGTGCAGCCACTCTGGAAAACTGTGTGGAGGTTCCTCAGAGAGTTAAAAATAGATCTGCCCTACCACCCAGCAATTGCACTGCTGGGGATTTACCCCAAAGATACAGATGCAGTGAAACGCCGGGACACCTGCACCCCGATGTTTATAGCAGCAATGTCTACCACAGCCAAACTGTGGAAGGAGTCTCGGTGTTCATCGAAACATGAATGGGTAAAGAAGATGTAGTATATGTATACAATGGAATATTACTCAGCCATTAGAAATAACAAATACCCACCATTTGCCCAACCTAGATGGAATTGGACGGTATTATGCTTAATGAAATAAGTCAATCAGAAAAGGACCAACATTATATGGTCTCATTCTTTTGGGGAATATAAAAATAGTGAAAGGGAATAAAGAGGAAAGGAGAGAAAAGGAGTGGGAAATATCAGTGAAGGTGACAGAACATGAGAGACTCATAACTCTGGGAAATGAACAGGGGTAGTAGAAGGGGAGGCGGGCTGATGTTGGGGTGACTGGGTGATGGGCACTGAGGGGGGCACTTGATAGAATGAGCACTGGGTGTTGTGCTATATGTTGGCAATCAAACTCCAATAAAAAATATTTTTTGTTTATAAAAATATATATTTTTTGTTTAAAAAAAAGAAAACAATGTGAAAAAGAAATCAGTTGTTTGTACCTCAGTAAAGGCTTCCAGTTAACAGTAGGCTATTAGTAGTTAAGTCATGCAGGAGTCAAAGTTGTATGCAGATTTTTGACACAGAGTTTGGGGCCCCTAGCCCCTACACTGTTGAAGGTTCAACTGTAAACGAAATATAGGTCAAAAGTCAATTGACATTATAAGGAAACTTACTGCTGGTTCCTTGAAAAGATAAATACAGTTGATAAACCTTTAACCAGACTCATCAAGAAAAAGACAAAGAAAACTCAAATGATATCAGAAATGAAAGAGAAGTTACAACCCACACCAGAAAATACAAATGATTATGAGATTACTACAAAAAATTATGTCAACTGGACAACCCACAAAAAATAGATAAATTCCTAGAAATATATACTCTTCCAAAACTGAATCAGAAAGAAATAGAAAATCTGAACAAACCAATTACTAATAACAATATTGAATTAGTAATAAAAAAAAAAATCCCAGCGAACAAGTCTATGACCAGATGCTTCACAGGTGGATTCTACCAAACATTTACAGAAGAGTTAATAACTATCCTTTTCAGGAGCACCTGGGTGGCTCAGTCAGTTTAAGTGCCTGCCTTTGGCTTGGGTCATGATCCCAGGGTCCTAGGATTGAGTTCCCCCATCAGGCTCCCGGGAGAGCGCCTGCTTCTCCCTCTGCCTATGTCTCTGCCTCTTTCTGCATCTCTCATGAATAAATAAATAAAATCTTTTAAAAAATAACTATCCTTTCCAAACTATTCCAAAAAATATAAGAGGAAGGAGTATATTCAAATTCATTGTACAAGGCCAGCATTGCCCTAATACCAAAACCAGACAAAGACACTACAAAAAAATTTACAGATCAGTATCTCTGATGGACAAAGATGCAAGAATCCTGAAAAAGGTATTAGCAAATAAAATTCAACAATATATTAAATGGTTCATGCACCATGTACAAAAGGGATTTATCCTAGGGATGCAAGAATGGTTCAATACCTGCAAACCAATCAATGTGACACTCCGTATTAACAATATAAAGGATAAAGATCATGTGATCATCTCAATAGATGCAGAAAAAGCATCTGATAAAATTCAATATCCATTCAGAATAAAAACTCTTGGGCAGCCCACATGGCTCAGCAGTTTAGTGCCACCTTCAGCTCAGGGTGTGACCCTGGAGAACCAGGGATCGAGTCCCACATCAGGCTCCCTGCGTGCAGCCTACTTCTCCCTCTGCCTGTGTCTCTGCCTCTCTTTCTCTGTGTACTCACTCTCATGAATAAATAAATAAAATCTTAAAAAAAGAATAAAAACTCTTATAAAAGAGGGTTAGGGGGAATACACCTCAACATAATAAAGACATTATGTGACAATCCCACAGATAGCAACATAATCAATCATAAAAAGCTTTTCCACTAATATCAGGAACAGGAAAAGGATTTCCACTTTCATCCTTTTTACTCAACATAGTACTGAAGTCCTAGACACAGCAATCATACAAAAGAAAAGGATAAAAGGCATCCAAATTGGTAAGGAAGAAGTAAAACCATCACTATTTGCAGATTGCCTGATACTATATATAGAAAAACCCTAAAGATTCCAGCAAAAAAACTATTATGTAATAAAGGAATTCAATAAAGTTGCAGGATACAAAAATATAAATAAATATGTTATTTCTATATACTACTAATCGAGTAGCAGAAAGAAAAATTGAGAAAACAATCCAATTTAAAATTGTATCAATAGGGCAGCCCGGGTGGCTCAGCGGCTTAGCGCCGCCTTCAGCCCAGGGCGTGATCCTGGGGTCCCGGGATCGAGTCCCACATCGGGCTCCCTGCATGGAGCCTGCTTCTCCCTCTGCCTGTGTCTCTGCCTCTCTCTCTCTCTGTGCTTCTCATTAATAAATAAATAAAATCTTTAAAAAAAATGAAATGAAATGAAATTGTTTAAATAAGAATAAAATATCTATGAATAAACTTAACCAAGGAAGACCTATACTCAGAAAACTATAAAATGCTGATGAAAGAAACTGAAGACTACACAAAGAAACAGAAAGACATCTGATGCTCATGGATTGGGAGAAATAATATTGTTAAAATGCTCAAATTACCCAAAGCAATCTACAGATTTAACACAATTCTTGCCAGGACGCCTGGGTGGCTCAGTAGTTGAAGAGTGTCTGCCTTCAGCTCAGGATGTGATCCTCATTCCAGGGATCCAGTCCCACATCATGCTCCCTGAGGGGAGCCTACTTCTCCCTCTGCCTATGTCTTTGCCTCTCTCTCTCTGTATGTCTCTCATGAATGAAAAAAATAAAATCTTTATAAAATAAATAATTATTTAATTAAAATAATGCAATTCTTGTCAAAATACCAACATTTTTCACATAACTAAAACAAATTATACTAAAATTTGTATGGGAACGTAAAAGACCCCAAAAAGCAAAAACGATCTTCAAAAAGAAGAAAAAAGCTGGAGATAAAACAATCGCAGATTTTAAGGTATACTACAAAGCTGTAATAATCAAAACAGCATGATACTGTCACAAAATATATATAGATTAATGGAACAGAATAAAAAACCCAGAAATAAACCCATGCTTATATGGTCAAATTAATCTAGGACAAAGGAGACAAGGATATACCATTTGTCTCTTCAACAAATGGTGTTGGGAAAACTAGACAGCTATGTGCAAAGGAATGAAACTGGGCCACTTTTTAATGCCATTCACACACACACAAAAACTCAAAATGGATTAAACACCTAAATGTGAGACTCGAAACCATAAAACTCCTAGAGGAAAATATAGGTAGTAATTTCTTTGACATCAGTTGTAGCAACATTTTTCAAGATATGCTTCCTCCAGCAAGGGAACCAAAAGCAAAATTAAACTACTGGGACTACAAAAAAAGAAAAAACTTTTGTACAGTGAAGGAAACCATCAAAAAGCTTCTAAACAATAAAAGAAACAAACAAAACGAAAAGGCCACCTACTGAAAGGGAGAAAATACTTGCAAATGACATATCTAATAAGTAGTTAATATTCAAAATATATAAAGAACTTATATAATTCAACACCACAAAAAAGAATCCAATTTAAAAATGGGCAGAAGACATGAACAGTTTTCTAAAGAAGACATATAAATGGACAAAAGACACATGAAAAGATGTTCAATATCCATTTTCATCAGAGAAATGCAAATCAAAACCACAATGAGATACCACCTCATACCTATCAGAATGGCTAAAATAAAAATAAAAAAATAACAAGTTTTAGCAAGAATGTGGGAAAAAAGGAACTCTTATGCATTACTGGTGGTAATGGAAACTGGTGAAACCACTGTGGAAAGCAGTATGAAGGTTCCTCAAAAATTAAAAACAGAATTACCATGTATCCAGTAATTCTACTACTGGGTATTTACCCAAACAAAAGAAAAACTCTAAATAGAAAAGATATATGCACCCCTATGTTTACTGTAGCATTATTTACAATAGCTAAGATATGGATGCAATCCAAGTGTTCATTCATAGTTGAGTGAAGAACATATGGTATATATACAAACACATAAACATATACATACACATACACATACACACACTCTCTCTGAAATATTACTCATCCATAAAAAAGAATGAGATTTTTGCCATTTGCAACATGGATAAACCTACAGAGTATAAAGCTAAATTTAAAAAGTCCATCAGAAAGACAAATACCATACGATTTCACTCATATGTGGAATTTAAGACATAAAACAAAGGAACAAAAAAGACAATAAAAAAGATTCTTAAATACAGAAAAACTGGTCGTTGCTTGAAATAAATGAGATCAAGAGTACACTTATCTTGATGACCAGAGTAACATACAGAATTATTCATTATATTATATTCCTGAAACTCATATATATAACACTGAATGTTAACTTTACTTAAATACAGACATTTTTAAAGAAGAGTAAATTTAATAAAGGAGATGCCTTTAGTGCTAAAAACTAAAAAAGGTTGCTGAAAGAAATTAAGGAATACACAAAATAAATGGAAAGATGGCATCCCATGTTCATGAGTTGGAAGATTCAATATTGGTACGATGTTAATGCCACTGAAAGCAATCTACAAATTCAAAGCAATCCCTATTAAAATCCCAATGACCGTTTTCAGAAATACAAAAATCCAACCTAAAATCCATATGAAATCTCAAGGGATTCTGAATAGTCAGAATAATCTTGAAAAAAAAAAAAGTTGGAGGTCTCACACTTCCACATTTCAAAACTTACTAAAAGCTACAATAATCAAAATGGCATGGTACTGGCATAAAGACAGACATGCAGATCAATGAAATAGCCCAGAAATAAACCCTCACATTTATGTTCAAATGATTTTTCAACAAGGGTGCCAAGACCATTCGGGGGGGGGGGGGGCGGGGGCGGAGAAAAACATTCTCTCCAACAAATGGTGCTGGGACGACTGGATATCCACATGCAAAAGGATGAAGTTGGACCCTTACCTGAACCATATATAAAATTATCACAAATTATCAAAGACCTATATGTAAGAGCTAAACCTATGAAACTCTTAGAAGAAAACATAGGAGAGAAGTTTCATTACACTAGATTTGACCAAGATTTCTTGGATATAACACCAAATACACAGGCAACAAATAAAATATACATAAGTTCGATTCTATCAAAGTTAAAACCTTTTGTGCATCAAAGGACACTGTCAACAGTGAAAAGGCTACACATAGAATGGGAAAAAGTATTTGCAAATTATGTATCTGATGAGGGATTAGTATCCAGGATTTAAAGAAAAAAAAAGACTCCTACAACAACAAAAAACAATCCCATTAAAAAATAGAAAAGGGGGCAGCCCAGGTGGCTTAGCGGTTTAGCACCACCTTCAGGCCAGGGTGTGATCCTGGAGACCTGGGATCGAGTCCTATGTCGGGCTTCCTGCATGGAGCCTGCTTCAACCTCTGCCTGTGTCTCTGCCTCTCTCTCTATTTCTCTCATGAATAAATAAATAAAATCTTTAAAAAAAATAGAAAAGGACTTAAACAGACATTACTCCAGAAAAGATATACAAGTGGCCAACGGCAGATGAAAACATGTTCAACCTCACTCATCATAGAAAATACATATATGGGTCTCTGCACCTGGCTCTCCATTTAGAACTCCTAAAACCCTTATAATTTCTAAGTGATAAGAGCATTAGTTGTGTCTCTTATTCTAATATTTGGTACTTGACCCTGTCCCTGATACAGGGCTCCTAAATCCCTTGTAAATTCCTAAGTGATAACAGCATTAGGAGTATTGTTTGCCCTAACGAGGCAACTCTGGGTGGATTCCTAGATGGGGGCTGGTCACCAAATAACTAAGCCATAATAAGATGTTGGAATTTTCAGCCCCACCCTTCGTCCGCCAGAGAGGGAAGTAAGGTTGGAAATGGAGTTAACGACTGATCTTGCCTAAGTGATGAAGCCTCCATAAAAATCCCAAAAGTAGGTAGGGAGACTCACAGAGCCTCCAGGTAGGTGAACACATCCGTGTACCAGGGTGCCACATCCCAACGCCATAAGGACAGAAGCTCTTGCACTCAGGACCGTCAGAGCTCACCTTATGTATCTCTTCATTTGGCTATTCACCTGTATCCTTTATCATATCCTTTAAGAAACTGGTAAATATTAGTACCTCTTTTCCTGAGGTCTGTGAGCTACAGTAGCAAATTAACTGAACCGAAGGTTATAACCAATCAGTGAGAAGCACAGGTGACAACCTAAACTTGCAATTGGCATCTGACGTGGGGTGGGGGCAGTCTTGTAGGATCTGTGGGATCTGACACTCTCTCCAGGTGTCAGAATTGAGTTAAATTATAGGACACCCATTTGGTATTGCAGAAAATTGCTTGTTGTGGGGGAAAAAAACCCACGTATTTGGTCACCAGAAATGTCAAAATTAAAGTGTTCCATTTGAAAGCAAAGGAAACACACAGGAGATAACAGTAGGTTTCCCAATATAGTAGTGAAAAGCAAATCAAAACCACAATGGAATACCACTTCACACCTATTAGGGTGGCTATCATTCCAAAAACAAAAAAGTAAATAAGAAATGTTGGTAAGGATGAAATGGGAACCCCTGTGCACTGCTGATGGAAATGTAAAATGATGTAGCCACTGTGGAAAATGGTACAGTGGTTCCTCAAAAAATTATACAAAAAAATTACCATATGATCTAACAATTACACTTCTGGATATATATGCAAAAGAATTCAAAGCAGGAAAAAAAAGAATTCAAAGCAGGAACTCAAACAGGTATTTGTACTCCCATATTCATAGCAATATTATTCACAATAGCCAAAAGGTGGAAGCAGCGTAAGTGTCCATAACAGATGAGTGCATAAACAAATTTTGGTGTGTACATACAATGGAATATTATTCAGTCTTAAAAAGGAAGGAAATTCTAACACATACTACAACATAGATGAACCTTAGAAGACACTATGCTAAGTAAAATAAACCAGTCACAAAAGTAAACATAGAGTGAAGATTCCACTTACGTGAGGTACCTAAAATAGTCAAATTCATAGACGCAGAAAGTAACACGGTGGTTGCCAGGGGCTGGTGGGAGGGGATGATGGAAGATTAAAGTTTAATGGGTATGGAGTTTCCATTTGGAAAAATAAAGAAGTTCTAGAAATAGGATAGTGATGATGGCTGCACAATATGAATATACTTAATGGCACTGAATTGTACATTAAAAATTGTTAAAATGGCAAATCTTATTATGCATACTTTGCTATAATAAAAAAATATGCAGCACACTAAAATAATCTGCCAGGTTTTGTGAGACTGAAGATCTATGTAGAAAAGCTTGGTAATTTGTACAGCCCTTCACAAATACTAGCTCTTTTTAATCATTTTCACCCTGTTTACCCCAACCTGATACCATTATCCACATGTTCTGTCCAGTCATGTTCACTCAGCAGTACACTGTTGGTGTTTAATGTGGTACAGTGATATCCACCTTCGATATCCACCTTCCACGTGTCACTCCAACAGGCTCCCAGAGTTCTGGTTCTGAAACAGAACAAGCCCCCCAAAAGACAAGTTTTAGACAAGCCTCATTAGACTCTAAGAGAAAAAACTTAGAGACTTCCTCCTCTTGCCCAGTTTTCCCCAATGCTTGGTTTGGAAGCAGTCCTCATTCAGCAGCAAGAGGTCACCATGCCATTGCCAAGAACAGGGAAAATCTTCCTCCAATTCAGCTGACCACCTAACTCCCTGGCCTGCTACCAAGCAATATATCTTGTAATGCAGCCCTGGAGCAGGCGAACAATTGGGAATCTTCTGGATTCTAGAAAACAAATATAGGAAATGTATTCATTGAGCATGAATTGAGAATAAAAGTAATTAGATAAGAAAAAAATGAAAATACTAAAATTAAAAGACCAGAATGAAGAGCTTGGATGAACTGACAATTCTCTATATTGTAGCCTCAAAGCTGAACCCTCAAATACTCACAGAAAGAATACTGCTGCAGAACAAATGTGATAATGCAGTAGTGCAAAATTTAGGAATGATGTTTCTTTCTGAAAAGCAGGCTAATTGGGACCTACAACCAGATATTTACCAGGATCTGTGTAAGCATTCAGGTGCTACTCATTGAGAATTTCTCCTAACATGAGTAATGCCACAGTGCCATCTGCAATCTTTTTCATGCAATGATATATATCCAGGAGTTGCTGCCTTTGCAGATATTCCCAGGAGGACCTATGAAAGATTTTATTACATGGCTCTTTGGGGAACTTTAAATGTAGATCAAACATGAAGTGGTACTTACCCCCAGCCTTGGAAGTTTGACTTTCTATGACCAAGTCTCTGTGCCCTCACAATGCTAAATGTCTTTGTTTCACTTATGACTTAACCAAGATTCTTATTATCATCAAGACTAAATAAGAATTCGGGACTTTCCCACAAAACTTTCTGCCAATGCCCCACAAATCTTTGTGGCTTCCCAAATTCTTTGACTCTCCTCCAGGCATCCTTTCTCTTCTGCACAAGCTCCCAAATAACACTTATTCTAAATATAGTCCCATTTGTGTAGAAATGCACCTTTCCTAGTTTTTCCCCTTACCTCTTCATACTACACCTATACTCTTGTGTAACTGAAGTTCAGTCATAACACCTACAACAACATCAGACACCCTATCTTCTGTCTTCATTTTGTTATAATCTATAGGCTAAAGGTATGTGTCACTCCAAGAGTGTTGCAGTGAAGGAAAACGACTCTGAGGGACAACAGGCACTAAGGCAGGAGTCACTAGCACACGGCCTGTAAATGAAACCCAAATATACAAAAGCAAAAGCTTAGGAAACATCCCTTGCACACTCCTCCTTTTTTAACCAGTAAAGTAGGGTTGGTTGATGAAGTGAGAGAACCAACAGTCCATTCTCTACAAATGATTGATGGCAGCACAACAAGCCCCTGGTTATAGATGCCTCAACCTGTACTAGCGAAGTTCATTGTTATGAGCCACTGTCCCACAATCCCCAAGTCATACGGTCTAAATCGTTTTCCAAAAATGGTAATAAAATATGTCGAGTCATTCATATTCCCTCAGTTATACTGGGAGGCAATAGCTACAGCAGCTAAGCATTCAGTCTCTGAGCCAAAGCAACTTGAGTTCAAATCATGCTTTAGCTGCTTGTTGAGTACCAGCAGTCAAAGACCTTTTCTAGATACCCCTTTGCCTCCGCCTTCCGCCACCTTGCTCCCTCACCACCACAGAGCACATGGAACCCAGGGGCAGACAGGGATCTGTTCTCCCTTTACCTCCCCATCTCCTCAGCTACGGTGACGCCTTGAATCTGAGCGATCCTCATTCTCATTCCCTAGACCGCCACTACTGTTTCCTCACGTTGCTTGGTACACTCCAGCCTTTACAAAATAACAGGCAAGCTGCGGGGGTGGGACCAAGCACTTTTCCCTGAAAGGGCGGAACTAAAACCAAAGCGCTAAGGTTATTAGCAAATGACTTCCCTGTTACCATGGTAAAGCGGCAGCCGCCATCTTTATTGTGGTCGATGATTCCTCGTGTTGGTCTCAGAAAAAAAGGAAAAATAAGGAATTTTACAGATTAAAATCCTGGAAGCTAGCCTGGGGCCGCTCAAACCTAGTTCGGGAAAGAGTTATCCTCTGGTCGCAACTCAGCTCGGAGGGGTTAATGCTCTTGGGGACGGAAAGCGCGCCGGCTGCAGACCGAATGACGCCAGAGGAGGGGCCATGCTGTTCGGCCCGCCCAGGTGCTTCCGGCTTACGCGCCGTACAGAAGCGTGTTTAGCGCAGAGCTCATGCGCCGTACACAAGTGTGCTCCGGCGCACCGGAAGCTTCCGGAAGAGAGCGATGGCGGGTTTGACTGTGAGAGACCCTGCGGTGGATCGTTCTCTGCGTTCGGTGTTCGGTGAGAGGAATTCGTGAAGCCAAGCATCGGGGAGGGACAGAAAGAGACAGGGTGCGGCGAGGAATGCCCCCTGCACCTCATGAATCGCCGGAGAAGCTGGTGATGGGTCGAGCTTGCAGCTCTACCTGCCTATCCTGTGGGGCGGCCAACCTAGTGGACTCGCGGGCAAAGTGATGCCTCCCCCTGAGGTCTCACTGCCTTTCCATGATGTGGCAGAGGAAGTTAAACTAGCATTCAGCTTCTATGCATTTCTTCTTTCATGAGCTTCACTTATTGTCTGGAATCGAGGGCGCATGGCAACTGTCCCTTACTACTTTTCACCCTCTACCCTAAAATACAGATTATATGCTGAGTGTCTATACGCTCCTTGTGTCCACTTCCCGCCCTTTTATAAGGACTTTTATCCTCTGTTGTTTACTGTGACATTTTAGTTCGATATTGATTGTGGCCACCTTACGTCTTAAGGTGGATTGTAAATGAATGAATGAACGAATGATTAAGACCTTGTCGAAGAAATTTTAAAGAGGATCATAATATTTTGTTTAAGTAACTGTAGTGATTTTTAAAGCTTCTTTTGGAAAGGACATGATAAAATAGTTTAGAATAATTTTTAAACATCCTTCACTACATTCATGGTTATTCTTTGTGTGCGTGCGTGTAGAAATATGGACATAATGAGCCAGTTTTTAAAATTCCAATTGCTTTGGTATTTTTAGTAGTTATTGATAAGACTTGCAGATCTTCAGGTAAGTACCAATGCCAAACTATTTTCACTGAAGTTAAGGAAAATCATCACACTTGTCAGATGAGCCTGAGAACTGATATTTAGAAGTGCCTATACCTTTAGTCTTAGCAGTTTATATGTTTTGTAATTAAAGTCAGCAGACAAGATTGAAATCATGCCGAAATACCATGGAACTGCAATTGTAGGAACACTATTTTGAGATATTTGTTACATTTTCAGTAGGTGGACACTGTTTACTTACAAGGGAAATAGATCACAAACTCAGAATTTTAATGTCTATTTTCTTCCATAGTGGGGAACATTCCATATGAGGCTACTGAAGAACAATTAAAGGACATCTTTTCTGAGGTTGGACCTGTTGTTAGTTTCAGGTGAGATTCTCCTTTGACTACTTGGGGTTTTCTTTAAAATCACAAATTTAGGGACACCTGGGTGGCTCAGCGGTTAAGCGTCTGCCTTTGGCCCAGAGCGTGATCCTGGAGTCCCCGGATCGAGTCCCACATCAGGCTCCCTGCATGGAACCTGCTTCTCTCTCTGCCTGTGTCTCTGCCTCTGTCTCTGTGTCTCTCATGAATAAATAAATAAAATCTTTAAAATAAAATAAAATCACATATTTGGCCCTTAGCAATAATGGCAAGGTTTTTACTGGTGACTTTTCACATGCATCCTTCTGTTTGTAACAGCCTTATTCAGATATAATTCACATACCATATAATTCACAATTACTTTTACTAAATGATACTTTTTTTCATTTAAAAATGTTTTAAAAATATTTCAGCAAAGCAATCAGAGTAATAAAGTTATTTGTCTTACAGTGAACCAAATTAGAACATGGCCGTGTTAGCAGGAACCCTGTATGTGTGTAGCATTTGTGCCTGATACTTGGTTCTACCCTTCCAGGTTGGTGTATGATAGGGAGACAGGAAAGCCAAAGGGTTATGGCTTCTGTGAATACCAAGACCAGGAGACGGCACTTAGTGCCATGCGAAACTTGAATGGACGTGAATTCAGTGGGAGAGCCCTTCGAGTGGACAATGCTGCCAGTGAAAAGAACAAAGAAGAGTTGAAGAGTGAGTATAAACCTGATTTATATGCAACGTGAGTTAGTAAAGATGTAACAAGATTTTTCCATTTATGATGTTTTTAGCACCTGCTGAAATGGTTAGGCACATAGCTTCTTGACCCACTTGAGGCACCTGCATTAGGGAATTGTATATCTTTGAGAAATAAAGTTGACTTTAGGAGTTGTTCAGGTGTGAAGGAGTTAATTTACAGTTGAAGATGAATTCAGGTTCATCAAACCATTAGTTGCACTAACTATGTCATTAGTTTACCACTGCTGTAACTATTTGCCAGATATGTAATTGGTGGGATTACTAAGGCATTCTGGGTCTTTTCATGTGGTAACAGACCAGGAATTCCATTTTGAAATTAGCATCTTTTTCTATTATTTTGTTTCTAAAAATTAGCATCTTTATTGTTTCGTTTCTGGAGTGACTTGTTAGAGGAAATTAATATGCCTCATCCCTAATTAGGTTAACATTTTCCATCTGTGTGATCCTAGTCCTAGCTTTCTTCTAAGAGTGGAAAATATACTCTGTCACTTTCCTCTACAGAAATAAGAGACTTGCAACTCACTTATTTCTCAGTTCCAGAAAATGTAAAGTTACAATGGGTCCTAGAAAGAAAGTGGCCCTAGAAGGTAGATACTTAAAATGATTTAGCTCATAATTTTGCCTCCTTAACTTTTTGTACTTTCTTCCCGATCAGGCCTTGGCACTGGTGCCCCTGTCATTGAGTCACCTTATGGAGAGACCATCAGTCCTGAGGATGCCCCTGAGTCCATTAGCAAAGCAGTTGCCAGTCTTCCACCGGAGCAGATGTTTGAGTTGATGAAACAAATGAAGGTGGGAGGAGGCATTAGGTTAAGAACAAATCAAATCACATCAAATTTTCATAACTTTTGTTAATGGAAATAATTCCCTGAGCTCAAATATAAGGTGTGCCTGTTGACCACCATTTCTTGCACCTTTGATATGCCATACGTGCATAGCATATTTTACATTTCGTGAAAAAAGCTTTCCATTTTTGTACACTAATATAGCTATACAATCTGGCTTTTTGTGGCCCATGGATATCAGATATAGATATTCAAATGTTAACTTTTCTCCTAAATGGTGGTTTTATGGTATTTGAAATGCCTCTTCCTTCTCTTGCCTGTCATGACCAAAATTTTGTGTGCTGCGCAAAAACTGATGATAGTTTAAAAAGCCTCTTGAGTATTATATTTCTCAGATGAAAATAGTTCTAAGTCACTGTTACTTTCTAAGTAATTATTGAACCTGATGATGAATCCATTTATCTTCTCAGCTCTGTGTCCAGAATAGTCCCCAGGAAGCACGGAACATGTTACTTCAGAACCCTCAGTTGGCTTATGCTTTGCTACAAGCACAGGTAGTGATGAGAATTGTGGATCCAGAGATTGCCCTGGTGAGTGCTTCTTATTCTTCTATGGAAACACCATGGTAAACCTTGAGTGGGGTAGGAACTGCCTGTTTGCGTTGTTAAACAGACAGATCATAGATTTGTCTTTTCATTTTTTAGAAAATTCTGCATCGCCAGACAAATATCCCAACGCTGATCGCAGGCAACCCTCAGCCAGTCCACAGTGCTGGGCCTGGCGCAGGATCCACCGTGTCAATGAACCAGCAGAATCCTCAGGCCCCTCAGGCCCAGTCTTTGGTAGGGCTTTATCTCTTAACATTTCATTTTACCTGTTTGAGAATGCCATTTTCATTTTAGTTCTTTAGACTAAAAGAACAGTCAGGAGCTGACGATAATTTCAGTTCCTGGACATAAAAGCAATTTTCAGTTTGCAGAGTACATGACCTCTGAATGAATATAGATTTGATGCCAAGTTTGTGAAACAAAGAGATCCTTCCTGTGTGTCCTTTTATATAGGCTAATTTGGTGTTTATGTGCATGTGTAATACTACGGTTGGCACTTTGTTATTCTGCATACATTATTTCTTTTAGTATTTACAGCAATTGTATGAGGTTGGCACTCTTATTATCTCCTTACCAATGAAAAGAAGTAGAGCTTGCTTTCCAAGCATGACACAAAACTAAAGCCATAAGAAAATAAATAAATTTGGGACACCTGGATGGCTCAGTAGTTAGGCATGGTACCTTTGGCTCAGGGCATGATCCTGGGGTCCCAGGATCGAGTCCCACATGGGGCTCCTTGCATGGAGCCTGCTTCTCCCTCTGCCTGTTTCTCTGCCCCTCTCTCTCTGTCTCTCATGAATAAATAAATTAAATCTTTAAAAAAAATACGTTTGAAAACTGAAAAATTTCTGTATGGAGAAAAAGAAATAAACACAAAGACAAATGACAAATTGGGAAAAAGTATTTGCCACACACATGATGGACAACAGGCTGATTAACAGTCCTTAATCATGGGCAGCCCGGCTGGCTCAGCGATTTAGCACCTGCCTTCAGCCCAGGGCGTGATCCTGGAGGCCCCGGGACCAAGTCCCACGTCAGGCTCCCTGCGTGGAGCCTGCTTCTCCCTCTGCCTGTGTCTCTGTCTCTGTCTCTCTGTGTCTCTCATGAATAAATAAATAAATAAAATCTTTTTTTAAAAAAAGAGTCCTTAGTCATGTTCAAGAATGTTTATTGCCACATTATAATAGTAAAAAGTTGAAATATCCTTAATATACATCAGTGGAAGAATGGGAAAAATATTGCATATTTATTCAGTGGAACACTTATAATGGTTAAATAAAGGACACGTGTCACCATGAATGACTTTCAACAAACATAATTCCATATAGCAGTAAAGATAAACTAGGATATATGGTATCAACACAGATAACTCAAAAGTGAAAAAAGTGAATGTGAGAGCTTTCCCAACATATGGGATATATGTGTTTTCATATATCCCAAAAACCCGTTGAATGAGTTGCAACTATGTTTAGTATGTAATGATTTACATACAATTTCAAAACATCTGTAAAAATTCTTAAGTGGAAAAAAAATTCTTTTTTTTTTAAAGATTTTATTTATTTATTCATAGAGACAGAGAGAGAGAGGCAGAGACACAGGCAGAGGAAGAAGCAGGCATCATACAGAGAGCCTGACATGGGACTCGATCCAGGGTCTCCAGGATCACGCCCTGGGCTGCAGGCGGCGCTAAACCGCTGTGACACCGGAGCTGCCCCGGAAAAAAAAATTCTTAAGTGGTTGTCTTAAGAAAGGATGCACTTGGGAAGACCATACGGGAGATTTCAAATATATATATTTATTTCCTAAACTGTACGTTTATTTTCTCTACAATTTATATATCTGGAATGTTTCATAATTAAAGTGTTCAACCTCAAAATACGGTAAACATAAACAGAAAGAACAGTAATTACCATTTTTACCATTCAGAGTGGGGGAGGTAAACAACTTGAAGTCAACCATAGGTGCTCCATATGGCCTCACAACTGATCAGATTTGTCAGTCTCTTTTCAGATTATGGTCCATCTTAATTGTGTTCTATTAACCAGGCTCATCATGTGTATTGTCCAGAGGTGTGTACATACTCTATTTTTTCTTTTGGTCAGGGTGGAATGCATGTCAATGGTGCACCCCCTCTGATGCAAGCTTCTATGCAATCTGGAGTTCCAACACCAGGGCAAATACCAGCAGCTGTAACAGGACCTGGTCCTGGTTCCTTAGCTCCTGCAGGTATGTTTCATTTGCAGTCTTCACCGTTTTGGTATTTTGCTAAAGTTTTGTTGTAGCAAATGTTATAATGTAGCCAAATTATTACATGGTAATGAGATCTTGATATAAGATTAATATACAGGGGTGCCTGAGTGGCTCAGGCAGTTCAGCATCTGTCTTCAGCTCAGGTCATCATTCCAGGGTCCTAGGATTGAGCCCCATGTTGGGTACCCTGCTCAGCAGGAATCCTGCCTCTCCCTCTCCTTCTGCCATTCCCCCACTTGTGTGGAGTCTCTCTGTCAAATAAATTAAAAAAATATTTTTTAAAATAAAAAAAATTGTATATAAAATTAACATACAGTTAGGAAATGTGTATCGTAGGTGGAGGAAATAGTTGATCTCTTATACACGGAAAGCAGGGAAAAGGACCACAAAATGAAAAAGTATGGTAAAACTTCCAAATTAACAAGGGGGAAATAGAATGAATGGAAACTAGATTAAGCCAGCAAATAGAAGGAAAAGAAAACAACATTGTGAAGTAAGTAATAATAAATGTAGAGTAAGGAGGAAGGAATAAATTTTCATATAGTTGTTATTCTGCTGAATGTGAATGGACGGAATTTTCCCACTAAAAGCCAGAGACTTATATAGGTTAAAGGGACATTTAAAAAACAGACACAAAATACATAGTCACATTTGTTATTATTATATTTAACAGATGTGAAATTACATTTCATTAAATATAATCAGACCAAACAACAGAATTTTTAGAACTGTATTTTCATTGAAAGTAAAACTCTATATTTTCTTTGAAAGAAATTAATGGAGTATTGCTATTATGCTTGTAGCTTTTTGTCATTCAGCAATCATAACTACAGGCACTGAGTGGGGCACATGACGGGATGAGCACTGGGTGTTATGCTATATGTTGGCAAATTGAACTCCAATAAAAAAATGTAAAAATTAATTAATTAAATAAAAAATAAAAAGAATTGAATGAAATAGCGATTCCCTATATGAAACTCTTGTATGAACACATGACATATATCAATATTTAAAGTTTTTTATGCAACAGATTTGCCTCTTGTTAATTATCTAATCTGGGTTAGATTGACTACAACATACTCATAGAGGATAATTGAATCTACATTGTTCTGTTCTGGGGCATCTGGATGGCTCAGTAGTTGAGCTTCTGCCTTTGGCTCAGGTCATGATCCCAGGGTCCTGAGATCGAGTCCCACATCAGGCTCCCTGCAGGGAGCCTGCTTCTCCTCTGCCTATGTCTCTGCCATCTCTCTGTGTCTCATGAATAAATAAAATCTTAAAAAAAAAAAAAAACCTTGAAATATCTTTCAATGAGGGGCACCTGGATGGCTCAGTTGGTTAAGTGTCTGCCTTCAGCTCAGGTCATGATCCCAGATCCTGGAATTGAGCCTCACATTGGGCTCCCTGCTTGGTGGGGAGTCTGCTTCTCCCTCTCATTCCTCTTCACCTCCTCAACTAAATAAAATCTTTAAAATATTTTTTTTTAATGAAAGAAGTAGATTCTGTATTTTATATATTTTTAAGTTATGGGTGCCTAACTTTATAATATCTTAAGTGGTCCTACAACACATGACAAGTATGCAACCCATGACATGTGTAGCTCATAATGTGAGTTGAAAAACACTCAAAGTGGTCTATATCTTTTTCAGTGAGACAAGTGCATTGATCATGCACTTGGATGTCACAGGAGTGTCAAACTGTTGTAAAAGTTTCTAAGTGTCTGCTCTCCATTTCTGCACTTATATTGTCATAAATTGTTAACATGCAGTGTGTGGATCAACATTGTCTGTGGACCACACTTTGAGTACTTTTGTACCAATAGACAAAAAATAAGACACTGAGGGAAAAAGTACTGGAACCAATAAGCATGATTTATCATGATTTATATTGGGAGATTTATATCTTCAAAGAATACACTTTCGCCCCCAAATGACCTTGGAATAGTAAAAAAAAAAAAAAAAAAAAAAGAAAAAAAAGAATGACCATGTACTTGGCCATAAAATAAAAACAAATTTAAAAAGTAGAGATTTTACATTCCATGTTCTCTCGTTATAAGCCAATAAGATTAGAAATAATTAAAAGATGACTGAAAATAACCTTTACTTGGAAAATTCAGGAACATATACTAGGTAATCCTTGAATTAAAGAGAAAATAAAAGGAAATTTTTAAATCATCCAAAAGATGACAAAAAGTAGTGTACTTTATACAAAAAAAGTATGACAAATAGTGATGGCAGTACTTGAGATGAATATCTTCAAATGCCTGTGTTGTTAAAGAATAAAGGAACTCTACTAGTTTTAAAAAATTAGGAAAATAAATTTTTTAAAGAAACAAGATACCAAGAAAGAATTAGGAAATATAGAAGCTGATGGGGTGCCTGGGTGGCATTGTCGGTTAAGCGTCTGCCTTCAGCTTAGGGTGTGATCCCAGGGTCTTGGGATCGAACCCCAGTTAGGCTTCCTGCTCAATTGAGAGTCTGCTTCTGTCTCTGCTTCTCCCTCTGCCTCTCCCCTGCTCATGCTCGCTCACTTCCTCTCAAATAAATAAAATCTTAAAAAAAAATAAATACAAAAGTTGAAAATAAGTGTGAAAGGAACTTAAATTACTGAATTTTCAGGTGGTATTTTTTGTGAGCTTGTAGCATTTCTGTTTCTTAAGTTACTAAAACATCACTAAGATTCTTGAAATACCCTGTACAAAACTCTATGACAGTTGAGGAGGAGGAACAGCCTAATAGAAAAAGTAGGCAAAGAAAATGAGTAGGCACTTCATGGAAGAGCAAATCCAAATGGCAACAAAATCAAGCTCATTTGTAGTCATGGGATTGCAAATTAGATAACAAGATTTCACTTAAACCCATCAGACTAGCAAAAGTTTCAAAGAGAGATGATACTATTGGTGGAAAAGTGGTATCATAAATTGCTAGTGGAACTGTGAAAGTATTCAGCCTTTTAAGAAAATAGTCTATTTAAAATAATCATGTACTCTTTGACCCACCAATTCCACTTCTGGGAAGCTAGCCCATACAAATAAAAGTGTCACCTTGTGATGGAGTATAACATGAGAAATTATGCCCATAAGTCCTGCCACTGCTTTCCTCAGACCCTAAATCTTTGTATTGTTTTAGCGAATGGTCTGAATAAATCATAGAATGGTTTGTGGTTAGAAGAGACCTTTGAAATTATTTAGACCTGTGGTTCTCAAACTTTAATGTACATTAGAATCACTTGATTAGCTTATTAAAGTACAGATACTGGTCCCCATCACCAGACTTCTAAATCAGCAGGTCTGAGGTCGGGCCCTGGAATTTGCAGTTCGTGGTTTTGTTTTGTTTTGTTTTGTTTTTTGTTTTTAAGATTTTATTTATTTGAGAGAGGGAGACAGCAGAGCAGGGGGGAGGGGTAGAGGGAGAAACAGACTCCCCCCAGGGAGCAGGGAGCAGAATATGGAGCTCGATCCCAAGACCCTAAGATCATGACCTGAGCTGAAGGCAGATGCTTTACTGACTGAGCAACCCAGGCACCTCTGGAATTTGCAGTTCTAACAATTCTTTAGTGATATTGATGCTTCTGGTCTGAGCACCACATCCTGAGGACAACCGGTTTAGACCAACTCATTTACTTTACAGATGAGTAAGCGTGGGCGTATGTTAACTTTATTAAATCACTTGTTCAGAATCACAGTCACTTAGTAGGAGTAGGGCTAGGACAGGTTCAGGCTCTTAATCCATGCTTTTGGTGCCTGGCATGTTAAATAGAACAAGAGAATATGATGTGTACTTGATATTTTAGTTAAGCATTAATGAAGTGCAAATAGTTCAGCTTGTCTTTTCTCCCTACTCACAGCATATGTATTTCCTTTGAGGAAAAGAAAATTGCTATGTAGAAAGGACAAGACAAGGGCTTGTGGCACATAATTATTCTTTGTATAGCAGTCCTTATATCCCACCTGGTTAGTGTAGGGTAGAGCAGTGGTTCTCAACTCTACTAGACCCTGTGGCATCTTTTCACAACAGATATTTTGCAGTGACTTTTTACTATCCTGAAATGAAATGCACCAGATGTAATCTACTTAATGTGATTTCCAAAAAAATATAATACCTAAACTATAATAGAAAGAAGTAAAAGGAAATTAACGTATAATAGAAAATATTTTTAATATTCAAGTGTTCAGGCACAACTACATAAGAAACCAAAAGTAGCAGTCAGGTACTTGCACTTACACCATCAATGTAAAAGCTACAGATGTAGACAAATACATTGGTATGTAGGTATCTTGTTTGGCAATGCAAATGCCAAAAGGACTGTTGACGTTAGTGTTGTGATTGTCTCAAATGATGAAAACTCTTGGTAAAGTTCTTAACAAAACAAAATGCAATGCCTGTAATTGACTCAGTAATTGTATTTCTGAAAAATTCAGTATGTATGTGTACATATGTAAATAGAGAAAAGAATTTTTTTTTTCTTACAACTACAACAGGCTTAGGTTCTAAGTTCAGATGACTGTAAACAGGTTTTCATTTGTGTTAATGTTCACCAAGACATTTGAAAATTTTGCAAGACAAGATAATTCTGGATTTGGGAGGACTATCTCAGACATTGCAGGGCACCTAGTATCCCCATTGGCTTCTCATTAAATGCCAGCCATGCCCCATAAATCTTTTCATAACTAAAACCCACACATTTACAAAATACCCTAGGAATAGTATTGTCTCGTGTGAGAGGAATTATGTGGGTGAGTGCCATTGTTCCTCTATATAACAGAACTTCTCCCAAGGTTTTGGAAGCCAGTGAGATTAAGTATTCTCCTTTAACTCACTTTTCTGTCACTGAAGCATAGAGTTTACTAACAAACTTTACCTTCTGTACAACTGCATTGTTTAGTGGTAGCTGTGATCTTTGTAGTTTTCTGCCTATGAGGCAGAAAAAGGAAATTTGTTAACTCAGCCACTGTCCTTTTTCTCCACTGTCCTAATTTGTGTTTTTCTTTCCTTCCCTTCATCTCCTAGGAGGAATGCAAGCCCAGGTTGGAATGCCAGGAAGTGGACCAGTGTCCATTGAGCGGGGACAAGGTAAATAAATATCAATAACTGAGTAATGTGGACTGGACTCAGAAATGTTGCATATCTGCACTATCTTAATATGGCAGCCACTAGCCATACATGGCTATTTGAATATTTAATTAAATTTAAATCAAAATTAGGTGGAACTTAAAATTCATTTCCTCATTCACTCTAGCCACATTCTTTTTTTTTTTTTCCTAGCCACATTTTAAGTGCTCAGTGGCCAACTGAGGCTAGTGGATACCATTACTGGATATTGCAAATATGGAATATTTCCCTCATTACAGGATATTATTGAACACCTCTAGTCTAGACTTTCCATCTAGTGACTCAGAGCCAGCTCTACAAGAATTGATAAAGCAAATGCATCCTTTGTTTCTATTTAATTTATGTCACCTTTTCCTAATAGTCTAGTAATTCTGCTGACATGTTCTGTCCCACTCTGTGGATATCTATTGATCAAGTAAGCCATTTTAATAATGAGCATATAACATGTGGCTGGGCATGTAGAAGCTTAAATTTAAACCTCAGAGAAAACTGGGAAGGGAATCAAAGGCCTATAAAGCCCACTCGATAAGGGTATGTTGTACTGTGGCAGTAACACTGGGTACCACAGCAACAGCCACTCCAAAATCTCCATATTATTTTCCTCAGTTGCTGGAGTTTGAAGAAGCAGAAAATGCAGTGGTTTGACAACATTAAGAGGAGAGAGAATAAGAAAACAGAAAGAACTACCAATAAAACTGAGTGCATACTATAGGCCAGGCACTTTAATGTTCATAAACAACTGTGAGTTAGGTGGCAGCACCTCAGTATTCAGGTAGAGATGGAAGCTCAGTTTTTTTAAATAATAAATTTATTTTTTATTGGTGTTCAATTTACCAACATACAGAATAACACCCAGTGCTCATCCCGTCAAGTGCCCCCCTCAGTGCCCGTCACCCATTCACCCCCACCCCCCACCCTCCTCCCCTTCCATCACCCCTAGTTCATTTCCCAGAGTTAGGAGTCTTTATGTTCTGTTCTGGAAGCTCTGGAAGCTCAGTTTTAAGTTACTTATTCAAGGGGACGTGGTAAGTAAATCCTGCCATCTGAGTAGGGTGGATGGGACTTGGGGCACTCACCTCCTCCAGCTAGTAAGTGGCAGAACAAGATTCTGAGGTCTCTGACTAAAATCTTCCTCTTTCTGAAAATCCACACCGCCTCAATCAACTTCCAGAAATACTCTTCAGTGTCTTCTATTCTTTGTCATCTTCTCATTGTGATGAGAAAGAACTGCTTTGGACAGCATAGAGAAGTTTAAGTTCCTTCTTCTTAGCATATGGCCTATAAGTGAAACCCATTTTTTAAAAGCAAAATATTTAGAGGCCTGTGTACTATATTCCTTGTCTACGGTTAGTTCATTAGGGTTGATTGCTGAAGTGACAACTAAGAATCTTGTCAGATGTTTGACAGTGGGACAAGCTCTTAAACAAATGCCTCATTTAAGCAGCCTGTGCTTTTGTGCTGTCATGGCCCATGCCCTTGGCCTCTCTGAGTGTGTGTAACCAGAGTATTTCTGCATGAGGGAGAAGGAATTGGGGTTTCAGGCATATTTTTCTTCTTCCCAATCCATCAGTCATTCAAACTCTAGGTGTTTAATACATATTTCCACAAAGACATATTCTTTCCTGCTATAGTTTTCTTCACCTCTCCGGTCAAAAGCTAGCAGAGGGAAATGACTTGATTTTTGAAGGTATATCGAGTATGTCTTCTTGAAGAGAGAAAATGAGATGAGTTTCCCTTTATAGTTTTTCTTCAGTACCCAGCAGAGGAAGCAAGAATCTTTCCACTTGTACCCAGTTTTCTTTCTTTTCCTGGAATCTATGCTTCTTATATGCTCCTTTGTAATAGTGAAAGGAGATAGTGAGATGCTTAAGAAGATACTTCTTGCCTTCTGCCACCTTTGTATAGTGTTAACACCCTTGTCATCTCATTAGTCTTTGTTTGCTGTTGTCATGGTGTTTGGTTATTACCAGAGACCTATAGTGGCAGTGTTTTTTGAGGAGTGGTAGTGTCTTTGTCTAAAGTTCGTTTGCTGCATTTCTTGCAGAAATTTTTGTGCTTTAAATTATGGCAGAAATAGTACGGTCCATCTCTGTTATGGGCCTCTTCAGAATAAATCTTGCCTTCTAGATTCAGTACAATTTCTTTCATGTTTTGTTTATGAAAATATGTTCTTTGCCTAGCTAGAGATTCAGAACCATACTTTTTATATTTTGCTTCTTTTCTTACAATGGCATAAGGAGATTTAGGTGGGCTCATAGTAGCAGAGGTCAAACTTGAAAGGGGCCTAATAAAATCAGTGGCCCACATATTTCACCTTAGGAGACAGTCTCATTACAGCAGAACAGTTTCAGATCCCCAAGAAGCTACTATAGTTTAGGAAGATGTTGTAGTCTGAGGCGGTTCCTGAACTCTTGGCTTTTTTATTTACCTGTGTACATCTCCAGTGCCTGTATGTGTATGATTGTCTGTGTATGTGCGTGTGTGTGCGTGCAAGCTATTTTAAGTGTCTGCTCTTTCTCCTTTTGAACTTACTGCTCACCTAGGAACCCTACAGCACTCGCCCGTGGGACCCGCCGGGCCTGCATCAATTGAGCGAGTTCAAGGTACCCATTGTATCTACGGGTTTCCTTTTGCTTATGGTGTTCAGGGTGGGACGTTGAGAGGACAAGGGCTGCTTGGCAGTCATCCTCACGTTCAAAACCCAAAAGGGTAGTGTTTTGGGCTTTTGTTTTTAAATTTTTTCCTGTTGGGGCCACAAGCCTAAGATTGACCTCTTCACACAGGGCAGAGAACATGGATGATATGGGCATCTGTCCGAGGCTGTACTCCCTCCCTACTGGTGTCAGGAGGCTTGGATGGAATAGCAGTCTGTAAGGAGACAGCAGGTTCTTGCAGAGCCATGGCAGTGTTCACAAATGCCAAGACCCTACCTCTCTTTTGTGACTCTGGTCCTTGAACTAAGGTTGATTATATAAGGAAAACCAGGAGCATAAGTTTCTACAGGTTGAAGTGCTAGTCCTTGGCAGGTTGCCCCCCACTTTGCTCTTTATATAATTCCATCCATACCTCTGACATGGCACAGATTCTGCCTACACCCTGCTTCTGTTCTTGAGCTGCAAGAGGAGTCTGCTGTGGTGAGGTTTCACCCACTCTCAGGTGTCTGAATTATGTTGTCAGTGGTATATAGAGTCATTTCTTGTTTCCTCATGTGTCCTTCACAACAGTAACTCCCTGTTTGTTTCCCTGTCAGTGCCAATGCAGGACCCCAGAGCAGCTATGCAGCGTGGGCCCTTGCCTGCCAACGTCCCAACCCCTCGAGGTTTACTAGGAGATGCTCCAAATGACCCACGTGGAGGCACTTTACTCTCTGTAACTGGAGAGGTAGAGCCTAGGTAAGCACTAACATAGAAAGGAAAGATTGAGGGAATCTTTCTCGATTTGAGAACACAGTCTTTCTGTACCTATTTGCCTACTTCAAAAGGTAAGTAAATATTCACGGCCGCTGTCCAAGGCTAAGCACTTCTCCTTGGACAGAACTATGTAGTTGATTATGTCATTTTGAATGAACCATGGCTACTCCATCTTTAGAAATTTGAAATTCTCAGGTGCCTGGGTGGCTTAGTCAAGTGTCTGCCTTCGGCTCAGGTCATGATCCCAGGATCCTGGGATTGAGTGCCGCATCGAGCTTCCTGCTCCGTGTGGAGCCTGCTTCTCCCTCTCCCTCTGCCTGCCATTCTGCCTGCTTGTGCTCTCTCTTTCTCTGTCAAATAAATAAATAAAATCTTTAAAAAAAAGAAATTGGAAATTCTAACACATATCTAAACAGGAAAATCTTCTTGCTTATCAGTAGTAGTAATAATAATAACAATAATATAATGATGATTGATATTAATGAGGATTATGCCTCTGACTACTGTGAGTACTTAGATTATTTCATTAAATCCACATTGACAGTAATATCAGTCCTATTTTACAGATAAACTGAAGCATAGAGAAGTCAAATAAATGTGCTCAAGATTACACAGCTAATAAGTGATAAAGCTTAGATTTGAACCCATACAGTAACCCGTGTTCTTAAGCACTGTACTCCATATTCATTCTGTACAATGGATGTCCATAACCTCCTCCTTAATTATGAGTGCCCTGACCAAATATAAAATTCCAGGATATACAGGTTTATTTATCCATAGCTGTTGTTTTGTTTTGTTTTGTTTTTTACCTATTTGGTGTTAATCCTCTTAGCATTTGTAACTAATGTTAGCATCAGTTCTTTGATTTTTTTTTCTTACTGATCTCCTGGTTGACACTTTTTTTGTTGTTCTATTTTAAAATATAACTTTTTTTCTCCATCTCTAGAGGTTACTTGGGACCGCCTCATCAGGGTCCACCCATGCACCATGTCCCTGGCCATGACAACCGTGGCCCACCCCCACATGAGATGAGGGGAGGACCATTAACTGAGCCCAGACCTCTAATGGCCGAGCCAAGAGGACCCATGCTAGATCAGAGGGGTCCACCCTTGGATGGCAGAGGTAAGGGGAGACCACATCACAAGGCTGACTGCTGGTTGTGGGCTGATAATAAACCCAGCTATCTTAGGTTCTAATCTTGGATAAAAGAAGGCTAGGGCAATGGGGTTGACAAACATTTTTAAGATTTATCTGTAAAACTGAGACAGAAAGCAGTCCCTGAACAACACATTTGAACTACGCAGGTCGATTTATACATATTTTTTTTATAAATACAGTACAGTACTATAAAGGTATTTTCTCTTTTTTACAATTTTCTTAATAACATTCTCTTTCCTCTAGCTTATTTTGTTGTAAGAATGCAGAACATAATATACAAAACACGTATCAATCAACTGTTTATGTTTTTGGTAAGGCTTACCATCAGCAGTAGGTTGTTAATAGTTAACTTTTGGGGGAGTACTCCAATCCTTGCCTTGTAAAAGGGTCATCTGTAGTTGGGGGGAGATGTGACTGGAGAAATAAATTTCTATCTTTGACTATTGGTTCTTTTTGCCATAAAGATGAGTAGTTACACAGTGGTTTTCTTACAACTTTCTTTATAGGCGGTAGAGATCCCCGAGGCATAGATGCACGAGGGATGGAGGCACGAGCCATGGAGGCTAGAGGATTAGATGCCAGAGGATTGGAGGCTCGAGCAATGGAAGCCCGTGCGATGGAGGCCCGTGCAATGGAGGCCCGTGCAATGGAGGCCCGTGCAATGGAAGTCAGAGGGATAGAGGCCAGAAGTATGGATGCAAGGGGCCCAGTCCCTGGCCCTAGAGGCCCTATGCCTAGTGGAATCCAGGGTCCCAGTCCAATTAACATGGGGGCAGTTGGCCCCCAGGGATCCAGACAGGTATGTGCAATACTTCTTGCTTCTATATGAAATCTTGATCTATTCAGGAATTAACTATTGAAGCTGACTGTTACTGCTTTCCGACTTGGACTATTTCTCAGCTTGTTAAAACAGGAAGATTAGAAACTCCCTTCCTCTAGTTTCACTGTCCCTTAAGATGGTTATTTTCTGGCCACCATTGTAGCAGCTTTGTCCTACCATTTAAGGAACTCTTCCATTCAGAGCAGAGCACCCACAGATTTAGGAGGCAGCGTGTGTATCACTAGAATCTAGGCATGGATATTTGAAAAAACCTCCCCCAGGTGATTCTAATGTACAACCGTAAGAGCTGCATTAGAGCATGTGAAGAGCTGTTAGTAGTCATTTCGATAATCTTAGGTTTGCAGAAACCTATTTTAATTTGCTTTCATCACACAGCCTAAGTGGACAGTGGAATATGAAAGGCAGTTTTTACTAATGTTCACCTTAAAACCTGTGGAACTGAATTCTTATCTCTTCTTTCTTCTTATCTGGCTCTCTCTAGCTATGTGTATGTATATGGTGATCTCTGATTATCTGTGTGTTGTTATCTCCTCCCTCTTCAAACACAATTGGTTGTGGGGAGATGGTATGTGAGTGTCTTCCCTGAATTTTTACGTGCTGGCACCTTCAGCTCCCTCTTGCCCCTGCCAACCTTCCTTTTTCTGTATGTCTTCCTCCTTCCTCTACCATATGTTATGTGTCTTGGTCCTGTGTGTGTGTGTGTGTGTGTGTGTGTGTGTGTGTGTGTGTGTAAGGGTGGGGGGAGAGTGTCACTGGAATGGAATATGTCAGTCATCCAGTTCTCTCATTTCATAGGTTTGGAAACTGAGATCCAAGAATTCAGCTGACTTGTCCAAATTCACACAACTAAAAAGTGACAGAGCAAGGACTAGAACCCGCTATTTTTTTTCACTGTACCACTCTGTCCTGTTAGCTGCACATTATGTATGTGTATGTGTGTGTCTACCTCCCCCTCTTTAATAGGAAATATGAATATGTTGTTTCCTGGTATGTGTAAAAGAAAACTGTTTTCTATTTTTTTTCCAAGTTGTGTTTTTTAAACATGTGTTTGTGGGCCTTGATGTTTATTCTGCCCTCTATGATCAGTAGCTTTGTAATAAGAATGGGTTTTATGCATCTATTCAGTCCTTCAACACATATTTATTGAGCATTTACTGTGTACCAGAGAGAGCTCTAGATAACTGAGGATATAGCAGTGTGAACAAAACAAAGTCCCTGCCCCTTGGAGCTTGCATTATAGTGGAGGAAACTGACAACAAATAAGTACATGATGTCCTTATATAATTCTGTCAGTCGTTTTGTGGAGAAACACATTGAAAATAATGGTTGGAAGACCATTTCTGGATTAATGTCTTGCTGTTTTATCTCTGCTAGTGCTTGAACTCATTCTGTAATATTGGATTCATACAGTTTTCATTAGTAGATTGTATAAAGCCTATTAGATCTGAATAGAAAAAATAAAAATTTTATCTTCATTTTTATATTGTTTAAATTAATATGTTCACTCACATATAAAAGATATACAGTGAGAACCTTGCTTCCTGCCCTGTATCCATCTCCCTTGTGACCCCAGTCCTAGAGAGAATTGCTTTTATTCAATTTTTGATGTATCTTTCTAACAAAGAAGAGTATATTATTAGGAAAAATGCATATATTTTTCCTTTCACTGTTCAGTGCCTTGTTTTTTCACCTAATGGTATATCCCTAATTCATAATTTCAAATCAGATTTTATTTTATTTCTTTTATTCATGAGAGACACAGAGAGAGGCAAAAACAGAGAGAGAGAAGCAGGCTCCCTGTGGAAAGCCCAGTGTGGGACTTGATCCCAGGACCCCAGGACTACGCCCTGAGTTGAAGGCAGACGCTCAACCACTGAGCCACTCAGGCACCCCTTAAACCAGATTTTAAAATTAATTCCAGTTCACCTAGTTGGGAACTTGTCAGTAAAAGGCTTATTATTACTAGGGTGATTATATGACTTATCCAAACAGGGACATGTTTGAGAGTGAGAGTATTTATTAAGTTGTTACTCTGGGGCAAAAGCATAAGCTGGGACTATCTTAGGTAAACCTGGATGTGTGGTCACCTATATTGTGACTTGTCTGCCTAGAACAGGCACTCCTGGAAACTTTAAATGACCATTATTGAATGGTTAGATCACGATATAATACCTCAAATTAGTATTAACTGAAGCTTCAAAAATGTTATGGATGTGTCAGATCTGTAACATAACATTAAGATTCGGACCAGTCTGGATTCAGTATTGATAAGAACAGAAAGTGATAATGCAGTGTATTATGTTTCCTTCCCTTCTTAAACAAGATATGAAAAATGATTTAACCATTTCTGATTACTCAAGATTATCATTAAATGTACATATTATTGTATATGCTATAATAGAAAATATAGTCATCTCCTGTTTGGTTTCTGGTCTCCTTCACCATCAGGCTGTCGCCTGGCTCTTCACATTGTTGTCACGGTATCTGCTCCTAACAGTTTATCCACGTTTCTTTTTGTGCTTTGCTGCTTCTAATCTGCTGGGGAAGCAGGTAACAAGTTTGTTAACAGTTTGTGTTTCTTAAGAGTACCTAAACTCTGGGTGAATGCCTGAGTGTGAACATAACAACATAGGGCCTTTAACAGTTATTCTAGGTGCTCTGAGAAGCCTTTTCTCTTTCCTAAGATCGAACTCACCAAAGATCTTAAATAAGTGTGATACAACTGCATTTTGTTCTTTTAACCTGGGTCCGTCATGTTTCTTGGTCTGTATTTAGCGGAAAACATCTGTTGCACATTCTCTCCAGAAAGTACTAAAAAGCAAATGTTGGGCTAATAGTCTTTTCCACAGAGGCCTTCCCATCTCCTTCCTGCCTCTGCCATTATGATCATCTCTGCCTTACTTGTAGGATAGGGCCCTTTGGGACCAACTGCCTATGTCTGATTGAACTAGAGGTAGGCAGTATCTCTGTAAATGTAGCTTCCCCAGTGGACCAACATACAGTATCTCTAGAATCTGCTGGCTTTCATTTCTCTTTCCACTGAGCACTAGTTTCTAGGATGCTGTCAGTTTTCTCTGTGCTTATGCGGCTGGATTTTGCTTGATTTGGTGGTATCTGATTGTGCTGTGTGATATTTGTTGATGCTGGAGCTGTTGTAAGCAAATGTGTCTATAACTCGCTAGTTGATCTCTTGCTAAACCCTGCCTTCTGCCATTGCTAACAGTAGGAAATGATCTTCTGAGTCATTAATTTGCTTTTTTTAATTTATATCTATAATCAGATCATATTTTTCACGTTGCTCTTACTGGATTCTGAATACCTCTGTGAGAAGTTCTGAAAAACCTCTCCTCGTCTCTCTTTGTGCCCATAGGTTCCAGTCATGCAGGGAGCAGGCATGCAAGGAGCAAGCATTCAGGGTGGAGGTCAGCCTGGGGGCTTTAGTCCTGGCCAGAACCAAGTTACCCCACAGGACCATGAGAAGGTAAGCAATACTATCTATCTCCAAAGGCACACATCTGTTGGATTCCTCTTTTCAGTTATGATGTTCCTTTAGAGTTCCTTTAGAAGTCATGTTTACTTTTACTTTTGATGAACCTGTTACCTGAAAAATGTGTAGGCCTGATCTTAAATGAAATTAAAATTCTTAAATCGATGTATGTACATGGGAGCTTATCTTATATTTCAGAGTCATCAGCCAATAACTTTTTTTCTGCAGGCCAGAGTGACCTGAAAATCCAAGTACCCCCCCACCCCCCATTTTGCCTTATCCCTAAAAACAAGAGCAGATTCCCCATGAGGATTATCCCTAAAAACAAGAGCAGATTCCCCATGAGGATGTCTGTTCCTATATTTGACCATTGTGGGGAGCTCGTGTCTGATGAAAAGACTTAAACTTGTGAAATAGAGACTTTTAAAAATGGGATTAAAGGGACACCTGAATGGCTCAGTCATTTAAGCATCTGCCTGAATTCAGCTCAGGTCATGATCTCAGGGTCCTGGGATTGAGCAGCATCAGGTTCCTTGCTCAGCGGGGAGCCTGCTTCTCCTTCTCTGCCCCTCCCCTCCCCACCACCCCACCACCGCTCATGCTCACTCTCTCTGTCTCTCAAATAAATAAATAAAATTTAAAAATCTCTAAAACGAGATTAAGGGCACCTGGATGGCTCAGTGGTTGAGTGTCTGCCTTTAGTCCAGGTCATGATTCTGAGGTCCTGCGATCAAGTCCCACATCAGACTCCCCACAGGGAACCTACTTATCCCTCTGCCTCTCTCTGTGTGTCCCTCATGAATAAATAAATAAAATCTTTAAAAAAATAAGATTAAAAACAAGACTTCCCAAGGTTCATAGATACCATGTTAGTTTACAGGAACTTTGGGTTCATGTAGTGTCTTTCTGATTTGAGTCACATAATCTTAGGTCTTACCGTACTTGAGCTTTTCATTGGGCCTTTTCTCATCAGCCCATTTTGGTTTGATTTGATTTGGGGATTTTGGGGGGGGGGGGGCGTTGTTTTTGCCTGCAGTATTCCATGCGTGAAGTATCTTTCCTTTTTGGATGGGAGCTGTGGTGTTTTTTTTAGCTGCTGTCATTAAAACTCATTCCCTTTTTTTCTCTTCACAGGCTGCTTTGATCATGCAGGTTCTTCAGCTGACTGCAGACCAGATCGCCATGCTGCCTCCTGAGCAGAGGCAGAGTATCCTAATCTTAAAGGAACAAATACAGAAATCCACTGGAGCACCTTGAAAGGTGAGCAGACTTAACCTGCATAAGTTGGACAAGCTGCTTGTGCCTTTGGAGTATTAGATACTTTCTTTTTTTTTTTCTTTTTAAATTTTTATTTATTTATGATAGTCACACAGAGAGAGAGAGAGAGAGAGAGAGAGGCAGAGACACAGGCAGAGGGAGAAGCAGGCTCCATGCACCGGGAGCCCGACGTGGGATTCGATCCCGGGTCTCCAGGATCGCGCCCTGGGCCAAAGGCAGGCGCTAAACCGCTGCGCCACCCAGGGATCCCAGTATTAGATACTTTCAGCCTTAACCAGCAGCACTGTCCTAATCTAAACACTGTCTGAGGACTACACTCCTGTTGGCTAGATTCTTCACCCTTCATTAAGTCAGTTCCTGTCAGGATAGGGGAAGGCAATAGGAGATCTGTTCAGTTGTCAAGTTGGTTGTAGTCTTGTTTAATCTTTCTTCCCTAATGGCAAAAGTAATGTGATCACTTTTACAAAATTAATCATACAGAAATGTAGAAAGGGCAGGATGGGAAGCTCTGCTTCCTGAATCTCATTCCCCAGACAACCTCTAAATATAGCTTGGTGTGTCTCCTTCCAGAATCAGTTGTGTTATTTTATTCCAACTGTCCCATCAAAATGGAGAAACTACAAAGCATTTCAATAAAATGTATAAATATTTTGGTTTCCAGTATTATTTATATTGACTATTTTGATGTTAAACTGTTAGAGTGCATATTTCAGGGTAGTAACTATACACCACCACCATCAATGTCCCTTTACATTTTAGAGGTTGCTGTCACTGCTGCCCTTTATTTTTCTTGCTTATCTGTTAGGTAAAAGGGATCATGATCATGGAATCCCTTAACATCTTATATTTCATAAATAATTGTTTTTTTTTCTTTAAGACTCTTCTATTTTCTTATTAAAGATTTTTCTTATTTTTAAGTAATCTTTGTACCCAAGTTGGGGCTCAAACATAACCCTGAGATCAAGAGTCATATATGCTCTACCAACTGAGCCAGCCACGTTCTCCAATAATTCTGTTTTCTAAAAAACAGCTTAAAAAATAAAATAAAATAAAATAAAATAATAAAATAAAATAAAATAAATAAAAAATAAATAAAATAAAAACAGCTTAAAATTTTCATTGTCCCAGTATCAGCTGGAATATCACATTTTGAATTTCTACTTTTTACCCCATCTGTATTATAATTCCCATCCATATATTATATAATAGTGAACTCATTTACGCTAATTACCAATCTTTACTAAATATATTGTATTTTAATCCATATTTGCAATATCATTAAAACATCCAAACCGGAAACATGCATCTTATTTGTAGACTTAATTTTTTTTTAAGATTTTATTTATTTATTCATGAGAGAGGTACAGAGAGAGAGAGGCGGAGACACAGGCAGAGGGAGAAGCAGGCTCCTCATAGGGAGCCCGATCACTCCCTGAGCCGAAGGCAGATGCTCAACCACTGAGCCACCCAGGCATCCCTGTATTTAGACTTTAAATAACTAAACTATAATAGGAAGCTATCATAGATGCATAGCTAGCTAGACTTTTGATATGACCAGTACTTTAACTTTTTAGTCCAGATACCTGAGGCATTTTCTTTAGTAAAATTATAGGCTATTTTATTCAGATGAATACATTAAAAACCATTTCCCTCTTTTACTTTTTCTAATTTATTTATGTCATAGAAGGCATTCCTTACAATATGAGGAAATTACTATTTTTGGATAGTGGAGATAGAAATGTTTTTAAAAGTTCTTCCATTACGTATTCTAGCTTATAAAATATTTCAGAACCCTTGCACATAAACCACAGAGCAAGGGTTTTTGTTTTACATTTTATTTTGGAATAATTATAAATTCACAGAAGGTTGAAAAAATAGTACAGAGAGCCTTATGTACCCTTCCCCCAGTGATAACCTCTTCAGAACCCATTGTGCAATACCTTTTTGGTTTGTAGTACAAAACCCAAAAACTGACATTGGTATATTATTGTTAAGTAGACTACAGACCTTATTCAGTTTTAACCATTTTTATTTAACCATTTTTAAAACCTACATTAATGGGGGGAGGTGGTGTTATGTGCATGTAGTACTATACAGTTTTACATGGGGGAGGTTTTAATGTATATTTGCTGTTACTTGTGCATACTGTGGCCAAAATGTTGGTTCTCCATCCATCCTGCACCTTAGTAGTTGTGATCCATTTCTGCTATCACTTGACAGGCTTTTATACCATTAACATTAGATTAATAGTTCTCAACCAGAGGCAGTTTTGCTCCCTATGGGACATTTGGAAATGTCTGGAGACATTTTTCATTGTCACAACTTTAGGGGGCATGGTATACTACTGGCATGCAGTGGAGAGCAACCAGAGATGCCTTTGAACATCCTATAGGATATCCACCCCTCACACCCCCCACCACCCTCCACATAACAAAGAGTTATCTATCTCCAAATGTCCACAGTGCTTAGGTCGAGAAACCGTGCTGTAAGAGGTGATTACTGTGGGGATCCTGGAGGCAGACACCTTAGCAATCTCTCCCTGGTAATTTGCTCTTTTGGCATAGCCTCCCTCCCCCACTTTAAATTTTTTTTTCCTGATGTTTGGGGAAGAGAACTTTGTCTCCATCTCTAATAGCTTTCTCCCAACTTTTCCTTACAGGTTTTCAAAAATACCTGGCAACAAATCGGGACACTAATTCCATAACTTTGTTGGAACGTTGCAAAAAGATGACTTCTGCATCCTAACCCTTGAATGACTCAAATTGGTGCCAGGTGGAGGATTCACATCACCTTCTCTCAGAACAAAATCAGTTCATTCTATTGTCTTAGTTTGTATATTTTCTGTGACTTGAAATAAACTTTGAACACAATTTTAGTATACTGTAAATTGATATACACGACCTTTTTGCTTTTAAAAAGCTGAACACCAGGGGTGAAACCTTAGATATGTTTTCAACCCTTACCGCAGTACTGTGCTTTAATGTTATATTGCCATAATTCTGTTTTTCCTTTAAGTTAACCACTTATTCGTCTTGGTGTTATTTGAGAATTTCTTAGAAGCAATGTTTTCTAGAACTTAGTTTTTTGCTTTGTTTGCTTCCAGCAGGAATAATAAGATTTTCCCTTTGAGAACTTGCTAGAGCTTCTGAGTTTACTGGGAGAAAATAGTCCATGCTTAGAGCTATAAAATTGTCAGAAGGCCCACAAAGCAAAGAGCCTAGTAGAGCAGTGTATGTACTTAGTTTAGAAAAATCCAATGATCAGAATGCACTTTTTTCAATCAATAGCAGGTTTATTCACATGCACCATTCAGAGTTAAGACAAAAATGTTGTATTGGCACTGGTTCAGGTGTATCGGCAACACAAGAGACTGTTGACATTTACCTGTCTTAAAACTCTTCAGTCTCAGTAGTCAACCATAAAAGTTTAAAAAGCCACCAATTTTTCACATGTTCAAAATGAAATAAAAACAAAATAGAAATCAAGTGAACAAAATACATTTCATTCTGCCTTCTAGATAATCACTAACCTACAGCCTTCCCCCTATAACCAAATTTATTCTGGGAAATTAAAACATAGAAAACCCTAAAACTTTTACATTCTTCTCACTTATTTTAAGAGGACCAGATGTAGAGCATAAGAGGTCAGATTGCCCATTAGGCCTGCCCCTGCCTGCTGCCTTGCAGATAGATGTGACAATAATTAGTGCCACTTGCTCTAACCTATGGCTCCTCCTGCCTAGTATTCTCTCATAGTGGTGTTAAGGAGGAACATGATTTCTCTCCATCAGGCCAACCTCAAGAGGTTAAGAGATGCCTTAATAATTAGTAAAGTTCCACTGGAACTATTCTTTGAGCCTATTTGTATTCTCAGAATCCTACCCCCTTCTGGGTTAGGATTATGGTCAAGTGAATTAAAAGCCTGCCATAGGCTTAGAGAATGTAATAGCATATTGCTTACATGTCAAGCAAAAGAATGCAAAGATAATCAACTTTATGAGAGACATTGAAATTGTGAGGGATTTTTCTACTCTGATGTAAACATTTACTACCAACAAAAGTTTGCTGAATAAGCTACTTCATATTACAACCTAGGAAGAAAAACTTGCTCAAAACAACTGAGGAGATTTCTGGGTATCCTGCTCATCCCTAATTCTGGCTTGGATGTTGATTATACATAGGATTTATTATTATTACCTTTTCTGCCTACTTCCATGAATATTCTAGGCCTTAATATGTTGATTTTAGCAGCAGTCATATCTTGAAGTATTGATATATTTAGACATTGAAGCCAAGAGCAAAGCCCTTTTTATCAGGAATTCATAAGTTTCAAGGAACCCTAAGATTCCAAATCAGAGTCAATGAAGATCAAATTTTATGGTCAGCAATTGTCTAAGGAATCATCCAGATTCAATTGTGCATTTTCCAAAAGCCTTATTCAATTTAATTTAGGTAGTTGAAATCCAGGAAATCAGCAACAGCAGGGGTATTCTAATCTATTCCTATGTAAGTACCCAGTACTATTTTTTCCTGATGTCCAGTTAACAAATGGAACATGATTAGCCACTGTGAGTTCATGACACCTTTGTTTTGTTCAGACTAGTTACTGAAAATGGATCTTACTAATCCTTCAAGTCATACAAGTTTCTGGATAATTCAAAACAACAATTTATTCATTTTTGGTCACTTAATTGTAGAAGAAATAGGTTACTAAGTTAGAATACTAAATACTAAGTCAGTAGAAACATTCTTACAAATTTAATGAGTGGACTTGTCTGGGCACAACAAAGTAAGGGTTTTTTTGGGGTTTTTTTCCCCTCTCTTTTAAGGGCCCCAGTCTTTGCTTCTACTGACTCACTGGGACTACTAACATCCCCGAGCCAGGTGGATGGGGAAATAAAAAGCATTTTGATAGGAGAAAAGACATGTTGCTTATGTCATTAGGTGAATGATTCTTTAATAAAGAGGGAAGAGCCCCAAAAAATGGTATCAAAATTGTAAATTACCTTTTTAAAAAACTAAACATTAATAAACCCCCCTTAACAAAAATGGCGATAAAGAGCCCCTGTTGACCAAGTCATCTTAAGATGGAGTTCAAGTTTTTGCAATTATTTCCAACAGAACAATGTAAGCTAATGACAATATATCTTTCAGTTATAATTTCCATTATAATTAGCATAGCTCCCAAGATTTTCTTTCCCAAATGGGAGAACCTAGATTAAGTAATCAAAGATTCATTCATTAAGCAAAGGAAAAGCAAGGATAAGTAAGGCATAAATTGCTATTCACACTGGATAAGAACGTGTTTAAAATAACAGTAAGAAAAAAAAAACAGTAAGAATGTACATAGTGTTATATAGGGATGGAGTTCTTGGTGATTTTATGTTCATTTATTATTTATGCTTATTATGTTTTGTCATTAATTCTTCAATAAATATTTTATTTAAAAAAATCACCCTATTTAGAAATCTTCTTTGAAGGTGAGAGGGAGGGGAAAATATGACCAAAGGCTGGGAGATACTAACTCTTGGAATCAACGATATCCCCCAGGGCCAAGTTGTGTAACTGTCAACCACCTCTGCTATCAGGCCTTGTTAAAGTCATGGCATTCCAGAAGGATTTATAGTTCTTTTCCTAAGAAAGGATCCATGACCTTTGCAATTATCATGACTTCATGAAAATCAGTGATGTCCAAGTTGAATCCAGTCAAAAACAGGGTGCCAGGGAGTCAGAGCTTAAATGGCTGTCCCAACCCGATCAAACCAAGTAAGTTGCTAGAGATTCAGAGGGGAGACTAAATGCAGATGATCATCCTTGTTCCTGTAATTCAGAAGTTTTCTTTGTTGAAGTAGAATTGAACCTTCCTGGGATCCAGGCTGGAATATTGGCAACAGCATTTGCTCAGGCTCTTTGCCAAAGTCTGAGGACCGCATAGGAAGACTCCCACCACAGACCTGCGGGAATAGAACAATCGTAAGGGCTAGAATACAGCAAAAGCTTCTATGCTAGTGAGGATGGAGAACCTGCCTCTGCTAGGCCTCTACTGTTCCCAACGACCTTGCATATTCAGCTGTTGACTCTTTCACATTCTTCATGGTAGTTTCCTTACCTATTCTGCTCTTAGGCCTTGTCCTCAGCTGCAAGCCTTGCCTATTCCATCAAGAACAGATACTCAGAAGATACTGTGCAATGTCGAGGTTTAAGTGCTAGACCCTTGAGCCCCGCTATCTGGGTTGAAATAACCATCTCTGACACTTATCCCAGCGGTGTGACTTCAGGCAAGTTTCTTTTAACCTCTCTTTCAGATTTATTCCATGTAAGATGAGGATAAAAATAGTACCCACCTCACAGAGTTGTTTTGAGGTTTATTTTTTTTAAGGTTTTATTTATTTGTTCATGAGAGACAGAGACATAGGCAGAGGTAGAAGCAGGCTCCCTGCGGGGAGCCTAATGCAGGACTCGATCCCAGGACCCCAAGATCATGACCTGAGCCAAAGGCATCTAGATACTCAACCATTGAGCCGCCCAGGTGACCATGCTTTGGGGTTTAAATGAAAAGCATATGTAAAGCAATTAGAAAAACGCCTGGCACATAGCAAGTGAATATGTGCTAGCCATCCATTGTGCATCTTTCCCCACTTCAAAATTCTCACACTGAGGAGGTGATGAGCCTTCTTGCCAAGAATAAGCTTTCTAACTGTGCACTGAGTCTCACCCTCACCTTCCCTCTCTCATACCTTCCTCTCCCCTTTTTGACTTGAGAAAGAATTCATGTGTCACAACATTCATCTTTTTAAAGTGTGCACTTAGTGCTTTTTTTAGAGAGAGAGAGTGCAGGCAGGGAGGGATGGAGGGAGGGAAAGAGAGAATCTTAAGCAGGCTCCATGCTCAGTGTGGAGCCTGACTTGGGGCTCAATCTCTGGACCCTGAGATCATGACCTGAGCCAAAATCAAGAGTCAGGCCCTAAACCTACTGAGCCACCTGGGCACTGCTACAGTTAATGCCTTTTAGAATAGCCACAAAGCTGTGCACCCATCACCCCTACCTAATCTGAGGACATTTTCATCATCCCCAAAAGAAACCCCATACACATTAGCAGTCAATCACTCCCCATGTCCTCCCAACCACCTCCTCCCAGCCCTAGACAATCAAATCTCCTTTTTCTCCCTAGATTTGCCTATTGTGAACATTTCATATAAATGGAATCATGTAATGTGTGGCCTTTTGCATCTGGTTCTTGTACTTAACATGCTACTTTCAAGGTTTATCCATAGCACGTGTCAGTACTTCATTCCTTTTTTTTTAAGATTTATTTATTTATTCATGATAGACACAGAGAGGGAGAGAGAGAGAGAGAGAGAGAGAGAGAGACAGGAGGAGGGAGAAGCAGGCTCCATGCCGGGAGCCCGACGCGGGACTCGATCCCGGGACTCCAGGATCATGCAGTGAGCTAAAGGCAGGCACTAAACCAGAGCCACCCAGGGATCCCCCTCATTCCTTTTTAATAACAGGATAATATCCCACTGTATGGATATACTATATGTTGTTTATCCCTTCATTTGCTGATGGATGCTTATTTCTAGTTTTTGGCTATTCTATATGCATTCATGTTCAAGGTTTTGGGTAGATAGCAAAGGCTGTTTTCAATTCCCCTGGGTACATACTTAGGAATGAAATTGCTGGGTCACATGGTAACTCCATGTTTATCATTTTGAGGAAATGTCAGAGTTCTTCCAAAATGCTGCACCATTTCACATTCCCACAAGCAATGTGGAGGAACTCTCCTACAATTTCTCCCCTTCCTTACCAACTCTTATTGCCACTCCTTCACTATGGTCAGCTCAACACAATAATTAGCATAATCTCTTTTGTTCAAATGCTGCTTTACTGTTTTTTTTTAAGATTTTATTTATTTATTTATTCATGAAAGAAAGATAGAGAGAGGCAGAGACATAGGCAGAAGGAGAGGAGAGGCAGGCTCCCTGATGCAGGACTCATTCCCAGGACTCTGGGATCATGACCTGAGCCAAAGGCAAATGCTCAAACACTGAGCCATCCAGGTGTCCCCTGCTTTACTGTTTCCAGAGCATTTTTCATATATGTATTGCTTAACTGTTTATAACCATTTTTCAAGTGAGGAGAGAAGGCATTTACTAATATAATTCCCATTTTATAGATAAGAACTCAGAAAATCGGAGGACTTTCTAGCTCAAGGTCTCAGAAATGGAGTGTCAGAACTAGCATTAGCACCCAGAATCATCTGAATCTAAGCGACTGAGTGTTCTCACCACTGCCTTCATGAACCCTGCCCTGATCACCCCATGTGGACAGAGACTTTCCTTCCCTCCATGTCTATGTATCTGTTTCATGGAGTGCATCATTCTGTTTTGAATTGATTGTATGCATCACTTATTAAAATGTGTGCTCCTTGAGGGCAAGAATCATATTCTATTTATCTTTCAACCTCCAAACCTTCTAGAATAGTGAATGCTGAGCTTATAGAAGGTAACCAGTGTTTGTGGAATTGAATTGATCTTCAGCTGCCAACTTGTCCCAGGAACTTATCTAATGATCACCTTATTCTCCTTCCCATTGGAATGGCTGGTTTCGTGGCACCCGGTTTTCCTATATGCTCAAGCATGTCTCAAAGCTCTTCTGAAAGACTGAGTTCAGGTCATCAGTTAACTAGACAATATACTCCAAACCTTTCTTACTTGCAGTAGGAATTACTGAAGCCAGAAATGATACATTTGAATTTTTCCAATTTTCCATTTTATTTGGTAATGCTAATGGGAACTGAGTCCCCTTGCCTCACTGTTTGAATGGGGACTTGTAGAGACAGGAAACATCTCATCCATTACAAGGTCACCACCCTTATTTGGCTTAAATCTCAGATGAATTTTTTTTCAGCTGTACGCAAGAATCCGAGAATGGTGCAAATAGTTTCTGCCCCAGAGATCTTTTTTCCCAGGATGCTGCGATATCTTTCCTAAACCTTAACTCTGAAAACTCAACTAACTAGAAGAGAATACACTTACCTGGGGTGGGCATTAGCTATTGTAGAAAATTCATTGTCCCACATGGGTCTCCCAAAGGAAGTTTTCTGTTTCAGACCTGTCAGGATGTCAGTGGCCTTGTCAAAGTTTAATGTGGCATGACTGGCCTGAAGTCAAAGAAATAAAAGTTAGAGAAAGCAGGTCCTGACAGGTCTTCCTGTCAGCCACTTTTAAACTTGGGATAAGGGTGAGGCACTGGAAATAATTATTTCCAATCAGCATGCATGACCTTGTCTGACATTCATCTCACATCTAACATCAGAATTAATGTGTTGTTTGAACTTACAATATTGCTGTCCCATCCGGTGAGGAAGAGACGGTAGTTTAGAAAATCCACTTTGCCTAATTCCTCCATCTCACATTCCAGAGAAGCCAGCAGGTCATTGAACCAGGCAAAGGCACCTGTCTCCCTGCAGATCCAGTAGAAATAGATCTGGAATCAGCAAGAGAGAACATAGCCTTATTAAGTGTCTTTAAGCTGTACGTTGTGGCGACATAATTATTATATATACTTTATATTTGTTGGTCAAGTCTACAGGTGACCTGAAAAATCAGATGTACAGAGTGGCATGAATGTCCAGAGTTCTTACAACTTCCCTTAAGGAAAAAGACTTCCAACATCCTTTGGTTCAAGGTAATTTTAAACTCCAAATTGAAAATGAAGACCCCATTCTTATGATGAATCTGTAGAAATGGATGCCTTGGCAGAGTAGTGATCACTCACTCTCATAGCTCCAGGGATGGTTACTCTTTTATCAGTTGTAAAGAGCTAAAAGTCACAAAAGCAATGGATCTTTCAGGCCCAGACCAGATTAAAAGTAGCATAAGGGACTTACCGTTTGTGTTTTAAGGTTGTGATCTTCATGCCTAAATTTGTACCAGATAGATTTTAAGATGGAAGCAAAGGGGGTGACCCCAATTCCTGCTCCAACCAACACAACCACTTCATACTGGAAAACATCTTCACTGACAGTGCCAAAGGGACCATCCACCTCAATCCTGGCAACAGACAGAAGACAATGGGCAAGTGAAGTCTCACCTCCACCCCCAACCTCAAACATTCTCCCAGGACATAGCTGTTCCCATGGCTCCTTTAGTGCCTGTTTATTTTAATCATATTCTATTGCACCAGACAAGGTTCAACAATGAATCACCTCTTGCAGAAGCCTCTGGGTCTCTGCTGCTCTCAGGGACCTACCTGGGAATTGGTGAACACTGCTGCTCAAAAGCCCTTATGAGATTTTCTGTCCAGTCCCCCACTGCCCTGATATGAACGGAGAAGAAATCTTCCTCTGGAGCCGAGGTCAGAGTAAAGGGATGCCACTCCAAGTAAGAGACTGAGGGGCAATTAACAAAAATATACTGTCCCACTTCCATGCTGAAGCCACGCTTGATCATCTGCAATTCCAAAACTTTGGATGGGTGCATAACAACCTATGAACAAAGCACAGAGGCAAATTCAAGTGGTGGTGGGGGGGGGCTGCTGGTGATGGTGGTGAACTGTGAGCAGAAGTCCTTTCTAAAGGGGGCAGAAGCTGTTAGCAAGCAATTCAACTCTCTGAACCATCAGTGTGGGGGCCAACCAAAGCATGTCTGTGGGCTCACCCAGGCCACCTGTTTACAGCCTCTGACAAAGAACCATGCTGATGATTTCTGCCAAACTCTCTTCCCCCAAAGTTCTTTCCAGCACTGGAGGAACTAAAGTATGTTGCCCCTGATTCTTTTTTGTTCCCTTCAGGGCGACAACATGGCAATCTAGTCCTATATGCAGGAAGAAAAGAACTCTTATCACTGCTAGAGGAAACTGTATGTTCTTTTTTTTAACTTTTTAAAAAAGATTTATTTATTTCTTTTAGCCAGGGGTGGGGGTGGGGGAGAGAGTCCCAAGCAGACTCTGTATTGAGCATGGAGCCTGACTTAGGGCTCCATCCCAAAACCCTGAGATAAGGACCTCAGCCAAAACCAGGAGTTGGACACTTAACTGACTGTACCACTCAGGTGCCCCAAGTGCATATTCTTTTTTAAAGTTTTTTTTTTAAGGGATGCTTGGGTGGCTCAATCAGGTGAGTGTCATCTTCAGCTTGGGTAATGATCTTGGAGTCCTGGCACTGAGCTCCACATTGGGCTGCCTGCTCAGCAGGGAGCTTGATTCTCCCTCTCGCTCTGCTCCCCAGCTCCTGCTCTCTCGCTTGCTCTATCTCAAATGAATAAATAAAACCTTTTTTTAAAAAATAAAGTTTTTATTTTTTTTATAAATTTTTTTATTTATTTATGATAGTCACACACACAGAGAGAGAGAGAGAGGCAGAGACACAGGCAGAGGGAGAAGCAAGCTCCATGCACCGGGAGCCTGACGTGGGATTCGATCCCGGGTCTCCAGGATCGCGCCCTGGGCCAAAGGCAGGCGCCAAACCGCTGCGCCACCCAGGGATCCCCCAAAAATAAAGTTTTTAAAAGTAATTCCTACACCCCTTTTGAGACTTGAACTCATGACCCCAAGATCAAGAGTCACACGCTCCTCCCACTGAGCCAGCCAGGCACCCCAGAAAGAGCATATTCTTTACCTTGGTAATCACAACCTTCTGCTGCGAGCGGTAAAATCGGAGAATCCTTTCAAGAATATAAAGAACACCTGGTGCAAGGATCCACTTCCAAGACTGCAAAGAAAGAATAAAGAATGAGGTTACATGTTAATCTCTTATTGAGGATTCATATGTGTTGCAGTTCGTTTCTTCATTCAATAATATTTATCGAGGGCAGCCCGAGGGGCTCAGCGGTTTAGCGCTGCCTTCAGCCCAGGGTGTGATCCTGGAGACCCCATATCGAGTCCTATGTTGGGCTCCCTGCATGGAGCTTGCTTCTCCCTCTGCCTGTGTCTCTGCCTCTGTGTGTGTGTGTGTCTCATGAATAAATAAATAAAATCTTTTTTAAAATACTAATATTAATACTACTAATAATAATATTTATCAAGTTCTCTGATATGTATCATTATTAAGCCACTAATTTCACCAAATTTTGAGGACGGAAATGGAAAGGAATAAATTACAATGGTTTTGTTTGCTAATCTGTTACTCATAAAGCAGATCATTTCCTGAAGTTTTACAAGTCTTACCAGGAAGCAAAAGTACAGAAATAAAATATGTGGTAATTATACATATAATGCAATACAAGTCTTACCAGGAAGCAAAAGTACAGAAATAAAATATGTGGTAATTATACATATAATACAATAATAATAAGAAGAATATTATTCTTAATTCTTAAATTATATATACATTTCAATTTTAAGACTCCAAGACAGTCTTCCAGGACAATTTGTCCAATCTGAAAACCCAACAGAGAAGATAGATAGACATGACATAGAAGCAGATGATTAAAAACAAAACAACCAACAAAGAAGGGAAAGTGTGAGTGGCTGATACTATTGGTAACAATCTATAAAACTTGGTATTTCTTTATACATCACTTCTTTTCTCAGGTGCTCAAAACACCTAACATAGTAATACACTTTTTATCTTTTCTACATTTTTTAAAGCAGCATTTCTATCCTGAGATCCTCTCAAAGGTAACAGATTGCTTCCATATGCACAGGAGCTACTAAAAATGTATTTCCTAGCAATGCTAAGTCATGTCCTTTTTTGCACAATTGCTTCAGTGTGACACATCGGAGCTGTATAGAATGAGGTCTTCTATGCCATTTCAGGCAAACAATTTCTTGGGTATCTCCAGGGAGGAAAGGGGCAGAGATGGGGCAGGTGAACTGGACAGTGGGAATTATACAATTTGATGCTACTCCTTATTTGGGAAAAATTCCCCATGTCTTCAGATAAAAACACATATATATACGTTTTTAATGATATATGATATATATATTTAATGATATATACACACACATACACATATGAATGGCCAATAACAATGTGGTAAAAACTTTTGACCTCAGAAGTAATAAGAGAAACTAATATTAAACCAAAATAGCATTTTAACCTCTCAGATTAGAAAACAACATTAAACAATAATGCCCACCATTAACTGGGATGCAGAGAGATGGGCACACTCATATGTGCAGCCAATGGAGGGACAAATTAGTAGCATCTTCCCAGAGAGCAATTTGGCAATACATCCCAACAGCCTTGAAAGCATTCCTTCTATTTGACCCAGAAATTTCACTTCTAGTAAATAGACCATAAAGATATAATTAAGGCATGCCCAAAGTATACAATATAGGAATGGCCATATCATTTACTAAGAAAAAATGACAAAAATGATAAACTACACAGATTTTTTTGCAAATACCCAACTGTCTTTTTTAATTTTTATTTTTATTTATTTTTCTGTATTGAGATATAATTGACATATATCATTATATTAGTTTCAGGTGCACACCATAATGATTCAACATTTGTATATGTTGCAAAATGATCACAATAAGTATAGCTAATATTTGTCACCATACATCATTGCAAAAATTTTTTTCTTGTGCTGAGAACTTTTAATATCTACTCTCAGCAAACTTCAAATATACAATATAGTATTATTAACTATAGTAACCATGCTATACACAACATACCTATGACTTATTTATCTTATAACTGGAAGTTTGTACCTTTTGACCACCTTCACCCATTTTGCCCACTCTCCCACCCCCTGCCTCTGGAAACCACCAATCTGTTTTCTGTTTCTATGAGCTACGTTCATTAAAGTAAGATTCCACATATAGTGCAATCATACAGTATTTGTCTTTTTCGGTCTGACTTATTTCACTTTGCATAAAGCCATCAAGGTCATTAAAAATGATCATGTAAAAAAATTGACAAAAATGGTATACCATAGAGCTTTTTAAAAAACAAATGTTTCAGGGCAGCCTGGGTGGCTCAGCTGTTTAGCGCCGCCTTCGGCCCAGGGCGTGATCCTGGAGACCCGGGAACTGAGTCCCACATTGGGCTCCTTGCATGGGGTTTGCTTCTCTCTCCACCTGTGTCTCTCTCTCCCTCTCTCTCTCTCTCTCTCTCTCTCTCTCTCAAATAAATAAATAAATAAATAATCTTTTTTTGGTATTTTTTATTGGAGTTTGATTTGCCAACATATAGGCATATCACCCAGTGCTCATCCCATCAAGTGCCCCCCTTAATGCCCATCACCCAGTCACCCCGTCACCCTGCCCACCTCCCCTTCCACTACCCCTTGTTCGTTTCCCAGAGTTAGGAGTCTCTCATGTTCTGTCTCCCTTTCTGATATTTCCCACTCATTTTCTCTCCTTTCCCCTTTATTCCCTTTCACTATTTTTTATATTCCCCAAATGAATGAGACCATATAATGTTTGTCCTTCTCCGATTGACTTACTTCACTAAGCATAATACCCTCCAGTTCCATCCACGTTGAAGCAAATGGTGGGTATTTGTCATTTCTAATGACTGAGTAATATTCCATTGTATACATAGACCACATCTTTTTTTTAAGATTTTATTTATTTATTAATGAGAGAGAGAGGCAAAGACAAAGGCAGAGGGAGAAGCAGGCTCCATGCAGGAAGCCTGACATGGGACTTGATCCCAGGTCTCCAGGATCAGGCCCTGGGCCGAAGGTGGCGCTAACCCCCTGAGCCCCCCGGGCCCATCTTCTTTATCCATTCATCTTTCGATGGACACTAAGGCTCCTTCCACAGTTTGGCTATTGTGGACATTGCTGCTATAGACATCGGGGTGCAGGTGCCCTGCCGTTTCACTGCATCTGCATCTTTGGGGTAAATCCCCAGCAGTGCAATTGCTGGGTCGTAGGGCAGATCTATTTTTAACTCTTTGCGGAACCTCCACACAGTTTTCCAGAGTGGCTGCACCAGTTCACATTCCCACCAACAGTGCAGGAGGGTTCCCCTTTCTCCACATCCTCTCCAACATTTGTGGTTTCCTGCCTTGTTAATCTTCCCCATTCTCACTGGTGTGAGGTGGTATCTCACTATGGTTTTGATTTGTATTTCCCTGATGGCAAGTGATGCAAAACATTTTCAAATGTGCTTGTTGGCCATGTCTATGTCTTCCTCTGTGAAATTTCTGTTCATGTCTTCTGCCCACTTCATGATTGGATTGTTTTTCTTTGCTATTGAATTTAATAAGTTCTTTATAGATCTTGGATGATAGCCCTTTATCTGATAGGTCATTTGCAAATATCTTCTCCCATTCTGTAGGTTGCCTTTTAGTTTTGTTGACTGTCTCTTTTGCTGTGCAGAAGCTTTTTATCTTGTTTAAGTCCCAATAGATCATTTTTGCTTTTGTTTCCCTTGCCTTCATAGATGTATCTTGCAAGAAGTTGCTGTGGCCAAGTTCAAAAAAGGTGCTGCCTGTATTCTCCTCTAGGATTTTGATGGATTCTTGTCTCACATTTAGATCTTTCATCCACATCAGGCTCCCTGCATGGGGCTCACTTCTTTCTCTGCCTGTGTCTCTGCCTCTCTTTCTCTCTCTCTGTGTGTCTCTCATGAATAAATAAATAAATTAATTAATTAATTAATTAATCTTTTTAAAATGTTTCAATGAAGCAGCAGAAAGATAATAAAGAAACATCAGGGATGCCTGTGTGGCTCAGCTGCTAAGCTTCTGCCTTTGGCTCAAGGCGTGATTCTGGAGTCCCAGGATTGAGTCCCACATCGGGCTCCTTGCATGGAGCCTGCTTCTCCCTCTGCCTGTGTCTCTGCCTCTCTCTCTCTCTCTCTCTCTCTCTCGGCCTCTCATGAATAAATAAAGTCTTTAAAAAAAAGAAAGAAACAAAAAAAAAAGAAAGAAAGAAACATCACTTACTATTACACCAAAAATAATAAAATACTTAAGAATAAAGTTAACCAAAGAAGTGAATGACCTGTACTCTGAAAACCATAAAGCACTGATGAAAGAAATTGAAGACAACACAAAGAAATGGAAAGACATTCCATGCTCATGGATTGGAAGACAAATACTGCTAAAATGTGCATACTCCCCATAGAAATCTACATACTTAATGTCCTAATCAAAATACCAACAGCATTTTTCACAGAACTTGAACAAACAATCCTAAAATTTACATGGAACCAGAGAAAATCATGAATACCCAAAGCAATCTTGATAAAGAAAAACAAAATTGGAGGTATCACAATTCCAGACTTCAAGTTGTATTACAAAGCTCTAGTAATCAAAACAGTATGGTACTGGCAGAAAAATAGACACATAGATCAATGGAACAGAATTTTAAAACCCAGAAATAAACCCACAACTGTATTATCAATTAATTTTCAACCAGGGAATAAAGAATATCCAATGGAAAAAGTATCTTCAACAAATGGTGTTGGGAAAAACTGGACAATAACATGGAAAAGAATGAACCTAGACCACTTTCTTATACTGTCCACAGAAATAAACTAAAAAAATGGATTAAAGACCTAAAAGGAACCATACAAATCCTAGAATAGAGCACAGGCAGTAATTTCTCTGACATCAGCTATAGCAACATTTCTCTAGATATGTCTTCTGAGGTAAGGGAAATAAAAGTAAAAATAAACTAATGGGACTACATCAAAATAAAACACTTCTGCACAGCAAAGGAAACAACCATCAAAATTAAAAGGCAACCTTCAGAATGGGAAAAGATATTTGCAAATGACATATCTGATGAAGGGTTAGTATCCAAAGTATATTAATAACTCACCAAACTCAACACCCAAAAACCAAACAATCCAGTCAAAAAATGGGCAGTAGACATGAATAGATATTTTTCTAAAGAAGACACACAGATGTCTAACAGACACATGAAAAGATGCTCAACATCACTCCTCATCAGGGAACTGCAAATCAAAACTACAATGAGGAGAGGTCGGAAGCAGCCAGCTTCCGCCAGCTTCTGGCTGTGTCGTGTGGCCATGGTAAGGGAAACTGCATGACCTAAGGTGGGGACCAGGACCCAGGGTGATGTCTGCAGCACCTATCTCTCACTTCTCTGGAGCTGTTAGTGAGGTTTAGGAACAGAATTCGGAGATGATGGTGGCAGCTACAGGAAGAGCTATGGCCTCAGACTGCCAGGTATAGCCAGTACATGTGGAATGGGAGTGCATTCAGAATATCCTCACCACGCAGCACAGAAGCCAACAGCTATTCCAGTGCATGAAATATCCAGAATTCCAGACCTGTGTCTGCTCATGAAAATGAGCAAAATTATTCTACTTGTTATAAGAATGAGAAAAGATTGAGAAGAATCTAAAGGAGAGTCGAAGAAAATGTGGAAGTGGAAGCTGAATAAACAGAAATCATAGTGAATTGGCAAGAGCTGTGAAGTGTTGGACTAAATCCATCACCAAGGGTCAATGCAACATTATATGAGGGACTAGAAGGGAGAGACAGTGGACTGGAGAAAGGGGTTGACAATGGCCATTGATGATAACATGATCCTATAGAAATCTGAGAAAAGAAGAATAAACAGCCAAATAGAAACCATTGGGAAAGTCCGATTCAATACTGAAACTGATCCTGAAACAAGCCATGGACAGAGTTTTACTAAGGAGGGTGGAGACAGATCTACAGTGATCTGGAAATTTACTAAATACAGAAGATCCTGAATATTCCAAGTCAGGAAAAAAAAACCCTAAAATGAGATATCCCCTTAGACCAGTTAAAATGGCTAAAATTAACAATACAGGAAATAACAGGTGTTGGCATGGATGCAGAGGAAGGGGAGCCCGCTTACACTGTTGGTGGGGATGCAAACTGGTACAGCCACTCTGGAAAGCAGTATGGAGGGTCCTCAAAAAGTTAAACATAGAACTACCCTATGATCCAGCAATTACACTATTAGGTATTTATTCAAAGGATACAGAAATACTAATTCAAAGGAATACATGCATCCCAATGTTTATAGCAGCATTATCCACAGTAGCCAAATTAAGGAAAAAGCCCAAATGTCCATCGACTGATGGATGGATAAAGAAGAGGTAGTATAATGGAATATTACTCAGCCATAAAAAAGAATGAAATCTTGCCATTTGCAAGACGTGGATGGAGCAAGGGAGCATTACACTGAGGGAAATAAGTCAGTCTGAAAAATACAAATACCATATGCTTTATTCATATGTAAAATTTAAAAAACAAAACAAATGAGCATAGGGAAAAGAGAGAGAGGCAAAAACCAAGAAACAGACTTAACTCTAGAGAACAAACTGATGGTTATTAGAGGGGAGCTGGGTGAGGGGGATGAGTGACATAGGTGATAGGGATTAAGGAGTGCACTTGTGATGAGCACCGAGTGTTGTATGGAAGTATTGAATCACTAAATTGCACACCTGAAGCTAATATTACACTGTATGTTAACTAACTGAAATGTTAATAAAAACTAAAAATTTATATATAATAAATTTTAATATATATTTATTCAAATTTATTTTACTTTCTTTTCTGGCTTTAAGGTCTTTTTAAATCTTATTAAGGAAATATTTTTGTTACCCCTCCAATATTAGAAAAAAATTTCTCATGTGGTGTTATGAGGCTTTTATGATTTTTTTCCTTTCTTTAAAACTTAAATCCTTGATCCATGCAATCTAGATTCATATTTTAGTGTAAAGTGTGGAATCAAGACTCAGCTTTTCTTCCTGGGTGTATAACCTATTATCCTAAAAAAATTATTTAATGATATATTTTTTTCCCAACTGATTTGAAATGCCAACTTTAGGGGATTTTTTAAGATATTGTTCTCATTTTAGATGAGGATCAAGCTATAGCTCTTAATTCTGCAACTGATTTAAAGACTAATCACCCTCAGAGCACTTTGAGACACCACAAGTCAACCTTCCCTTTCCATTTATACCTCCAACCTAACATATTTTACGAGCATGCAAAGGTAAACCATGATATCCATAATAATCATCCCAAGGCACACCTTGAGTTCCCTGGAACCCAGTTTCTTGACTGTCCACTATTTAATAATAATTTCCAAGCATGTTCTTATAACACCAAAGAAAGCTGACTTCGAGAATGCTTTAAAAAAAAAAGTTGAACTGGATCCCTGGGTGGCTCAGCAGTTTGGCGCCTGCCTTTGGCCCAGGGCGCGATCCTGGAGTCCCGGGATTGAGTCCCCGTCGGGCTCCCAGCATGGAGCCTGCTTCTCCCTCCTCCTGTGTCTCTGTCTCTCTCTCTCTCTCTATGTCTATCATAAATAAATAAATAAATCTTAAAAAAAAAGTTGAACTCATAGAGAAACAGACTAGAAAGGTGGGTAACCAGAGCCTAAGACTGGAGGTGGGGGAGTGATGGAAAAATGCTGGTCAAAATGTATGTGCCTTCAGTCATAAGATGAATAAGCTCTGAAGATCTAATGTAAAGCATGGTGACTACAGATGATAATACTATAGCATACCTGAAATTTGCTAAAAGAGTAGATCTTAAGTATTCTCACCACACACGCACACATGCAAAATGGTAACCATGTGAGGTGATGGATGTGTTAATTAATCTCATCATGGTGATCATTTCACAAGGCATGCATGTGTCACTCACCACATTGTACACTTCAAATATATACAATTTTGTCAATTGTACTTCAATAAAGCTGGGGGGGAAGAATGCTTTCTTTAAAAAAGATTTTATTTATTTATTTATTCATGACACACACACACACACACACACACACACACACACACAGAGGCAGTGCACAGGCAGAGGGAGAAGCAGGCTCCATGCAGGGAACCCGACATGGGACTCGATCCCAGGTCCCCAGGATCAGGCCCTGGGCTGACAGCGGCGCCAAACCGCTGCCCAAAAGAATGCTTTTCTTCCCCTCAAGAAAAGTGACTGGGGATCCCTGGGTGGCGCAGCGGTTTAGCGCCTGCCTTTGGCCCAGGGCGCGATCCTGGAGACCCGGGATCAAATCCCACGTCGGGCTCCCGGTGCATGGAGCCTGCTTCTCCCTCTCCTTCTGCCTGTGTCTCTGCCTCTCTCTCTCTCTCTTTCTCTGTGTGACTATCATAAATAAATAAAAATTAAAAAAAAAGAAAAGAAAAGTGACTGGATTTCAGAGCTAAGCTTTGGTACAGTAGTACAGTAGTCAAGAGCACAGTCTTTGGAATCTGCAAAGCCTGAGCTTGATTTGCAGTTCCACTAGTTACTTACTGTGACAGCTTGACAATTTAATCGCTTTGAATTTTAGTCCTATTGTCTCACAATGGAGACAAAAAAAATACCTACCTCTTAGATTATTGCTACGTATAAATGAGATAATCCATATTACACAGCAAACCTGTCCCATGGTAGACACTATAATAATGGGAGATATCATTATCACCTTTGAAGAGGGTCTCACAACATGCAATAACCATCAGTCCTTCCTCTACAGGATCTCCTGCTAATGGTAATTTCCTAGCCAGTGACACTGGAGTTCCTTGATGGTAGGAGACTTGTAGCAATATCCTCCACAGGACTCAGCACAGTAACAATAATAAGAGTAATAATAACAACAATAACAACTCCTAACAAAAGTTTATCCTTGTCTGTGGGGTTCTTACCTCAGCGGGGAGCCCTTCAAATCGGGGATGCTTGCAATGGGAATCATGATCATCCCACTGCTTGAAAGATTCTGCACACCTGTGAGGGTGACTCTCATTCAGGCTCTCTTCGGTCTGACCCCGGACAATTCCACTGAAACAAACAAAGAAGGACAGTTTGGACAAAGAATTATGCAAGGTCAGGGGCTGCAGCATGAGAATGAGTGTTTGAGGACCTTACCCAATGCCGTGAATCCCTAAGCCAATGAAGTAGATGATAAAAATATGGTGTGTATACCAGAAGACCTCAAAATAACTCCTCCGGATAAACTCCATAGCTGAAGTCACCATGAGAACCAAAGCTATCGTGATGATCACTCCAGTGAGACCAGCGATGCTGGTAAATGTCACATACTCCACTGTCTATGAAATGAGAAATTTCAGCCTGACACAATGTGTGCCAATCATATCATGCCCTTCCTACTCATGGCCAGATCCCAGATGCTTCGCCATTGAGTCAACTCACCATGTTTGGGGACTGCATAGGATTTAGCCAAGAATCTTCCTCTTTCCCTTGATGAGACAGGGTGGAGAGAATGGAAGCAAGGGATCCATCTGTGGCCTGTCGGCTTCTGCTGTACCGTTCAAAGTTAAACAGGTGTGCAATGATGTGAATAGCTAAATGGAAAGATGAAGAGGATTGAAAGGTGTCTCAGAAGCATCATTGCAGCTTGCCCCCAGTAGCAAAGGAGAATTCTACGTATAATGCCTAGCAGAATTCTGAGTCCACCGAAGGTGACCAATAAATCGTGATTACAGTGAGAACCAAGATCTTTCCTATTCTCATTCTGTTCCCCCAAATAATCAAATGTAAGTTCTACGAAAATAGGCCTACAATAGTGCCTGACAAATAGTGCCAGGTGTTCAATACATACTGTTTGAATGTCTAAATGCAGAGATGAATGAAACTACACTCTGAATGCCCACAAGCTTGCAGTTTTGTGGTTTGCCTCAGTCACCTGTGTGTAGGCAGATCATATATGCTACCAGTTTGTGGAAGGTGAGGTTGTGATCCAGTTGCTTTCTCAGGGTGCGCCTGCAAAACTACAGATGGAAAGTGATCAAGGTCAGGTGTCTCTGGGCAGATTATAAAATTCAGTAACATGTCTTAAACAAAGCATACCAATACCCACCCACGCTTGCCTACCCCCTTGGCTACCAAAGGAGACCCCTGAATTCCATTCCTAAGGGTTTGAAAGTATCGGGTTGTCCTACTGTGGAGGAGTTCAGGGTCTCTTGTCTTTAATGTGGAAGTTGACCTAGGAGTAGTTGGGACTCACAGAGCAGGTACCCCTCAGGAAGGACAGTAGATTTCGACACACAGGAAGCAGTATCAGCATGCTGTTAAAATTCAGGCAGCGAGCAGAGGCTCGGGCCCAGGCCAACGTGGACTAGAAGAGATGAGAGAAGAGACTATCAGGCTGCTTCATCTCATCATCTAGTAGGTGAGCACAGCCCAGTCCACTTGTCTGAGACCTGGAGATGGGCAGGGCGGCATCTTCCTCACCCTTTTTTCAGTAGCCAGCACACTTGGTCCATGCTCTCTGCTTTGCAAAATGACAAAAGATTTGCTGAACTTAATAGCAAATTGAGAAATTCTCATGACAAGTGGCTTGGAAATATTTGACTATACATCTAACAATATGAAAAAGAACAGGATTTAATAATTTCACGTTAACAAATACATCCCATCGATGGATACTTTGCAACAAGTATCTTTGCTTAATACACTCAATTGTTGGGGCGCCTGAATGGCTCAGTTGGTTAAGCATCTGCCTTCGGCTCAGGTCATGATCCCAGGATCTTGGGATCAAGCCCCGAGTCGGGCTCCCTGCTCATTGAGGAGTCAATTTCTCCCTCTCCTTCTGCCCCTCCCCCCGCTCATGTTCTCTCTCTTGCTGTGTCCCTCTCAAATAAATAAAATCTTTAAAAAATACACCCACTTATTATTTTATTGTTTGTCATTTGTAAAACAACCTTGAAGATTGTATATGTTCTTATTTGCATTTTAAATAAAGCTTAGATATTTAGAGGTATAATTACAGATGGTGACTATTCCCTCTTCTATATTTTCTAATGTTGCAATTATAGGCATGTCATAATCATCCAAATGAACAATAAAAAATTTAACCATTTATATTTGAGATGTCTTTAATAGGGACACCTGGGTGGCTCAGTGGTTGAGCATCTGTCTTTGGCTCAGGGCATGATCCTAGGATACTGGGATCGAGTCCAGCATCAGGCTCCCCACAGGGGCTCTGCTTCTCTGTCTGCCTATGTCTCTGCCTGTCTCTCCATGTCTCTCGTGAATAAACAAATAAATAAAATATTTTTAAAATTTCTTTAATAAATGAATACAGCTTAGGCAAGACTAATGAACCCCTCAGAGCAAACATTTTAAACTTAGGTAAAGATCTGAGAAAGGAGAACTTCTGAGAACAGAATTTCAAACTGATTTCCTTAGGTGGCCAGACAGCATACATCAAGATCAATCTGATCCAGCAGTAGAAGCTGCCAGAAAAGGACACAAGGAATGAATGCTTCAAAGAAGTATCTAGTGCCAAAACAGGCTTGATTAGGTATAGGCTGGACAGAACAATGCTCAATCCCATGGTAGTCAAATCCAGCTTCTCTACTTGACTGTGCAACTGGTCTCTGAGTCAGCTCCATGTACTTGGGACTGCAAGTTACAGAGGGCAACAATCTCACATCAGCAGCAGAAGTGGTGGCAGCAGCCAGACAATTTGTGTCTCACTTTAGCTGATTGGCCAGACTTACCTGTGTGCCAATCAGCAACTCGAAGAAAGGAAGAACATGGGTTAGAGTTCACAATCCCCCCCCCCCCAACTCTCCTTTTCTTCTTCTTTTCCTCCCTGTTTCTAAAAATCTCTCCAGCACGAAAATTATTTTTCCATATGACACCTAAACCCAGGGCAATGTGACATCAAGCCAAGTCGAGATCTGCCTAACATCCCTAATGGCTCACAGTGTTAAGCAGTGCAGCGAACAGAAGCTGCCCTACTGTTTTCCATTTCTGGCTCTTCCATATGACCTGTATTTTCTCCCTCTGCTGAGTCACACTCCAACTGTTTTTGAAAGAGACATTCTGTTCCATTTCTGAGTAAATTTTCTCTGCTCATCTCAAAAATCCTGCATTTCCACACTGGTGTGCACAGCTTGCTGACTTGAGACACAGAGGTTTCTTAAAGCTAAAATCGGCAAGTGAATGGAAGAGATAGGACTACAATTTCACAGTTCCATATTCTGTAGGGGCTATCTCTATGGGGATAAATTCTTTTTAGAGGACATCTTTTTTCCCCATTGCAGCACATTGGAATATCCCAATTTATGTGCACTTTTCAATATCAACCCTACCTGATGTTCAAATTCAACTGCTGCTGTCATTAATGTCTCGCTATGAATTTAAATTGCTTCTTCTATTATTTATTTGCTCTGCTTCATGGTGAATCAAATAACTCTCTGTATTTTCCTAGAGGAAGCACAAATTTAAGAAATAACTACAGAATGATTAAACAAATTATGGCCCATCAATGCCATGGACTGTTAGGTGCTTAAAAGGATGAAAGCTATATATGCAGTGGAGTAGGAGTGGTAAATGTTTAACATCCAGCTTTCAGGGAAGAGGGGAAGTCTTGATTTCCAGCATTTGTCAATTTACATGATGTAAATACTCCCACCGTGGCAGATTTCAAGATACCAATTGGATGTCATTGAACACCATTAAATATAGGGGTGGGAAGAGATGCACATAATTGGCTATTGCAAGCTGGCATGAGCTAGTTCCAGCATATCACTAGTTACATACTCACATGGAAAGATATCTGAAATATAATAAGAAGCAACTTCCAGCCAATATCTATGATGTGATCCCTTTTTCAATTAAAACAAAAAACTCTTTGCTACTGTATGTGTCTATCCAAACTCATAGAATGATACACCAAAAAAAAGCAAATTTTACTGTATACAGGAAATATAAAAGTGAATAAAAATAGTACCTACCTCAAAACAAAACCTGTATGTCTGATACATTTGTGAGCTTATGCCAGAGCATCTATTTTTTTTTTTAAATTTTTTATTTATTTATGATAGTCACAGAGAGAGAGAGAGAGAGAGAGAGAGAGAGAGAGAGAGAGGCGGAGACATAGGCAGAGGGAGAAGCAGGCTCCATGCACTGGGAGCCCGATGTGGGATTCGATCCTGGGTCTCCAGGATCGCGCCCTGGGCCAAAGGCAGGCGCCAAACCGCTGCGCCACCCAGGGATCCCATGCCAGAGCATCTAAAGAGACACACACCCCAGAATTATTTTTTAAAGATTTATTTATTTATTTATTTATTTATTTATTTATTTATTTATTCATGAGAGACACACAGAGAGAGGCAGAGACATAGGCAGAGGGACAAGCAGGCTCCCTGTGGGGATCCTGATGTGGGACTCAATCCCAGGACCCTGGGATCACAATCTGAGCCAAAGGCAGATGCTCAACCACTGAGCCACCCAGGTGCCCCCCTGCCAAAATTATTAACAGTGGTTATCTTTGGGGAATGGGATGGGAGGGCAATTTTCACATTTTAGTTATACACTTCTGTATCATTTGATGTCACTGAAAGCATTATTTATAATTAATTTTTTTAATAGAGAGGATTTTTTTTAAAAAAATGAAATGAACAAGATGTCCACAGGATATCAGCATGATTCATTTTTCTGCTGCTGACTTTTTTTGGTCATAAATAAATTAAGCTCTTAATAACTAGTCACATTTATTGCATCATTCTTTTATTAAAAAGCTTTTTAAAAATAAATTAACACTTCCTTTGGAGTTATAGTTTCCAAAGAGGGCTCAAGGACCAACATTTAAAATGGAAAACAGCAGGGTGAAATAAGCCATGAACAGAACATTCAAATTAGTTGTGATCTCAACATGGATCTTTTGATTTTAGAGAGAAAAGGATTTTTTTAAAAGGACAAGCTGTCTTTAACCATGTACACTGGATGGGTCTTTGTGGAAATCCAATGATCTAGTCAAGGTGAAAGTGATTTAACCAAATCCCTTACCCGTTACTGAAAAACTCACTAGAGTTAGCAGTCAGTTTTGCTTTTCTAGTTGGATAGTGTCCAGATTGATGAGCCTGTGAGATGATCATTTTCACCTCCATGCTTCTTCCTGGTCATCACCAATGTCCCCTATCCACCTCCCCCCACCCTCCCTCTTCTGTTCTTCATCTATCTCTTCCACAGCCTTTTCCATCCTGTTATCTTCACCTGACCCCTGCTTTTCTTCAGCCCTTGAGTTCTGCAGTGCCACTCACCCCACAGACCCCCTAAATCTCCCTCTTGTTTGATAGAGAGGTATTATTCTGTGAGAGCAGTCTACAGCAGTGGTTTTCAAGTTGTTTGTTTACTTGTTTTAAACCAAACTCTTTCCGGAAATCATAAGCAAGAGTCCATAAGACAGGTAAAGGCTGCTTTGGTTAAAGTAGGGGCAGGGGCACTGTTAGCTTAACTGCAAAGTTAACTGCAAAGTTAGCTTTCCCCTCACACTCTATAGGAGTACTTGGGTCATTTGAAAAATGACTGCTTAGGGGTGCCTGGATGGCTCAGTCAGTTGGGTGTCTGCCTTCAGCTCAGAACATGGACCCATGGTCCTGGGATCAAGCTCCACATAGGGCTCCCTGCTCAGCATGGGGAGCCTGCTTCTCCCTCTCCCACTCCCCCTGCTCATTCTCTCTCTGGCAAATAAAATCTTTTTTAAAAAAAAAGAAAAGAAAAGAAAATGACTGCTAAATAATTTTCTTTATTGTGTGTTTTTATTATTGGGTCTGGGGAGTACACCCTAGATAGGGCTGTCAGATTCAGTGAACAAAAATACTGGATGTCCAGATAAATTTGAACTTCAGATTTTAAAAATCAAATAATTTTTTAGCATATCTATGTCCCATGCAATATTGAAAATATACCAAAAATGATTTATTTTTCTGGAAATAAAATTTAACTGGGGCGGGGAACGGGTGCCTGGGTGGCTCAGTCTGCCTTCAGCTCAGGTCATGATCCTGGAGTCCCGGGATTGAGCCCCACGTCAGGCTCCCTACTCTGTGGGGAGTCTACTTCTCTCTCTCCCTCTGTTCCTCTCTGCACCCCCCTCCCCACTCATGCTCTCTCTCTTTCACTCACTCACTCACTCTCTCAAATAAAGTCTTTAAAAAAATTTAACTGGGCATCCTGTATTTTCTTTTTCTGGGAACCCCAGCCCTAGAGGAAATCAGGGCATTGGGTCTCAAAGGAGCCCAGGTCGCAAATAACAAACAAAAACAAAAACAACAGAGGTTCTCCATATCACCACAACTGTGATACTCACCCCCAGGATTTCTCTGGTATAGTAGTACTTATCAGCTTTCTCATATGACAGGAAGGCATGTACAAACAGGAAAACATTCAGCCCCAACCAAGTAGCCTAGAGGAAAAAAAAAACAAGCAAAGAATCAAGAAGAATTTGGGTATGGAAATGAATAGGTAAGGGATAGGAAATAATGTCACCATTTTGGCTATTTTGTTTCTATCTGTTTTCATTTTAAATGAATACAATCCATCTAGCATCTAACTTATTTTCAGAAAGAGTTAACACTTAAGAAATGCATTAGACCCTAGCAATCAGGGTCAGCAAATCAAGGCCTGTGGGCCAAATCCAGCTCACCACTTGCTTTATACAGCCTACAAATTAGGAATGGTTTTCATTTTTTTTGTTTTCACATGTTTAAATGGTTGGAAAAATCAAAAGAAGAATAATATTTCATGATATGAAAATTACATAAAATCCTAATTTCAGCATCCATAAATACAGTGGTATTGGAACTTAACCATACCTTCTTATTTTTATATTGTTTATGGATGTCTTCATAATTCAATGGAAGCATTGAGTAGCTGTGACAGAAACTATATGGCCTCCAAAGCCTAAAATATGTACTACCTAGCCCTTTACAGAAAAGATTTGCCAACTCTGGTCTGGGAGCATTTGAACTATTGTGGCTAAAAGATAGCAATAAGTGAATAAATGGATTTCTAAAGAAACAAGGAATAAATTTAACATCTGTAACAATACCCATCTGAAAAGGACTAAACCGTTCCAGATGGGCCTGCCTCTTTAATTACGCCCTGACACACATTTTCTTGTTTTTAGATTGTGAGTCTCCTTTCAAATTAACCTATCATTGCTCTGGACTCAGTTGAGCTCTTAAGTCTGCTTTTGTCTATCCCAAGCTCTGTCTCTGCATTGGCAAAGGGGGAATTTGGAACCTACTGCCCCATTGCCTTGGAGACCAACTAATGTGGCTCTAGCTCAAGCTTTGAGGCTCCAGTTTGTTGTTGTTTTAAGAGTCTATTTGTTTATTAGAGAGAGAGTGTCTGTGAGCACAAGCAGGGGGAGCAGCAGGCAGAGGGAGAGGGAGAAGCAGACTCCTTGAAGAGCAGGGAGCCCCAACTCGGGCTGGATCCCAGAACCCTGAGATCATGACCTGAGCCAATGGCAGACTGAACCACCCAGGTGCCACGAGGTGCTAGTGTGTAACTGAGCAGGACTGTAGGTCACTAGGATGCCCCTAATATATATTGTTGGCCCCAGGGTGGATCAGAACCATCTTAACCCCACAAGTAGAGGGTCCTTTAGCCTAGGACAGGGCCCATTCAGATTCCCTAGATCTGGACCACTCACACACCTCCAGTAGCATAGCATAATGATTTAAAGTGATACTGGAGTCAAACTCCTTGGGCTCAAATTCTAGCTTCACTGCTTTCTAGTTCTGTAATCTCAGACAGACATGTGATTTAATTTCTCTGAGCCTTAGTTTCTTCTATACAGTGAGGTTAATAACGATATCTAACTCATAGCAATGCTGTGGGCTTATGTGAAATGATGCATGTGGAGTGATTAACCATGGTCGGTGCATACTGGGAGCTCAATAAATTCTAATTATAGACTTGTGTCATTACCAGGCTGGCTTTACTAACCAATTTCTTCCTGCATTCTTTGCTCAGACACTATTTCCAGAGTTGAGTGTCTTTCAGAGATCCTTTGATCCTAATAGAAGAGGAGAGGTGAAAGCCACAGACACCTCAAGAGTTCAGAAGACTGAGTTTTTTTTTAGAGAAAGCAGAAATAGTTCAGGCTCCGAGAGTTCTTTGCCCCCATGGCAGACCATCCCCAACTGTAGGCAAGGTGAATACAGTGACATCTGGGAGTAAGGAATTGCATTTCCCACCCTCACTCTCATTTCCTTCCATCACGGGTGGAAAGTGAAGTGGAAGCCCGGGCAAAAGGAGGAGTCGGAATGTTTTTTGGAATAATCTCTCTTTGCTTTTAAAAAATAGCGCATAGGGGGAGCCCGGGTGGCGGTTAAGTGCCCAACTTTTGGTTTTGGCTCAGGTCATGGTAAGTGGTAAGTGGTAAGATCTGGTAAGATCAAGCCCCGAGAGGGCTTCCCGCTCAGCGGGGAGTCTGCTAGAGTTTCTCTCTCCCTCTCCCTCTGCCCTGACCCCCTGCGCACTCTCCAGCACACATGCTTTCTCTCTCAAATAAATAAATAAATACATCCTTTAAAAAAATAGTGTGGGGCGCCTACGTGGCTCAATCAGTTAAGCATTTGCCTTTGGCTCGTGTCGTGATCCCGGGATGCTGGGATGGAGCCCCGCATCAGGAGTGTGCGCCTCCTTCTTCCTTTGTCCCTCCCCCTGCTCATGCTCTCTCTCACTCACCCTCTCTCAAATAAATAAATAAAATCTTTTTAAAAGAGTGCATAGGGGGCAGCCTGGGTGGCTCAGCAGTTTAGCGCCGCCTTCAGCCCAGGGCGTGATCCTGGAGACCCGGGATCGAGTCCCACGTCGGGCTCCCTGCGTGGAGCCTGCTTCTCCCTCTGCCTGTGTCTCTGCCTCTCTGTCTCTCTGTCTCTGTCTCTGTCTCTCTCTCTCTCTCTGTTTCTCATGAATAAATAAAATATTTTAAAAAATAAAGCGTGCATAGGAGTATATGTCAGAGATAGTAAGAAGTCTGAGCCTGCCAGCAAGATTGGTAGGGGGTGGAAATTCAAAGCTACAGAGTTAAATGTGAGTCGCCATATTGGGTGATGAGCTCTATGAGAAAAACCAAGAGAAGGGTACAAAATGCAGAGGATTTTATAACTAGACACAGGCTTATACTTGTATCTAGTCTAGTTATTTAATTTACCTCCTCCCCCCAACACACATATGCATAGGTGATGTGAAGTGTAGAGAACATAAATAATTTGATCAAGATCACTCAACAGGCGAAGTGAAACTAATCCTCAGGTTCCCTGTCTCCTAAACTAGTGCAAAAGGAATTAAATACACAACATTGAGCATTGAAAATATAAAGCATAGGGTAACATACCAAAATAAGTACTTGGCCTTTTGTTAAATGCAAAACAAACAACCCTCCAGGGGAATATGATTGCCCTTTACACTTTTCTCCCTTGAATACCTGGGCAGTCCTTGGGGACCCAAAGGAAACAATTGAAGAAAAGAGATAACCCCAGAAGGTGTGATGACATGAAGATCTAGGAAAGTGAGAAAGAACACAGGGTGTTCCAAGTTCAGGGATGGCTCAGAAACGGATGAACGAGAGTGGGGATAGGTGTGTGTGTGTGTGTGTGTGTGTGTGTGTGTAGAAGGGGATTGTGCATATATGGTATGGTAAAGAACACTGGGAAGCTGGATTTGAGTGATGGCTCTGCAATCAATTCACTGTGTAACATATGGGTCTTATTTTCCCTTGTAAAAAATAAAGGAACTGGTTTGTATCTGCACTATGCAATGCCATAGCCACTACCCACATGTGATCACTTGAAATGTGGCTAGTCCTAATTTAGATATGCTGTAAGCATAAAATACATAGAGGGTTTCAAAAACTTAGTAAAAAAATACATTAAACGATCTCATTATTATTTCCTTTTTTAAAAATATTTTTTGACTGTAAAGTTTATTGGAAAATCTATGTGAAGCATAATTTAAAATCATTTAAAACAAATTAAAAACCTCTATAAAGGAATGCCTGGGTGGCTCAGCGGTTAAGCATCTGCCTTCGCTCAGCACATGATCCTGGAGTCCCCGGGGTGGAGTCCCACATAGGGCTCCCTGCATGGAGCCTGCTTCTCCCTCTGCCTGTGTCTCTGCCTCTGTGTGTGTGTGTGTCTCTCATTAATAAGTGAATAAAATCTTTTAAAAATAAATAAATAAATACCTTTATAAAAGGTCAGGACATTCAGTATTTTAAGATAAAACTTATTAGGAAAATTGTAGTATCATGGTTAAGAAAATAATAATTATGGGAAGCTATATGTTTGTAAATTATAGAAAACATTAAAAATTAAATATCTAACAAAATATGTTTTGCTATTGCTTTGGGAGAGAATATGGGGACACATTTTTTATTTTATTTACATATACTTATTAAAAGATTTCCCATATGACACTGCAAATAGTCCCATTTCCCTTGTATTTTGCTATAATACATGAATTCCCACAAAGGGTATGGAATACATAAAATTACAAATATGGTAGAAAAGTAAACCATATCACACCCAAATACACAGTGAATTACTGCAAAGTGCATACCTGAACATATAAGGCACATTAGTTTTAGAAAAAGAGCACTGCCCATCCCCAACATGTTAATATTTCTTAGATGTATTTATTTATTTATTTGACAGAGAGAGAGAGAGGGAGAGAGAGAGCACAAGTAGGTGAAGTGGCGGGCAGAGGGAGAGGGAGAAGCAGACTCCCCGCTGAGGAGAAAGCCCAATGCAGGGCTTGATCCTAGCACCCTGGGATCAGGACCTGAGCCAAAGGCAGACGCTTAACTGATTGAGCCACCCCGGCGCCCTCATTAATATGTTTGATATTGATTATCTGTTAAAAGGATAACATTGTTCATATATTGGGTTAAACCAAATATATTACTAGACATTAATATAATCTAATGTAGGTACTAGAAAAATTTATATTTACATATGTAGCTCACATCACATTTCTATAATGGACAGCACTGGGCCATGATCTCCAAGTTTAGTTCTATCTCAAACATTCAATGACTTTATGAAATCTCAATGAAGATGAGAGAAGTACAGTGGTAGTACAGAAAGGATGAAGAGAAATGAATGTGCATGGCAGTGGTTAGAAGTGAGATGGAAGAGAAAAAAGACAGAAAATGAAAACATTGAAATTCCAAATACTTGTGGTTTATATCATTTGTCTCTTTACCAACCAATTTCTCGAGTTGGAGTTTTTCCCTTTTCTAAAATGGTGACATATATCATACACAGATTTTAGAAAACATACATGTGTAATCTTAGAGCTGGGCTTTTTAACTGATAAAACTGGCCTTAATGGGCCCAATACTGGCATAGAATATTTCCTTTTCGAATAACTTTAGAAATATTAACAAAAATAATCTCTCCTTACTCTATTAAGAGTGATTAATAGATAGTGAAACATGGGCATGTAGGTGGCTCAGTGGGTGAGCATCTGCCTTCCGCTCGTGTTGTGATCCCAGGGTCCTGGGATCGAGTCCCGCATCGGACTCCCTGCATGGAGCCTGCTTCTCCTTCTGCCTTTGTCTCTGCCTCTCTCTGTGTGTCTTTCATGAATAAATAAATAAAATTTTAGAAAAGATAGATAATGAAACAAAAAAAAAAATAGTGAAACATTACTTACCAGAAACAAAACTGAGAACCAGTGGTTAACTACCCAGTTGCCCATGGTCTGGAGGTGGTTTAGAGTCTCTCTAGGCAGCAGGAAGATTCAGCAACCTGGATTCTAGAGAGGTTCTTCAAGGTTAGCACCTCTGTCTAGCTCAGAGTATGTGAGTCTTTAAGATAGGAAAGATGCACAATTACCCAGAAAGCTTCAAGGAATGAAATAAGTGCATTCTGCCTTCCTCCTCTGGACGGAACTATGTTATCGGCTTCAGTAGACCAGCCCTACTTATGAGAACCACAGGGGTTTTCCCTAGTGGGGATTTATCCCTTCAGGAAATAGCAATCTTCTTGAGTGAGAATATTCTCTCTCATCATCTTATCAACATGACCTAGTATGAGGCATTTCTTTCCTGATAAGACAATTGCTAAAGCTTGTCACTAAAGGCTGGGGCTACAAACAGATGACCTCAGGAGAAGCAGAGCAGGAAGCAAGCCTGTTAAGCTTTAAGAAAAGCTGCCACATCTGCACACTGGATTTGGACCTCAGACCAGCTAGCTCAGAAACGTCACCATATGTGTTCCCCTGGAGGATGATCTGGCTCTCCAGAGAGCTAGACTGGCTGGCAGGACAAGTGAAAAAAATGGCTAAATAAATAAGAGAAAATTTAGGAGCTAAATTTGGTTCAAAACAACAAAGACAGAGGGACGCCTGGGTGGCTCAGTCGCTTAAGCATCCGACTCGATTTCGGCTCAGGTCGCGATCTCAGGGTCCTGGGATTGAGCCCACGCCAGGCTCTGAGCTCATCGGGGAGTCTGCTGGAGGATTCTCTCTCCCTCTCCCTCTCCCTCTGCCCCTACCCCACAAAAAAATAAATAAATCTTAAAAAAAAAAAAAACCCAGAGGCAGAATACTCTGACAGGTGATAGTTTTCTAATATGGATTAACTAGAGTTGCGTGTTCAGTTCTGGGCACTGATCTTTTTTTCCTTTTCTAAAATGGTGAAATATGTCACACACAAAAGCATGCATAAAACATATATATGTACTTTAAAGAATAATTTTAAGGAATGAATATTTATGTACACACTACCCAGGTTTAAAAAATAGAATATTTATTTCCAGCATCTTAAAACCCTCTGTGTGTCCCTCTTTTATTACAATTCCCATATTCCTCTCTCCCTCCACCATCAGATGTGACTACTATCTTGAAATTTGAGGTAATTATTGCCTTGTTTTTCTTCATAGGTTTACTAACTGAGTGCGTCCCTAAACAACATACCATATTGTTTGATTTTTCCTGTTTTTGAGCTTTTTAAGAAATGAGACCTAGTTGGTTGTATGTATATAGGTCCTTGTGATTTGCTTCTTTCACTCAATATTGTGTTGGATGATGATAGAACAATGTTGATAAAATAATGTATATATGCTACAGTTACTCTAGAGTATATATATCCTGGAGTGAAATTCCTGGGTCCTGGGATTTGCACACATTCAACTTTACTGCGTAATGTCAACTTTCTCTAGATGCTTACCAACACTTGATATTTTTTATTAGACTTTTTTATTTTTATGATTCCAGTGATAATAAAATATTACTTTGTTGTGACTTTAATTTTCATTCCCTGATTACTAATGAGGTTGAACATCTTTTTTTAAAGATTTTATTCATTTATTTGATAGTGAGAGAGAGCGCAAGCACGCAAGTAGGGGGAGGGGTAGGCAAAAAGAGAAGCAGGCTCCTGGCTGAGCAGGGAGCCCCATGCAAGACTTGATCTCAGGACCCTGGGATCATGACCTGAGCTGAAGGCAGATACAACTCACTGAGCCACCCAGGCACCCCAGGTTGGGCATCTTTTAACTCAACTATTGACCCTTTGAATTTTGTCTTTTGAGAAGTGACCATTTTAGTTTTTGGCCTATATTTATATTGTTTCATTTTTCTATGTTTATAGATTTGAGTTCCCTTTATAATCTGATATTAATCCTTGATCGGTTACATTTATGGCTTGTCTTATCATCTTCTCAATAGTGTTTCTTGATAAATAGAAGTTCCTAATTTTAATGTACTCTGATTTATCAGTTTCTTTTGTAATTTATACATTTTGTGTCTACTTTTAGAAATCCTTTAATACCCAGAAATCATTAAGATGAGAGACTCCTAACTCTGGTAAATGAACAAGGGGTACTGGAAGGGGAGGTGGGCAGGGGAATGGGGTGACTGGGTGACGGGCACTGAGAGGGGCACTTGATGGGATGAGCACTGGGTGTTATACTATATGTTGGCAAATCGAACTCCAATAAAAATATGCATATTAAAAAAAAGACATTTTTTTACAGGGACACCTGGGTGGCTCAGCGGTTGAGCATCTGACTTTGGCTCATCCCAAATTGAGTCCCAAATGGGGCTCCCTGCATGGAGCCTGCTTCTCCCTCTGCTTATGTCTCTGCCTCTCTCTCTCTCTGTGTGTCTCTCATGAATAAATAAAATCTTTTTAAAAAATTATTTTGCATTTTCTTCTAAAAGTTTTATATTTTTGCCTCTCATATTTGTTTTGACTCCATCTGGAGTTGATGTTTTTATGTATGGTATGAGGTAGGGGCCCAATTTACTATTTTTCCATATGGAAAACAAATTGTGCCAGCACTATTTTTGAAAAGTACACTTTCTTCACTGATCTAAATGTCAGTTCTATATACAGGTGGGTTTATTCTTGAATTCTATTCAGTTTACCCCATGCCATGGCCTTAATTCCTATGGTTTTATAATAAATCTTGACATTTAATAGGACAGGTCTCCCCACCTTGTTCTTTAAGAATGTTTTGGCTATTCTTGACCTTTTGCACTTTTATGTAAATTTTGGATTCAACTTCCCCTTGCACCTCCTTTGTTACATTTGTTGCTCAGTACTTTATATTTTTATAGGATTATAAATCATACCTTTTTAACTTTTAATTATAGCTATTACTTAAAAGGGCAACTTATTTTTACATATTGATTCTTATATCTAGCAATGTCGCTGAACTTATTAATTCTAATATCTTTGTATTTGATGTTTTGGATTTTTATAAACTAAGTCTTATTTTTGGTATAATGACAATTTCATTTCTACCTTCTTTTATCTTTTATCTTTTATTTCTTCTTCTTCTTCTCCTTCTTCTTCCTTTTTGGCTTGCTGCACTCACTAGAACTTCCAATACAATGTTGAGCAAAGATAGTAACAGTGATCTTGTCCAATTCCCAGTCTCAAAGGGGATTCTTTCCACATTTCACCCTTAAGTATGATGTTTGGCATAACTTTTTGTCAATACCTGGCTGTATGTTCCTATTTTACTTTAGGCACAAAAGTGAATATTTAAAATAAGAAATCACAGCACATTTTTGACAGCTTTATTGATGTATAATTTATATACCATAAAATTTCCTCATTGTAAATATACAGTTCAATGAATAGCACATTTCATATTTTACAAAGCTAAAAAATCTCTTCAATAGCACAAAACTCACAAAAAACACTTTTAGGGACGCCTGGGTGGCTCAGCAGTTAAGCATCTGCCTTCAGCCCAGGGCGTGATCCTGGAGCCCTGGGATCGAGTCCCACCCACATCAGGCTTTCCGCATGGAGCCTGCTTCCCCCTCTGCCTGTGTCTCTGCCTCTCTCTCTGTGTGTCTCTCATGAATAAATAAATAAAATCTTAAAACAAACAAACAAAAAACACTTTTATTAGCTTTCTAACACACATGCAACTTAGTGTCACAGTGCTATGTGAAATCAGCACAGTAGGTGGTGAAGTCATTCCTGTATTAAGACAGCTAGCAATCAGTTAACTATGAAAGTATCAGTGCACCACATAATATATATTCTTCAAAATCCAAACTAAATATACCACCAACACAACTTCCCTTTAGTTCTATCCAGAAATGCGTATGGCCACTCCAGTGTGGCTTGACATGAGGGGAAGTATGACAGAGGGGAAGGAGGAGCAGAAAGAGACCATCATCTTAACCAGGTGTGATAAAAGTATCTTACTTCTGCAAATTTTACAGAAGCACTTGAACACGCTCAAGACCACACCTTAAAAGAGAAACTAAAGCTTGTCCTTGGGAGGGTAACCAGAATGATGTAATGATTTGAAACCATTTTATATTAGGAAGTGTTAAAAGATTTAGGGAATTTGGCCTGGAAAAGAGGTTTGTGGAGAAAATGAACTTATCTACATTTGGGTTTTGTTGTTGTTGTTGTTGTTGTTTAAGGTTTAGTTTGTTTTGTATGTGGTTCCAAGAGGTCAACCCAAGATTGAAGACTCTAAAGCAGCAACACATTTTTTTTAAAGATTTTATTTATTTATTCAAGAGAGACACACACACAGAGAGAGGCAGAGACAGGCAGAGGGAGAAGCAGGTTCCATGCAGGGAGTCCTACGCGGGACTCGATCCCGGGTCTCCAGGATCACGCCCTGGGCTGAAGGCGGCGCTAAACCACTGAGCCATCCGGGCTGCCCCAGAAACATATTTTTGTTCAATAAAAGCAAAATTTTCTCACACAGGTGTTTAGAAAAGTGAAGAGGTAATGAGTTTTCTGTTAATTTGAGATGCTGAAGGAAAAATGAATGCCTTCTCCCCAGCTATTTTATAGGGGGAATTTCAGCACCAGATGGATGGTTAATTAAATGTCTTTGAAGTATCTTCCAATGTTGAGATCCTGTGATTCATGAGAGAATGATTTATAATCTAGATGACAATTTATGTATTATCTGAACAATTAGACATGCCACACTGAATGAAGCCTTGTGTCTGGAGGGAGGGGCCCCTATTCCTAATATTAGAGTATTAGAAAGTCAATTGATAAATTGATGAGTATAGAATCTGGCAAAGACTGTCTGATGATTGGGGCACCTGGGTGGCTCTGTGGCTGAGTGTTTGCCTTTGGCTCAGGTTGTGATCCTGGGGTCCTAAGATCGAATCCTGCATCAGGCTCCCTCCGAGGAGCCTGCTTCTTCCTCTGCCTATGTCTCTGCCTCTCTCTGTGTCTCTCATGAAGAAATGGAATATTATTAAATTGCAGCAGCAGGATCATTTGTGCCCTTTCAAAATAAAATTATATTAATCCAAATAAAATATTCATGCCCCAAATCTGAGGCTTCTTTTTCTTGGGCAATCGTGAATACACTAAAAATTTCTTACTGGTAACCTCCCTTTTTTGGTAAATTCTCCAAGAATTGTTTTCCTTCTTTTGGCTGTAGACTTTATAATACCGCCCTTCCCTTATGTTTTACCAGACTGTCTCAATGTTTGCATTTCCCAGGTTTGTAGATTGACAAGTTTGAGGTTGACCTCTAGGGAGTACTTAAATGTCATCAGTAACTTATCTACAGTTATACTATAGGCTGTAGTCTTTTGGAAAGATTTCCTGTAGACAGTTGATCCCACCCACCTCAGGTGGATATTTGCAAATTGCAAACATAGAGCCCCTCCCTCCCTGACTTGCCTGCCTGTCCTCTTCCTGATCACTTGCTTCTGTCACTGTCCCAAAATTACCTTTACTACTGTTACTTTATACATCTTTTCCAGGAATTAACATGTAACAGTAATAGTACTGAATTACTTAACAAACATGTGCTTAGGACACCCAGGAAAATGCTTTTAAGAATTCTTTTAAGACTGTGTTGGAAAGTACCTGGCTGGCTCAGTCAGTAGAGCATGTGACTCTTGATCTTGGGGCTGTGAGCTCAAGCCCCATGTTGGGTGTAGAGATGACTTAAAAAATAAAAATCTTTGGGGTACCTCAGTGGCTCAGTTGGTTAAGCATCTATCTGCCTTTGGCTCAGGTCATGGTCCTGGGGTCCTGGGACCTAACCCTGCATTGAACTTCCTGGTCTGTGAGGAGCCTGCTTCTCCCTCTCCCCTGCCCCTGCCCATGCTCTCTCTCATAAATAAAATCTTAAAAAATAAAAGTCTTTAAAAAGAAAAAAGATTAATTGTTGGTTTTCAAAAAGAAAAATTTAAGCAGCCATGATGAAAAAAATTGGCATTTGTGTTTATTTTTCCATTTCTAATTGTAATTATTATTGTTTTTAATTTGAATCTGTAGAGGATGGTGTGGGAAAGACAGCTTTCTCTTTTTTAGAACTTAGAGCTTCTAAAGGTATTAATCTGGCCTTGATCACAGTGTCTAAAAACAAAACATCCCATAATGATAATGTGATATTGTTTGAAACAGATTCTTTTATTATTTATTATTCTTTTAAATTCTTTTCACTATGTTGGATCAGAACCAGATCTCACAAAGTGGCCTTTATTAAAGACATGATGTGATGAAGCTAGATTTAAATCCCAGCTCCCACTCACTACCAATGTTGCCTTGGAAAAGTCTCACATATCGCAGCCTCAGTTTCTTCATATGTAACTTAATATGTTGGTTCCTCATGGTAAAAATGTCTAAGCAGTAGTCTACATTAATGGGCAGAAAGTGAACTGGTATTAGGGAAGAGGCAGTGATCCAGTGTGGTATAGAAACAGATTTCAAAAAAGAAAGAAAGAAAGAAAGAAAGAAAGAAAGAAAGAAAGAAAGAAAGAAAGAAAGAAAGAAAGAAAGAAACACAGATTTCAGAGCCAGTCTATGCAGGTTTGAAGTCTGCCTCATTTTACTCATCCATAAAATGGGCTGTTGTAAGAATTTAAATGAGTTAAAATATGTAAAGCAATTATAACAATGCACTCCATAGTTGCCTATTGCTATGATGATGATCCCTAAGAAACTGTAAGCAGAGGGCCTGAACCCAATGGTACTTTCTTTTACCTTTGAAAAAGAAAGCAGAAATTATTAATTAGAAGCCAACCTTGTATCAACTTTGTAAGATTATGGAACATTTGCCACTCCCTTATGTCTATTTGCTTTATCCCCTGTTTCTCCAGAGTAGTCAGCAGATAAACTTTAAAATTAAATGAGCCTGTATGCTTGGCTTCAATGGCAGCAAGTAAGTGGGGGAGGTAGAAAGACTGTCTTATTCTGCATTTAGGCTTAGAGAGACAGCTACCAAAAGGAGAGAAAACAGGGGTGTCCCTGTGGCTGCTAGGAAAAAGGAACATAGGGATCAGAACTGGACCTGGAAGGGGGCCTGGGGACTTAAAGATGGCAAGGTTCATGTGGTTCCCTGCCCTCCCTACATTCCATTATGGGGCTGTGGTGAGCACCAAAGAGCTTATGACAGTGCTTTTTTTTTTAATTTTTTTTTTAAATTTTTATTTATTTATGATAGTCACACAGAGAGAAAGAGAGAGAGGCAGAGACACAGGCAGAGGGAGAAGCAGGCTCCATGCACCGGGAGCCCGATATGGGATTCGATCCCGGGTCTCCAGGATCGCGCCCTGGGCAAAGGCAGGCGCCAAACCGCTGCGCCACCCAGGGATCCCGACAGTGCTTTTTAAGCTGATAAGTGTTATAGTGACATCACATTAAATAGCAGGGAGTACTTTCACTTTACAACTATTACTTTGGAAAGCTGCACTCGAAACTGTGTATTGCTAAGAGATAAACTGAGGCATATTAAAAATACTGACAGTTTATTTGAACAAAGATCAATTCTAACTGGGGCAACACCAAACCGGAAGTGGTTAGGAGCAATCCCCTGGCTGGAGCTAGGGGAAGAACTCTCCTAGAGAAGGTACAGAAGCAAAGAAAGGAAATTATTTGATTGACTATAGCTTAAAGCCAAGGAGGGCACTTGATGGGATGAGCAATGGGTGTTATACCATATGTTGGCAGATTGAATTTAAATAAATACATAAATACATAAATACATAAATACATAAATAAATAAATAAATAAATAAAGCAAGCCTAGTTGGCTGTTTTTGATTGGTTTTCCTTAGGTTTCTATTTCTTAACCTTGAAGCATTTACATGCAGAGGTTTTAGTTTGTTTACTTACATAGGCCACCAAAGCATGATAGCCACCTCAGTCTAATGGCTTCCTTGTTTAATTAAACAGTACGTAAAACTTGTTCAACACACTGAACTCAACATTTTGATATCATTGGAACAATATTCAAACTTTTTTTGAGACTGACTGAGCAAGTTCTGCCTCTTCCAGGAAGCCTTCTCTTAACTCATCAATCACACCACACCCTCTTCTAATTTTCATAGGAGTTCCTCTTTTCTTCTTACCGCTCCTGCAGCCTGTGAACCTTCTATGGTTATTTACCTTTCTCTGAATAAGTCCTATCTCATCCAGATGGCTCCCTAAGGGAGAGCAGAAAGCTCTCTATTCATATAGTAGGTATTCAAAAACTATTTGTCAAGTGATGGCATGGTAGGCAGTATAATGGGCCCCTCTCAAAGATGTCCACATCCTGATCCCTGGAACCTGTGAATATGTCACTTTATATAGTAAAGGGGAACTAAGGGTGCCAGTGGAATTAAGGGTGATAATCAGCTGACTTCAAAACAGGGATACTGGATTATGCAGATCAGCCTGATGTAATCACAAGGACCCTTAAAAATGGAAGGAGGCAGAAAGATAGGTCAGAGTGATATAATGTGAGAACATGATCCTCTTGCTGGCTTTGAAGATGGTGGAAAGAAGCCAAGAGCCAAGGAATATAGGCAGGCTCTAGAAACTGGAAAAGGCAAGGAAATGGGTTCTCCCCCAGAACCTACCAAAAGGAATGTAACCCTGGAAATACCTTGATTTTAGCATAGTGAGACCCACTGCAGATTTCTAACATCCACAAGGTTAAGCCACCAAGTTTGTAGTAATTTGTTACAGCAGTAGTAGGAAACTAATACAGATGGCAGGAAATGAGTTTTCTATGACTGTATTCACTGGCTCTGAACTTCCTACTCAGCCCAAGAAAGAAGATAAAGCCTCAAGTTTGTTTTTTTCTAAAGATTTTGTTTATTTATTCATGAGAGCCACAGAGAGAAAGACAGAGACATAAGCAGAGGGAGAGGCAGGCTCCCTGCAGGGAGCCTGATACGGACTTGATCCTAGGACCCTGTGATCACAACCAGAGCCAAAGGCAGACATTCAACCACTGAACCACCCAGGCTTCCCAAGCCTCAAGTTTTCAAAGCTAAAGGTCGAGAGTCTATAGTTCCTATTATTAACATAACATGTGCTATGGCAAAAATGAGTTACAACTATTTTGGTTGCAAGTAAAGCAGGATATAAATGATTGGTCATTTTAATAAGGAAAGGTAACTGTTTTAAAAAAAACATTTTCCTCTATTCTATTAGAAACATTTAGTTCATTCTAGGGGTAAGGGAATACTCCCAAAAAAGGATGCAAATATTTGCACTCCCTTCCAGAGAGCACGGGATGAGATTATCTAAATTTTGAAAACTGAGCTTTTCTTACTGTCAGGAAAAGGGTTTTTGATTGTTAAAAGTTAGGAGTCTGGTTTCAGGCTCTTCACCATGGGTTAACAAAGTCTCTTGGTGAAGAAAATAGAACTGGGTTTTGGATAGAGAGGAGGTATCTTGAAACCGAGGGTGGATTTGCAGCATGGGTTGGGGGGAGGGGTGGGATAAGTGGAGACAAGGAAGAGAATTGCTGGATATGTTAGGGCAAGTGGCCCAGGGGCTCTGGAGCTCAATCCTAGAAAGCCATCCTCACACCTATAGCTAATCAAGTGCACTAATAGAATAGCCACACCAAAAGGTAAAACCTGAACCCAAAACCTGTGCCCATTGGTCTTCCATGGTCTGCACATGAGCAGGAACATGATTCCATTCTGCCCAATGCTTTACCAGCCGACCATCCTGTGGGAGGGAGCCAATGCCTGGACCTCAGATTTTTTTTTAATTGCAGTAAAATACACATAACAAAAAATTCACCATTTAAAATGTACAATTTAGGGGCATTTAGTACATTCACAACATTGTACAACCATTACCAGCATCTACCATCATTTCACAATGTATACAAGTATCAAATCATTATGTGTATACCTGAAACTAATATGATATATGTCAATTATACCTCAATTTTAAAAAAATAAGATTTTTTTCCCTGTCACCAACCACCTGTTCCATGCAGATATCTCCCCACAGTACTCACAAACACCACTTGTTGGTGCTACTCTTCCAAGAATCTCTTCCACTCCTACAAATCTTGCTGGATATGCCAAAGATGGAAGGTTCCAACCTGCTCTTTCCACAAGGCATGTCTCAGAGTTACTTATATTTGCAGCCGTGAGAGAGGAGGTATTACTTACCCAGAGACAAAAAGTAGGCTTTCTTCTGCTTGCTATAAATCAGTGAATCCACCAAGCTGAGTGTTCCTTGGCCACAAAGCAAACCTATTCCATGCACAGCATCTGCCTGGCCCGACCCTAGCCTGTCTACACCTCCCTGTGGGACTTGAGAGGCATGGGGAACCCACACAAAACAACATGAAGCTCCTGCTACTTGCTGTGCCATGAGTAATAAAGTCCAATGTCTCTGACCCAGTAGTCTCGGGTCTTTGCCAGCATCCATGACACATATGGTCTCACTTATTAGCCTGTAAGTAAGGTAAAATCCTGGAGCCTTCAGTTCTTTTTTTTTAAGATTTATTTATTTATTTATTTATTTATTTATTTGAGAGCGTTTACATGAGTGAGCACAAGTTGGGGGCAGAGGGAGAGGGAGAAGCAGACTCCCCACTGAGCAGGGAGCCAGATGTGGGGCTCAATCCCAGGACCCCGAGATCATGACCTGAGCCAAAGGCAGACACTTAACCAACTGAGCCACCCAGGTGCCCCATGGACCCTTCAGTTCTTGACACCTATAAGCCTTAGATATCTATATTAGGGTAGTGAAGGTGAGCTTACACATCTGTTCTGGGAGGGAATGTGAACTGAGCAAACTTAAACCCTAGGGCTGGGATACAGCATTTTGGTATTTTTAAATGTCTCTCTACAAAGTATTATTACTTAATCATAGAAGTCTTGCATATTTTTCTCTATATTTATTCCTAATAATTTATATTTATTATTGCCTGACAATTTGGATGATAATTTAGATATCGCTTTTATCTATTGTTTCATCTATATACGATTCAACTGATATATTTATTTTGTATCCAAGAACCTAGCTCAATTTTTAAAAATTCTAGTATCTAATCTGGACATTATTTGGATGTTATGATTTGAAAGTTAATGAAGTTTGTGGCCACCTTATAAAAAATCATTATTGGGGCACCTGAGTGGTTCAGTTGATTAAGCCTCTGACTCTTAATTTCAGTTCAGGTCATGATCTTAGGGTCATGAGATCAAGCCCAGTGTTGGGGCTCTGGGCTCAGCAGGGAGTCTGCTTGAGATTCTCTCATTCCCTCTCCCTCTGTCCCTTCCCTCTGTGTGCGTGTATGCACTCTCTTTCTGTCTCCAAAATAAACAAATGAGTCTTTTTTAAAAATCATTATTATTTAATTCAAGTTAGACAATATTTTTCAAACTATAAAGTCTATAGAGAGAAATATAAGGTAAGAAGTCCTAGGTGATGAAAAGATTGGGATCAACTATGCTACTGATCTTGGGGACTTTCATTCATCATAGAAAATGGAATTTTATATTTGATATTTATTGAACACTTGTTATATACAAGGTGTGAGAAAGTCAGAGATGAATGAGACATAGTCCTTTCCTTCAAGGAGATCACAGTGTAATGGAAGGGATAGAAGGAGTGGCTTTAATGTTCTATTTATGTGGAAACCACTGACTTCATAGCCTCCTATTCATTTATCCCTCTAAGCTCCAGTTTTTTTTCCTTCATTACTGCTTATTTCTTCACCTTTGTGATTCAAAGAACAGAAACTGACTCAAAGTACCGTAAAAAATAAAGAGGGCCTATTTTCAGGTGTATTTTCTGTTATTTCTATGGATTACTTTCCCTCTCATCTCTATACAGTCTCTGTTCTCTCACCAATGTACCTGAGAATAGAATTTGATTGCCTGAGCCTTTCTTATGCTACATGCCAGATGTGTGTGGTCGCTGGCTGTTCTATTGGATGGGATTGCCTATCCTTGTGTTATGTTACCATCCAATCAGTTAATGTGACTATTAGTGCAGGAGCTGGCCACTGAAGCA